>NC_139644.1:47432794-48055294 GCF_964638095.1 Poromitra crassiceps | reverse complement strand
GCCCCTAGTGCCCTACATACAGCTCATGCCGTCTGGCCCAGGGGCTTTGCGAGGGTTTACACATTTAGGGCCCTATCGTTGTATGGCGCTATCGTTTGCGCTGCCTTTGCGCTGCATTTGCGTTTGCCCTTATTGCTATCTTCCCAGCGTCTAAGCCTCCACCGTCCAGTTTTGCGCTGTGATGACACAGGTGTAGGCGTGGCCCAGGCGTGTCGGTGGGCCTCTAGCCTATCATATGTCTCGTGCAATTGTCATTTAGCGCTGTGGGGAAGATACCGTCGGTATGTGCCGAGCGCAAAGAGAGGTTTGGGAGTTGTCGTTCCAAAATAGGCGTTCCAGCGCAATGTGTCAGAAAAAATCGCATTGGGTGCTCTCAATTTTAACGCCAGAAAATAGCTGGTCTTAGCGCAAACGCAGACGTACACCTGAGCGCAGACAGTCTCCACATCTCCGTGCAGTGCAGGAAATCCTTGCTTGGATCCATTTACGCACGGCATGGATGTCACTCTCTACTCGCGCGTGCACACACTCTTCTCTCCTCAGAATGCCCAACCCGATCTCCCAAAAAATTGTAAAATAGCAACGTTTGTGGAGCAACGTTGCTATTTTACAATTTCGGCTCCGAAATTGTAAAATGGTAACGTACTGCCATGTTGATTTTCAACTATAGCCTACATTGCAGAAAAAACACACCTTCATTTAAAAATGAGAATTCGTTTGTCATGGTTTTATTAGGCTACATAATTCCCGACCATACAGGTTTGTGGTGTGAGGTAACAATAGATTGCTTTTGAGAAAGTTGTGACGGTGTTGTGCCAAGCTGCCTCTCCCCACCCTGGCCGGCCCAAAACACCCAGGGCACCGACCCACACCCACCCCACCACCAAGCCTGCATACCCGTCCAGCTCCCACCTTCTCGGGGGAGACCCCCCTCCAGCACCCGGCGCACACAGACTCCCGCCCCGCCAGACCCTCGCTCCCCTAATCCAATTCAAAACGCATTTTCTCGCACAACACCTGTGTCCGGCCAGAACAGTAACCTATTTCCCTGCAATTGCACGCATGTAAGACCAGCTTCTCCACAGCGCGGATGGCAGCTGAAGTCCCTCTCGCCATCAAGCAGACAGTGACGGAAGCATGTGTCCTTATGTGCGCCAAGGAGGAATTGACAGACTAAATTGGTGGGATTCGATGTATATATATTAATAGAAATGAATAGAAAATAGCTGATTAATAAAATGTGTGCTGGTGGAACGAAATTCAACTTCTTCAAATAGAGCAGCATCATGCGGCTCTCAGTACGGTGCGTACGCAAACTACGCATGCAGTATATTACTGCAGCCTCACATCTCTCTCTCTCTCCCTCTCCCCATCTAGGCTATATTTTCTCTCCCCCTCTTTCTCTCTCTCACTCTAGTCCCTGTCAGTGAAGGAGGAAGCTGCTGACGTGACACTGTGGTTTTATGGGCATGACCACACCTCCACAATGCTTTTGGGCATAAACACGCCTATACAGACATGTGCGCCGAGATGACGTGAAGCGCAGCGGGCTGAAACACCCACAATTGGGGCTTTGCACGGCGCTATTCCAGCGCTAAACGGGCGCTAACGCAAAATTACCGCCGGTGGGAAGATAGAGGCCTTAAAGTGAGATCGAACATCATTTAAAGAAATGACAACATCCACATCCAACATGTCCTTTAATTTTATAATAGCCTCAGCCTGTTCATGCTTAAAATCGTGTCTATCAATCATTCGCCATGTCCAATTAATTTTCAACTGGCATGGAGCGTCTCTTGGGGTTAAATCCAGTGATTGTCTGTAGACCCTGCCATGCTCTCCTGGAATCATCCTTAAAAAAGTGTTCCAGTCTGTTTTTATATGCTTGCCTTGCAGTCAGCAATCTTATTTTTAATATTTTTCTGCACTATCTTTTTTCCCCCTCTTTGCTTCCACCTGACTTAAACAGACGTTTTGTTCTGGTTAAGGAGTTGCTTTAACTCCAGGGACACCCAGGGTTTATTATTAGAAAATACATTGATAGATTTTTTTTAGGGATAATCATGTCCTGGATAAGACAGTATTTATTGTTGATGAATGCACACACACCTCCACTCCCTCCTGTGGGGGCTCACTTGCTTTTATGACATCACTGATGACTACTGCGTGTCGCTTATGCTGCCTACACACTAGAGGATAAAAGGCCCGATTTAATGCCCGATTCCCCTCCGGGGGAAGGTGGCCCGATTCGAGGCTCGTCTCAACCGATTATTTGTCCAAATAATTGTCAAGTGTGTGGTGTCAATAAGATTATTGCAATGCTCCCGATTGAATCGGAGCATGCCCGATCTCGAATCGGGCATATCAAACATGTTTGATATTTACGATGGCTGTCTCCCATCGTTTCTGAATCCAATGAGAGCGAGCAGACCGGGACACGTCATACCCGGATGTTAATGCAGCGCTCACAACAAACGAGTTGTGGCAACAGCAGTGCCATGTAGCTCCTCTCTCCCCAGCATCCTCACATCAGCTTAAAACAGGGTGGACCGCAGTTTCTTTCCGCAGACAGCGGCGGATGGCTCTCCAAACATGTGCCGAGCGGTTTGTTTGCTTCAAGGGAGCGGATATGTTGTAATATGAGCTCTCAGACAGGACGTTGTTTTAGCTCATTTTGCGAGGGTGTCCGCCTGCTTGAAGTAGACGGGCCGCTCGGTGCATGTTTGGAGAACCATCTGCTGTTGTCTGTGGGAAAAAATTGCGGTTTTGTGGGATATAAACAGCTTAACAGTCTAGTTGCTGGAATCGCTGTGAGTCGGTACTTCAAACGGCTGGTGTGTGGTCTCGCAGTCTGGCCGAATCGTCTAGTGTGTGCGTTCAGGCGATTTTAATGTTAAAATCTGATGAAATTGTCCTTATGTCTGTGGTCTCTCATGTTTTTAAAATCGGTTAAGATTTGAAAATCCCCGTGTGTGTAGGCAGCATTAGGCAACTCAGCCGCTGTGCGGCCTCGCCTGCTCTATGGCATCACTGATGACATCATCACTGATGACATCATCATGGAACGTATAGCCTCAGCCAGGAAGGATGACATCACTGATGACATCAACACTGATGACATCACTGATGATGTCACATCATTCCGTAATTAGGGCAATCACCTAATTAGAAAATACGGCTCCGTCAAGTCACCCAGGGGCGGAAGCCATCGTCTGGTTCCTCCCCCACTTCTTTTTGGTGTTTTATGGCAGTTGGCATCCATGTTGCATTACCGCCCACTTCTGGAACCATCCATCTTCTTCGTCTTCTTTGGTGTTTTATACTGTTCCTCTTCTCACCCATACACAATTGTCTGAGTTTCCCCAAATGCATCCCTCAGTACTTCATCTATCTCTGCTTCAGATATGCCCACCTCATCCAGTAACCCCTTAACAATGTCAATCCCGTTCCCATTCCTCTCTAACCTGACGCTGCCAGATGGACGGTATAGCTCCACATAGGTTTCACTAAACCAGTCGATCTGGGTTTGAAGTCACCAGACCCGCTGACGGAGGCGGGCACTTTGTCCAAGCTACTTGGCAGGTGATTGGATGACCCATCTGTCTATCACCGCTGGTGGGTGTTAACTTCAACCAATCAGATCGCGGAAGGTGCCTGTGGATGATCTCCGTGGTATTCATTGATTGAGTCCTCGCGGTCGTAAAGTCACCTTCGAAGCATTTAGTTAGATTATAACGAACTAGTTGTGTGGCTTAGCCTTCCCAAATGTTGAGGGTCGTTTTTTAGAATTTAATACATAGAATTGGGAACATTACATTCAATTTCATTCAGACTGCCTGTCACTTCCGCGATGTTGACGAGTGAAAAGAACTACAAAGACCATGTACCCACTACTTGCCCAGACGAGCCTGCCCGCCTACGGCCGCCGCTGATTCGTCGGCCCGGCAATGGCCGGCATGGCTCGACCAATCATCTTAAACTGCCTGTGCGGGTCCAGACCGTCACGGAGAACCAAATGAAATGTGAGTTCACGTGACGGGCGGTTTACCAGGCTAATTCCTCTCCGTCTTCCCACTCAAACCAGCAGCACATCTTATAACCACAGCAACAAAGATCATGAATTGCTTCTTGTCCATGCAGATCACGTTACTTTGACTAGATCCATACTCCTTCTTCTCCGGAGTCTTATGCACTTCCATCCCTTTCTTTGTTTCTTTCCCATCCCCACTTCTTAATAACCTCAGCATATGATAACTTCCATTCTTTTCTGATCTTGTTGACTTCCCTTTCCTTCTTTCTTCATGTACACTGAACAGACTCATGATTCCCCCCACAGTGTAGACACTTGGCTTCCTCCTTCTTTACATTGCACCTTTATAACTTTCCACCCCGTTACCACACAGTCAGTCTTCCGACATCTCCTACAGTACATATCCTGATTTTAGTACATGCAGCAGCCACATGCCCAAACTCCTGACAGCAGAAACACCTGAGAGGAGCTCTCTCAAAGGGCCTCACTTTATACACATAATCAAGCATCACTCTCAGCAGCAATTCTTCAAAAGTTAAAGACACAGATTTACACTCCTCTTTCACCCCTTCGCGACACCTCATCATTCTCCTCGCTTCACACACACCATCCAGCATCCACCCCCAGAATTATTTAAAAAATCCGGCTCCGTCAGGTCACCCGCATGGGTGCTCTTTACACCCCCTGAAAGTTTCAGCTTGATCGCACGTAAAGCGGCATAGCTGTGGCCGGCTAAAATTCTGCTCACTCACGCACACGCGCACGGACACTTCTCATTCTTATTATAGGATCACATGCACTGCTCGCTCAAACGCACACACACGGACACTTCTCATTGTTATAGGATAGGATTAGTTGTGTTCAGTAACTTCCAAAATAGGCTTTAACCATTTATAACTACTAACTATTTGGTCAAAGGTTTAGATCACCACTCTATTTCCAATTAGCATGGGAAACTGATTAATGACAGCTTTTAAATGTGCTTTTGCTCTAAATGTTACATGCCATGCAAGGATTTTGGCCTCAACGTTTTTCGTTGGGTGAATGCTCATTTCAACATGAGTTTGATTAGCAGGTATCTGTGATCTGCACCCAGCTGTGCAATGCACAAATCATCTTGAACTACAGGCATAAAGTTAACATTATATACCGGTATGAGGTCACAATCGGTCGGTTTCTGGAGTGCAATAACGTTAATCTCAATATAACAGCAATATTATTAGCTTAATAAAAGAAAGATAATACTAATAGTGGGTCGTGAAATTGAACGTTAACGTCGTTACCGTAACGTTACTTCTGGAACCACGTTGAAATGTGACAATAACGTTCATATTTTGATAATGTACACACCATGGTCAATTAATGGGTAACCCTTCCTTTTACAGTCCAGTATTTACCTGGTAACTACCAGGTATTTCCTGGTATTTTCCCTGGTATTTACCCAGTAATTATAAACTTGTACCATGTACATTCCAAAACGTTATCAAGTAAAACCTCACAAGTCACCCAGTAAGTAAGCTTAAACTGTAGTGTAAAAGGAAGCCTTGTTTGTTTCCATGGTATTACCATGTTCTTACTCTACCATTTCCTTTGGAATATAATATCCCATTGTCCCTGCTATCAACACAAACTTGCATCATGTACCATGTAGATTTTGGTGGTTAAAGGTCAAAGTTCAAGGTCACTCTGGCCTCAGGAACGCTATTTTCTAGCTCGTTAACGCGATATCTCAGGAATGCCTTGGCAGAATTTCTTCAAATTTGCCTCAAACATCCACTCGAGGATGTACTCATTAGATTTTGGTGGTCAAAGTTCAAGATCACTCTGACCTTACGAACGCCAATTTCTAGCTCATTAACCCGATATCTCAGGACTTCCCTCATGGAATTTCAGCACATTTGGCACAAACGTCCACTTGTTTAATTGTTGTTATTGAGTCGATTTCTGCAATAACTGCACTTTATGGCTGTTTAAACCATTTTTCCCCCAACTTTTTTTTAACAATATATTTATTGGATTTTGATTTAACAAAAAACGACAACTCACAGACAGAAACAACGCGAAGAACAGAAGAAAATATCACGTCCTATTTTCCTCCACCAATCAGATGACTCCGTTCAGCTGAGGGCAGTCTTAGGCAAATACAGAAACTCAATCGATAACCAGTTAGTCTTCTCTCCTCTTCCAGATGCCCAAATCATTTGTTGACCTCTCTCTGGAGAAACTAACCCCTTCTCATCTCCCCCTTATCTCAGGCCTGAGGGCACAATACTTGCCTCTTCAGGTTCTTTTAATATCTGTCCTCCAGGGTGAAGCTCCTAGCCTCTTTACAAATGCTTATGAGCCTTCGCCCAGTCATAAAGATTCAGGGCCAGAGCCACCTGGCTTCTTCAAACAGAACCAGCCTCTATCTATTTCCTAGATCTGAACCAAAAGTGCACACATGAATGCACGTGGGTGTGTGTGCATACTTGTCATATTCCTCTTAAGTTCCTACTGCTTACTTATGTGTGTTTTGGCTGTGTCCTACTCAAATACCTCACCTGTCCACATGCCCTCAGCCTGTCTGAAAACTGCCACCCTGCTACCAATCAAACCTGTTTCCTGTCTTGCTCACTCAACTCAGAGCCCCTAATCTGCCTCCTATATTGTCCCATATAGATATAAGTATAACAATTCCATAATTAATATACTGCAATACAGTTTAATAGAGTTTCAGATCCTGCACCACCAAAATCTAATCAGTACATCCTTGAGTGCAAGTGGATGTTTGAGGCAAATTCTAAGAAATTCTGTCAAGGCATTCCTGAGATATCGCGTTAACGAGCTAGAAAAGGCCAATGCATTACTGCGAATGCGAGCTGCAGGGCCAGCTCGGTGAACAGCAGGGCGGGCGATTGGGCGAGCCTAGGAATCGAGCATGCATAGTGCCACACACACAGAAAGACAGACAGACAGACAGACAGACAGACAGACAGACAGACAGACAGACAGATAGATAGATATTTATTATCAGCATTGATGTTTACTGCTGTCTTTAAATTTAACTTTACTAGTTCAAGTAAGTGTTTAGTTCATTAAGTAAAAAGTCAGTGATTTGTAGGTTTGGGAAAGTCCGTCAGAGTGAGAGTTTTCCCCCGCTGCGCAATTTTTGGTCCCTGCGCAATCTTTGGTCGCTGCGCAATCTTTGGTTTTGGAATCTGTGGCAGAGTGAGAGGTCTGTCTGCTCTCCGCTCCTGTTCTGTGAGATCTTTGGCTGCTTCCAGTCTAGCTGCATCGCATAGCGTTACAGCGCGGATTAAAAACACAGGTATAAAACACAGCACTGGAACAATTTAGAAGCAATTTATGAGAGAGACTACTGTTGTTTATGTTGACCTATATAGAACGTCAGCAGATGTGTTTCCTTGTTGGAAGTGCGATCGTGATGGCTTCTGTGGGTTTTGATTGACAGGCAGCTGCACGTCATTCGGTTCCCTCTTGCTGGTGCATTCAGGCACAGAATCTTTTAACGGTACTACGTACCGCCCAGTTCTGGTCCACTCTTACGAGTGGGTGAAATGCAAATGTTAAGTTATCCTTTATTTATCCCCATGGGGAAATTCATCCTCTGCATTTGACGCATCCTCTACTAGGAACCTTCCTAGAACTAGGAGCAGTGGGCAGCCGCAGTGCAGCGCCCAGGGACCAACCCCAGTTATTTTGCCAGTGCCTTATGTCTTCTGGTGGTGGGAGGAAACCGGAGCACCCGGAGGAAACCCACACGGACACGGGGAGAACATGCAAACTCCACACAGAAAGGGACCTGGGACAGACCAGGGTTCGAACCCGGGACCTTCTTGCTGTGAGTCAACAGTGCTAACCACTGACCCACCAAATGAACTAGTGTCATATGATCACATGTTTAATTTCCTCTTTAAAACCAAGCCTACAGCCTCTGAAATTACCAATTGGGAAATTTACCCAGTTTGGGAATCACTCTATTATTAGGCTAACTGATGTGTCTCTGTTAATTTTTTGTAAAGCCTGAAATGTACAGAAGAGAGAAGGAGACAGAGACAAAGCGATGAGGGGAGGAGAGTAAAGTGTGAAGGAGGCAGGCCTGACAGAGACAGACTGCTGCTTCATTTACACCCATATATGTTCATGTCAAATGACACTTCGCTTCCTGTGTCTGTGTGCGCCCGTGCTTTTGTGTCAGTGCGTGTGTGCGTGCGTGTTTGTGTGTTGGACTTTGGTTCTGTGACTTCCTCTTGCGGCTCAGCTCCGGATGTTCTTAAATCATAATGCCTCTGCTGTCAGTGCTTCCACTAAAGATGGACCCAGGTCTGTTTGACTTGAACTGGATTTGAATTCACCAGGTAAGGACAGTATAATATCTATTATATGATTTATTAGGGTTAGTGTGCTATGATCTCCAAATGTGTGACTTTGGGAACCTTTTCTAAGATGATGTTGAAGATAACATGACGGTGTCATGTTTTCCATGTACTTTTAGTGCTGCCAGATTAGATCAACACCAGGCCACACGTTTGACTGTAGGCAAAGTCCATGTGTTATTTGTCTGAAAGGCTTAAAATGGTTGATGGACCTGGTTGGTCTATGTGAAGGAAAGTGCAGGCTGTCCTGGTAGTTTCTACACTCAGGTATGCAGCATGTTACTGACGACGGTTCACATTTGCTGACTTCCATAGAAGTTACAGAGCAAACTAAAACTGCTCCCTCTGTGCTTTCACATGTATAGTATCACTCTCTTTGTCATTAAACCTGTTTTGAACAAGCGTGACACTAAAATTCTTTACGCTTGAAGATTTCTTTACTGTAATTCTTGTCTTGCACTTGTGTTCAATCAAGATGTTTCCCCTAGACCTACAATGTACATATTAAAATGGTAAAAGAAAATCCCTTGTAAAAACATTCATAATACACAGAGTAGCCTTTACATACTCACAAGAATACAACCCAAAATACACAGTGTACTAAGGAAAGAAAATCAGCAGGAATCAGAGGAATAGTTGTGGCAAAATAAAGAAATACAATAAAATAAATCACTAGTGGGGAGAAGTGTCAGTTACTATTCCACATACGTGAAAATGCATGTGCATGATTTCATTTATCAGGGTTCAAACTTCATTGAGTATGAGGTTAAGAGTTTGCAAAAAAATCCCTTCTGAGGAGAATATGATCCCCTTAACACCTTAAAGATGAAATACTGTTATGTATGAACATGAAATGCAGTTTGATGGTTTCTGTGTCAAAGTCATGGATGAGGTTTTTGTGTGGAGTGAGAGCGCCCTCTTGTGATATTTACTGGCTAAAGCACGATGCAGTTTGTCTGTTTTTTTATTACATTTGGCTGGCTTACTACAAGAGAATGTTGCTAAATTTAATAATAATAAATAATAAAATGAAATAAAAATCACAAATTATTGTATTTTTACTAATTTTGTACCCTAAGCCAATGGGGAAAATGCATTATTGTTCTCAGAGTTGAAGATTTAACTCTGTTTTTACCAGGGAGCAACGATGGCGTCAAACATGCTCCTGAAAATACTGGAGGATTTGGATGATGAAGCCTTCAAGATATTCAAGTGGTTCCTGCAGCAGCCTGACTTCCTGGAAGGCTTCCCAGTCATCCCAAAGAGCCAACTGTGTAATGCAGACAGGATGGAGACAGTGGATCAGATCGTTCAGACCTACGATGAAAACTCTCTGGAGGTGACCAAGAGAGTTTTGCGGGAGATGAAGAAGAATGATCTAGTGCAGAGGTTATCAGAAGGTAAGTCATGGGAAGAACATAGACAAAAAAACAACAACAAACAAACATAGATCAGGCACATTATGCTGTCAGTCACATATCTTGATTGATTTAGAATACAACACTTTATAGTATAACGTTTATACCAACAATTAAGGATGAGATGTATAATTTCATTAGCACTCTGTGCGTAGCGGGCGGCGAGCCCGCAAAGTGCCCGCAACTGTAAAGACGCCGACTGCTGCCACTACTTTCGCTCTGCACCAAACAACAAGTTCAACAATGAGGGTACAGACACAGAGAGACCATGTAACTACATATGAACTACAGTTTAATAGACTCACTCCACTTTACAGGTCCGGTACCATGTAACTACATATGAACTACAGTTAAATAGACTCACTCCACTTTACAGGTCTAGTACCATGTAACTACATATGAACTACAGTTGAATAGACTCACTCCACTTTACAGGTACGGTACCATGTAACTACATACTGTATGAACTACAGTTGAATATAGACTCACTCCACTTTACAGGTCCGGTACTATGTAACAGTGGCGTCAGTTCAGTAAAGGCCAAGGTATGGCAAAGTCCGCGGTGGGGGGGTGAAGGGGCGGTTTCCCCCCCTTGCTTGAAGATTTTTTTGAAATCAGTTGTGCAATAGTCAATTTTCATGAGTTGTTTCTATGCAATTAATGTATATGACATAATATCAACCTTATACAGTTAACTAAGGAGACAACTACCGTATAAGTAGTAAACATTTTCTTTATTCCAGTCACTGTAAAACTAACATATAACAAGTGCATTTTATGAATGCTGAACAAATCTGCATAAATATAGCCTACTATTGCTGATCCATAACATTAATTATAACAGGATGAAATCAAATGGCTACAATTATACTCCCCTTACTATTACAGAGCCAGAAATAAATGCCATTCACTTATTAACAGGTTTCCACAAACATATTAGCTACTCAAGTCAAGTCAAGTCAAGTCACTTTATTTGCCATTTACAGTAGGAACTGCATTGGAATTGGGGTGCTAGGAGCTTAAAAACATACATAACAAATCACAAGACAGCATATAAAAACATTTAGATACCATGTAAAAAGAATACTACTGGTAATTTATAACTCACGTTTTACTAGCGAGGCTTTTATTGTGAAAATCCACACTTCCTGTTGCAGTTAACTATCTTAGCTTAACCTCAATATAAACGCAGGCATTAATAATCACTTCGGGAGGCTTGCTCCATCATAAAACATCATTCCACACAATACCAACAACAGGTAAAGAATAATATAACATAAGAACATGTTCAGGACTCGACATGACATATTTAACCGACGTGCTGCGTCAGGGGCTGTCAGGTGAGAGGACAGGACAGGAAATCATTAATTAGCGTACATGAACCGGCTATTATTAGCGCATTTGGGAGCGCATTTTTTTGGGGGCCAGAAGCCAAGGTATGGCGCCTGCCATATCCTGCCATACTGAATTGACGCCCTTGCTATGTAACTACATATGAACTAGAGTTGAACAGACTCACTCCATTTTACATGTCCGTTACCATGTAACTATATGAACTACAGTTGAATAGACTCACTCCATTTTACAGGTCCGGTACCATGTAACTACATATAAACTACAGTTGAACAGACTCACTCCACTTTACACGTCTGTTACAATGTGGTAAATGGTAAATGGTAAATGGACTGCATTTATATAGCACTTTTATCCAAAGCGCTTTACAATGTGCCTACATTCACCCATTCACACACCGAAGGCGGCAAGCTGCCAAGTAGGGTGCTGGCACAGCCATCGGGACCAATTTGGGGTTCAGTGTCTTGCCCAAGGACACTTTGACATACGGACTGGAGGAGCCGGGGATCGAACCACCAACCTTCTGATTAGTGGACGACCCGCTCACCTCCTGAGCCACAGCCACCCAATGTAACTACGTATTAACTTTATTTATAACTATTGGTAATTACTGTGTAATTACATTTGGTGTTCATGTGTAATTACAAATAGTTCATATGTAACTAGGGTACCTGTCAAATAAAGGGTTACCACAAGGGGCTAAAAATACATAATGGGCGATAACTGCCCGCTAACATTCACGCATATAATCGTTTGCACATAACGCTAATTAATTAAACAACTCTACAACTCATGCCCAGATGCATCGATTTCCTCAAGTCTCAAAGAAAAAAGTCCTGCAAAGAAAACAAGTCTGCTAGAAATATACAGAATACCAGAAGCTAGACGTTTTTACCTTCAAAATAAAAGCAATAATTTATTACTTGGTAAACAAAAAACAGATCAGTCGACTCACTACGGGTTAAAATTGACTTTTCGAAGGCAGCAGATATTCTTCCGGTTTATCAGAATCAGAATCAGAATCAGAAAGACTGTAATGATCCCCGGGGGGAAATTGGGACAGGTTACAGCAGCTCGCACTCAGAACACACATAGCATAAAATAAAACAGTAGTAAATGCGATAAAGTAAGCAAAAATAAAGTAGAGTAAGTAGAGTAAAGTATAATAAAGTATAATAAAGTAGGATGTACATTACGTGTCAAATTGCAGTTATTGCACACTGGACTTATATTAAGTCAGCTTGCCCATTACATGTGGCTCAGCTAAGGCACAGTTAACCTATCGGCTAGTGTCTCCGAGGTGCTCTTTTAAGTGAGGCGTATGTCTGTTCTGTATCTTTCTGATCCCAAACAAAAAAAACATTCCACGTGCATTTATTTTATTTAATTGCCATTATTGCAAGGTTGTACACGGAAGTTTCTGTTTTATACTGACTGACTTGACACTGCTTGGATTTTGTGTTGACATTTTGCGGTTCTGCTGCACGTGAATCGTTCACAAACGCTGTGCATAATAAACGTGAAATCAAAGCATGAACGCAACCAGATATCCTACCTAGCGATGTCCAATATTGGGAAGCAGGATGACCCTCGCGTCCAAAAATGCTTGAGTATATTTTGAAGGTGGTGTGCTGCGCGAAGCTTTGCAGAGCAAAGCCAGCATTTCAATACGGTGCCGCATCTATGTGCCGACAGGCCGCAGTGCCGACAGGCCACAATGCCGATAGCCCACAAGCAGAACCAGCTGAGCGAGGAGGCGTGCAGCGTGTCGGTGTGGACCGGCTGGAGCTAAGCTCTCCCAGTCCCCACGCCTAAACATAACCTCCCCCAGCGCCTAAACCTAACCTCCCCCAGACCCTAACCCTGACCCTAACCTCTCCCACCCCCACGCCTAAACCTAAGGTCGGCATTGCGGGTGGTCGGCATAGCGGGTGGACCCCTTCAATACAGCCTGTTGGCTGACACACGGAGCAGGTTCGAGCTTCATTTAGAAAAACAAACTGCGTGATGTTTGCTCACTCGCTCATTCACATCAACTATTTATATAATAATGATCTGTCACGCTGCCTGTCTCTCTCTGGCTCCCCCGCCTCCTCCCACTCGCTTAGCTCAGCTACTACAGCACTCTGGAGGGGAGGGGGACCGACTCATCCCTGTCACTAGGCTAGGATGAGGTCTTAGAGCCGGGTCGTAGGAGGGTCTCGGGAGCGCGCATAGCTCTCCAAATTGTGTTCATACATACACCGCCACCCAGAATCAGAATCAGAATCAGAATCAGAAACACTTTATTGCCAAATGCATCACAAGGACACACAGGAGTTAATTCTGGTGAATCAGCACACTCGACAAGATACAATAAACATACATACGTATACGACAGTGAATACAAGACATTCAGCACATGAAGGAGCATATTTGGTTACACAACCATTAGTTTTGACTAAAAAGTGCAGCTATGCACTCATAAAAGCATTCATAAAAACAATAAAATCACTAGACACTAAGATAAAAACTTTAATTATAGAAACGCATGGATTAAAATAGTATTATAAAGTGCTCTAAAGGGTGACTGGAAGGCCGGGGGGGTGGGTGTCCATGACCTCAGATGTGAGTGGGCTTGTTGAGGAGAGAGACAGCCCTCGGAAAGAAGCTGTTTAGGTGGCGTGTGGTTCTGGTCTTGATGGCACAGAACCGCCTTCCTGATGAAAGTTTCCTAAACAAACGGTTACCAGGATGAGAGGGGTCAGAGACGATCCTCCCTGCCCGCTTCCTGACCCTGGCGTCATACAGCTCACTCAGTGACAGTTGCTGTTGTCCTGTCAGCTTCTCTACTGTGCGCACGATACGCTGCAATCTGCTCTTAGCAGGAGGGAGAACAGGCCCTAGTTGGGATCTCTGCTGATGCTGAGACCTCGGCGCAGGCAGTGTTTTTATGATTGGGAGCTGGGTACGTGTGATATGATGGGCCGGCTTGACGAGCCGCTGCAGGGCTTTCTGGTCTGGTACTGAGGCCATGATTAGACGACAACCGTCTCTGCATAAAACGGCAAACGAGCGTTGCATTCTCACCTTTTATTTCGCATTTATACACAGCGTTTGTGATAAAGATTTGCGTGCAGACGAAGCTGCAAAAGACTCAGAGCAGCGTCAACTGAGCCAAAATAACATTGAAACTTCTGGTTAAAACCTTGACAATAATGGTAATTAAATAAACTAATAGTCTTATTGATGCATGTTGCAATGTTTTTTTGTGTGATCCTAAAAACACAGAAGACATATAGAACACAGACAAGTAAAAGTCAATTTTAACACGTAGTGAGTCGACGGCCCTGATTTTTATTTACCCAGTTATAAAATACAGATTTTATTTTGTAGGTAAAAACACCTAGCTTCCCCAATTCTGTCTGTTTCTAATAGGCTTGATTTAGCTTTTTAGGATTCAAGTTTAAATTAATTTTCCACAAGATAGAGTGACACAGAAGTCACAAATGGTAATAAACTGCTCCAGATTGGATTACAGAATAAAAACCCAGTAAAGCAACATAAAAAAGACCTGTTTTCTTTGCAACACAATTGGGACTTCACTTGAGAATGCATCGCGGTGAGTTGTCTTCAATTATTCAATGCAGGAGACAGTGATTAATAGGATATGTGCGACGTTAGTAGCGGGCATTTAACGCAGATTATGTGCTCTTAGCAAATCGTTATCACATTTGTTGAATGTCAATGCGACTCATTGTGCCTGTGCCATAAGGCTGTATAGTATTGGGCTAGTTCAATGCTCCTATTGCCTACCATTGTCTTCCATGGCGAAGGGGGGCTGTGTCATCACCTGAATTGGGTTTCTCCACTTTACACGGCAACAGTAAGGGGCGGCAAGAATTCCACTCTGGGAGCTGTTTTCACTTTTTTGCATTTTCAGGCACCAATACCGCTGTCACCGTGTAAAAGGAAGGCACTAACGCTAAAAACGTTTGCCGTTTTATGCAGCGTATCCGTGTAAACAGGGCCTGAGATGCAGCTGGGTTAGTCGTTCTCAGTGGTGCAGCAGTAGATTTCTGATGTTTGTTGGCTTTGTCCCATAACAAAACAGCAGCTGTAATGGTGTCACACAAACAACAAAATACAACACAATTAGATCTTTAATCAGTTTCAGAGCAGTGAACATAATTAGACACACTGGAGTGAGCCAATCATTCTGATCAGCATACAAATTCAGTATTTCAATAAGAATATTCAGTACTGTATATATTTGTATGTACACATTTTGAGTATTAGAAATAATTCAAATAACAGCCTCGATGGATTTCGAAATGTACCCCGACCGCAACGGTTGGGACCCTCACTGGCGACGCTAAACTTTTAGCTAATCTGTTCGCATCTACGTATGTTCGCAATGGCATCCCAAGTATCATCATGATGGGATGAGATGCGAACAGTTGTATTATGGGATGTGCGTTTTCCAGGCAACGACACACGTTGACACGTTTTGGAACAGCGCTGCATGCTGGCACAATGCAAAGCAAAATGCTTATTGTTTTGAATGATTTGGCATCTTCTATTACTGTCAACACTGTCAACACCAGTTAGGGTGACCAGATGTCCCGCTTTGTGCGGGACTGCACAGCATTTTCATGATTTTTCACGCGTCCCGCAAATTGAGATGTCCCACATTTTGGGCGAGAGAGAGAGCGAGAGAGAGAGAGAGCACGATCAGACCAAGACCGAGAGAGAGAGAGAGAGACACACAGACGGAGACAGAGAGGGAGAGAGAGAGAAAAGAGAGAGGGGGAGAGAGAGCATGCACGCAGCTGCTCTTGTCTGCAGCACACACTGTGGCTCGAGAGATTAACTTCACACAGTGCAGCCTGAGAGATGCGTATTCCCAGTAGTAACTAGTAGGATTAATAACAATACCAATGGCCAAATACTTACCCATACTAATGATAATAGCTACTACAGTTAGGCTACCCATATTAATGCAACAGTGCATCTTTGCACAAAGCTCTCAAGTGTTGTTATCTTGCACAATTGTAGACAGCCTCAAATCTTTCTCAACAGCTGCTGTAGGCTATTGCAAAGGATATTTATACATTCCATTCTAAGCTGTGCTCTTATTGTAATGTTACTTAATGTTTTCTTCAGATGAACCTGTACTAATTGTGTAGCCTACTATGGTTCTACTTCAGTATATGGTTCAGTAGTATATTGTTCTACTAGAAAAGTCTTCTTGCTTCCAGATAGATGTGTGATGAGGGAGTCCCCTAACCGTACACTTGATGACAGCAGGTCAATTGGTTCAGGTTTAATTAAATGGGAACACATACAGTACATGGGTCCAGGGCTGGTCACTGCACACGTTTTACTCGCATATGCGACTAAACACAGAACAGTGTGAATTGTAAAATGCCTTTTGGGGCACGTGTGCGAGTACAGAATTCGACCTTCAATATATATATATTTTTTCAGGGGCTTAAAAATCAGAACGGCATTTAAGTTGAGAGCCTGTGTCCCAGTTCACTTGAAGGCAACACAGCGTTGCCTTGAACCAATGGTGACTGGTGAAAAAAGCACGTGATCTCTCGTCAGTGGAAAAACATGCAGCTTGCTCCCAGTGCTCCACAGAAAAAATGTGGCGAATGCAGATGAAGGCTAATTAGCTTGTTAGCTCACTGCCACCCGCAACGTTAAGTTTTAGCTGCTAACGTTAGCTATTGGCTAACGATATTACCGTTAAAAGCCTGCTGTAACGTTGTCATCATAGCAACGTTAAGCTCATGTGTTGCTGACGGGAATACTGGAAACCTCATTTTACTCCGCAGTTTGCACTCTACTTACTAACGCTACATTTAAAAATGTGTTTGATGCCTGAGAAGACTGAAACAATTTATTTTTGTTGATATTTTGGTTGCATACATAGTGAATAGTTTTTGGTTCCATTTCCATTCCACGTAGTAGTGCCCTAATTTGATTTTGCATTATTCATTCAATGGATAGTACATATTTCATTGCACTATATGTTTTCAATTTCAATGTGTACTATTTTGCAGTTTTGCAATTTGCACTATATTACATTTATTACATGCAAGTACATTGATGCCAGAAATAAATATTCTGCTACATGCTCTAAACTTTAAAGTTCATGAAAATATTATTTTTGAGTGAATTATCATCTTAATTGTCTTTATTTTTATTTGGCACATGCTTAAAACAACTTGAAGCTAAATTTAGAAGCTGATAATAGCTAAATCAGAGCGATTGAGTAATTGTGCGATATGATCCGATTAGTCGACTAATCATTAAAATAATCGGTGACTAGTCGACTATCAAAATAATCATTTGTGGCAGCCCTAATTTAAAGAGAGAGAGAGAGTAGTCATAGTGCCCAGTGCCCACGGAAGTCCACAATGCTTGCGAGCCTGCGAGGTAATAACGTAGGCAACTAGCCTACTTTTTTATGAAAGACTTGGATGCGCAACACCAAACTTTTCAGCAGCAAGCTCCTGAAATGGACCAAGTGATGCTCGTAAGAATAGTGCTGCTCTGTTTATTCTCAACAGAAAAACTCCGTGGCTCCGCCTACCTGCATCTCTCTCTCTCCCCGAGAGAGAGAGAGGGCGAGCTACGGCTGCATGTAAACGGGAATATTAGTGGATTATTAATTTAGTCGGAATATTGTCATTTTCCGAATATGGGCAAAAAGCGGAATATTGTGTGCATGTAAACGTAGTCACTGAAGCCACATGTACTCTCCTCTCTAGATTACGCTCTCTGCACTCTCTCTGCAGCCCGCACACGTCTAGGATTGATTATTTTATTTTATTTATTTTATTTGTATTCTCTCTGCACTCTTGTTCTACAGGTTTGTGAATTTAATTTGAGGAATGTAACTTGCCGTTTTGAAAATATACCTCAGTTGCACATGAATTCACTTTAAAACGTAGTGTACGTTTCATATTCAAATAAATGTTATTTTGTTTAAAAATGTCTCCTAATATCCCTTTATTAAGGAGAAACGCATTATTTAATACATTTTTTATCATGCCCCTAAAATTCTTTGTGTGCTCCTAGTTTTTTCAACTTAGGGGCACACGTGCTCCTTCCGAAAATGCTAAGTGACCAGCCCTGCATGGGTCTGCACAGAAGAAGACAGTTTGCGTCACTTAAAGCAGCTACGAGCAACTTTTCACTGTTTCATTGGGTTGTTTTTGGCGCCCCCTCTCTGAACAAAAGTGGTACTGTTTACTGTCGTAAAACTCCTGGCTTCTCCTCCTCCTGCCCGGCTCCCGACAACATCACAACAGTACTCACGCCTCCATTCTCTCCTTTGACCAGTGAATGAATGAAAGACGCTCCAAGTTTATTTTTCATTTTTTCCAAACCTTGCTGTTTCTCAGGATGCAGAGCGACGAGGTAATCTACCTATTTTTGGGCTACGTAATAGATTATGTCAGACGAGGATGTTGAAAAGTATTTGGAAAAACTAGTAAACTTTGTTACAGTCGCGTTCATAGTTACTGTAATAGCCAAACGTTAGCACCAAGTGAAACTCTTTAGGGCACTCGGTAATAGTAATATTGTCGAGAAAGCTAACGTTATCATCACCATTGTATCTTCAAAAACGTTGATACAAGAGGGTAAACTAGGTTTACCAAGCTCTTTGTGAAGAGGCTGAGAGTGTCTTCCAATTTCAGATCAACTGTAGGCTAAATATATCTGCGGGTAAATGGCTTCCCCAACTGTGTAACGTTACGTTATATACCACTAGACTCATTGATTACCAACAGCAACATGTAACGTATTTTGGCACGGTTGAAATGGCAAACGAAAAAGTAGCGTTATCAACCAAATCTGTATTACAGTAAATGTAGCCTACACCGTGACCTAACTGTATAACTCCCAGGTAACGTTACATCACGTTAGCCTTTTGCATACATCATGCTGTGGTGCTAACTACCAGGCATACAGTGGAATATACAGTAGGCTTCATTTATAACAAAAGCATACACACATAAGAAGCAATCAAAAATTGCAGATACAATCATTCAATATATAAGAAATAGTCCAAACCATACAAATTGTGGGTGCAAAATATATATATTTTATGTCTATATTTACTCTAACCTAAAAAAAAGAACTAATGAATAAATAGGTATTGTAGTAAATGCTTTTTGTTGGTAACTGAGATGGTATAGCACTTCTTCCAATGTAAGATGTATGTAAGGCATAACTAGCATAATGTAGTCCTGATAGACCCATGTTCCTTTTCTAAAGAAGCTATATTAGCTAACAATTGTCTGCCATTATTTCACAGGAGCTCTCCATGCAGGACCTCAGCATAAACACTCTGGACACAGACATTGATACAGAGTACACTGAGGACCCAGACTTTGAAGCTGAGGACATAACAGGCCCCAGTGGAAGCAGGTCGGGACCCGGGGCTCCAGTGGCAGAGGACAGACTAAGGTTGAGGGCTAGGCGGCGGATAGGTGCTGGAGATGGCAGGGAAGAGAGGGGTCAGGGGTCTGAAACTAGTTCTGAACGTGGGGCACAAACAGTTGACAGAGGAGGGGGGAGGGGTCGTGCTGTTGGACTTGGTAGGACAGGTCGAGGAGGGGGTATGGCAGGCCGGGGGGCTGGAAGGATTGTTGAACAGGGTGCTTCAGCAGCAGCTACAACAGTCAACAGAGGGGGGAGGGGGAGGGGAAGGCGGAGGGGTCGTGCTGGACTTGGTAGGGCAGGCAGAGGAAGGGGTGCGGCGGGCCAGGGGGGTGGAAGCAGTTCTGACCAGGGTGCTTCATCAGCACCTCCAGCAGTGAACAGAGGAGGGGGAGGGGAAGGAGGAGGGGTGGTCGCAGGGGGAGAGGCCGAGGCAGACAGAGGAGAGATGAGGACATTAGTCTGCAACACCAGGAACGGATGCAACAACTCCTGGAGGCCAAAAACGCAGAAATGAAGGTTTGTGAACTTCATTATTCCAATATTCTTCCACAACTATAAATAAAAAGCATTTTGCAAACAAGACTATTTGTCGGTGATAACTCACTACTTGTTTGTTTTTTGGCAGGCCAAGGTTGCAAACCTCACTTCAGACCAGAAAGACCAGGTGCTGGAGAAGGTCATCTTGAGGCTCCCAGGAGTTATGTTTGATGTCCTGGACTTCTTTGAGCCTGACCCAGACCCAAACCCCGGGCCCCCAATCCCAAGACAGCTGGATTGGTGCATTTGCACTAACTGCAAGGAAATGCTGACCAACTTGGAGAGGCTATGCTGCAGACAGAGGCCAGAGAACTGCATCAGCAGGTCGGCATATATAGACTACTATATATTGGAAGAGGGAGTTCTGCGCCTGGCCCGTGCTGCGTGGAACGACTTCTTTGCCATCGACGACGACCAAGAGGCAGGCGTGGAGAACCGCCAGTACAGGCACGCAGCCTACAGACAATATGTGTTGTGGCAGTACGGTCGTCTAGGTGAAGGCGTGAGAGTTGTGATCCCCAGCTGTGTTGTTTGGAGGATCAGGGACACCTTCCCAGATGCACAGGGTCACTACAACCCAGCAAGCAAAATTACGTCATGATAACGTTGTGATGACGTGTTCCAGTGACGTTCAGGACTAGGCCAGATGACATGGTGATTTGGGGATGATTTAGACGTCTACGCGGGAACGTCAAGCTGACGTTGAAATATGACCGTTACCATGAATGGGCATGTTCAGTTATTCTGCTATGTACACAGTGTATATTCAGCAACTTTATACATAAAGCTATAATTATGTCCAGATTAACAATTTTATGCTACATTTTCAAAAAATATAATACCACCCCGTGTGGGATTTGAACTCGGGATCTACAACTTACAGGCCTCTACCGCTACGCTAACTGTTCGTTGAAATATTCTGCTGTAGGTTGGAGTAATATAGCCTACTGTTTCAAAACATGGAACCCTTGTTATTTTTATACCGGTATAACATCCATGGAGTCGGGACAGTTTTATTAAAAACGATAGCTAATTTAATTCAAAACTGAATCTGGAAGAATCATTGAGGGTCCCCTCAGTCAAAATTTACAAGTGTCACCAGCCTATAACGTTTGTTTGCCAGTGCTCCTGCACACACAAACAGGCTATGAGACACGGATAATAAATAGCCTACCGTATACAATAGGATTATGGCAGAAACTTGTTTTTTATTTAAAACATTGGCGTCAAGTCTGACGGTCCCTAAGCACTCGCCTCACCGCCCGCAGCACATAGAGACCAATGTTATTTGTCCAGCTCGGAGGATCGCTCATTTAGGTGAAAATGAGGTTGTAGCTCGTTGTCTACCTTACTAAGATGGGGAGGCGTCGTGTGTGCAGTACACGCTTCGTTTATGAGCTATTGATCCGGGAAGTGCAAATCTGTCAATATATTTCCAACTTTACCGAACTTTTGTGGATCGCACATCACAGTGTAACAGTTTACAATCTGTAGCAAGCAGAACCCCGAAACACATGCTACAGCATGCAACTCCCAACTCAAATATTTACGCCTCGCAGTGTATTTTGTCTCTTTCAAAACAATCTGGCAACACGATATGCAAGTGAGACAATTGCAGGATTCCCCCGCAATTCATCTCCTCGTAGTCCCACCTCCACGAATAAACTGTTTGTTAATCAGCAGATGTCCACACGTGCTGATCACTCGGATTTTGGATAAAAAATAGCCCAGGCTGAGAAATACGTGATTGATTGCAACCATTTAGTTATCCTCATGGATATTTCAGTGGTGAGTGAAATTAGTTGGATAGTGATACTTGGGCCAGATCTGACCCGTCATGATATGACTTGAGCTGGCCCCGATTGGGCTCTCTCGATTCGTCCGGGTCCGTCCGTGCTTGCTGGGAAAGGATTCATCCCACGGCGCCTTATGTAAATGGAAAAAATAAACCAGGTCGAGCCAATGCCTATTTGCACATTCCTAATCCAACATCCAATAACTTGAAGACTGATCTATCTATCCTAATGTTCGCTGTCTTTTTTTTTAGGTGTTCTAATTTTATGATGGTGTTTTGTTTACATAGACAAAGGCTTTACATTTTGTTCTCAATGAAAATCCAGTGTTGAAAACTGTTGAAAAAGTTTTATTCTTTTTTTTTATATATAGGAAAAGGACAATAAAAATATTTTATGGTACACAATCTTTGCCTATTGAATGTTTACAGGTTTTCACAGAGGCAAATCTGTCGTCATCTTCATTATCTGGAAGCGCAGCGCTTTCCTCTCCAAGAAGATTCACAGGGGCAAATGCTGTAGGAGTGAGAGAAGACAGTTTCACCATGGTTAGCTCTGCATTAATTTTGATTTGAATTCAATATTAGAGACCTGTACTTCCAATTCTGTCTTTAGTGTATTGATCACTAGATGTATCTGGCACTTGGCCCTTCTCTAAACATTTACTAATTGCTTTACCGAAATGGTGCAATATCAGAATCTAGAAAAACAGGGGAAACTGGGTAAAAGCTATGAAATGAACAGAGAAATTGAAGATATCAAATCCATAACCGAATACAAAGCAAGAATCAGTGAAGGTGGTACAATAAAATTTTGGTTTTGGTAGAGTTCTGTAGATGCTGATTTTTAAATAGAGTTTATTACATCCGCTAGAGACACTCTTGTAAAGTGGGGGTCCCCAGGAAAAAGGGGAATAGTTTTATTTCACTATAACTCAATTCTGGTCCTGCGTGTCCTACACTTGATGTAGTAGACCATCTACACTAAAATAAAATATCAGACGGGGGACCCTCAAAGAACATTTTATCCAATGGGGGGGTTCAGTGGATCTTATATGTGTGTCAGTTTTTGGATCTTTGATATGAGAAATGTTGAGAAGCGCTGATGCTAAGTACTCTGCATACTGGAAACATTTCAGGGCTCGTTGATGGCCAAATACTCTATTGTTATTAGGGAAAATATAATTTAGAAGTGGGGTACTATTCATGTGATGAAGCACAGATGTAAAAATAGTGTTCTTTATTCCAGTGTTTCTCCACCACTGGGCCATGTTGGAATGTTCCTCAGACAGGGGTGTTTTTGAAAATACTGAGGTGGGTACACTATCCTAGATGAGTTTATATACAGTGGCTTTTCAAATAGGCAGGTAAAATCTCAGCCTCATTTCAAAAAGGTGGCTAAACTGTCTAACACTTTACCCTCCAATACTCCCCTGGACGCAGATAACCTCTGTCATCAATACACAGTAAGGATGATAGCCTATTAGTTATTTATGAAGGTGGTTCTTGGAAATGTTCCAACAATCAGAAGTGGACATTGGATTACAAAAGCTTGAGCTCCCTTGGTTTAGTAATTTCCAGCAATTTGATGCACAGTTATTAGGAAATATAGACCTCAAAACCAGATTACCACTATGCAGTATAATGTGAGTTTGTGTGTACATATATACCTCTCAGGCCCGCTCCAACCCATTACGCAGAGTACGCAGACTGCGTAGGGCATCACGTGCTCTTAAGGGCACGCCCCTCCACAACCAGGTGCCCTCGCTCTGCAATCTGCAGATGGTACGTGTACGCTGCAATGGGCATCAAAAGGCAGCAGGAGTCGGGGGCGGAAAAAAAGAAAACAGAAGAAACTGCGGGCTGACTGTCAGGCATCGATTGCAGGTAGGTGAATTCTGGAAAATTCGCTTAAACCATGCTAAATGTTAGCCATTACATTAGCGTTAGCCAAGTTAGCCAGGCCAGCTATGTTAACAGACAACTTGCTAGCTAACATGCTGATAGCATTGCTGCTGCCTGACCGAGCAAAACCCCGACCGCGGGGGGCGGGGGTCGGTTGAATAGTTGCATTTTAATTTCAAAGGTCTGTGTGCAACCCGAGCCTACGTTAACTGTCTGTGATTAGTTTAGGGGGGAGGGACGGCTTTTACATGCGCCATGTTGCCATGTTGTGATGTGTGTGTGTGTGTGTGTGTGTGTGTGTGTGGGGGGGGGGGGGCAGCTGGCTGGCTAGAAAAACATTTAACTCTGCATGCATAGCTAATTCATTTCCCCTGTATTTAAAAATTAATTCAGGCTCAATGCTGACATTTGTGAGAGGAGCAGGAAGTACACCAGAACACGAGGAAGCAGATCCTCCTGAGCAATCGTCAACCAGCACCAGCAGTTCAGGTATGTGTTTAGTTTAGTTTAGTTTATTAAAGGATCCCCATTAGAAGGACATGACTGCACCTCTAATCTTCCTGGGGTCCTGTGTGTCCTCTGGGTGTCTTGAAAAATATTCAACTCGCATGCATGTACTAATTCATTTCCCCTGTATTTCAAACTTAATGCAGGGTCAATGCTGAAATATGTCCACCGAGGAGCAGGAAGTACACCAGAACACGAGGAAGAAGAGCCTCCTGTACGATCTTCAACCAGCATTTCAGGTGTGTGTGTTGATTTGAGCTAGTTGTGGAGTGATGTCATGAATGGCATCACTGGGGGAGTGATGTCATGAATGACACCACTGGTCCACAACTTGCCTCAAATCAACTCTATAACTGTCAAACTAAATGAATGACTCATTCATAATTTTATTATCAGTGAAACTTCATGAGAAAGAAGCTGATAAAGCTCACAGGCTCTAGCATCTGCCTGCTTACTTGCATGTACAGTTTAACAATCGCTTGTTTGCTGACATGTACAGTAATTCTAACAATTGTTTGTTTGCCACATGTAATGTAATGTGAGATACACTAGTATCGTTCATTAATGATTTTGCAGTCTTTCGTTTGACAGTTATTGAAAGTTTTGCAGTCATTCAGTTAGTTTGACAGTTACTTAGAGTTGGTTTGAGTTAAGTTGTGGAGTGGCCGTCCACAGCTTAACTCAAATCAACTCAATAACTGTCAAACTAGATGAATGACTGCAAGACTGTTTACAGTTTTCTGATGCTACAACTGACTGTGCATTAAATATTCAATGCTGCAGTACCACCATTTGTGATGTGCAATTTACTAACTGCAACTTATTGCACCTTACCAGTATGTCCTTTTATTATTAGGGTTAGGTGTGTATACCATGTGTGTAACATGTTAAAAAGGCCTTGTTTCTCACATTAAACAACTGTGTGGAACTTGAAGCCTGCCTCTGCCTCCACCTTCTTCTCCTGCTTGCCATCCTAACACTATCATTCTGCATTCATACTGCTGTATATAGTATAGCTTTATGTACCTTACATGTGTTGTCACTTCATATTTGATAGTACTTTTGATCAGGATTAAAATACAATGCACATATTTGGCACTTGATTTTATATACTTTTATTATACCATCATGTACTGTTATTGAAGATTGAGCTTTCACAAACTATAAATATACTGCATGAATAAGTATTCGGTTTTAAGATTGCAGTTGTTTATTTTGCGGGGGGGGGGGGGCACCACGGGGGGGGGGGGGGGGCACCACAGAACAATTACGCTTAGGGCACCCAAATGGCCAGGATCAGCCCTGATACCTCTCCTCGTTGGAAGTGAGCTTTCACCAACTCAGCAGTTGGTGGTGGTGGAATCTCAGCAAGCAGGCCAAGTCTCCTTGGATCAGTCTCCCTAAGCGTTCTTCTTCTTGGGAGTCCCCCTTTTGCCAGCAACCGTACCCCCAGGACGGCTTTCTGCAGGTCACGGATGTAGTTGTAGTCTTTGGCAATCTTCACTGTGTAGACGCTCCATGTTTTGGTCTTCTTATTGTAGTATCGTTTGTGGCTGTGACAGTATGGAATATTTAATTTCATTATTATGTAGATAAGTGATTATTTTATTTATTATTTTATTTTCAATTTATTATTATTACTGTTATTCGTTTTGTTATTTTTCTTCCCCGACATTTTCTCCCCAATTTTACTTTGCCAAATCCTCCCCCCCTTGCCTCCCCGGCCGCCTATCTGGAGAGAGCCGTAGACTGGAACCATGCCTAGCACCACCCCTGTCAGCGCGGAGCTTCACCGGCAGGACGTAACACGTGGGAGGATCACGCTATTCCCACCGGTTCCCTTCCGCCCGGACCAGGCGCCCCGACCGACCAGATGAAGCGATAGTGCAGCGACCATGACACAGCCTCAATCCGGCTTCGCCACCTGCAGACACAGCCAATCATGTCTATAGACGACCAACCACGCCGGGAAAAACACTTTGTGGAACCTGCGAGCCTTGTGTTGGTGGGCCAGGAATCTGCCGCTCCCTCCCATTTCACATTAGAGAAGATGTGATCTGTTACTGTTCAATTACACTAGCTGTTTATTGTATCGTTGGGGTGAAAAAATATTCACGGGGATTATCAGCATTCATAATTTGACTCACATCAAGTTGCCCTCAGAGTCCCGTGCAGCAGGCCGGTGGTTGTGGTGGTTGTAATCGATTGCCGCCAGAAGAGTGCGCGCCTCATACTGTGGTGGTCTGAATGCGAAGCGTTTTCCAGCATACATGAGTATGTGGTTTTGAAACGCTTCAAGGTCTGATGTTGTGCTGTGGATAGACAGACATAGCATCAGTCTTTCACATAACAGCTAAGGATAAAATATATAAATGAAAGTTAGTTTACTTCAATTTTTTAAATACCGGTGGTTGATGAACTTCTTGATGTTCTTGAGTCTGCGTTTGTCCATGACGACCTCACTCAGAGCCAGGTGTGCAGGAGAACCTGTGTAAAAACCATAAACAAAACGTAGTTGGCCACACAGTGAGGTAAGTCATGTCGTCATCTCTGCAGAGATAGAGAGCAACAGACACCGAGAGAGAGAGTGTGTCTGTCAGGTCTGTAAGGCATGATTGGATTAGGTTTCTAATGCGAGAACCTCCCATAGTGGGGCTAATACTAAGAAATTAGTGATGACACCATAAGGTCAGAAGGTGTCATGAGACAGGAGCTAGCGGGAGTATAACACAGACTCCCAGACATACTGTAGATATCAAAACGTCAGCATGTAACCTGTCATTGTACCTTGCACCATCCATGGCTTATCTCTGCTTCCCTCATCGAGTGGATCATGGTCACAGCTCCAATGAGACCACTGGTGCTTGTTCCTAACGTGCATCAGAACACCTTGCCACATCATCTAAGGGGAAGAGATCACATATTACATTCCAACACAGACAACAATTTGCGAGATGAGAACGAACTAGTAAACTGTACACTAACTAATAAATCCATAATAATTGCATTAGCCATGGGTGAGTATCACAAATTCATACTTTGAATCTCTCCACTGCCCCAGCGTGTTTACAGCAGTACCAGAAGTGGTTGACGATGTGTTTGATCCACGGAAGGATTGCAGAGTTTTGTTTGATAGCACCAGTCTAAGTGAGACAGTAAAAGCAGATTGTAAATGCTGTCTTTTTGGTAACAGATTTATAGTAGCCAGATTCACTATTTGTTTGTTGATTATCATTTGAAAAGTAAGAATTCAAAACATACAGCATGCAATTTCTTGCGCAGGTTTTTTGATGCATGCCAAATGTCCAGAGAGTGTTGAAGCCCCCACTCTTTGTATTTCCCACGCGTCGGATCTGTAAGAGAAAAAAACAAGGTGTTTGCTTGATGTAAAAGAGTAGATATCACAGATAGCAGTTGTTCTGGGCATGTACAGTACTTACCTAGTAGTAATGTGATCTGCGGGTGTGCATCTGTCACCACTTCTTTCACTGCGATTTCCTGCAGCAGGGCATCCATAGTCCTGATGAAGCCTTCCTTCTCCATCACCACTGAATTTCTGTTTGTCTCTCTCTTGTCGATGGTGACAATGTGGACGATGTCTCTGGACTCCTGTTCTATAGTGGTGTATGTGCAGTATTGTGCACAGTGCCCTTCAAACAATCACAAAAAACATTAGTGGGGGCTTGCAGTAATGTAGTAGGGAGGGAGGTTTGCATTGGAGAGTAAACATTGAAAAAGCCGATATTTACCTGGTGAGTCCATCCTGCCATCACCTGTGATTTTGAGAAAATTAGTAATCAGTTATTCACATGAATTACTAAGAAAAGTGACACCATATTACACTAACAAGAATTTGGTTAGTGTTGAGAGGAGAATACCTCAACACTAAATTAAAAAAATATTGCATTATGAAACTGGATACTAAACTAACCAAGCACGACGACACGATCATTGTCCTTCAGCTGTGCAATGACTGCTGCCCGCTTCTGCTTCCAGAAATCCTTGATCGCACAGATGCAGTATGCGTCTTGTATCTTGTAGAATGTCGAGTCCACCACCATACCCATCTCCATAAATTTGAAGAGCAGTGCAATCTTGGTGTAGTTGTTGCCAGAGAGAACAATGTTTGTTGACAACATGAAGTCTCCAGACTGCATCCCAAACTTCAGCAGAGGCTGGGAGTTCCACTTCCAGACAATGTGGCCATTGGAGCAAAACTGTCGAGTATAAAGCAAAAACAAAACAACATAATTCCTTCATGTAATAATAGCCGAGGCGCATGGCTTTGTTCATCAATAATTAGAAGATGTCATGCTTTCAGAACTATTCCTTGTTTTGGGGTGTGGACTGTTCCAGCTTTATCTGTTGTAAACGGCAATCTTACCCATCTTATGATGATTGCAGTTCCCCTTTTTTTTGTTTTGATCTCAAACGGTGGACAAGAGCTGCATTTCTTGCAGCTCTGGATTGGAAGCTGGAGAAATGTTGCTAGTTGTCGCAGATTTTCTTCATAGGCGATGCATGCGCGTTTTCCGATGAGGTCAGCTTCGCTTAGCACCGTTGCAGGGTCGGACAACTCTGAAGTGTCTTCTTCTAGCTGCTCTGATTGGAGTACACCATGCACAGTCTCATCCACACCAGCAATGGGTAGTGCGGCTAGATCAGGAGGATTTGGCAGTGCCCCACCTGGTCTGTGTGAAACACAAAGTGGACATTACTTCACTTGGAAAACAATATTGCCCACATAATCTAATACACAAAATGCAACATTTCTGAATTGAACACTAGTGAAATATGCTTTCCTAACATGGATCACAATGCAACACGGAAAATTGGTAGAATCTAGAGAACACAATGGACCACAGCATCCAAATAATGGCAATAGGAAACCATTTTTTCAGAACATACACCTTACTATACATGGCTGCAGCTTTTTACTTGTCCCTTACCTTATGTACATTGGTGGGACATAGTCTTCATCGTCTTCTTCATCATCATCAACTCCGCCTTCCTGTCTGGACAGCCCAGGGAAGGTGTCGTCTTCCCAATCAAGTCTGGAAAAACATTGAACAACAATATAATGCTATATGAGGAAGCTGATATAACAAGAAAATCGGTTCCGATATGAGCATGGGCACTTACGTGCTGTTCATCAGATCGTTGGCCTGTTGCTCATCAAAGTCCTGTGGATCCTCATCTAGGTTTATGGACCTCATGCTGAAAAAATAGCACATTCAGAACTGACTGGCTAAAGTTGAACAAATCGGTTCGTCCAGCCTAATTGACACAGTTCAGAAGCATACCTTTCTTCTAAAACGTTGATTACATCTGGCTCTTGTTCTTCTGGAATTTGCTGGACTTTACTTTACTTTACTTTACTTTATTTCATTTGGCAGACGCTTTTATCCAAAGCGACTTACATCACATTTCAAAACAATTCATTCAAAGAAATACAAACAATGAAAACATAACTAAAACCATATATAATCAATAAGGGTTAACCGATTCCGGAGGGACCCAGGTGTAGCCCGAAAAGGTAAGTTTTTAGTCTCCTGCGAAAAATCGGCAGTGTCTCGGCCAACATGACGAAGGGGGGAAGTTCATTCCACCATTGCGGAGCCATGGAGGAGAACAGTCTTGAACGAGACAAGCGTTCACCAGGGCCACGTAGCGATGGAGGGGCGAGGCGAGCCGTGCAGGTGGAGGAGCGGAGGGAACGGTGGGATGATTGGAAGCTGGACCCTGGACCCCAGGGATATGAAAATCTGCATCCCTATTGTGGAGAAAAATTCACAATCTAAGATTTGCAAAAGCTAACAAAAGAGTGGCCCACCATTCATACTTCCATGGAAGAAGATACACACACAAAAAACATGAAACTACCTAATTCATATATGTGTGTGTGTGTGTGTGTGTGTGTGTGTGTGAGAGAGAGAGAGAGAGAGAGAGAGAGAGAGAGAGAAAGAGGCAGGGATAGCCTACACTGCTCACAGTAATAATACAATACAATACTAAAGATTACAATAAAAAGCATACCTATCTCGGTCAGAGCCTGATCCAATGCTGGATAACAAAACGGGGACAGAGGAAGCTGGAGCAGAGGGTAACCGTTTAGAGCTTGGTGTTGATTGCATTGGTCGATAGCTGAAATACAGTAACAATGAGCTCCAGTTAGCCGACGCATGGTAGCATACAACGTAAATAGCAAAATCACGTCCTCTACAGTATTTCAGAAATAAAATATACATATCACATACCTGTCTAGGAGGAAAACAGCCACTTCACCGTCTGTTATGAAACCGTTCATATCCCGAAAGTCTCTCCATCTGCTGAATGCGCGACCTATGTTGATGCGTGTTTTATCGCGTGCTTTATCATGAGTCTTCTTTGCGTTCTCTTTGTTGGTCGGTACGGGGAATAATCTTCCTTTTTTTCTTTGCACCGGCCACGTAATTTGCACTGGCGACGTAATCATGATCTCGCAGTTCGGCCATAACCACAAAATAACTTCCAAACAAACTGTTAGAATATAACAACGAGAGGTGTTCGCGAGAGTAGCTAGCCCCTGGTTGTAGCTAGCTGGCGTTCGCTTGTTTATGGTGCGTTGCTAGGCAGAGCCGGCGGAAGCAGGGAGCTGCCGTAAACCATTTCGTTTCACTTCCGGTTGTAGACGGTCCGGGTGTAACATTGATTAAGCAGACAGAGACTCTATAAGCACCAAGAGAGCAAACTCCAATTCACACGGTTTTGCTCTCAGCTACTATTATAGGTAATATGTGATGCATCAATATTATAATTATACTGTTTAATAACAATAAAAAACCATCAAAAAGTTGCTCGTAGCTGCTTTAAGGCTGTTACACACCAAGAGCGACGCAAATAAACATGAGGAAAATTCAGAATCATTCTCAGGCGGAAACAAGACGCAATTTTGCGGTTAAATAGGTTCTAAAGTTTAGAGAAAAAAAACTGTCACGATGGTTTGTTTAGAATCTAAACAAACCATCGTGACAGATTTTTTTTTGTCAACATCGAGCAGTGATGCCTTTTGAGTAGAGGACAGACCATGGAGAGTTCCACTGCTTGGTACAGGAGCTGAAACAATGGTCGTTTTCACACCTACTTCAGGATGTCTGTGGGGCAGTTTGAGTCCCAGAGAGACGACTGCCCCAGAGTAGAGGCTAGGCGTTTGTCTGAGGATAAATATCTTAACTGAAATAAGTGCAGTTTGAACACAGAGCCAGCTGTGAGCATTTGGTGATCTCAGGGCATTTGGCAAGCTGAGTGCCGGTGTTATCCGAATTCTGCATCCTCGGTGAGAATTGCATCCCCCACCTTGTGGGAGCACATTGTAATGATTTCTATGGCAACACACTGTTTAAAATAAATAATCTTCTTTGTGGGTGCTCATCAATGATGAGAAACAATCTGAGATTGATAGTTTATGATGTTATTTCACCATATTTTGTGCTGTTTTGACTTCCTAAATCGGGGTAGAATGGAGCTGGAGGGTGAGGGTCTCCCCTGGGTCCCTGAGGCAGACTTTGGCGCTTAGAATCTGGGTAGAGGTAACCTCCACTCATGGGGGTCTGTCTTGGCTCATGGAGGCCCAATTTGGTGCTTTAAAAGAGGGGGATGCAAATCTCGGCGGTTTGTACCTGCTGCGATTTGTATCCCCCTGTTTCAGCACAAAATATGGTGGGGATGCAATTCTCACCAGGGATGCAGAATTTGGCATTACACCAGTGTGGTTCAAAGTGTGTGTCAGGAGTGAGATAATGCAACTAATATATCGTTGCACTTCATAATCTTTCATAATCAAGACATTGATTTTCCTCAGGTCAAGTTTGTAGGTGTGACTTGTGTCCTAGATCCTATAGTTATCAATAAACACAGACAAATATAACCAACCTACTGTATGTAGCCACCTATCTAGTCATATATTCATGTGAGAGTCAGATGAAAACTAAACATGATGAATGTTCACTTCCTTCAGTCCTTCAATATGAATGTAAAGAGTTGTGGGATGAATAGGAGCTCTTGGCTGGTTGGCTGGTGTTAAATTCAAGTCATTTTAAAGGCTCTCTCTGTCTCTCTGTTTCTCAGTGGATGTCAGTGATGTCGGGGAGCCTTCAGAGAACAGAGGATCTTCCTCCAGTCAGCCACAGTCTGCTTCTCTTCCTCAGCCTCCCACTGACCGCAGTCAGACTGAAGGTAAAGCTATTCTCTGGCTCCCCCTGGCTGCCATGTTGGTCTTCTCACTGACCATTGTGTGCGGCTGTTAAAATGTTTAACGATTTAGTTCATGCAGTATGTTTCTTTTACTTGACGTCACAGCTCCTGAAACCCTTATAAATCACGTAAGATGATATGACCTATGAGAAGGAGGGTATTATGAACTATAGGGAGAGGGAAGACAACACACCCATGCGGCCACACACACACACACGTGCCCGCGCGCACACACACACACACACACACACACACACGCACACACACACTCCGAATGCGTGCAGCAGCTCGGGTAGCCAGTGACCAAGATGAAAGCTTAGCCTTTGTTCACACAGGACGCCTAATGTAAGCAGAACTGAAGCTTAAGGCAGGCTCAAGCTGAGCTGAGCTTGTCGGTGTTTTAGGTCCAGACGACATTTCAGCTAATCTCCATAAACAGATATCTGCATTATGAGAATCGTCTCTCAACGCCAACTCCATTCTGGCATCTCAGGTTGCTATCTGACAATGACGGAAAATGAAGTCTTGGCCCGGATGTCCACTCTACACTGGAAACCCTGAAATGTTGGCCATTGCCCCCAGCGTCTATCAGTCATCAGAGCGATAAGATTACGGCCAGGGCTTAAAATTCGGCGCGGGATTGCGGGAATCCCGCACATTTTCCCGAATTCCCGCATATTTTCAATTTATAAAGGGGGAGTAATCCCGCAGGCCGATCTATGTTTGTGCGGAACGGTGCTTAGCAAGCAAAACGGCTGTCTGTCTGACCCACTGAGCACAGACTGTAGAAAGAGATGCAGGATAGCCAAGCGAATGTGATTTGATGAACGTTTGACACTAGGCCAATATGGCAGAGAGGAGCAGGTCATGCCTTTGCCTAGCCTTCGCCATCATGGGGAAAAAAATATTGCCTACGGGAGAATGACACACGGACGGAGGAGAGGCGAGACTCGGAGAAATGCGAGAGATAGAAGTAATTTCACATCGCATGCTCAAAAGAAACGTGTAGACCGCGAAAACAAAGCTTTAGTTTTAATCCAGAGCAGACTCATGTTCATTCATTGGTCTCACGAGCAGTTCAAAACCAGTATGTCTCGTGAAGTGTGATGCGATCCTGACCTGTTTATGCAAGCGCCACACATGAACAAACACACACATTCAAATCCAGACTGAGGGCACATGCAAAGTTTGCATTGCGAAAGATCGATCGATAGAACGACAGACAGACAGACAGACAGACAGACAGACAGACAGACAGACAGACAGACAGAGTGGGAGCTCACTTCTATCAAGAGAAAAGGAGGTTTGTTGGCTGAGAAAGCACTCCATTTTAAGATGCACATTTCTCCAAAGCACTCCATTTTATGCTATTTTTTAAATGCAGCCATTATTTTACTTGAAATGAGAAAAGAACATGTATTTATTATTATAATAGGCTAGTTATTTATAATTAATCCAGTTAAATATGAAAACTAAATAAACATTGTTGATGTTTATTTTGATTTAACAGTCAGTCGTTGACTACATACAGACATTGTACCATTAGGCTACTGCAATCATTGAAGTAGCCTAAGTTCAATGGCACTGAATCATAACGCAAGCTACGTTACAATGTTCCGGACCTTTGCTTGAGGAAATGTTCTCTATCTGGACCTCTTTGAATTTTAATTGAGTACCCCTGCCATAGTAATTTAGACTCAGGTGTGCATAAACTACTTCCTTTTTTAAATACAAAAATGTGAAATTACAGTATTATCACTTATTGGACAGGAGAAGCAGGAATATGTCGGTTATAGTATCGCCTGAAAAAATCCCCCCCCAAAGTCTATAGATCCCCCCCAAAATCTATAAATCCCCCCTATCTGAAGAACATAAGGGGGGAATTCCCCCCTAGTTTGCAAAGTGAATTTTAAGCCCTGACGGCGTTCCAAAACTGAGACAAGGCTTACTCCTTCTGTGGTTCTTGCGCTAAGTGTAGGAACACTTCTGACTTCTGGATCTCCAAATGTTGACTCTAGAATTTCATCTGCTGGCAACTTCATTTCATTGTTCCATAGGAACTTGTATTCCGGTGAGCCAGGTAGATGACAGAAGCTCACTGGGAGTGAAGTGCAGTCAGCAGGATTCTCATTGGTTCGGACTTATCTCTATTGATGAGGAGCTGAGCTGAGCTGAATCTTCTTAAAGTTAGCAACAAAACCTGTCATTCATCCATCATCATAAATAAAAGGGTGTGGGCTCTGTAATTTTTGTCCCAAGGGAGCACGTGGGCTCTGCGAATTTTGTCCGTGTCCCGGAAGTGATGTCACTCAACTAGAAGTGATGGCATCAGAGCAATTGTCTTCTTCTTTTTGGTGTTTTATGACAGTTGACATCCTCAATGTTTCATTACCGCCCTCTTCTGGATCCATCCATCCACTGTTTCCCTGCCGAGAGCTTGCTCTCTTCTTCTTACATTACATTACATTACATTACGTCATTTGGCAGATGCTTTTATCCAAAGCGACTTACAATATCACATTTTTGTCAGCAATAGAGCAATCAACTATGCAACACAGTCTATGACAACTACAATTTTTGAAGGAACAGTGGTACAAGTTTAGTTTAGGTTAGTAGGTTTTTTTTTTTTTTTTAAGAGAGAAAGAAGTTAGTTTAAGAAGGGCCCAGATGGAGCCTGAAAAGGTGTGTCTTTAGTCTTTTCCGAAAGATCGGCAGTGATTCGGCCGTCCTGACCGAAGGTGGAAGCTCGTTCCACCATTGAGGTGCCAGGGACGAGAAGAGTCGCGAATGGGATGAGCGACTTTTGAGCCCCCGTAGTGGAGGAGGGGCGAGGCGTCCTGCACTGGTGGAGGAGCGGAGGGAACGTGAGAGATTTGGAGCCTGACCATAGATTGTAAGTAATAATAATAATAATAATACATTCAATTTATATAGCGCTTTTCTAAGTACTCAAAGTCGCTTTACACACAGAGTAAAATCATTTAATAAGTACATTTGTAATAGGAAAATAAATAGAAAATAAGTGATGGGGTTAGCAGGTGAAGGCGAGTGTGAAGAGGTGGGTTTTGAGGGCCTGTTTGAAAGATGGTAGGGTGTTTGCTTGACGGATGTGGATGGGGAGAGTGTTCCAGAGGGAGGGTGCAGCGACTGAGAAGGCCCTGTCGCCCCAGGTCAGGAGCTTGGTCCTGGGGATCTTCAAGCAGTTTGTGTCTCCAGACCTGAGGCTGCGAGTGGGGGCATGGCGGGGGAGGAGATCAGAGAGGTAGGGGGGGGGGGCGGGTTGTTTAGGGCTTTGTAAGTGATGAGTAGTATTTTAAAGTTGATCCTGTGTTTGACTGGGAGCCAGTGGAGGTCATGAAGGACAGGGGTGATATGGTCTTGGCGGCGGGTGGAGGTGAGGAGGCGGGCAGCAGAGTTCTGTACATATTGAAGTTTATTGAGGATTTTGTTGGGTGAGCCATAGAGGATACTATTGCAGTAGTCGAGTCTGGAGGTTATGAGGGCATGGATGAGGGTTTCAGCAGCGGAGAAGGACAGGGAGGGGCAAAGGCGAGCGATGTTCCTGAGATGAAAGAAGGCGGTTTTGGTGACATGGTTGGCATGGGGAAGGAAGGAGAGGGTGGGGTCAAGGATGAGGCCGAGGTTGCGGACTTGGGTGGAGGGGGTGATGTTGGAGCCGTCGATGTTAAGTGTAAAGTCCTGAGCAGAGCGGGTGAGGGAGTTTGGGCCAATGATGAGGATTTCGGATTTATTGCAGTTGAGTTTGAGAAAGTTCTCTTGCATCCAGGATTTTATGTCGGTAAGGCAGGCGGAGAGGGTGGAGTGGGTGGCTGGAGTGATGGTTTTGGAGGAGAGGTATAGTTGAGTGTCGTCGGCGTAGCAGTGGAAACGGAGGCCGTGGCGGCGGAGGATGTGACCAAGGGGGAGGATGTACAGGATGAAGAGTAGGGGACCGAGCACTGAACCTTGGGGGACACCGTGGGTGACTGGGGCGGTGGAGGATTGGCAGTTGTTGATGGAGATGTATTGGTGACGGTCAGAGAGGTATGAGGTGAGCCAGGAGAGGACGGTGTCGGTGATGCCAATGGAGTGCTGAAGACGGGAGAGGAGGATGGAGTGGTTTATGGTGTCAAAAGCAGCTGTGAGGTCTAGGAGGATGAGGATGGTGAGGGAGCCGGAGTCAGCAGAGAGGAGTATGTCGTTGGTGATTTTCAGAAGGGCAGTTTCAGTACTGTGTTTTGAGCGGAAGCCAGATTGGAAGGGTTCGTACAGGTTGTTGGAGTCAAGATGGGATTTGATTTGTGAGGCGACAACTCGCTCGAGGATTTTGGACAGAAAGGGGAGGTTGGAGATGGGACGGAAGTTGTTGGGGATGTTGTGATCAAGGCCGGGTTTTTTCAGTATGGGGGTGATGGTAGCAAGCTTGAGGGAGTGGGGGACGAGGCCGGTGGACAGGGAGGAATTGATTATGTTGGTAATGAGTGGGGAGAGTGAAGGGAGGCACGCCTTGACAAGGGAGGAGGGGATGGGGTCGAGAGCGCAGGTTGTGGGTTTCATGCTGTTGACTATGGAGCATAGGTCAGGTTCAGAGATAGGGTTGAAAGATGAGAGTGAGTGGTTTGGTGGGGGGGGGGTTGTTGAGTTGGAATCCGGGGGGGGGGGGGGGGGTGGAGGGGGAGGAGGCAGCCAGCTGGTTATGGATTGTTTCGATTTTTGTCTGGAAAAATGACAGAAAGGAGTTGCATGTACTGGTGGTGAAGGAGTTGCAGGTGGTGTCCATGGGCTTGAGCAGTTTGTTGATGGTGGAGAAAAGCGTTTTGGGATTGTTGGAGCCAGTTCGGATGATGGAGGAGTAGTGGGAAGATCGTGCGTTGTTGAGTGCTTCTTTGTATTGATGTTGGTGGGTTTTGTAGGCGTCCAGGTGAACAGTGAGTCCGGTACAGGGGGGCTGTCTGGTGTACTGCCCTGTAGGCCAGTACCAGTGTTTTGAATTGAATGCGTGCCGTGATGGGAAGCCAGTGAAGGTCCCGGAAGAGGGGAGTGACATGAGAGAATTTGGGTTGATTGAATACCAGACGGGCTGCAGCGTTCTGAATGAGTTGAAGCGGTCGGATGGCTGCAGCAGGTAGCCCAGCCAGAAGAACATTGCAGTAGTCCAGGCGAGAGCTGACCAGTGCCTGGACCAGGAGTTGTGTTGCTTCCCTTGTGAGAAACCGACGGATTTTGCAGATGTTGTACAGGGAGAACCTACAGGAGCGGGCAGTTGCTGCGATGTAGGCTGAGTTGGACAGCTGATTGTCAAGGATCACTCCAAGGTTCTTAGGTGTTTGAGAGGGAAACACCGTAGTGTTGTCAATGGATATGGAAAGATCGGTGAGGGGACAGTCTTTCCCGGGGAGGAAGAGTAGCTCTGTCTTACCAAGATTCAGCTTGAGATGGTGGGCTGACATCCAAGCACCAATGTCTTTGAGGCATGCAGCGATACGTGCCTCGATTTGGGTGTCTGAGGGGGGGAAAGAGAGGTAGAGCTGAGTGTCGTCAGCATAGCAGTGGTAAGAGAAGCCATGAGATGAGATCACATGGCCAAGAGATCTGATATAGAGAAGGAATAGCAAGGGGCCCAGGACTGAGCCCTGGGGCACACCTGTGCTAAGAGTATATGATCTGGATAGAGATCCTCGCCATAGAGCTTTGCCTGGAACTAAACCTCTCTCAACTCATTCATCACCCCACACGACCAAACGTAAAAAACCCTTCGAAATCTACTTTGATTGATATCATATTAACCAACAGACCCCTCAAATACCCCCAGAGCGGCGTTTTCCCCCAGAGCATCAGTGATCACTGCCCCATAGCCTGTGTCAGGACATCAAAAATGTCCATACCCAAAGGCCATGTCACCAAAAAACGCAATTTCAAAGACTTCTCGGAACAGGGTTTTGTACATGATCTATTTCACTCAGACCTAAATCGATTATCCTTAATCCCCGACCCAGAATTAGCCTTGAAACATTTTTCTCATATTTTCACCACTATCACTGATAAACATGCCCCCTATAAAAACTTTAGAGTAAAAAATCGCACAAGTCCCTGGTTCACAGATGAAGTTTCATCTGCCTTGCGACTCCGAGATTCCGCCTGGTCCACTGCCAGATCCACCGGCACCCCGACAGATTGGTCATATTTTAGGAAGCTACGGAACAATTGCATCAGTACAATCAGGAAAGCCAAATCCAATTATTACTTAACCTCCCTCACTAACGCTCAAGGAAATACAGCCAGTTTTTGGAAAACCATTAAATCAATGAAAACCACGCCCACCTCCGCTCTCCCTCCTCAGATCAACGGTGAGAATGGAGTCATTTCGGACAAATCGCAGATATGTGATACATTTAATCAACATTTTGCATCTGCTAGTCATTTATTTGATAGGCATTCTGCCAGTTCTGCTCCCGTGACTCATACCCATGACCAAACGGGAAAGCACGCGATCACACCACCCCCCTTCACCCTCATTGATAGTTTCTCATTTAGACAATTAGATAACCATGAAGTCCTCAAAACCCTCTCACATCTGAACATTAAGAAATCTAAAGGCGAGGATGACATAGCCCCATCTCTCCTACGCCTTAGTGCTCAGTTGATCTCCGCTCCGCTTGCCCACATCTTCAACTTGACATTCACTTCCGGTGAAATTCCATCTATCTGGAAAACTGCTCAGGTCACACCCCTGCTTAAAGGAGGTGACCCCAGCGACCTGGATAACTATCGTCCCATTTCTAGACTGTGCTGCTTAGCCAAGGTTCTGGAAACCTTGGCGAACCAACAACTTCGGGACTACTTAGACACATATAATATCCTTCATCCCCATCAATCAGGGTTTAGACCCGGTCATAGCACCATTACCGCCACATCATTAGTTATAAACAATATTCTGAATTGCCTCGACAGCCGCCAGCATTGCGCTGCCCTATTCATTGACCTCTCCAAAGCCTTTGACACAGTGAACCATGGAATTGTATTAAATAAACTGTCCTCCATCGGCCTGGACGATCTCTCCATCAGGTGGTTCTCCAGCTACCTCTCTGGGAGAAAGCAGGCTGTTGTTGTCGGTAACAACAAATCCAGTCCTCTCTTAATTGACAATGGTGTCCCGCAAGGATCTATCTCTGGCCCAATCCTTTTTACCCTATACATAAATAGTATTTACTCCCCCTCCGGTCATAGTTTTGTCCATTATTACGCCGACGATACAATTCTATATTGCTTCGGGCCCACTCCTGCACAGGCCGCTGCAAGTCTACAGACTGCTTTTGACACCTTCCAACGGTCTCTGCTTGACCTCAAACTAGTCCTAAATTCAAAGAAAACAAAATGGATGTCATTCTCAAGATCCCCCATTCCCAGCAACAACATTTACATCCGTACACTTCAGGGCGAACAGATAGATCAAGTTAATTCCTATAAATACCTCGGCATCTGGCTGGACTCAAAACTCTCCTTTCACACTCACATAGAATACCTTACAAAAAAGCTAAGAATAAAAATAGGTTTTCTGTATAGGAACAAATCCTGTTTCTCACTTTCTACTAGGAAATCTTTAGTACAGTCACTAATAATGTCGGTTTTCGATTATGGAGACATCTTATATATGCACGCCTCCCCCTCCATTTTGAAGCCGCTAGACGCAGTATATCACAGTGCTCTGCGTTTCATCACAGGTGACGGCTTTCGTACTCATCACTGCACTTTATATAATAAGGTGGGCTGGCCCTCCCTGACGATTCGAAGAGAGCAACACTGCTTATTATTCATTTATAAAGCTCTAACCGGAAAGCTCCCCTTGTACCTGTCCTCACTCCTCACCCATATCAACATAAGTCATCAAACACGCTCACGTTCTCACATCAGACTGTTTACTCCGCGTGTGAGGTCGGAGCAAGGCAAGACTGCCTTTTCTTATTATGCCCCAGACAAATGGAACAGTCTTCAGAACATATTGAAATTGGACCACTTTGTCTCCTTTGAAGCCTTCAAAGCGCTCTCACAGAGCACTCTGCAGGAGAATTGCTCGTGTTTTTGAGTGTGAATATTGTAATCTTGTCTGTCTGTAACTTCTGTATATGTTCTTTTGTAACAGGGCGCTCTTGGAAATGAGAGCTCACTCTCAAGTGCTTCCCTGTATAAATAAAGGCTAAATAAAAAAAATAAAAATAAAAATAGAACCTGGTATGAGCGGTTAGAGAGATAGGAGGCAAACCAGGAGAGTGCAGATCCTGAGATGCCTAGATCAGAGAGAGTAGAGAGAAGAATCTGGTGATTTACTGTATCAAAAGCTGCAGACAAGTCAAGGAGGATAAGGACAGAGGAAAGGGATGAGGCCTTAGCAGTGTGTAGGGCCTCAGTGACTGAAAGGAGAGCCGTCTCAGTAGAGTGAGAAGCCTTGAAGCCCGATTGTAGAGGATCTAGTAGGTCATTCTGGGAGAGATAGAGAGAAAGTTGTTCGGAAGCAGCCCGTTCAAGGGTTTTGGAAATGAATGAGAGAAGAGAGACATGTCGGTAGTTCTGGATGGCAGTAGGGTCAAGGGAGGGTTTCTTAAGGAGTGGCTTGACTCTAGCAGTCTTTAGAGGAGCTGGCACAAGACCAGAGGATAGAGAGGAGTTGATAAGGGTAGTGGGGAAGGGAGATATATCTGTGGAGATGGATTGGAGAAGAGAGGAAGGGATAGGATCAAGGGGGCAGGAGGTGGCACGGTTAGACATGACAAGCTTAAGGACCTCTTCGGGGGAGAGGGGAGAGAAGGAGGTAAGTCCTGTAGCAGGGGTCAAAGAGTTGGAGTCAGGAATGTTGCAGCTATTGACTGGAGGGGGGAAGGAAGAGCTGATGTCATCTACCTTCTTAGCAAAGAAGGTTACAAAATCATCAGCAGAGAGGGAGGATGGTGGGGGAGGTGAGGGAGGGTTGAGAAGGTGGAAAATAATTTGCTGGGGTTTGAGACAGAGGACTGGATTTCAGAAATGAAGAAGGAGGTTTTAGCTGTTGAGACAGCACATGTAAAGTTAGAGTGGATAAGGTGGTAAGCAGAGAGATCCCTGGGGTTCTGTGTTTTTCTCCATTTCCTCTCAGCTGCCCGAAGCTCTGTTCGATGAGTTCGCAGAGATTCAGACAACCAAGGAGCAGGGGGAGAGGATCGAGGAGGTTTCGAGGTGAGAGGGCAGAGAGAGTCAAGAGCAGAGGAGAGAGAGGATAAAAGAGTAGTGGATAGGAGAGAGTACTGCTCAGCTGAAGGGAGCAGGGACAGGACAGCCGAGGATTCTTAATCTTTGATGTTTTATGCCGGCCGGCATCCCTCACATCCTCCTTCTGGATTTAGGCCATGAGCCAGGGCCCCAAATTTGGGCCACAGGTACCATCTTGGGGGACTAACTTTCATAGTGATTTTTGGCAAGGTATACACCCCTACTGCTAGAAAATATGTGATAGCAATGCAGCAGTTGCCTCCAAATGTGTGCTATCACCCATTTTGTAACACTACCAAGCATATGGGCAGTGGTGGCCCAACGGTTAGAGAAGCGAGCTTGTGACCGGAAGGTCATCGGTTCAATCCCTGGGACCGGCAGGATAAATCTGGGTGGGGAAAGTGAAAAGGCAGCGCTTGCCCAGCTCCCTTATTACCACCACTGAGGTGCCCTTGAGCAAGGCCCTCAACCCCAACTGCTCCAGTGGAGCTGCTCAGTGGCCAGCAGATCAGACTGTGCTCTGGTGCTCACTAATCCCTTTAATGTGATGTCCTTCACCCATAACTTCCTCAGATTCTCCTTCATCAACCCTCTACACCTCAGAGCTACATGTTCCACTGACTACTCCTCCTCCTCCTGACCAGGGGCGTTTCTAGGGTATGAAGACATTGGGGGCTTAGCCCAGGGGTCCAGACATACCGCGGTGCGAAGCCCGCGAGCGAGTTCAGGCCAAAAATTCAGGCCAAAATGATGCCTACAAACACAACCCGAACTAAACACTACACACAAACTCATCTAAATTATAATTACTGAGAGACCTGTTGGAAAAAAATAATTTTTGTTAAAGCTTCATCAATTTGTCAGATTCACTCTTCTTCTGTGTGTGTGTGTGTGTGTGTGTGTGTGTGTGTGTGTACTTCTTAGCAGATACAGCTTCTTCTCACAGTTCCTCTGTTCTCCACCTCCACACAAAATAATTGAAACAATAATCTAAGAGTGACTTTAGGTCAATGAGGTACCAAAGAAGTTAAAGGAATGAACTTGATAAACTGTATCGCATCCATTAATAAAGCTAACCTCACACATAGCAAGCAACACTGCAACAGGCATATCAGTGGCTATTCTAACATAGCGTGCTGTCGGCACTGCGGGCTGTCGGCACATAGACAGGGCACCACAGCTTAGCACTAGTAGTTTATGCCTCAGCTCAGTAGCCCCCTACAATGATGATCACAGGTACCCAATACATTAGATGCAGGGCGCATGTTTCCCCCTATTCACTTCTATACAGCAAGGCGGTCGCTTTTTTCTCTCTCTCCCTTTCTCCCTTCCACCTTTCCCTCTGCCTGCAACACCACCGAAACCGGAGCAAACTTGCATTCGTCTATTCGAAATGACAAATATGGATTTTTTGGATTTACTAAACTGGTCTCTCAACGCAAATCAACTAAACTTTGAGGAATGCGGGGTCCGGGGAACCCCCACCCCCCTCTGCCCAGACGGAACTTTCGCCGCGGGGTCCCTGAAGACAACAGCGATTGACCCTAGGCTGTGACGTCATGAAAATTGAGATGGGCGGTCAGTGAGTTTGAACTGTGAAAAATGGATTATATCGTGGATTATATCATGGAAATTTTCACTGATCTGCATAACAGAAATGGACTAAGTTGAGAATCCAGAGACTTGAGGAGTTGGTGAAGCTGTGCACCCCCCCGTAACCAAAACATTTCTATTCTAATCTGGATTCCCCCACCTGCCAAGGACGCCAAGGATACTTCAGCAATTCTTTCCCCTGATATTTTCGTCTGAAACAGCGCTCACCATACCCTCACCCCTCCCCCGCCTCCCACACCTGTTGTTGACTTTTGGTCTGTACATCACAAGGCTGTCTCCATAGCAACTTGCTGTGTTATCGCGCTCTACAACCGTGCAGAGACTGCCGTGACCCTGAAAGGAATTCGAGGCATATTGCACACACAAGGACATTTTGGACATCTCGGGCACACATATACACATTCACAAACACACACGCACATCCCCATCCACGATCCTCTTCCCCCACCCAAACCCCCCGCCTTGTTAGCTCTTGCATCCTCCCCCCCCCCTTTTCCTCAACCCCCCCCCCCCCCCCTTTTTCTTCTCGTTGTAACCCAGCCGTCAGTATTGGAGTAGTTTCGGCCTGTAATCCCTGTACTTTTCTCAACAAATGGATTGTACCTGTATAATATTGAAGTGTGCCTTGTTACTCGTTCAAAACAGTAATAATGTTTCATGTTTGCTAATCTGAGTATATTTTGAAACCATTACTGCCGGCTGCATATATGTATGTACATTATGTATGTATGTATGTATGTATGTTTGTATTGTATGTAGGTATGTCCATGTATGTCGTGTTTGTTTCGGGGACAACCGATGGAAATTAGCCTCGTGCCATGTGCAACGTGTTCAAGCCTCGTCCTAAATCCGGCAATTTTTACACTCTGATTATTAGGGCTGCAACAACTAATCGATTAAATCGATTAAAATCGATGATCAAATTCGTTGGCAACGAATTTGATTATCGATTCGTTGCCTCGCGATTAGTTGGACCGCAGAGCCATCTGTTTTGTTGATAAAAAACAACAGCTGATCGCAGCTGCTGCGGCGCAGTGCTGGCTACGTCACTCCCTGGCCCCGCTGTCGCGGAGCCGACTACGTCACTCGCCTTGCGCACGCGCAGTAAACGACAAACAACTTGGAAACATGGCCGAGGAGAAAGCAGCTTGACCCAAAACTTAGCAAGTTTGGGAGCACTTCATATTAACTGGAAATAAAAAGTCTGTTATGTGCAAAGCCGATCTTGCATGGCATGGCAGCACAACGGCCCTGCATGAACACCTTAAACGCAAACATGTTGGATCATTGGATGGTGCCAAGGGAGCTCAGCAGCGGGGTAAGTAAACGTTATTCTACTACAAACTCGATATGCATGTAAACTAGTGTTACATTATTAGACCCATGTGTATTGTTGTTTGAAGTGGAAATGTTCGTCTCACAGCAGATAGTTTGTTTTGTTTATCTAACGTTAACAGTCGATGCGCATTCCGCCCGCATCCAGGTCGACAACATTAACGTTATAGCCGACCGGCTAGTTAACGTTACGTTAACTTGCTAACGTTAGTGGTAGAGCAGACAGCAGATAGTTTGTTTTGTTTATCTAACGTTAACAGTCGATGCGCATTCAGCCCGCATCCAGGTCGACAACATTAACGTTATAGCCGACCGGCTAGTTAACGTTACGTTAACTTGCTAACGTTAGTGGTAGAGCAGACTTGGTCTGTAAACTAAGGCTAAAAGAGATGTTGTTGTCCCTTGTTCATTTGTGTGTGTGTGTGTGTGTGTGTGTGTGTGTGTGCGCACGCATCTTAATGTAAGGAGTGAGCTAAGACAAATTTCATTTGAGGCTTCTGTTATATAAAGGCCTTCTTTACATAAGCAATTATCAACAAAATCATCAATGAGTGAGTTTTATTGAGTTTTATGTTAATAGTGCTGTTAGGCATACTCGCTCATACTGTCTTTCTCATTTCAGAAAAAAACAACTCACCATGAGGCGTTTCGTTGTGGGGAATGCGGCTTGTACACCAAGGCAAGCAGCCATCATGACAGACAGTGTCCTGAACATGCTGGTCACTGACATGAGGCCCATGTCAATGGTTGGAGATGCAGGCTTCATTGCCATGATTAACACCCTCCACCCTGGCTACACTCTTCCTTCAAGAACATTCTTCACAAAACTGATGGAGCGAAAATATGAAGACACATTCCAGGAGCAGGTCCGTTAAAGCACTTTATTTAAGAAGATATGAAGATATCTGGAGGGAGGAGAGGGGAGGTGAAGTGGTGAAGGGCTAAAGGAAGTAGGCAGTGAAGGAGAGAGGAAGTAAAGTGGTGAAGGGCTAAAGGAAGTAGGCAGTGAAAGAGGAGGTGAAGGGCTGAAGGAAGGAGGCAGTGAAGGAGAGGGGAGGTGAAAGGGTGAATCTGTTATCTTCAATTTAACTTTTGTGTTTTAAATTTAACTGTGATTTTGTGATTCCCATTTTTCTTTGCAAGTTTGAAAGAAACCAGTGTGAATACAGTATACTATAAACAAGAGGGGACAAAGAAAAAAGATGTACCACCAAAAAAACCTCTTCATTTTCTTTGCAAGTTTAAAATAAAGTTTACCACTGAATACAGTAGAAGAGGGGACAAAGAAAAAAGATGTACCACACTGATGGACAGTCAATGTCAGAAAAAGAAAAATAGCACTCGTTCAGTTCATGTTCTTGAGTAAATAAAAACAGTTTTCTACAATTTAACTTGGTTGTGGTTTCCCCTTTTTTGTATGCAAGTTTGAAGTGTTCCAATATAAACCACTAATGAATACAGTATAAACAATAATGTTTTGATGCAGACTTATGTTGCAGGGACTACTAGAATCACCGTAATGTTGGAATTGTATGCATCAAAGGGTTAAATCGAGCATTTCTGAGCGATTTCAATATATCCGATTAATCGATTAATCGAACAAATAATCCACCGATTAATCGATTATCAAAATAATCGTTAGTTGCAGCCCTACTGATTATGTTCTTTGTGTCCATTAATTTTGCACTGTCCCGTCCAAATAAACAAATAAACTAAACTAAACTATAGTAAACTCTGGTTGACTAATGAAGAAGTTCATTTACAAAATATAACTTAAAATAGACTTCGTTTTTCAACCAACTCAATGATCATGTTGTTTAACACCTTACTCACTATAGAAAAGAGACTTAATCTAGTCAAGTCAAGTCAAGTTTATTTGTATAGCCCTAATTCACAATCATGTCCCAGAGGGCTTCACAGAAAGTATGTCTAGCTAATTCTAGCTGACACAACAGTAGCAAATTACAGTAGTAATAATAACACATTGAACAATTGATAGAGAAATATAGAAAATATAGAAATATAGGATATAATGGGTGCCATGCTTTAGGGTAGAATGGGTGCCATGCTTTAAAATAGTGGGGGAATAGTGGGGGAGGAGAGATCAGGAATGGGAGGAGGTGGGGAGGGAATGGGAAAGGTTTGGGAGGAGAGAAGGTGGGGAAGGGGGAAAGAGGAGAGAGCAGGAGAAGGGAGGGGGAGGGAGAGCGGGGGGATGTGGGGGAGGAGAGAGGAGGGAGGAGGTGGGGAGGGAATGGGAAATGTGGGGGAGGAGAGAACAGGGAAGGAGAGGTGGGGAAGGAGCAGGGGAAGGGGGAAAGAGAATGGGTGCCATGCTTTAGAATAGTGTGGGGGGAGAGTTCAGGAAGGGGAGGAGGTGGGGAGGGAGAGCAGGGGGGGTATGCAGGCAGAGGTGAATTTCCTGAAGTTGTCAAAGCTTAGCATGTTGAATTTGGTTAGAATATTGCAGTGATGATAGGTGAAGGGTTTTTTATCTAGGATTTTTAATGCTTTTTTGTAAAGTGATTCGATTGGTTTAAGAATTGTTGAGCCTGTCATAGACCAACTGGTTAAGCAGTAGCTCATATGTGAGAGTATCATGGAATGCAGGAATATCAGAGCAGCACTATTAGATAAGGTAACAGTAAAGATGTATGAGGAGGGAGTCCCCTATCAGCAGATAGATGTGTGAGGAGGGAGTCCCCTAACAGCAGATAGATATGTGAGGAGGGAGTCCCCTAACATATAGATGTGTGAGGAGGGAGTCCACTGCAGATAGATGTGTGAGGAGGGAGTCCCCTAACAGATAGATGTGTGAGGAGGGAGTCCCCTAACAGCAGATCTATAGATATGTGAGGAGGGAGTCCCCTAACATATAGATGTGTGCGGAGGGAGTCCCCTAACATATAGATGTGTGAGGAGGGAGTCCACTAACATATAGATATGTGAGGAGGGAGTCCACTGCAGATAGATGTGTGAGGAGGGAGTCCCCTAACAGATAGATGTGTGAGGAGGCCCCTAGATGTGTGAGGAGGGAGTCCCCTAACATATAGATGTGTGAGGAGGGAGTCCCCTAACAGATAGATGTGTGAGGAGGGAGTCCCCTAACAGATAGATGTGTGAGGAGGGAGTCCCCTAACAGCAGATAGATGTGTGAGGAGGGAGTCCCCTAACATATAGATGTGTGAGGAGGGAGTCCCCTAACAGATAGATGTGTGAGGAGGGAGTCCCCTAACATATAGATGTGTGAGGAGGGAGTCCCCTAACAGATAGATGTGTGAGGAGGGAGTCCCCTAACAGCAGATATATGTGTGAGGAGGGAGTCCCCTAACATATAGATGTGTGAGGAGGGAGTCCCCTAACAGATAGATGTGTGAGGAGGGAGTCCCCTAACAGATAGATGTGTGAGGAGGGAGTCCCCTAACAGATAGATGTGTGAGGAGGGAGTCCCCTAACAGATAGATGTGTGAGGAGGGAGTCCACTGCAGATAGATGTGTGAGGAGGGAGACCCCTAACAGCAGATAGATGTGTGAGGAGGGAGTCCCCTAACAGTAAAGATGTATGAGGAGGGAGTCCCCTAACAGCAGATATATGTGTGAGGAGGGAGTCCCCTACAGCAGATAGATGTGTGAGGAGGGAGTCCCCTAACAGATAGATGTGTGAGGAGGAAGTCCCCTAACAGATAGATGTGTGAGGAGGGAGTCCCCTAACAGATAGATGTGTGAGGAGGGAGTCCCCTAACAGATAGATGTGTGAGGAGGGAGTCCCCTAACAGCAGATAGATGTGTGAGGAGGGAGTCCCCTAACAGCAGATAGATGTGTGAGGAGGGAGTCCCATAACAGCAGATAGATGTGTGAGGAGGGAGTCCCCTAACAGTAAAGATGTATGAGGAGGGAGTCCCCTAACAGCAGATAGATGTGTGAGGAGGGAGTCCCCTAACAGCAGATAGATGTGGGAGGAGGGAGTCCCCTAACAGCAGATAGATGTGTGAGGAGGAAGTCCCCTAACAGCAGATAGATGTGTGAGGAGGGAGTCCCCTAACAGCATATAGATGTGTGAGGAGGGAGTCCCCTAACAGTAAAGATGTATGAGGAGGGAGTCCCCTATCAGCAGATAGATGTGTGAGGAGGGAGTCCCCTAACAGCAGATAGATGTGGGAGGAGGGAGTCCCCTAACAGCAGATAGATGTGGGAGGAGGGAGTCCCCTAACAGTAGATAGATGTGTGAGGAGGGAGTCCCCTAACAGTAGATAGATGTATGAGGAGGGAGTCCCCTAACAGCAGATAGATGTGTGAGGAGGGAGTCCCCTAACAGCAGATAGATGTGTGAGGAGGGAGTCCCCTAACAGCAGATAGATGTGTGAGGAGGGAGTCCCCTAACCGTAAACTTCATGACAGCAGGTCAATGGTTTAGGTTTAATTAAACTGAACACATACATGGGTCTGCACAGAGGAAGACAGTTTGCATCACTTAAGGCTGTTACACACCAAGAGCGATGCAAATAAACATTAGGACAATTCAGAATCATTCACAGGTGGAAACAAGATGTGATTCTGTGGTTAAAAAGGTTCTAAATAAACCATCGTGACAGGAAAAAATATAGTCAACATCAAGCAGTGATGCCTTGTGAGGAGAGGAGAGAGCATGGAGAGTTCCACTGCTTGGTACAGGAGCTGAAACCATGGCCGCTTTCACACCTACTTCAGGACGTCTGGGGAAGTTTGACCCTAACCATTGATAGTACAATATATGGTTAATACTAGCTCATTGACTTTGACACAGCAAAATGAAGCTCACTTCCCGATATTGTTTGATTTTGTTTGATTGGATTAATTGATTTTCCTGGTGCAATGTGGGAAATCTGTTGTGGGAAGTCTATTGCAATAACACACAAGCCAAATGCTGACATGAGAGATTTGCTTTGAACAAGTTAGTATCTGCCAGTGACCGGAGAATATTGTTATATTTGCTTGTTTTAATGCTTTTGTCAATAAACATTGTCAACAAAGATAGCCTTGTTGTATATTATCATGTATAAAGATTGTTGATGTCGAGTGAACACAAACTACGAACCGAAGATTGGACGAGAGGACTTTTTTTTTGATTGATTGATTGAGTTCTTTATTGATAATGAATACACAGTATATACAATATACATATATACATACACAGGCCCACCATTATCAAAAGGATAAAAACGCAATAAAGCTGACAGCTTATTTCCATTGCGGTCCTCATGATGACTGTTATTAGATGTGTACTGTTGTGTGTATGTCTGGATGTGTGTAAGTGTGTGATAGTGTGAGTGCCACAAGCACTTGTCAGAGTCTGAGGGTGATGCGTGGGTGTGCCTGCCACGCAGGGGGGAGAATGATATGGGAAAGTGGGGCACAGTGAATAACCAATAAAAATAAGCATAAAATAAGATAAAAGACAATTTGTGCTATTAAAAGAATAAACCCATCAAATCCTAATAAAAACATACATTAAAAAATAATCAAATAAAATAAATAAAATAAATAAAATAAAATAAGATCTCATAACATATAGGGTCGACATGACGATGGAGTAACTTAACCGACCATATATTTGTATATATGGTCGTATATATATTTGTATATACAGTATATTTATTTAAATGAAATATGGTGATATCTGGTGGTCTGAAATTACTCTCTAGCTAGGGTAACTGGCTCCTATTGTGTCATATTATTGTAACGTCTGAATCAGCGTTTCATAACTTTATAATAGCCTAACATTACTGTATAGCCTGGATGACGTTAGCTAATGCTACCCAGCCTTCCATGGGCATATGCTGCCTTTAGCTTGTGGTATTATGGTACAGTAATATTGTATAGCTGGCTAGACAGACGAGTTTATCTGGAATCAGCGTGACAAGATCCCTCTGCTAGCTTGTCTGCCTTTCTGTTTCACAGAGTATCTAGCTTTACAATATCTTAACAGACTGCATTACATGCTACACCATGCAAATATATTTCGATATAATTCAAACCATGGTTCCTTTCCCATGTTGGGCTTGACTGTACAGTATTGCTGTGAAAAAGTTACATTTGATTGTGTCAAGTGTTACACGTTATATTTTTAACTGAGCTTTGCAGAATTACCTCAACACATTGTGTATCAGCTTTAAATGTCCAATATATACAGCATTAAACAAACGACCAGCAGCATTCAAATGTGCAAAAACGTTATATTTATTGAAATGTGCTGATCTCATGTCACATTACATAACGTTATGCCCAAATGGTCTACTGCCCAGAAGCGTCACTTTACATGTTTGGTAGGGAATTATTTTCATTATGTTAAACCAGCATTTAACTGCAACTGGTTGTGCTGTGGTTGGGATCATCTGGTTTGTTCTTTTACTCGAAATGGGACAATAATTTAGAAAACGGTGCCCATGAGAGTATGAAAAAGACTTGAAATTGTTTATTCAGACCATAAACTCATTCGGAAAATGTGTATTTAAGACACAGACCGAGAGAGAAGTCAGCTCATTTTTCAATTGAGCTGATTACTTGACGTCACTTCCGGACGATGATGTGCGCCCCCTCCGGCCTTTCGAGAAAATTAGATTTCAGGATCGCTTCATAAATTTACCCATTCTCTCGCCCACTGACCCTAACAGAGGCTAGGTGATTGTCTGAGGTCAAAGGTCAGAGCAGAGGCTAGCCGTGTGTCTGATGTCAAATATCAGAACTGAAATAAGTCCAGTTTGAACACAGAGCCAGCTGTGAGCATTTGGTGATCTGAGGGCATTTGGCAAGCTGAGTGCCAGTGTTATGCCAAACTATGCATTCCCGGCAAGAATTGCATCCCCCACCTTGTGGGAGCAAATTGTAATGATTTCTATGGCAACGTACTGTTTAAAATATATAATCTTCTTTGTGGGTGCTCATCAATGATGAGAAACAATCTGACATCGATAGTTTATGAAGTTATTTCACCATATTTTGTGCTGTTTTGACTTACTAAATCAGGGTAGAATAGAGCTCAACAGTCATGTGACTTTTCGTGATGCAATTTGCCCCAGAAGTAAGTTCCGCATTAACTTTCTCCATAGACGATAAATCGATAAATAATATAATAATAATTCGATAAATCCTTAAATAAGGAGTTTTAAGGCGTGGACCAAGCCAACCAAACATTCGGTTTAAGCAAGAACAAAAAATAACAATAGGGAAAATATATATTTTTTCCCGTTGTTATTGTTTGTTCTTGCTTAAACCAAATGTTTTATGGTCACTCATGATTCAGTAGGTCATGGGTTGGCTTGGTTCCAGCCTTAAAACTCATTATAATATAACGAGTTTTAACAACGATAAATAGACATTTCGATAAATCCTTATAATATAAGGATTTATCGAAATGTCTATAGAGAAAATGAATGCGGAACTTACTTCCAGGGCAAATGACGTCACGAAAAGTCACGTGACTGTTGAGCTCAATAGAGCTGGAGGGTGAGGGTCTCCCCTCCTGGCTCATGGAGGCCGACTTTGCTGCTTAAAATCAGGGTAGAGGTGACCTCCAAGCCTGGGGGTCTGTCTTGGCTCACGGAGCTGAATTTGGTGCTTCTCGGTGGTTTGTACCTGCTGAGATTTGCATCCCCCTGTTTCAGCACAAAATATGGTGGGGATGCAATTCTCACCAGGGATGCAGAATTCGGCATTACACCGGTTTGGTTCAAAGTGTGTGTCAGGAGTGAAATAATGGAGCTAATATATTGTTTTATAACTGCAGAGTGATGCACTTCATAATCTTTCATAATCGAAACATTGATTTTTCTCTGGTCAAGTTTGTAGGTGTGACATGTGTCCCAGATCCTATAGACGGTTTTCACCAGAGCGCAACCCCACAGCACTTTTTTCTCAGCATTCGGCAAACTGCAGAAATATTCACTCGACATCGTTACTTTTGTTTTCGCTGCTCAGCTGTATAGACGGTTTTCACGGAATGGTCAGTCCTGCACTTGAATGTTTTTTTTTTCTTTTATGTCCATAGCAAACACTGCAACAGGAAGTGAGTGGGGGTTCAATTTAGAATGTTTTTGATGTCAAGTTAAAACCGTCTATAGTTATCAATACACACAGACAAATATAACCAACCTATGTAGCCACCTATCTAGTCATCACTCCGACATGGTATTGTTGCCTACACATTATTTTTGTCTTTGTTTATCTATGTAGATTTGTTCATAATACAGCCGAAAACTCAGTGAAATGTTGACGTCAATATTCACAGTTGCATTGATTGATTATAGGTTTGAAAAAAAAGATTGATGTGTGAATTAATGGCACAAAGGAATTACTCTTGGTGTGTAAAGGACCTTTATTCATGTGAGAGACTCCGATGAAAACTAAACATGATGAATGTTCACTTCCTTCAGTCCTTCAGTATAAATGTAAAGAGTTGTGGGATGAATAGGAGCTATTGGCTGGTTGGCTTGTGTTAAATTCAAGCCCTTTTAAAGTTTCTCTCTCTCTCAGTGGATGTCAGTGATGTCGGGGAGCCTTCAGAGAACAGAGGAGCTTCTCCTCGTCCGCAGCCTCCCACTGACAGTCAGACTGAAGGTAAAGCTATTATCTGGCTCCCCCTGGCTGCCATGTTGGTCTTCTCAATGACCATTGTGTGTGGCTGTTAAAATGATGAACGATTTAAGGCGCTGACAGGGTTCTGCGCACCCTCGACTTGGAGCCTTGCTGCCGACTAGCGGCGACAGCGAGACTGTGCATACTCAAACGTAACTCGGCGCGTTGGCTGTGGTACACATCCAAAACACTAGGTGGCTTGTGGTACACTTATGTCCGTTACATATGAGATGACGCTATCGTGTTGTTTACCAAGAACTTGCAATCATGTCGGTGGGGGGACATTTTATTGTCCCTCCATTTCAAAACTCATTCCGGTGAGCCTGCAGAAGGCTTTTCTAGATGAGGGACAAGCACTGTTAAATAAGGAAATGGCATTTCCTCATTCCTCACAACAAGTACTTCATGTGCGCGGCCCAAGGCAACGGCCAATCACAGCTCTCGTGCTGGTCACATCACGTCTACGTTGATGCCGCAGAGTCACATTTTCGAGGAGCTGCACGCCCCCTCCACCAAGCTGCACCGATAGGACGCCCAGCAGCGGCGACCCCCTCGGCGCAGTTAGCGCCGGCGATTTCGCGTGAGCATAATTTGTGCTTTAGTTCATACAGTATGTTTCTTTAACTTGATGTCACAGCTCCTGAAAGCCTTATAAACTACATAAGATTATATGACCCATGAGAAGGCGGGTATTATGAACTATAGAGACACTGTGGAGCACGTCATCATTCATAAACCACACCCAAAACAGGGGAAAGCAAACCCTCCCCCCCCCCCCAATCCTGGCGTTCTCCTATGTCGCGTGCATGCAGGTCGTGTGTTGCACACAAAGATCATATATACGGAAGTTGAACACTCCAACTTACTTCCTTGACAGCTAGATCCACATTTTTCTTCTAGCCAATTCTCAATGGCTTCCTTGCTTGGGAGATGAGAGAGCTCTGTAACTTTCTGCATGCCAGTGGAGATAGAGCCAAAGATATCGGGCTCTATCGTTGCAATGGCCTAAAAACTGCGCTTAGTGCCAGGCGCAGCGCAGATTAGTGGGTGTGGACCAGCGCACTCGATATTTTGGTGTCGGCGCTACAGGTGGCCTTAAGCATTATAACCACGCCTTTTAAGTGTCAAATTATGCACAATCTGCTCATTGGGGAAGTGCAGTAAACAAATCACAAGCTTCCCTTTTAAGCTCCAATTCCACGGAGCAATCCAGTTCGGTCAGAAAGCCAAGCGCTCTGCTCCCCCCTCCCTTTCATCCCCGTCTGTCTGTCTCCATATATAGGCTATTATTCCATATTATTATGCTTCTCAAATCAATCTAACTGCAGTTTAAATACTGCAAGCATGTAAATACGCTACACTATAGCAAGATCAAAGTGAAAAGAATGTTCTAAACGCATTGGCTAGAAAAATATAGCCTATCCCTATGTCATGATAAGATTAGATTGGTGAAGGTTTGTCCAGAATTATATCGTTTTCTCTCCCCTGCTGCACAGGTAGGATGATGCACATAAATATAGCCTACATTATGTAAAGTCATTGCATAAATGTGTTTTTATTGTAAAAGAAAATGTGAAGTAAGTCTCTTATTGGAGTGACATCACAGTAGGAAGTCACAGTAGAGCCGTGTTACGGCTGTCACTCATCTCCTAAATTACGTTAAATCTGCGAGGGATTTACCGTCATCCACCAGGATGACGGTTGTGTTTTGATTTCGAGATTTTATTTTGTCCAATATTGAAATGTTCTACAATTGCATGTTGTGTTAACATTACACATTATTTCCATCTATCTTTCTATCTATTTAGGCTAATTTGGTTGCTATTTATTATCTAAATGTATTAGCCCAATGCATGCTGGGAGATTTCACATGTGTGGCTTTGTGCCTGTCTGCTGTCTGATGCACGAGGGAGTGAGAGAGAGAGAGGGGGGACAGAGAGTGAGATGGCAGAGGAGAGTCCGCGCAATTACACACAATAATAGAATCTGCGAACTTTTTTTCCATCAGTCATCAACCGGCGCACTGAATAGGCCTGGTTTTGAAAAGCACTAAGCGCTAAATTAAGGCCAGGCCGGAAGATGTCGTTAGGCCGGTATTTAAGGCTGAAATGCCCATTCTGGCCTATTCTGGCACTGTGCCATGCCTCTTAGGCGTAAAGCGCATTTCGGGGCCTAAAACCATGTTGCTATCTTCCCGAGGCAGGCGCAAGGCCTAAGGCGTAAGGCGTTTAACGCCCGTTTTTGCGCCTAAGGCCTGTGGGAGAATAGGGCCCATCTTCTATGATATCATGAAGAAACAGGAGAGGTTTCTTATGGTGGACCTCAACCAAGAAGTTTACAATAATATAATGTCGATATATAGGTACAACATAGGTACAATACAATAATATAATGTCTCTCTCTCTCTCTCTCTCTCTATATATATATATATATATATATAGGTACAACATAGGTACTTTACAGGTATTAAACAGCTCTGGTCATGTGATAATTCACATGAAACATGTGACACTGCACATATTTGATTGAGACACTTTGTTATGTCAATATTTGCAGTAAATCTATTATATCTATAAACAATTTGACATTGATAGTTTATGAAGTTATTTCACCATATTTTGTGCTGTTTTGACTTACTAAATCGGGGTAGAATAGAGCTGGAGGGTGAGGGTCTCCCTGGGTCCTTGAGGCCGAATTTGGCGCTCAAAATCCGGGTAGTTGGTGACCTCCAGGCCTGGGTCTCTCCTGGCTCATGGAGGCCGACTTTGGTGCTTAAAATCAGGGTAGAGGTGACCTTAAGGCCTGGGGGTCTGTCTTGCCTCATGGAAGCTGAATTTGGTCTTTTAAAAGAGGGCGATACAAATCTCGGCGGTTTGTACCTGCTGAGATTTGCATCCCCCTGTTTCAGCACAAAATATGGAGGGATGCAATTCTCACCAGAGATGCAGAATTCATCATTACACCGGTTTGGTTCAAAGTGTGTGTCAGGAGTGAAATAATGGAGCTAATATATTGTTTTATAACTGCAGAGTGATGCACTTCATAATCTTTCATAATCGAAACATTGATTTTCCTCTGGTCAAGTTTGTAGGTGTGACTTGTGTCCTAGATCCTATAGTTATATCAATACACAGAGACAAATATAACCAACCTATGTAGCCACCTATCTAGTCATCACTCCGACATGGTATTGTCACCTACACATTATTTTGTCTTTGTTTATCTATGTAGATTTGTTCATGTTGCAGCCGAAAACTCAGAAAAATCTGCCTTGATCTGAAAAATGTGCTGCAATTTCACTCAGTGAAATGTTGATGTCAATATGCACGGTTGCATTAATTGATTATAGGTTAGAAAAAAATGATTAATGTGTGAAGTAATGGCACAAATGAATCACTCTTGGTGTGTAAAGGACCTTTATTCATGTGAGAGACTCAGAGGAAAACTAAACATAATGAATGTTCACTTCTTTCAGTTCTTCAGTATAAATGTAAAGAGTTGTGGGATGAATAGGAGCTATTGGCTGGTTGGCTGGTGTTAAATTCAAGCCCCTTTAAAGTTTATCTCACTCTCTCCCTCTCTCAGTGGATGTCAGTGATGTCAGGGAGCCTTCAGAGAACAGAGGAGCTTCCAGTCAGCCACAGCCACAGCCACAGCCACAGTCTTCTCCTCTTCCTCAGCATCCCACTGACAGCAGTCAGACTGAAGGTAAAGGTATTCTCTGGCTCCCCCTGGCTGCTATGTTGGTCGGCTCACTGACCATTGTGTGTGGCTGTTAAAATGATGAACGATTTAGTTCATACAGTATGTTTCTTTTACTTGATGTCACAGCTCCTGAAAGCCTTATAAACTACATAAGAATATATGACCCATGAGAAGGAGGTTAATATGAACTATAGGGAGAGGGAAGAAGAACTGGACGGACAAACACATCTTTATTTGTCACACGACAACACACCCATGTGGCCAGCCACACACACACACACACACACACACACACACACACACACACACACACACACACACACACACACACACACACACACACACACACACACACACACACACACACACACACACACACACACACACACACACACACACACACACACACACACACACGGAATGCGTGCAGCAGCTCGGGTAGCCAGTGACCAAGATGAAAGCTTAAGACAAGCTACTTATTGTAGGTGTTTTAGGTCCAGATGACATTTCAGCTAATCTCCATAAACAGATATCTGCATTATGAGAATTGTCTCTCAACTCCATTCTGGCATCTCAGGTTGCTATCTGACAATGACAGAAGATGAAGTCTTGGCCCGGATGTCCGCTCTACACGGGAAACCCTGAAATATTGGCTGTTGCCCCCAGCGTCTATTAGTCATCAGAGTGATAAGATTATGGGGTTCTGAAACTGAGACAAGGCTTCCTCGTTCTGTGGTTCTTGTGCTAAGTGTAGGAACACTTCTGACCTCTGGATCTCCGAATGTTGACTCTGGAATTTCATCTGATGGCAGCTTCATTTCATTGTTCCATAAGAACTTGTATTCCGGTGAGCCAGGTAGATGTCAGAAGCACACTGGGAGTGAAGTGCAGTCAGCAGGATTCTCATTGGTTCAGATGTATCTCCATTCATGAGGAGCTGAGCTGAGCTGAATCTTCTGAAAGCGAGTAGCCACAAAACTTGTCATGCTTAATTTTTTATATATCCTAGAGTTGCTCCAGAAGAACTTCTCAGCATCAGTAGATCCTAATTCCTGATTGGATGCTGCTTATAGTGAACATCTCCCTCTTCACTTTGAAGTCTCATGTATGAACACTGACCAACACTGACCATAGCTCTTCATGCTGGCATCTGAGAAATGATGCAGCTCCATCTTTCAGACCTTCCAAATTTCCACAATCCTGAGAGGATCGTACAAAGAGGACACCATAGTCAAAATGCCACTGTGTTTTGCAGGCTGATCCTTGGGGCTAGAGGGGTCGGGACTCCCAGGGACCCAACGCAAATCTCGTGGGAATGGGCTGTAATCAGGTTGGCACGGGCGGTCATAAAATAAACAGCGGGTCCCACGATTTCAGTCTCTCCTGGTTTACTGCCGAGTAAGCCCTCGTTCACACAGGATGCCGAACGTAAGCAGAACTGAAGCTTGAAGCAGGCACAAGCTGAACGTACGCCACCGTTCACACAAGACGCCTTGTCTTTTCCTTCATGCCTGCGGCATGAATTGATGCCGAATTGGAAATTCGGCATCAATCCTGAATGATCGCTTCGGTGTGGCGTGAGCGTGGCTTCGGCAAGGCGTCAGTGTTGCATGCGCGTGGGTGGTGTGAGCGGCTTCGCCTGTTAGCAAGGATGCCTAAATTAAACTTGTGGGTACAGCGTAGGTACAGCTACGGTTGAGCGTTGCTTCGGCGTACTGTGTGAACGGGGGCTAAGTCATAGCCTTGGAGATAGCCAATTTTTGGCAGTGTGCTGTGCACTGGCCTGTTTGTCAGTCTTTGAGTTGCTAGGCAACCCTGGCCCCTCGGCTTGGAGCATGCACATGGTGCATGTGAGAGGAGAAGCGAGCAGCAGAGAAACCAAAGGTTTTTCCTTAGCGTGAAACGAGGGAATAAAATTAGAGATGGCAGTTCAGTTACACCCAGAGACATTAAAATTTTCAAACCCAGCTGGATAGAAGATTTGACAGATTCCTGATCGCTTTTTTTTTTTTTTTTTTTTAGATCCCCATTAGCTACAGCAGAGCTGCAGCTATTCTTCCTGGGGTCAAACAACTTGCATAGTTTCAAGATATCACATACAAAATGTACATTCTGTACAAAAATACATTCTGTACAAACGGTACAATTTCGGATGTTACATACATACATACATACATACAAACTGTACCTTTCAAGATATTGCATACATCAGAAATACCTACATACCATTACAGATGTGTAGAATATACATAAAACTACATCACATATTATGTATACCTATATACTGTATATACCATTACCATATCTTATATATATAATTTTATAAAACGGCTCTCTCAAATCAAGCAATCTGATTGGTTCACAGCCATTGTATAATTCCAATAACCCACTCCAATAACCCATGGCCATGGGTTATTGGTTGCCATGGCAACTCTCTTACTAAAAGCCTTTGGTTACCTAAAAAAAAAAAAAATGGCAGAGACAGCTGTCAGATCCTTGTGAATCGATCTTCGCTTATAACTTTACTAATACTTCACAGAAAATTATGTTTTGTACAAGAATAGATGCGGGCTAATGTCTTCTTTGCAAAAAAAAGGCTGTTAACCCCGCATTTAACCCCGCATTTAACCCCGTAACGTTAGTTGGTGTCAGGCTTTGCAGAAAGCACTCAGCTTCTCAGCAAGCGCTGAGGATGCAGCGCTGCGCTCGAGCTGCCTGTCGGCTTTCCAGAAAGCTCTCAGCTTCTCAGCAAGCGCCAGGATTGGCCAATGTCAACTTCAGTCTCTAGAACGATCCAATCAAATCACCCGCACGTTCTTGCGGTCCCGCCTTACAGTAGTGTTTCAACTGACTCTATCAGAATACCATGCCAGTCGGACTTATAGTATTATTATTATTATATTATTATACTTGGAAACCGTTTTATAAAAGCAATATAGCACTCGAGCTGCGTGGTGTTGTGGAATATATCCCGCTGATAAGCTGTTATCCCACGAGGCCGCAGGCCGAGTGGGATAACAGCTTATCAGCGGGATATATTCGCCACAACACACTTGCTCTCATGCTATATTGCTTAAATATATATTACTATTACCATCACCACATATATTATATATTAGTTATGTACATGCTTCAATATGCTATATATATATATATATATATATATATATATATATATATATATATATATATATATATATATATATATATATATATATATATATATATATATATATATATATATATATATATACCAGTACATATTTAAAATGTTTTTTGCTTTTCTTTTGTGTAATATGTGTGGGAAGGGTGTTCCATTCCTGCATACCTCTAAACATGACAGTTCTTTTCATTGCATTTGTTCTAACTACTGGAAGTGTAAAACCTCCTGCAGTAGCATGTCTAGTTGAGTATGTGTGCCTGTTATGACTTAGAGATACATTTTCATACAGAGATAAGGGGTCTTTAGTGTCAATAATATTCCACATAAACATAAGAAGTGAGTAGTCTATTTTTTACAAATGACCAAGCCAAGGAGCTGTGCATGGCTGACACATTTGTTTTATGATAACAACGAAGTGCAATCCTAGCTGCTTTATTTTGTACCATCTGCAGTCTCCTTAGCTTGTTCATTGCAGCATTAGACCACACCACTGGACAATAATCAAGATACGACAAAATTATAGCTTGAATAACCTGCTTGAGAATCACAGGCGACAGAAATTTTGCACATCTTTTAACACATTCACTGCCAACAGTTTTTCCAATACAGTAGGAAGCTTCTGCCAAGGTTTTTTTTGAGGATTCTGGCTCATCTTTCAAGAGCCGAGGATTATTTTCTGCTAGGACTTTGTGAACACAAAATATCTATGTAATATACTGTATATGTTCTTGTATGAATTATCAATCTGAAAAGCTGATCTGATTTGTAAAGAAAACCTGTTCTAAATTAAGATAATAAAACAACTGTGCTCATTAATTAATTGTGTCAGAATGATGACCAAAAAGCAACACCAGTGGTGAAGATGACATCAACTGACTTCAGGATTCCCTGAATTTATCTGTTACTTATCCATTTAAATGTTTTAAACATGTAAACAATAAAACAATTAAATACAGATATGATGTGGTATCGAAATCAAAACCGATTACAATTGTCTCATGAAAAACAAGACAGGAGAAGCACATTAGATTGTAGTTACTGCACTTTTCCCTTGTACTACCTACACATCTGTTTAAGGTAATACACAGACAGAGTGCCGTATCTGCATTTCTGGGGTCATAGGTCAAGTAATTGATCATTGTTTTGCCCCCAAAAAATACTTTAACATATACATATTTAATAAGCGCATTGCCACTTTTCAACCTATATCTAATTTGGCTGGACAGTCAAAAAACTTTAAAGCCATTTTTCTCAGTTTCACTGTTGGCGTAGTTACTGCGGTCATGATTTGTAGGGCAGTATATATAGAGTATATATATATTACTTTTATTTATTTTATTTATTTATTTATTTATATTAATAAATTAGTAATTTTTATTTCCTTTCTCCTCAGGGGTGCGCTTTGTGGAGAAACACCGGTCTGAGCTGATCCAGAGAGTGAGAATGGTAGACCCAATCTTGGATGAGCTCCTGAGAAAGGGCGTTATCAACCAAGAACGCTACAATCTTGTCAGCTCTAAATCTGTCACTCAGGAGCAGATGAGAGAGCTCTATAACCTTCTGCATGCCAGTGGAGATAGAGCCAAAGATATCTTCTATGATATCTTGAAGAAACAGGAGAAGTTTCTTACGGCGGACCTCAACCAAGAAGGTTACAATAATATAATGTCTATATTATATAGGTACAACATAGGTACTTTACAGTAATATAATGTCTATATATAGGTACAACATAGTACTTTACACATATTAAACAGCTCTGGTCATGTGACACTGCACATATTTGATTGAGACACTTTGTTATGTCAATATTTGCAGGAGATCTATTGATACCTTGTTCAGTGACATTTTTAGAGCCTTATAAGCAAAAAAGGTTTTTACGGTCACTAGTGTGACCGGTGGGATTAAATTGAATGCAGCAGCCTTTAAACAGCACTACATTAGGAAAACATGATGTGATTTTTAAGAGAGCCCAGTTCAATTAAGTACTGCGGGACCCCGCCTTTTGTTATAGCAGGCGGGAGCGGGCGGTAATAACGTGGCTTGCAGGCGATCAATGACACACACGTTGTGGGAGCGGACGGTAATGGTCAGAAATCCAGCGGGAACGGGCAGGAGCGGGATTTAAAAAACAGTCCCGCGCACTCATCTACTTGGGGCTGACATTAAGCTGGAAGTGGTTGGACTCCACTTCCCATTGAATCCGGAGAAATCAATCAAGGGGAAGATCATTGAACGTGAGGTCCACACTTCACATTGGATGCTGGTTCAGAGAGTGGTATGCTGGGTTCGATTCCCACCTGGGACGCTGTGAGCGCTGAAGGAGTGTGTGCCCATCCGCATGTCCTCGAGTGCCCACCGCCTGGGTGGGGTCGTCAAAAGGGCCTTTCTGTGTGGCATTTGCATGTCCTGCCCGTGCCCCCTGGGGGTTTCCTTCATATAGGAACCCCTCACCAAAACATGCAATATCATGGTCGCTGAAGTGGTGCCTCCTCTGGTCGTTCGGGGCGCCTGTTCGGAGGCAGGGGAACTCGTTGGAATAGCGTGATCCTCCCACGTGCTATGTCCTACCGGTGAAGCTTCCCCTGTCAGGTGAAAAGAAGCAGCTGGCTAACTGCCCATGTCTCGGAGGAAGCATGGAGCCAGTTTCGGCTCTCCCCGGATTGGCAGAGGGTGGAGCAGCAACGAGGATAAATAAATTAAAATGAGCACAAATAGGGGATAAAAATGGGATTAAAAAACTGTGAAAAAAGAGAGTGGTAGATAGATAGACAGACAGACAGATAGATGGATAGATAGATAGATAGATAGATAGATAGATAGATAGATAGATAGATAGAGTAGATAGATAGAGTAGATAGATAGATAGATAGATAGATAGATAGATAGATAGATAGATAGATAGATAGATAGATCAGTTTTATGTCTGTGTCATGCACCATATTCATGGTGCCCAGCCCGTCTGGGCTTACAAGACACAAATCATTCAAGTTCAACAATACAAACAAATTAACAAACAAGTTACAAAAAGCTCAAATATAAACAAGACAAGACAGAGTTGTATATTCAGATGAACAACTTCTCCATTCTGAGTTTCCAAGCACTCCCAATAAACCTGGCCAAACTTCATCTCTGAATAGCCATTCCAACTTAGCATCATCTGAATGGTGTAACTGTCTAATTGTCTAAATGTATCAATGTCCTGTTTCCATGTTCTGCCAGAGCTACAACATCATGTACTGAAACTAAATACCACCAACCTGGTTGCGTGGCAATAAAAGTATCTGTATCTGTATCTGTATCTGTAGTGTAGTGTAGTGGTATGCTCTCTAGGGCAACTGTATAATTTGACACTCTTTATGTACAGTAGTTGGAGACCACCCATGGCACAGAGTTCACTCCCTTCTCTGGCAAGCTGAATAGCATCTTCGGTACTTCCTACACTTGTGAGGCTGCCATCTATCTATATCTTAAAGGTCCCATTCCGTGCAAAAGCTGTTTTTACTTGTAAATGCATATATACTGCTGTCATCCCTCCCTGTAATGAGTGGTCACAACCTCAGAACTGCCACAGTTGGATTTGTCCCTATACAGCTTCCCCTTGCAGTCTCCTTCAAGCCACGCCCCTTACACTCTGTTTCCCCAGACGGGGTATTGGGACGTCACGATGGTCCTCAAGCATACTGCGCGCGGTCTCTCTCACACAAGCTACCTGCACCATTTTGTCTATAGCCACAAAATTAACACTTCTAGCTGGAGCGACGCCAACTGTACGTGATCCAGCAACTGCGGAGGTGCATTCGGTAAGTCTAGGCATTTTGAGATGTCCTCTTTAGCGTAGCAACCGTTAAGTTAGCGATAGCTCGTTGCTAACATTAGTTGTGGACACAACCTAGCGTGCTGGTCGACAGACGCTAATCTGAGTTGTCACTTCCTCATCTCGTTGCGTCCCAAGAATGGTCTGTTTCTATAATATATTCAGAACTAACAGTTCCCATTGGCCGCTGAGGGAGAGCCCGCCCCAGGCTCCCAGCGGCCAATGGGAACTGTTAGTTCTGAATATATTATAGAAACAGACCATTCTTGGGACGCAACGAGATGAGGAAGTGACAACTCTGTCAGAACAAACGGGGTTGCTATATTTTCGACAAATTAATCCAGAATCATGTTTTATGGACCAGAGACACACATTTTTAAGAGGTTACAGCTGCACGAATTGGGACCTTTAACATCTTTAACATTTGTCAGCACAAAAACACAAAAGTGTCTTTGATAACTCAACAATAGGATACAGGATAGGTTAATGACATGGGGATCCATTTTAATTATTTCACCTTTGATTCTGAGAATGTTTTTGTCAGTTTTGAACAATAGGTGAAGGCTACATTAGCCTACCCATCATCCCCAGCACCCGCTACTATAGTGAAGCAAGATGCCAGCCGAAGCCATAAAATAATGTAGTCTTTATCATTCCTCAATACAAAAACACAAGTGTCCTTATTATGTTGCATCTCTCTCCCACTCTGTCTCTCTCTCTGTCTCTCTCTCTCTCTCTCTGTGTCTCTCCCTCCCCCTCTGTCTCTGTCTCTCTTTCTTCAGAGAACAAAAGAGCTTCCTCGGGTCAGCCACAGTCTGCTCCTCTTCCTCAGCTTCCCACTGACAGCAGTCAGACTGAAGGTAAAGCTCTTCTCTGGCTCATCCTGGCTGCCAGGATGAGCAGTGTAGTGTAGTGTAGTGTTAAAATGAGGAAGGTCTTAACTGAGTCTTAACTTGACCTGAAACTTCCTAGCAAGCAGTTCTATTTTAGGAGTGATTTAAGAAAGTTATTCTCAAAGTGACTCACCTCTGAGAGAGTAATGGTCAAGAACATTGATCTTAGTGAGGAGGTGTGGTCCACTCTGTTGCTAGGTATGACACTCGTTTAGATGCTGTCATTGGTCCCTCAGCACAAATCTCAACATGCCTCTTTTAATCATTCAGAATGTACACAAGAAATCAAATAATCACACAATTTAGTGTAGGCTACAGCAAATAGAAGTGTAGTTTACTTACTGTCAAAAATGAAAATCCCTGTTTAATGAATAGTTAGTCTGACCCCGACAACACTGGGCTAACCCCTTATATCCATAAATGCTCCACTCGTCACTGGTCCACTCGTCCAGTGAATGAAATAAACTGCATCATAAGTCTCTTTGGCCAGCGCACGCAGTGGCGCAGGCCCTATAACAGGGTTTGTCCTAGGGCTGGGCGATATGACCTCTAAAGAATATCTCGATATTTTTCGGCTATATCGCGATACACGATATATACAGTATCTTGATATTTTATATATGCTCATAAATGCTCGATTTAACCCTTCAGGGTTCCTACACATTTTTTACACATTTCCATGACTTTAAACCAAATTTCCATGACCAAACATTTTGTAAAGTCTCAGTGTATACATGAAAAAGTCAGTGAGTAAAAATATTCTATGTAATGTAACTACTAACAGATGACAATAATTGAAAAACTAACATGGTCTTAAACACGTTACTAGCCACAACACTGACGACAACAAAGATCTTGAGTAGGGCTGGGCAATATGGACCAAAAATCATATCTCAGTATTTTTAGGCTGAATGGTAAAATATGATAGGCCTATACCTTGATATTTTTTACAAAGTGGGCTAGATTTTCAATTGTAAATTGGGCTGGGCGATATGGACTTTTACAAAATATATTTACACAATGTGATTTTTGATTTAAAAAAATCAGTGAATAATGATATAATGAATAACGTTAAGAGGGTAAAGGCAAATAGAAAATGACTTCACTTTACTGCAGCCTTTAAAACCAGGAAAAGACGAGTATGCAGTATCACAATATTACTATAACAAAATCTGAAACGAGATCTAGGTCTCATCTAGTCACAATATTGGCCAGACCTAACCTTGAGTGCCATGCAGAAACGCTGAGACACAATTTGCAGAAAAACATTATTAAAGTTGATTATCAATCTGTTTCTTTAAATGGTGTAGTGACGATAAATTAGTTTGTTTTGAGACACGTGCGCGCACACACATGCACCTCGCTGTGTTGACTTGACTGACTGGGGTTGACTTTATTATGGAGCCGACGGGTTTGGTGCATGTTTTGCAGATAACCGTTTGTTCAACATCGTCCTTGCGATACCCAAACCACTGCCAGATGATGGATCCAGTGCTGTTTCTTTTTGCAACAAATTCGTCCGCCTCGGCTCCATTTTCATACCCATTCTCTAGTACTGGCTCTCAGGTTCTTGCTCTCGTCTCTCGTCCTCCACGTTTGGCATAACCACGGTGGGTTTCGTAATAACGCTGCCTTGATGGCATCTCTTCTGGTCGAGTGTCTGTAACGTCGCGTAGCGCGGGCGAGTGTCTGTGACGAGGTTTGACATGTTTGACGTATGCATGTGATTCCCCCTCCCTTCCTGTTTGTCTGAGTGCGAGAGGGAGAGCTGACAAGAGGAAACGTGAAGCGAGTCATGCTGGCGGCTTAAGTTATAAACATTGCGTGACAATTATACTCTCAGGTTCTTGCTCTCGTCTCTCATCCTCCACGTTTGGCATAACCACGGTGGGTTTCGTAATAACGCTGCCTTGATGGCATCTCTTCTGGTCGAGTGTCTGTGACGTCGCGTAGCGCGGGCGAGTGTCTGTGACGAGGTTTGACGCATTTGACGTATGCATGTGATTCCCCCTCCCTTCCTGTTTGTCTGAGTGCGAGAGGGAGAGCTGACAAGAGGAAACGTGAAGCGAGTCATGCCGGCGGCTTAAGTTATAAACATTGCGTGACAATTATACTCGAATGTTCACGATATAGTCATTTACTACATTTCACGTGGCACAAGCCGAGATACATCGAGTATATTCGATATATCGCCCAGCCCTAGTTTGTCCACCCAATTTACAAGCCCATTTGGGAGACCATTTTGTTCGCGTAACACATCAGAACGGAACACTTTGGCAGAGGAGGAAATGGGAGATCTCCAAAAAACACAGAGAGAGGTAAACACTGCGCATGTGCTTATATTACCGAGATTATTAATGATACAAAGTGGGTTGATTACTGGTAAAGCCATCCTTTAAGGCAGGGGTATTCAATTAAAATTCAAAGTGGTCCAGTTAGAGAAAATTTCCTCGAGCAAGGGTCCGTAACATCGCAACGTCTATCTTTTGTGACTATTCAGTAGAAGTAGCCAAATAGTTCTATTAACATCTGCATGTAGTCAACAACTGACTGTTAAATCAAATAAAGTAATTCAGTATTTCAACAATGTTTATTTTCAGAAAAAAAATATTTGAAAATAAAAAAAAAAATATTTTCAGTTTAACTAGTTTAAATAGGACTGCTCCTATTTCTAGGAAGGTTCCTAGTAGAGGACGGGTCAAATGCAGAGGATGAATTTCCCCATGGGGATAAATAAAGGATAACTTAACTTGCATCGAAAAAGTAAAATACATAGCAAAGAGCCTAATTTTAGAAAAATGAAATAAAAAGTGTACCGTGAGTTCCCTTTTTCTTCTTTTAGTTAACTGCAGTTGACATTTTAACAGTCTCAACCAAAACTATCTGAGCACATTTTAACAATCCCTCCACTTTCAATGAGAGAAGTGTAGCCCAGCTGGCCCAGCCTGGTAGAATCATCCTGATAACATTATCTCACTATCAGTGGGCGGGAGTACTTGCCTTGACAGACAACTCCTTCAGCCAATCAGCGTCTCCACATGCAGTCCAGAAGAACGACGAAAAACATATTTTCCAGCGCTAAACTCTGCTGGTGCATCATAGTGTTTGTGTTTAATTGTTGTTATTGAGTCTATTTCTGCAAGAACTGCACTTATGGCTGTTTTCCTCATTGATCTTTATGGAAATGGGAGACATCATTACTGTCCGCGATTTTTTTTCTTCCCATGATGGCGAAGGCATGACCCGCCCAGGGGAGCCAGAAGTCATCTCCCAAGCATTATTACTATAACTATAGATAGGCTATTAGTGGTGTGTTTGCTGGACAGCTAACATTCATACAACGTGAGCAGCAGGTGCAAAACAATCATTAAATCAACAAGCATGAGATGGCAGATGGCAGCATATAGAATCAAAAGGTTATGTGTGAGATCTTACTTTATTATATTAAATGTTATAATTGCAAACCGTATAACAGTTATTTAGGCCTACTTAGCCTATTGCGCAGGCATATGAATGTGTATTTTTTCTTGTCATTCTAAATTTCATCACCTTGTTTCCTCTGATTAATATTTAAATTCAAATACATGTCATTCTTGTGTTACAATGAGCTGAATTATTTCCCTGTAAATAACCCTGTTTTATATCACCCTTGATCAATTCTCTGTCTATAGGCTACATACGTGCACTGCCAAGAGTAGCGGCAGCACTATAAACCATAGATATGACTATATTAAAAACATAAACACACTGGTGTCTTTCATGCAGGCTAGCAAGCGTAACTGCTGTCTGTCTGAGTCTGACCCACTGAGTCTGACGGTCTGACCAGAGACTGTAGAAAGAGATGTAATGCAGGATAGCCAAGCGAATGTGTTTGGATGGAAGTTTGACGCTAGGCCAATCAGAGGCAGAGAGGGGCGGGTTATGCCTTCGCATAGCCTTCGCCATCATCCGAAAAAATATATAGCTTTCTGTCCTTGCAGCAGCTGAGCGGCGGCCCTGATTGGCTGAGTAGCACCACATGAGTTGCCAATGGCGACCCTGATTGGCTGAGTAGCATCACATGTGATTATCAATGCCTGCAATTGGTCTGTGATGTCTGTGAGGCTCGTGAACTACCGTGAAGTCTAGAAACGCTGCACCAGTTAAAATTGAAACGCTCCGTCAAACGTTAATAATTCTCAATGATTTATATGTCTGGGTCCGGACCTGAATAACGTTTAACTTTACAAGGATTAGATCCTATTTTAATTCTAGGAATAACAATTATTAGCTTTATTAACACATTCACTGCCAGACGTTTTTTCAATACTGTAGGTAGGTTCTGCCAAGTTTTTTTTTTGAGGATTCTGGCTCATCTTTCAAGAGCCGAGGATTCTTTTCTGCTAAGATTTTGTGAACACAAATGATCTCAAAAGAACTAGAATAGAATAGAATAGAATGTGTGCTTTCTCTGTCTAAAATAGTTAGTTTGTAGAGTTAGTAGTTATGTAGGCATTAGCACTTGAATACAGCATGGTTTCAGCATCTGAAAATCTAAGCTGAGATAAATAGCTTTTTGTGAAATTCGATAGAACAGTCACTTTAACCATTCATTTTTGGCATCAGTAAGACGTCAGACATCTAAACAATAGTTTTGAACAGTAATTTCCTCCATAACAGCAGGAAACCCCCCTCTCCTTCCAACTCCTCCCTCCGTGTGTGTTCTTCTTGGCTGCAGCGGGCGTGTCACAAGCTCGTTTCTGCTGCTGCTGCTCCTGTCTGCTGGCGGCCGCTGGGCAAGTCTGGATGGGCTCGCTCGTTTCTTGAGGTTTCGGTTGAGAGCTTTGATGAAGCTTTTGCGATTCTGGTCTTATTTATGCTGCGTGTTTCAAAGTGTGTTGCACGCATAATCTATTATGCAAATTTGCAATCCCCCACCGCCAGCTCCCAGCGCGATAATGCGCGAAAGCGAAAGCGTTTTCGCCAATCCATTTTACAGTATGAGAGAATGGTTTCCTCGCGCGTTCCCCTGCAGTTTTGGCTCGGCTTTTTCTAGTTTGGAGAGCACTGTCGCCACTTAGTGGGTCGGTGGAATGGGTTGTACACGTTCGGTGGCTCCAATATTTTTATAGGAGACGTGGTGATCCACGTCCCACCGTCATTTTTTTTTTTTTTTTTTCAAGACGAGATATCTCGTCATTGGCAGTCAACCGTTGGATTTTTTAAGACGAGATATCTCGTCAATGGCAGTGAACGTGTTAAAGGGCCAATATTTTGCTAATATAATGTATTATTATTTTATTGTTGGCTTCCACTAGAGTAGCTTATTGCATCATTCATAGTTAAAAAAAACTCATTGTTTATCTTGTACTGGCTCTCACGCCCCCCTTCAGTTCACCCTCTGTGTGAAACAACTCTGTTTTAGTCTTCTTCTGCGGCATGGAGTCTTCTTCTGTGTTTTCCTGCGGCAGGGAATAAAGCCGCTCGTCATTTCCAGTCTTCCTCCTTCCTACTTTTATAGTCTTTGGTATGACTCGGCCGGGAATCGAACTCACAACCTCCCAGTCTCAGGGCGTACACTCAAACCACAAGGCCACTGAGCTGGTTTTTTAAATACAAAAATGTGAAACTACAGTATTATCGCTTATTGGACAGGAGAAGCAGGTATTTGTCGGTTATAGTATCGCCTGAAAAAATCCCCCCGCAAAGTCTATAGATCCCCCCCAAAATCTATAAATCCCCCCATCTGAAGAACATAAGGGGGGAATTCCCCCCTAGTTTGCAAAGTGATTTTTAAGGCCTGACGGCGTTCCGAAACTGAGACAAGGCTTACTCCTTCTGTGGTTCTTGCGCTAAGTATAGGAACATTTCTGACTTCTGGATCTTCAAATGTTGACTCTAGAATTTCATCTGCTGGCAACTTAATTTCATTGTTCCAAAGGGAACTTGTATTCCGGTGAGTAGAGCCCGACCGATATATCGGTCCGCCGATATTATCGGCCGATATCGGCTTACCGCAGATATATCGATAACGGCGTGCACGTTTGTCAATAGACGCCGATATGACCACTTTTTTTACAGACCATATAATGCTGCTTTGAGCGTCTAATAGCGTTGTTTGTCCAGCAGAGCGCGCCGACTCCATTTTACATTCAGCACTGCAGCACATGTTTGTGGAGAGAGAGAGAGAGAGAGAGAGGGGGGTGGGAGGGTGCATCGTGCATCCTCTGTTTATTGTCCTCTGTTTACTTTGTGGGATTAATCTTATCAGAGCGTGAAAAGCGGAGACAGAAGCAGCAGGCTGAGCAGACATGTGTTGGTGTTGTGGACTAGTGTTCATGTCTTCACGGTAACGTTGGTTTGTGAAATGTGTAGGCTACTGGAAAGTTAATAAACAATGACCCCATAATTTCCCCTTTCAATAATGTTACCCCTTTCTTTGGCTGACATGTCACTCAGTTTATCACAAAGCCTAACGTTGTAGTTTGTCAGACACCATACAGCAGCAGATGCAAATGTGTTAGCTTCCCCTAACATAACAAAGCATCACCAGAGCAAATGTTTGCAGCTCATCAGACAACATTGGACTGGATTGAGTTTGTTTTTTACGCTATTTAATGCTATCTTAAAGTAACTACGAGCAAGATTTTCGATTGTTATTAAACAGTCTAAATTTAATATTGATGCCTCACATCTTACCTCTAATAGTAGATGAGACCAATACCGAGTGAATCGGCGAGTGCTGTCTTGCTGATTTTAGTCTGTGTGCGGGCCGGCAGATCAGGAAGTGAAACAAAATGGTTTACGGCAGCCACTTCAGCCATAACCACAAAATTACAAAATTACTTTCAAACAAACTGTTAGAATATAACGAGAGATGTTTGCGAGAGTCGAAAGCCCTGTGAAGTAGTGTGGAAAGCCGTCCTTCTTGTTTTGGGTCTGTTGCTAGGCAGAGCGAAACGGTTTACAGCCGTAGCAACAGACCCAAAACAGCTTTCCTCGCTACTTTCTGCTCTCGCAAACATTGTTGGTCTCATTTACTATTAGAGGTAAGATGTGAGGCATCAATATTCAATTTAGACTGTTTAATAACAATCGAAAATCTTGCTCGTAGTTACTTTAACTTACCTAACGCTAGTTGCAAGATGCAATGCTGGAAAGTAGATAGATAACGTCCCCATTATTTACTCTCTGTGAAAACGAGCATATTATAATGTCACCCGAATGTAGCGTTAGCTATTAAATTCCTTGTCAGCTTAGTGGATATGTGTGTTTTCACATGCACGCTGATGATGGCTTCTAGCCAAAAACACGTTCGTTTTTGTCCACAATAAATGAGGCGATTATCCTCAAACTGAACAATTTCAGTCATTGCATTTACAAAGTTACCACCGCAAGTTACCATGCAGGGTTGCCATGCAATGCTGGATAGTAGATAGATAACGTCCCCATTATTTACTCTCCGTGAAAACGAGCATATCATAATGTCACCCGAATGTAGCGTTAGCTATTAAATTCCTTGTCAGTTTAGTGGATGTGTGTGTTTTCACATGCACGCTGATGATGGCTTCTAGCCAAAAACAGAATGTCCAGAATAAATAAGGAGATTATCCTCAAACCGAATAATTCCAGTAGCCTAATTGCATTTAGAAAGTTACCACCGTCGCCCCTGAACCTGTATAGCAAATAACACGGCTGACGCTGCTGTTCTCAATCTCTCGATTCGGCAGCAACCATGAGTTGTGACCGTTAACGTTATAACATTAGATGACGCATGGGTAGTGCTCTGTTTGTTTTGAGCATTTTATTCACACAAAACTGTTTTGTTCAGTACACCCTCGAACCGAACAATTCCAGTCATTAAAGTTTTCCACTGTCGCCCCTGAACCTGTATAGCAAATAACACGGCTGTCAGCTGATTTGATGTAAAACGCTTGGACTATTATCAATCTCAGTCTTGATTCGGCAGCAACCATAACTTGTAACCGTTAACGTTATACAGTAACATTAACAGCCAAATATTGCTAAAGATGAGATGTTTTAAACAAGGGGGAGAAGGAAAAAAACTCCCGCACACCGTCTCCCTTCTCTGGAGAATATATTTTTTATTTCTGGATGAACAAACGTTTCGGTCAGTAGACCTTCATCAAGTGTTATTATGGGCGGCACATATCTCCATCTATATATACATATGAGGAGTGCCTCCATCAATCAATCATCCAATGAATGAAGAGGACATAACCTGGCTGAGCACCTTGACGTGATTGCAAATTGGTACTCCATCAGGGTGAAAAAAGACACCGACGCACCTGTCACACACTTGGGTGTGCAGAGACTTCATCCACTCAGTCCAATCCATTGAAATACAGGCCCTAAATATAAATAGGAAAATGAATTAGTGAAGATTCGGCTATTTTGAATAGACTAATAATAATAATAATTGATTGGATTTATAGCACCTTTCTAGACACTCAAAGCGCTTCACATATCAGTGGAGGGAGGGGGAGGGAACTCAACTCAACCATCACCGATGTGTAGCACCGACCTGGGTGATGCACGGCAGCCAATTTGCGCCAGAAAGTTCACCACACATCAGCTATCACGGTGGAGAGTTGAGGACTGAATGTGCCAATTAAGTAATGAGGGATGATTAGGTGGCCATTACATTCCGTCATTTGGCAGATGCTTTTATGCAAAGCGACTTACAATAACACATTTTTTGTCAGCAATAGAGCAATCAACTATGGAGCACAGTCTATGACAACTACAAATTCTGAAGGAACAGTGGTACGAGTTTAGTTTAGGATTTTTTTTTTTTTTTTTTTAATAGAAAGAGAGAGAAAGAAGTTAGACGCAGAGGGTCCAGGAGGTCATTCTGGGAGAGATAGAGAGAAAGTTGTTCGGACGCTGTTCGTTCGAGGGTTTTGGAAAGGAATGAGAGAAGAGAGACAGGTCTGTAGTTCTGAATAGCAGTAGGGTCAAGGGAGGGTTTCTTAACACTTTGAGTGCCACGGCCCTTGGGCAAAAGGTGCTGTACTGTGCCACATAGGCCGCAATGCATATATATATATAGCCATATCATTTTTTGTGTTCCTCTTATATGGACAACCAATAGCCTCAATGAAACTTTGAACCCTTCTGTTTCATTTAAAAAAAAAACTGTCTTTATAAACCGTTCCATTTTGGAAATACACCCCTCTGAAAAAGAGTGTTTTCGACCGAAAAGAGCATGCTGAAATTAGTTTTTGAGATAATCTGCTGCTTGCTGCCTGTGTGTGTGTGTGTCAATGGTTGTATGCTGTTAGTGCCCTGCGTGCCCAACCCCCCTCCTCCCCCTCCTCCGTGGTGGGAGGAGTCGAGTGTCTCCCCTGCGGTTTGCTCTGTTTGATCTGATTCTGCACTGAAAAGTCGCTGCCTGCATCCCCCGCTCCTTCACAGCGTGTCCTCGGCTCCCAGCCGAGAACAATGTAACCCCTCAGAAAGACGCCGCTGTCGCCATGTCGGCAACTAAATCATATGGATGGACCATAGCAGCGGACACGGATGGGGCTCAACCGTGGCAGCAGATGACTGCTGTTCACAGGCACAGTAACGTTATGCTTCAAGCATATCAATGGCGATTTCCGTTTCCTCATTACTTCTTCTCTCTTTTCTCCTGGCCTCTGTCTAATCGGGAGGGCACTGTCGCCACCTAAGGGTTCTGTAAAATAGGCTAGACACATTCAACAGCTCCCATATTGTAAGAGGCGATGTAAGAGGCTTAGATCGACATTCCCCCGTCAAAATATGAATTTGGAGTTATTGACGCCATTTGGCGTCGCTGGCAGTCTACGGTAAATTTATCTTGACGCCATATGGCGTCGCTGGCACTCAATGTGTTAAGCAGAGGCTTGACTCTTGCAGTCTTTAGAGCAGGCGGAACAAGACCAGAGGACAGAGAGGAGTTAATGAAGGTAGTGAGGAAGGGAGATATGTCAGGTGAGATGCTTCGGAGGAGAGAGAAAGGGATGGGATCGAGGGGGCAGTAAGTGGCTCGGTTCGAGCTGAGGAGTTTAAGCACCTCATCGCGAGAGAGGGGGGAGAAGGAAGGAAATCCAGGGAACAGGGGCCGAGGAGCAGAATTGGAGTCGGGAGTGTTAGTGAGGGTGGCTGGAGGATGGAAGGTGGAGCTGATGTCATCCACCTTTTTAGTAAAGAAGGTTACAAAATCATCAGCAGAGATGGAGGAGGGAGGGGGAGGGGAGGGAGGGTTGAGGATCGTAGAGAAGGTGGAGAACAGTTGGAGTGGATAAGATGGTAGGAAGAGAGGTCTTCAGGGTGATGTTATTTCCTCCATTTTCTCTCAGCTGCCCGAAGCTCTTTTCGATCAGTTCGCAGAGATTCAGTTAGCCTGGGAGCAGGGGGAGAGGATCGGGCAGGTTTAGTGGTGAGAGGGCAGAGAGAATCAAGAGCAGAGGAGAGAGAGGATAGAAGAGCGGTGGAAGCCTCGTCAGTGGACAGGAGAGCAAACTGCTTGGCTGAGGGAAGCAAGGAGAGGACGGTAGAAGAGAGGGCGTTAGGTGAGAGAGTTTTTAGGTTGCGTCGGGTGGTGGTAGAGTGAGGGGGTGATGGGTGGGAGGAGGGGATGGGGATGGGAAGAGAGAAGGTGATAAAGTGGTGGTCGGATACAGGAAGAGGAGTCGCAGTGAGGTTAGAGGTGGAGCAGGATCTGGTGAAGACCAGGTCAAGCACATTCCCTGCTTTGTGAGTAGGAGGAGATCGAGAGAGGTAGAGGTCAAAGGATGAGAAGAAGTTAAGGAAAGGCAGAGATTGTAAGGTTACTGGCTGGATGTTGAAATTACCCAGCAGGATGAGTGGAGTACCATCCTCAGGAAAGAAGGAGAGAAGGGTGTCCAGCTCGTCCAGAAAGTCACCAAGCGGACCAGGCGGGCGGTAGATTACCACAATGTTGAGTTTTATGGGTAGGGATACGGCAACTGCATGGGACTCAAAAGATGAGATAGACAGATGAGAGAGAGAGGTGACAGTGTAGGTCCATTTGGGAGAGATGAGGAGACCAGTGCCTCCGCCACGGCCAGAGGCTCTGGGGGTGTGCGAGAAGGAGTAAGCAGCAGAGAGAGCTGCAGTGTTTTCCGGAATGATCCAGGTCTCTGTGAGAGCTAGGAAGTGGAGGGTTTGAGATAGAGCATGAGCCGAGATGGTCTCAGTTTTCTTGCCATTTTCTTGCCATAATTGAAGGAAGGCCTGTTTTGGGAATTTAGCCAGGGCACCGGGGTTACACCCCTACTCTTGCGAAGAGTGCCAATGGGATCTTTAATGACCACAGAGAGTCAGGACCTCGGTTTAACGTCTCATCCGAAGGATGGTGCTGAGCACAGAGTCCCTGTCTCTGCCCTGGGGCATTGGGGGAGATTATTCATCAGATCAGATTATTCATCAGACCATTCGGACCAGAGGGGAAGAGCACCTCCTACTGGTCCTCCAACACCACTTCCAGTCTCCCATCCAAGCAGTATCCTAGGCCAGGCCTGCTTAGCCTCCCAAGGAAAGCCAGTAATGTAATGCAGGAGCCACTTGTGCTATAGAATAGAACACATGCACTGCAAATTAGTTTAGTTCCAGCTCAAATATAATATATAATTCAGTTAGTATGACGCTTTTATTTATTTATTTATTTATTACAGATGGCTGAGGGTGGAAGAAACTAGGTGTAAACGAAATATTGTAATTTTAAACTAAAATATCCTGCTTCCAATACATATCTTTGTCACATGTGTGATAACCATATTTTTAGGGATCATTACTGCAAAAAAAAAGTGTTTAGGTATATATTACGCATCTGTAAAGAATATCGGACGATATATCGGTATCGGAAAGTTTTTATTCCATAAAATCGGCATCGGTATCGGTTTGAAAAATCCCATATCGGTCGGGCTCTAGTGAGCCAGGTAATAGATGACAGAAGCTCACTGAGTGAAGTGCAGTCAGCAGGATTGTCATTGGTTCGGACGTATCTCTATTGATGAGGAGCTGAGCTGAGCTGAATCCTCTTAAAGTGATTAGCAACAAAACCTGTCGTGCTTCATCTTTTATCATCATCATAACTAAAATGGAGCATGTGGGCTCTGTGAATTTTGTCCCTGTCCCGGAAGTGATGTCACTCAACTAGAAGTGATGTCATCAGAGCAATTGTCTTCTTTTTGGTGTCTGGGTTTAGGCCATGAGCCAGGGCCCCAAATTTGGGCCACGGGTAGCATCTTGGGGGACTAACTTTTATAGTGATTTTTTGCAAGGTTACACCCCTACTGCTAGAAGATATGTGATAGCAATGCAGCAGTTGCCTCCAAATGTGTGCTATCACCCATTTTATAACACTACCAAGCATATGCATGGGCAGTGGTGGCCCAACGGTTATAGAAGCGAGCTTGTGACCGGAAGGTCGTCCGTTCAACCCGCGGGACCGGCAGGATAACCAGGGCTGGACTGGGACCAAAAAAGCTACCTGCCATGTGGTTCAGACAGGCCCACAATTTCGAATCGGTCCAATTTTCCGAGCTCGCGCTCGCTTCGCTCGCACTCGCTTGGGTTGGGGATTTACTTATAAAGCCACATGTTATGACCCGGTCTAGGGGTTTTAGGTGTAATGATGTTGCAGCATTGAATAAACGTGCCCAGTGAGAACTCAACGTTTACTTATTAAATAGACATAAGTACAGTACTAAACATAACAACACTGATTTTTTTAAACGCAAATACAAGTGTATTGATTGTTGTCATGTTGGCGTCCCACTAGGAATCAGTATTGTTATAGGTGAAACTATAAAACTAAACTTAACTAAAACTTAGATACTCAAAACCAAAAAATATAGAGTAGATTACTTTGGACATAATATAGCCACACAAACATTTCCCATAGCCTATGTCTTTGTATCTTTCCCCATAGTCTGTTACAACTCAACTCATTCCATGCCTGTGTTTGATGGAGCAAGCAAGCAAGTCATTGGAAATGAAATATTGTTTATAAGTTACTCTAATAAGCACAGTTTAGATATTAATCTAAACGTTATAAAAACATGAAAATCATAACGTCGTTGTTGCCGTTTAACCCACCTGGCTACCACCATGAATAACGTTACGTTAGCTAGCTCACTCATCGATTATCTAGCAGTGTGCACCAATCCTAAAAGTTGTCATTTTGTTGAAATTAAGTAGTGCTTGGTCGATCATATGTACGCCGAATTTACCAGCAGGCTCTACGAATTTGTGAAGGCCTTTAGGTAGTTTTCTACCAGGTAGGTGCGATTGCCGATATCAAGGAAGGCAGTGCGTTAAATTGCCACATTTTCTAATAGAGTTTGGCATGTACCGCGTCAAGGCTACAAGCCAGAATCCTATCGCTTGGTCAAATTCAAATAGCTGCCACACTTACCTCAAACGAGTGAGATGCAGACGACGACGACGATGTGAAGTCAGTGATTTTAATCCGTTTAGGTGGACGGTGGTGCCATGATGCAGCGCCACTTTTCAAACACTGATTGAAGTGACAGACAGTTGCAATGGGCTGGCCCAATTGTACGTGGACCAACGTTGATTGGTTAGAGCAGGGGTGGGCAATTATTTTTCATGGGGGGCCACATGAGAAACCCAGATTGTTGCCGGGGGCCGAACAAATATTGTCATGCCGTAACCCATGGATGGGTAACTTTGATGATAGAGCGGGCCACAAAAAATGTCCTCGCTACCAGGTTTTGCTGAGGGCCGAACGGCGCCAGCGTGAAAAATTTGGTGCATTTGAAGCCACGTTTAGAGGAATAACTCATTTTAAATTAACAGTTGTGATGTCATTATTCAGTCTTAACCACCAATATTTCATCCTTTTCTCACTCACTCCTATGTCACCACCTGCTCTCAGGGCTTGAAATTAACTTTTTTGACCACCTGCCAATATGGCTGCTAGATTTTAAAGTTACCAGGCAATTAGAATTTTCACTAGCCAAAATGTTTTTCTTGAAATAAATCAGAATATGAGTGGGTTAATTTAAGCATAAGTATCAGTAAGTGGCCCGGGATGATCAAAGCCTGTGTTGCGGGTCACACGAACAAAAATGCAGTCTTGAACCTAAATAAATCCAAAACCAATGAGTTAATTATTTAAATTTCTAATTCAATGTAGCCTTTTAGTCATAAAGATTATTGAAAGATATTCCACATTCCAGACTGAAATGCTATAACAGAAGTGGAGTATTGGCCAGAATGACATGAACATTTGGACACTTATTCAGCGGGTATCTTGCATGTTGCGTTCAGGTGCACTGTGTAAAAAACTGTGTTTTTGCAATTCCATCGCGGGCCACACAGGTGGCGCCCGCGGGCCGCATCCGGCCCGCGGGCCGTAGTTTGCCCATGTATGGGTTAGAGGGCCGGTCTCACTCCAGAGACCAGAGTCATTCATGATTGACGGCTGAATGGGCCGCTGACGGCCGGCCCAGACCCACGTGGACCAACGTTGATTGGTTAGAGGGCCGGTCTCACTCCAGAATCAATCATTATTGACGCCTGAATGGGCTGCTACCGGCCCAATCAAATACATAATACATACTTTTTCACCAACCTGACCGGCCCACTAGCCAGCGGCCCACCGGCCATTGCACCGGTAGAATTACATTGCAGTCCAGCCCTGAGGATAACTATGCGTGGGGGAAAGTGAAAAGGCAGCGTTTGCCCCTCCCTCATTACCACCACTGAGGTGCCCTTGAGCAAGGCCCTCAACCCCAACTGCTCCAGTGGAGCTGCTCAGTGGCCAGCTGATCAGACTGTGCTCTGGTGCTCACTAATCCCTTTAATGTGATTTCAGTGCACCCATAACTTACTCAGATTCTCCTTCATCAACTCTCTGCACCCCATACCCTCTACACCTCAGAGCTACATGTTCCACTGATTACTCCTCCTCCTCCTGACCAGGGGCGTTTCTAGGGTCTGAATACATTGGGGGCTTCGCCCAGGGGTCCAGACTAGTGTTAATTTTGTCGGCTATTTTTTTATTTAGTTTTAGTCTTAGTCTTGTGTTAAATGTCCTTGTTAGTGTGGATGACCACTAAAAGGTGATTGAAAGACATTTTACCTCCTATTCATGCGCTGTCTCTTCAAGAGCCCTTGTGGCTGGAAGGCGTAAATGTCAGGAAGAGAGAGAGTGAGAGGGGAGAGAGAGGGAACGTCAGACAGCGCGAGCGGGACGGATGGAAGCAGACGCGGATTGCTGCGCTGAACGGAGTAAAACGTTTTGTGTATTGCTTTATGAGTAAACAAGTCGGGTTGGTCACGTGCATGCACGGTAACGTGAGCTGCGCCCAAAGTGCCGGGGAGTGCGGTCAACTTGCGTCAAGAGAAGACGGTGGACCACTTTCTGGAGAAGACGAGGCTGCTAGCTGCTGTTAGCCGTGGCTAATGTGAGCTAACTACATTGGCCTACATTGCAAGCTCGGTGAAGAAGTTACGTTCGTGACACTCGTGCCGATGAGGCTGACGCCTCATAGACAGAGACAAGTGAGTGCAAAGTTAAGTTGAGTCTGTGCTAGTTTCGGTTGCGTTCTCCTATCCACAAGTGCCTGGCTGGGCGGACGAGGACGACGGCAGAGCCTGCGCATGTTTCCCCTCTCTCACTATTTCTCTCTCCCCTGGTAAGCACGCTCCCTGCAAACAAGGATCCCCTCACCACGAACTGTGAGTAACTTAACATTAAGTACCCTGCCACTTGAGACTCCCGTGGATACTATACAAGAAGAGTGCTACGGACAATAATAGCACCGCACGGACTGTTTGCTACACGTGTTGCTTTATTTTCGGGAACAGACACTCGTTTTCGCTAATGGACACTCGTGGTCTCGGTAACTGACACTCGTGGTTTCGGTAACGGACACTTGGACAGACCTTATTTGTAAACTGTTTCGTTGTGGTGTTTCTTGATGTTGTAAACACTTATCTGGTAGAGGTGGTGTTTTGTTTTGGTTGTTTTCATTCATTTAATAAGACTAGCTATTGTCTGTGGCTACTGTAGTGTACAGTGCTATCTGGGTTCTTTATTGAACCATTTCCTGAACCATTTATTTTATTCAGCCTGTTTATTTGGGGTTTGCAGTCCCCATTTAAGGTATGCAGTTGTGCTGCTGTTTGGTATTGCCATAAGGGTAATAGTGTTTAATTTAGTGATATTGCCATAGGAGTGATACTGTTAGGGTATTGGTGTCTCACCGGTGAGAAGTAAACTAAGAGTTAAACTGAGAGGTAAACCATTTAAACCGTGTGTTAAACTGGTGACAGAAGGGTTATAAAATAATCTGGTTTTTGATAATTTGGTTTGAAGATGACATGTTGGTTATTGTGGAGTTTTGGTTGTTGAAAACCTGTAAAATAACTGAACATTGAACTGAAGGTTTAAAGAATACAGTGAAGAACAAAACGGAAACACTTTTATTTTATTTTATGTTATTTGCAACTAAGAACTCAAACAAAAGGAAATAAATTCTTGTTTTTTTGTTATATTCTAACTTGGAAAGCTGTTTGATAATTTCAGTGAAATTGTGCTCCAGAGTAGGGGCAACTCATTCCTCAGCTGTCGGAGAAGGGATCAGGGGAGCGCGATTGCATGTTATTACACATGAACACGGCTACAAAAGGTAATACACTACGCCACACCCCCTTTCAGGAAGATTCCGTGACATTGAAAGGCCCTTTAGATTATATTCTCCATAACAACACAGGACAGTGTGGGTCTGGGTTGAATTGTGCTGGGAGGCCGGGACTAGATCCTGGGTTTTCCTGCCGTCTGGAGATAATAGTTAGACCCCTACTACGCAGGTATAGTTCTACCTGTTACATTAGTCTTTATCATATTTTGTCAACCTCATCCTGTTTTTATTTAGTCAGGTTTTAGTCGACTAAAAGTTTGAGCATTTTAGTCTCAGCTTGGTCAAATAAAACCATAAGTATTTTAGTCTAGTTTTAGTCAACGAAAACTGTTCACATTTAGTCTAGTTTTAGTCAATGAAAACTGTTGAATCTGCTGATGCGCTTGCAATAGTAATGGTAATTCGAAGCAGTGTTGGCAACTCTTTCCCAGGGAAAGTAGCTAATGCTGACTCTGCCCACCCGGGCCAGTGTCGGCGTGCGCCGGTAGCAACAATCATATTTAGTCAACCTCATCCTCTTTTTGTTTAGTCAAGTTTTAGTCAACTAAACGTTTGAGTATTTTAGTCTCGTCTTAGTCAATGAAACTAAAAGTCCGAACATTTTAGTCTTGTCTTAGTCTTGTGGAAGAAGGTAGTCGACTAACATTTTTTGTCATAGTTTTCTTTGACGAAATTAACACTAGTCCAGACATACCGCGGTGTGAAGCCGCCGAGCAAATTTCAGGCCTAAAATTCAGGCCAAAATGATGCCTACAAACACAACCCGAACTAAACACTACACACAAACTCATCTAAATTATAATTACTGAGAGACCTGTTGGAAAAAAATACTTTTATTAAAGCTTCTTCGATTTGTCAGATTCGCTCTTCTGTGTGTGTGTGTATGTGTGTGTGTGTGTGTGTGTGTGTGTGTGTGTGTGTGTGTGCTTCTTAGCAGATACAGCTTCTTCTCACAGTTCCTCTGTTCTCCACCTCCACACAAAATAAATGAAACAATAATCTAAGAGTGACTTTAGGTTAGGTACCAAATAAGTTAAAGGAATTAACTTGATAAACTGTATGGCATCCATGAATAAAGCTAACCTTCCTCACACATAGCAAGCAACACTGCAACAGGCATATCAGTGGCTATTCTAAACATAGGCTACCATAACACATTACGTAAATGGCTAACCACTTAGCATTATGCGAGTGGGCATTTGCATATCAACAGACCAACAAACAGCTAGGGGTCCACCCGATATGCCGACCACCGACAGCCCGCAATGCCGACGTTAGGTTTAGGCGTGGGGGGTGGGAGAGGTTAGGTTTAGGGTTAGGGTCTGGGGGAGGTTAGGTTTACGTGTGGGGGGTGGGAGAGGTTAGGTTTAGGGTTAAGGTCTGGGGGAGGTTAGGTTTAGGCGTGGGGGGTGGGAGAGGTTAGGTTTAGGCGTGGGGTCTGGGAGAGGTTAGCTCCAGCCGGTCCACCGACGCGCTGCACGCCACCTCGCTCAGCTGGTTCTGCTTGTGGGCTATCAGCATTGCGGGCTGTCGGCACTGCCGGCTGTCGGCACATAGACAAGGCACCACAGCTTAGCACTAGTAGTTTACGCCTCAGCTCAGTAGCCCCCTACAATGATGATCACAGGTACCCAATACATTAGATGCAGGGTGCATGATGTTGCCCCCATTCACTTCTATAGTAAACTCTGGTTGACTAATGAAGAAGTTCATTTACAAAATATAACTTAAAATAAAGACTTTGTTTTTCAACCAACTCAATGATCATGGTGTTTAACACCTTACTCACTATACAAAAGAGACTTAATCTAGTCAAGTCAAGTCAAGTTTATTTGTATAGCCCTAATTCACAAGCATGTCCCAGAGGGCTTCACAGAAAATATGTCTAGCTAATTCTAGCTGACACAACAGTAGCACATCACAGTAGTAATAATAACACATTGAACAATGGGTTGGAAGATGTTTTTCAAGATGTTTTTCACAGAAAGCAACTCATAGTTATTAGTGTAGTGAAAGACATTATTTTTCAGAAAGTAAAGGATAAATGGGCATCAGATATATGTTACAAACCAAAGCTTCGCACCTTCTGTGAAATAAATCATGTGTACGGCACAGAGAATTATGTTTTGTATAATCTGTCTAAGAAAAAGCGCTCTCTATGTGCTCAAATCAGAGCTGGCATACTTGGCCTTCATATTGAGACAGGCCGATTTGTGGGCACTGCTGAGGAGGATAGACTCTGCAGTCTGTGTGAACTTAAGGAAGTTGAAAATGAAACACACTTTGTATTCTATTGTCCCTTCTATAATACTATCAGGCAGAGTTTTTTTAATAAGGTAGACAAAGAAAATGAATTTGTGTGGTTGGAAGACTCTGAAAAATTCATACGGCTCTTCCAATATGAAACTTTTGCATTTGCCACTTTCTTAGAAAAGGCTTGGTTGATGAGGAGGAATGAAATGTATAGATAAAATAAGAAAAAGAAAATGTATATATTTTGTGTAACTGTGTCATATAATCCCATGTGGGATGGGCCACAATGTGGCATGACACGCAAATAAAATAATTATTCATTCATTCATTCATTCATTCATTATTCGATAGAGAAATATAGAAAATATAGAAATATAGGATATAATGGGTGCCATGCTTTAGGGTAGAATGGGTGCCATGCTTTAGAATAGTGGGGGAATAGTGGGGGAGGAGAGATCAGGAAAGGGAGGAGGTGGGGAGAGTGCACGGGAGGGAGAGCAGGGGGAATGTGAGAGAGGAGAGAGGAGGAAAGTGATGAGGTGGGGAGGGAATGGGAAAAGTTGGGGAGGAGAGAAGGGGGAAAGAGGAGAGAGCAGGAGAAGGGAGGGGGAGGGAGAGTGGGGGGTGTGGGGGAGGAGAGAGCAGGGAAAGGGAGGAGGTGGGGAGGGAATGGGAAATGTGGGGGAGGAGAGAACAGGGAAGGAGAGGTGGGGAAGGAGCAGGGGAAGGGGGAAAGATGGGTGCCATGCTTTAGAATAGTGTGGGGGGAGAGTTCAGGAAGGGGAGGAGGTGGGGCGGGAGAACAGGGGGAGTATGAGAGAGAGTATGTGGAGAGAACAGGGAGAGGAGGGCTAGCTGACACAGCAGTAGCAAATTACAGTAATAATAATAACACATTGAACAATCATATGATAGAGAAATATAGAAATATAGGATAGAATGGGGGCCATGATTTAGGGTAGAATGGGTGCGATGCTTTAGAATAGTGGGGGACTAGTGGGGGAGGAGAGATCAGGAAACGGAGGAGGTGGGGAGGGTGCAGGGGAGGGAGAGCGGGGGGATGTGGGGGTGGAGAGAACAGGGAAAGAGAGGTGGGGAAGGAGCAGGGGAAGGGGAAAAGAGAAAGAGAATGGGTGCCATGCTTAGCATCTACCAAGGCTCGACGTTAACTTTTAAAAGCGGTTGCCGGAGTGGCAACATGGCAGGAGCTTTTGGTTGCCCGAATAAAAATATGGTTGCCATTTTTAGTCACCTTATATTTTGAGTAATTAAGATACTATGCAGTCATAAGCCGGCTTAACAATGACGATTTGACAGAAAAGTAAGTATAATAGTCTATAGTATATAGTATAGTAGGCCTATTCAGTGCGCGCACCGGGTGTAGTAGTAGTAGTAATAATGATAATAACAATAATAATAATAATAATAATAATAATAATAATAATAATAATAATAATAATAATAAATAATAATAAATAATAATAATAATAATAATACATTTGTGTAATTTCGTTTTCTAAACAAATCTTAGTTATTTTTTGTTTTTATAATGCATTTGCACTGAAAGGATTTATTTAACTAATATTTGTGGACTTTCATTTTCATATATTTTTTAACAGTTATTGTTCATATTGTGCTTCATTTATTAATTAAAAGCGTTGTTGATAATGAAGTAGCCTATGCCTCTCATTCATGTTCATTCAGGGATACTATGATGACAGTGGTTTGGGGCCCCCACTCTAAGATTTTGCATGGGGCCCCAAAAGGCCCAGAAGAAGCCCGCCCGTCTCTCTCTCTCCAACCCGATCTCATGGGCTGCGTATGTATGACACGTGGGTGTTTTGTCGTGGAATACATACGCAGAGTTTCCGCGTGCAGTTCAGACGCACCTCGCCTCGTCCACTTACATTAGAAATCTAATGTGCGTTAGCCGCGACGCACAACTATAAAGGGGCTCGCCTACCTCTGTAATCAGGAAATCCCGCACAGTCTGCAGTCTTACTTCTTCTTCCTACATTCACCAATATCAAATGAAAGTACACACCTTTGAGTCACGGCCGTTGTCTCGAAGCACGCTGTTTGTTCGTTCTGAAATAGTCCATAGTTTACAAGTAGGTCTGTTTCCCCTGACACGGTTGTCCTCTTTTTCTCAAATGCCATTGTTTTTTCGTGCAAGCGGTTCATCTGGTTATTTGTCAGTCGAATCATCTTTCTTGCCCGTTCATTTGTGATGTTGACACCACACCAGGTTAACGTTAGTTGGGGCTTTCACACAGCCAGACAACTTAATCTGTTTGGCCATATCAAACGTGTGCTTGCAGCTGAGCCGGTGTGCGTGCAGCGTCTGACCTGAGTAAACACCGCACGTGTCTACTGGGTTCCGTCTGGTAATTAGCAACATCGTTCCGATTGTAACAGCAATAAAATGTCAGCGTGTCACTCACAAGTATTAAAAAAATATGTATTTGGTGCATATTTTGCTGTTTGCTGCTTATTTTTTACATGTTAAAATGTGGTTTTAACATGTAAAACATTGCCACTATGGCAACCAAAGGCCAAGAAATGGTTGCCATTTTTTTTTTTGGTTGGCCGGGGCAACCGGGCATCCGTTAATGTCGAGCCCTGTCTACCTTAGCTCACTGGCGGTCTCTGTTGTCAGTCTGACGCTCCCAGGGAGAAATTCAACACTTCATTGCTGTTTCCTGGTGATCAATTTCCCGTGAGTGTAGATGAGTAACTTCCTCTAGACCTAACCGTATTTCAAAATAAAGGTTGTATGTTGCATGCATTTTTGATCACCAATACCATTATTATTATTTTAGGGCTTTAAAGCATGAATGAGAGATGGATAGAGGGGGGGGCAGCTATTCTTATTTTTGTAAAAAAAGAAACGAAAAGAAAAGATTTGAGATCCGGGGCTTTTCATAAAGCCCCGAAAGCCACTGCTCCTGACATCCCTCACACAAGTGCAAGACAGTTTAGTGCACAATGTCCCAACCTTAGCCTTGTCAGTAGAACTTTCTCTCTCCTGTGTCCACCCCCTACCCTATACATTTAGCACTCTTTTGAATTGGGTACAGATGCCTCCGGTTCTCCTCCCTGCCCCACCTCCCTTGCCACATTTGAATAGTTTTTTCCCAAATAACATACTTGAGCTCTGCTTTACTGATACTAACCTGCATCTCTATGTGCATACCAAATCCTGTCACTCCTGTCTCAGGTTATTTTGCTCCATCCATGTACACGTGTATAAAACCACCATATCTTTCCATTACACGGTCGTTGAATGTACTCACCAAATCAACTGTATCTCTCCCTTTCCTTTTAACCTCTAACACATACCAGTCCACATCAGGCCATACAAGCATCCATGGAGCCACTGCCGGATACACTACTGTATACACTACTGTATCGGCTTACCCTCAGATCCACTAGTCAAATATCCCTAGCGGAATTCCCTGTATACCCGACCAAAGTTATTCCTCTGAATCTTCCCATACTCCCAGCACTCCTGCAACACTCCTTTTGTGGGGTGACTATCACTGTGTCCCTGCAAATTAGCCCAGTAATTAGCCATCAATTGCATCTGTCTTAGATCTAATGACATTTGTCCCAATTCCACCTGTAAAGCAACTACCGGAGACGTAAAAGCCCCACTGCACAATCTCAATGCCTGAGCCTGAATCACTTCCAACTTTCTTATGAGGGACCTAGCTGCCGATAAGCTACACTGCCATAGTCCAACACAGATCTTATCAGGGCCACATACATTGTTTCCAATGCTACACAACTTGCTCCCCATTCCCTACCAGTCAGACACCTCATCACATTTATCACTCTTTTACACTTTTCTTCTACTAGGCTCGCCCACTATGCGGGCTCGCCCGTCCTGCAGCTCGCCGAGCTGGCCCTGCAGGTCGCATTCGCAGCTGTGCGGCCTTGCCCGCAGCTCGGCTGCTGTGGCCAATGAGACCAGCATCACTGATGATGTCACAGTGGGATTTATGAGGGATTTATGACATCACTGATGTAGTAGGCTATGTATATTTGAAACAAAAATCCTGGCTCCCCCTGGCCAGTGACACTTAGGAATAGACTAGGTGACAACCAAGTATAGTTTGGTGACAAGCTGGAGAGACAGTTGACGGTCGGAGAGACGGCATCCGGTACGGGATGGGTTTTAGCACCCCAGCCTGGCTCTCTCGTGAGGGAGAAATCCACAAACGCTACGGATCAGCCTCCTGAAAATCTGCGCAAACATCGGCGCGGCCTAGGGTCCTTCAGGCTAGAGCGAGGTCCTCGGCGCAGGCGAATGACATGCAGCGCACAAGCCTCCTTGAGGCATCCTCCCTGCCCATGGTACGGCATGGTAGGATTGCCTTTTTCCACCGGAGGGTCTGGTGAGATGAAGGAGGTGCCCGGCCTGGAATCACCCCACAGGGCCTTAGACCTCCATGGACCGAAGGGTCTTGCAATACTGCGGTGGAGCACTAACTCTATTGCAGCGGATTGGGCATGATCAACCCTTCCGCGGGCAACGTTGCAGACAGAGTAGGAAGGCTGATCCGTGAGCGGCTGCCTGAGGAAGGCGAAGTAATATATCTGTGTACAAGCAGTTACAAAACAGAATATATCTTCAATGTACTACGGGCAAACAAAACGCAACGTGTTTCAACCACGCAGGTCTTCCTCAGGCACTGCCTCCCAGCACTGCCTGAGGAAGACCTGCGTGGTTGAAACGCATTGCGTTTTGTTTGCCCGTAGTACATTGAAGATATATTCTGTTTTGTAACTGCTTCTACACAGATATATTACTTCGCATTAAATATTGCCTAAAAAACTCCAAGTAGCTCCCCATTTTTTTCCACATTTTTTCACATTTTGTTACATCACAGTGGGACAATCACAGTGGGACAGAGAAACAAACAAACAGAGAATCAAACAGACAGAGCCCCAGCTCCCATTTATATACTGACTGATGGTTTTCCGGCAAATTGGGCATTGTGACATCACTGGTGATGTCATAGGCATTGTGACATCATCAGTGATGTCATAAGAGCAAGGGTGATTTCATCAGTGATGCGAAGTTGTGATCAGTGATGTCATAAGAGCAGGTGAGCCCGCACAGCGGTGAGCTGCATGGCTGGCGAGGCCGCCCAGCCGCTGAGCTGCATATATGCGAGCTGCAGGGGCAGGTCTTAACGGGCTAAAACTTCCTAGCAAGGAGTTCTATTTTATGAGTGATTTAAGAAAGTTCTCAGAGTGACTCACCTCTGACCAAGTAATGGTCAATAACTTTGATCTTAGTGAGGAGGTGTGGTCCACTCTGTTGCTAGGTATGACACTCTTAGATGTTCCATCAGGACAAATCTCAACATGACTCTTGTAATCATTCAAAATGCACACAAGGAATCAGATAATCACACAATTTAGTGTACAGCAAATAGAAATGTAGTTTACTGAAATTCCCTGTTTAATCAATAGTTAGTGTCTGTCCCATCAGTGACCCCGACAACACCATGCTAACCCCCTACAGTATATCCATAAATGCTGTTTTATATGCTGACAAGGTCCACTCGTCCAGTGAATGAAATAAACTGCATCATAAGTATTTTTTCATCCTTTAGGATCTAACCTGTAGCTTTGTTAATTCAGCGTTTGGAGAATGTTTCTCCTGTGTCTTTCAGCCATTTTCTCCTCTGCTTAAGTAACTCCTCAGCTCCTAAAACTCCTCTCTACTCTGAACACCTTCACTTTAGGAGCTTTCTTAAGGGCTAAGGTGCTTCTTGAATAAAGTTTAACTTTTCAAGTATACGATCCTATTTTAATTCTAAGAATATAAATTATTAGCTTTTCACCATTAGGACTAATTCTTAGTACTAAGCTTTGTGAATCTCCTGAAGTACTGATTCATCTGAGTAACAGGTGTAGAATGGTCCTTGAGGGACCTGAGGGTCGGAAGTTCAAATCCCTGAACTACTGAATATTGCATGAAAATGTGAATCAGTAATGCCCTCCTCTTCCTTTAACAACTATTATCAAGATGCCCTTGAGCAAGGCACTGCTACAGTGCAACTGCTGAGTGGCCACTAGTAGAAGACTGTATACTGTGAAGCTCCCAGGTGTAATGTTAAATGTGAGATTGTGAAGCTGGGGTGCATGAAATAGTGTGTGTTCACATCAAAAACTTTCCCTGGAAAATAGAGTTAAAACAAATTGTAACTGGAAGCATAGCTAATTAGCTGCTACTTGTAATGAAATATCTGAATACTGGCTGATATCACAACCTGTTCCTGTTGTAAGGCTGCATGTAGTCAGGAAAACATTGTATTGATGTTGACAGTGAGAATGTTATTTTTAGATCACCAACGTTTAGTTAAAAAAAATCAAACAAGCTCACAAGCATCTGTTTAATATGCTACCTGTCAAATAGCCTAATACTTTTAGTTGTAGTTTAGATTTCATGGATGTTACTTTGTTCCACACAGATTTGCTGGTGAAAACAGAGCCTCTACAACTCATCACATGGTACCAACAAGAACTCCAACCTCACTTGAAGGAACTGTTTAAGTGGGTACAAGTAGGATGGTTTGACCAGAACGATCAGAATCTGGTGGATATCTACACATGGCTCTACATCACATATGGATGTGACATAGGCAGGCAGCATGAGATACGGCAGATTGAGATGACATCAAGAACGATAGCAGGCACAGAGGAAGCCATCAAACTCAGTGACATCTTCATACACCCTTCTGGAAAAGACATAAGAACAGTGTTGACCATGGGGATTGCAGGAATCGGCAAAACGTTCCTTGTGGCCAAGTTCATCCTGGACTGGAGTGAAGGAAAAACCAATCAAGATGTTCATCTCATATTCCCCTTCACCTTCAACTACCTGAATGTATTGAAGGGAAAAAGTTTTACTTTGGCAGAACTAATTCACAAATGTATCCGGGCAACCAAAGTCATCAACAAGGAGGCCCTTAATTACATCTTCACAGAACTGCAGAAGTCAGTAAACACCAGCTATGAGAAGAGTAACTTCAAACTCCTGTTCGTGTTGGATGGACTGGATCAGAGCCGCCTTCAACTAGACTTCACTGCCAATGAAAAGTGCTCTATTGATGTGCCAACCAGAGTAGAAGTACTGCTGACAAACCTCATCAATGGCAAACTGCTTCCCGCTGCTCGCATCTTGATGACCACACGACCTGCAGCAGTGAGTCAGATCCCTGGAATGTTTGTTGACATGGTGACAGAGGTGAGAGGCTTCAATGACCCACAGATAGAGGAGTACTTCAGGAAGAGATGCACAAATGAGGAGGCCAGCAGCATCATCTCCCACATCAAGACTTCACGAATCCTCCACACAATGTGCTACATTCCAGTCTTCTGCTGGATCACTGCTCTAGTTCTGAAGGCTCTGTGGAAAACCAGTGACAAAGCCCTGCCAAAGACCTTGACTGAGATGTACATACAATTCTTGTTGTTTCAGATCGATCAGACACGAAAGAAGTATGAAGGTAAAGGCTGGATTCAGTCACTTGCAAAACTGGCTTTTCAGCAGCTGGAACAAGGCAACTTGATCTTCTATGAGGATGACCTAAAAAAGAGTGGCATTAACTTCAAAGAAGCCACAGTGTACTCAGGTGTGTTCACATCGATCTTCAAAGAGGAGAATGGGCCAAACGACAGCAAGATGTTCAGCTTTGTCCATCTGAGCATGCAGGAGTTTATGGCTGCTCTTCATGTGGTCCTGTCACTCAACAACAGCAACACAAACGTAATGCCTAAGCCACGACTGACTGTCAAAGATCATCTGAGGATGTTTGTCAGCAAAACATCTGCCACAAATGTCTACAGGATTGCTATTGACAAGGCCTTACAGAGTCCAAATGGACACCTGGACTTGTTCCTCCGCTTCCTCCTGGGACTTTCACTGGAGACCAATCAGAAGCTCCTAAAGAATATCCTGACACAGAAAGCCAGTAGCTCAACCAAGACCAACCAGAAAATAGTCCAGTACATCAAGGAGAAGATCAGGGAGGAACCGTCTGCAGAGAGAAGCATCAATCTGTTCCACTGTCTGAATGAGTTGAATGATCATTCTCTAGTGGAAGAGATCCAACAGCACCTCCGCTCAGGAAGTCTCTCAACAGACAAACTCTCCCCTGCCCATTGGTCGGCTCTGGTCTTCATCTTACTGTCATCAGAAGAGAAGCTGGATGTGTTTGACCTGAAGAAATACTCTGCTTCAGAGGAGGCTCTTCTGAGGCTGCTGCCAGTGGTCAAAGCCTCCAGTAAAGCTCTGTAAGTGCACAAATAACTGGACAGATTAAATACATTAAACATGATCTTTTCTACAGGAGGAAGGACGCACACACACACACACACACACACACACACACACACACACACACACACACACACAGTACATAGACACAGAAAACATGTGTATGTATGCGTGTAAATGGTAAATGGACTGTATTTATAGAGCACATTTTATATAGTCTTATCAACTACCCGAAGCACTTTTACATGAGTACCTCACATTCACCCATTCACACTCCGACGGCGTCTGCAGCCATGCTAGGTGCTAAGTGCTCGTCGGGAGCAGTTAGGGGTTCAGTGTCTTGCTCAAGGACACTTCGACAACACTGCCGGAGGGAGCCAGCCTCGAACCGGGAACCTTCCAATTCCCAAGCGACAGCTCTACCTCCTGAGCTAATGCCGCCCTGGCGCACGCACGTCTCAAGAATTGTGTGATTAATTTGCGATTAATCGTGATTAACTATGGATAATCATGTGATTAATCACGATTCAATATTTTGTGTGTGTGTGTGTGTGCGCGCGCACGCACGCACACACACACACACACACAAAATTAATCGCAAATTAATCACACCATTTTTCTTATCTGTTCTAAATCTATACCTTAAACCGATGTTTTTCCATTTTTTTTTACATTTATCAACATGGGAGTCAACGAATATGCTTGCTTTATGCATATGTTTATTATTATTGGAACAATGACAAATACTGTCCAGAATATTCTTCAGAATAACCTCAAAGGTGTGCATGCTCAAAAAATATGCAGACCCTCGTCCTCCACAATGTTAATCAACAGGAGCAGCTGCCTGCGTGCGTTCCCCCCTCTCTTTCTCTCAGTCTGGTCTCGCTCTCTCTCTCCCCCCCCCCTCTCTTATCTGTCTCAGCCTCTCTCTCTCTCCCCCTCCCTTTCTCTCTCCCCCTCCCTTTCTGTCTCAGTCCCTCTCTCTCTCCCCCCCTCTCTATCTGCCTCGGTCTCTCGTGCTCTCTCTCGCAAAATGCGGGACATCTTCTCAATTTGCGGGCCGTGTGAAAAATAATGGAAATACTGTGCCGTCCCGCACAAAGCTGGACATCTGGTCACCCTACTTGAAGCTGAACTTGCCATTATACCATTTTCTTCCTCCTTTTCTGCTCATGTACGTTTGTTTCTGCTTGCCATCATCAATCATCATGCTGATTTCCAAAACTACAGGTTGGACCAAGGCTCAAACATCACAGAAAGTGCATGCATTATTCTCGCGGCAAAAAAATTGTGTTAAAAGGAATTTGCGTTAACTTGTTATTATCGCGTTAACTTTGACAGCCCTGATATATACAGTGTATATATATATATATATATATATATATTGTATGTATGTTATTGTATATAGTATGTACAGTATATTATATATACATATAAATATATATATATATATATATATATATATATATATATATATATATATATATATATATATATATATATATATATATATATGTATATGGTTGCATGAACTACTCAACGTGTCAATGTCATTATCACGTGTCGACGTCTAATGTCGAAAACTCTACTTTTTTTTAGACTTGCTTGCTCGCTATCGGACTGCTTTTCCAGTGACTTCTAACATTATCAGCTGGGGTGTGTTCAATTATATGAAAATGGTGTGCATCATTTTGCTATGGTTTCCAGGTTGAAAGTCATGTTTCCTCACATGATTCAGTGCACCATCATTTCCATAAAAACAACAACACACATTTTGCTACGGGTTGTTGGGACTGAGCTAAACCCCATATCCCCTGTCAGTGTGGTGTGTGGCCCACCGTTGCAAGAATGTTACCAGGCTCACATTATATCCAGAGTTTAGCCGGCTTCTTTGTGTGCACGATGAGGAGTTGAAGTGAGAGTGGTCGGCATTATGAAACGAGGGGGAGAGTCACTTTACAAGTGGGCGTCATGATTAAAGGAGTCGCTATTTACGTACATGAATAATATGGCATAAACCTGGACAGACAAACAATGTGTTTGTTGCCAGACATCAAACTGTTAGCAGTAAGTCTCTGTTCATATTACTTGCCCAGAAGAGTTTTCCAAAGCCATTTTTGTGTTTAGTTTATTTTGTTAGGAAGACAGTCAATGGACGTACGTTGACAGGGTGCTTCTGTAACATGAATTTGAATTCATTCTGGCTGATAAGAGAATTAGAAAAGGCTGTACTAAGAAATTGCTCAACATTCTGAAAAAATTTAAGTGTGGGGTCACCCATTAGGGCAGTATAAAAATCAGTATTACCAAGTTGTCTCAAAATCTCTGTTGTGTAGGCTTCTTTATTCTGGATGACAACAGCGCCCCCTTTGTCGGCATGTTTTATAACAATAGTAGAGTCAATAGAAAGTGCACGTAACGCTTTCTTTTCTTGAAAATCCATATTAGAATAGAGTCTCATTTTATTCTTGTACAAGTGTACCTTGGTTGCTACATCCTCTTCGACCAGTCGGCAAAAAGCCACGGAGGGGTTCAGGGCAGGCGGAACAAAAGTACTTTAAGCCCTCAGGCCTGGTTCAGGCGTAGATATGGGTTCAGACCCGACAGTCTGTGAAGGATTTAAACAAGGACGTGTGAGTGGGGGGCTCCCTTATCAAAGAAAGCATGCAGTTTAACGTTTCTCAAAAATTTAAACATTTATATCCTAGTTTTAAAAGGATCAGCTTTGAATTGAATTGAATTGAATAGAATTTTTTATTTGTCTCGAACAGAAATTAAAAACACATTCATTTACAAAACAACATATTATATGTCCGAGAAGGGACAGAAATAAGCCATGCTTATCTAGTCCTGCCCCTCCTTACTACTTCATTAGATAAGGTTTAAATAATAGCTGCTTTACAATACAAAACAGATAGCCTACCAGAGGCAATCCAACTTAATGCTACGAAATGTAAAATAAAATATACTTCAATCATGAGAGACTTGTAAGACATTTTAACAATCTTTATTGAATCAGAATAAACAGTTTGAGTATGGCGTGGGGGGGTCTACCAAGGCCACTGGTTCGCTGGCACTTGGCCGCAGCAGTTTGCCGGCTTGGATCAGTCCTCCGCATTATATGAAATGTACCCGATAGTGGCTGCTTGTCACATATGGGGGCGCTTCTGGGCACGTAAAAGGATAGCAGTCAAATGCGATAATGCAGCAGTAGTCGCCATCATCAATAAAGGACGATTATCTTCCCCGGCCATCATGCCTTTCGTTAGGCGCCTAACCTGGCTTTCCGTCACCCATAATTTTATCATGGTCGCCAGGCACATCCCCGGGCATATTAACATAATCGCTGATCACCTCTCCCATTTCAATTTCCAGGCGTTCCGCAGACTCTACCCCGAAGCGGGCTCGACTCCGACACCTCACCCCTCCTTTTCTGCCCTCACCCTCTCATAGAGTGCAATCCCCATCTCACCCATTTACTCCACTCAGCTCAGTCCTATATTAGGAAAGGATTGGCCAGTTCCACTATCAAAGCTTACGACGCGGCTTGGCGAATGTTTGCCATGTTCTGCCTCTCCGTCAACCTGCCCATTCACCCCGTTCTAATTTCCACAGTATGTGCCTTCATTACTTTCTGCGTAGATGTCCGCCACCTCCGCCCTCCATACATTCGCAGCCTAGTGGCAGGCATCCAATTTTACGCCAGGTGCCTCGACCCGGTATTTCCCAGTCTATTTTCAAATCCAGTTGTTAAACTACTATTAAAGGGCATTTCAAAAGCTTTTCCGTCTGCCCCCGACTCCCGGCGTCCTGTTACTCTCCCCATGCTATGGCACTTGCTAACCCACCTCAGACAGGGCATTCACTCCACCTTTCTAGACATCCTCTTAGAGTGCGTTTCCCTGGCCTTTTATGGGTTCCTCAGAATCAGCGAGTTCACGTCCCCCTCCACGTTCAACCCCTCACGCGACATAACTCTCTCCGATTTAAAATTCTACCCCGACCACCATAGCATCTCCCTGAAACATACCAAAGTAGGCGGAGCCTGCTCTATAATCATTGCTCGCATCCAATCTCCCTTCTGCCCCTTCTCGGCCATGATCCAATACGTTAAAATCAGGCCCCCCAACTAGTCCCTTGGCCCCCCTTTTCCTCATTTCTCCCCATCATCACATGACGAGATCCTGGTTCATCCATCACTTCAAGACAACACTCCAGAAATGCAACATCCCTGGAGAGAACTATTCCAGCCACTCGTTCAGGATCGGGGCAGCCACATCCGCAGCCATGCAGGGGGTGTCCTCTGCCTCCCTTCAACAACTGGGCCGCTGGTCCTCATCAGCCTATGCATCCTACATCCGACCAGAGCAAGACGCTATATTATCAGCCCAAAGATCCCTCCTTCCATGACTAAAGAGGAAGCAAGCACTTCGTTGGTGGTGATCAAACTCTCCCATTTCTCATTAATGCGCCCATGCCCGGGCTATCCACGTCCACTCCCATGCATCCCTGCCATTGCCTAAAAACCCCAGTCAGCCCCTCATCTCCCGGCATGCATAATCTCCCCCTGTCAGCCCATGACCTGACTAAAGCATACCCCAGGCGAGCTCCATGACCCCCCCTGTTTTCACTCTCCCAGTTCCTAAAACTTTAAATTCCTTTGGGGGATTTTCTATCTCATACAGCACTGACGCCCCCCTCTATCATAGCAAGAGGAGCGTCACATCATGGAGTCATACGCCATACTCAAACTGTTTATTCTGATTCAATAAAGATTGTTAAAATGTCTTACAAGTCTCTCATGATTGAAGTGTAGTCTTGGACTGAATTTCAATCATGGAAGACCAAAAAGCATAGGTAGAGCACCCCATGCTGTCATACCCCTCAGCCCAAATGATGTCACTAAATGACGTCACCATCACCGACGTCACCTTCTCTATAAGTCAGTTGCCCAAATGAAGTCAGTTATGACATCATAAATACCCTTCTCCCGGTACTATATAAAGCCCCCATCACCACAGCTTAAATCACACTTGTGCAGTCATCACTCACCTTGTGCCAGCATCCCGCAATCATCCAGCATCTCCAGAGCAAAAGCTTCACCCCACCACCTCCCCAGATCAACACCAATGTCATGACTCCTGTTGGAAACAAATCCCCTTAGGGGGGATTTTCTATCTCATACAGCACTGACGCCCCCCTCTCCCATAGCAAGAGGAGCGTCACATCATGGAGTCATACGAATATAAGGCCTTCCATATGCGGGGGAGGGGATAGCGGAGGCGAGGGAATTCATCGGGCGGATATGCACGGGGAGGGGAGGGAACTCGGCACACACACCTGGATCCTGAAGCGGAGCTGGCTGGGCTGATGCCACAGGGCGAGATGCCGGTTGAAAAGGGGAACACACGCCTGGAACCTGGGGCGGGGCTGATTGGGCTGCTGCTGTGGGGAGCGCGGGGCTCCCGAGTGTCTTCAGGCGGGCATCGATGAGGGACACGACCAGTGATTGGATGGTTGCAATCAGTGGATCCTGGAGGCTTGGAGGGGCTGGAAGCCTCGTAGCGTCCGCCGAGGAGCCTGCGGTTTCGGTGCGTTTCGCTGGGGCTTTCTTGGAGACGGATTTCTTGGCTCTTTTCCCGCGGCCACGGCCCCCGGAGTGCTGCGCGGACTTTGATCCGGGCGAGACGTCTTGGGCCTCCGTGGGGATGGCTTGTCTCTTGCGGCTGCGGCCCCTGGTGTGAGGAGCGTCCTCCATGAAGCCCGAAGATGAAGCCTGGGGATCGGAGGTTTGCCCTGGGATGGTCGGGACGCTGATCGCGCTCTGGAGGAAGGCGTCCACGGCGGCGTTGACCCTTTGAAGCTGCTGCTCGTTTTCGGACTCAGACATGATGATGGACTGAGTGAAGCTTTTGCTCTGGAGATGCTGGATGATTGCGGGATGCTGGCACAAGGTGAGTGATGACTGCACAAGTGTGATTTAAGCTGTGGTGATGGGGGCTTTATATAGTACCAGGAGGAGGGTATTTATGATGTCATAACTGACGTCATTTGGGCACAAGGTAACGTCATAGAGAAGGTGACGTCATTTAGTGACGTCATTTGGGCTGAGGGGTATGACAGCATGGGGTGCTCTACCTATGCTTTTTGGTCTTCCATGATTGAAATTCAGTCCAAGACTACACTAAATGCAATACTCATTTTTCAAGCTCTCTCTTATACATGTCTATGATTGATAGTTTATAGATTATTTTGAAATTTCCTATATGATTACTCCTTTTGATCATTTCGTCCAAGCCATTCCAAAACAGCACCCCACAAACAGAGATGCACATGCTTTTTCGAGTTGTGCAAACCTTTGGTTGTTTTAAATTCAGTGATCCTCTTAAATAGTAACCCCAATCTCTACCAGAGAACATGTGTTGAATGTTTTCTGGCATCATCTTGTTAATAACTTTAAACATAATTTGCCCGGTTTTATATTTTACCATGTCCATGAACTTCAGAGTGTGAGATTTTAAAAACAGACTGTGTGTTCTAGATAACCAACTTGATGTACTATCCTTATGGCTCGTTTCTGCAATGTGCATATCTTTTGTAGGTTGCTTTTGTAAGTATTACCCCAGATTTCAATACAGTATGACAGATAAGGTTCAATAAGTGTGCAGTATAAGGTATGCAGTGCTTTCTGATTTAAGATGTGTCTTGTTTTTCCCAGCTTTGGTAGAAGGAATGAAGGATAAACCTTTTGAGAGGATGGATGCTTCTTGTGGAGACAGGGCTCTGCTGGATAGGTTGATCATGTTCTCCCCCTCTGCTGCTGCCGATTCCCTCTCCCTCTGCCGGAGTTGGCGGTGTTGCTTGCCTCCCCTTCGGGTCGGGCGGCGTTTAAGGCCCATCTGGTCTCGTACCTGCGTTGTGGGGGTACGCCTAAAAAAGGCGCCCGTCTGGAGCCCCTCGTTAAGACCGTCGCTCCCCGAATCCTCCGTGGACAGCCCGCTGGAGGCTGTGTGTTCTTCTCGTCTGCATCGGTATCGCTGATAGGAACCTGAGCCGTCGGATGACAACCAGGAATAGAGGCGTTTGTTCTTGTAGTCAAGGGTGTCTCTGCGGTACTTGTTTAGCTTCACTTCCATGACCTGCTTCTCGTACGTGTCTTTCAGAGTCATACATGCTGTTTCAATCTCTTTGAGCTGTTGCACGTCGATCTTGTTGGTCATCTCTTTCTTCAGATCCATGATCTCTTTTCTGGTTGTGGACAGTTCAGCGTCAACATGCTTAATGACAAGGAGCATGAGATCGAATGAACATTTGTTGAGAATCTCACACCATTGTTGGCAAAACTCGCTGTTGTCTCTCCCCAGCGCCGGTTCTTTATTCATGCGTAGCCCTCTTGGTATGCGTTTGTTACGCCAGTACTGCGAAAGTGTGGAGCCGCAGAGGCTGGAATGGGTCTCTTTCTTCAGTAGAAACTCGTAGTGTCTGGCTAGTGAGGCCACAGTGTCAGAAGCAAGGACATCGGAAGACAGTGCAGAAGACACGCTTGGAAATAAACTTAAAATACCATCGGAATCGGAATCCGAGAAGGCCCGAGTAGTGGCTCTTTCGTCTGTCAGGCCGTCGATTTCCTGGTATGACGCCATCTTGTCCGTTTCTACAGGTAGAAGGTAGAGGTGCGTCACTCAAAAATATAATTGTCCAAAAAGTCAGTGACTACTAGTCATGTTCTGTAAATTCATGTTACAGAAGCACCCTGTGCGACCTGTGTTTTATACTCTGCCTAAAATCCATAAGTTGAGCCAGTGCCTGGAAGGCCTATTGTGGCTGGCACAATTTCTCTATATCTCTATTTTTCTCTATATTTCTCTATATCTTGACAGACACATTAAAGTGTTGGTATCTGATCCTCCTTCTTATTTGAAAGACACCACTGACTTTTTGAATAAGTTAGGTGCTGTACAGCTCACTGATAAGAATATTTTTGTATGTACCATGGATGTCAACAGTCTCTATACTAATGTTCCTCATGTGGAGGGCCTGCAAGCTCTGACACATTTTTTTTAATAGAAGACAGACGCTTCAGCCCCCCACTGACTTTTTGGTTGATTTATCGAGCTTGATCCTTAATAGTAATTATTTTAAATTTGAGAATGCATACTACCTTCAATGTCAGGGGGTTTCTATGGGTAGCCCATGCTAACCCCAATTATGCAAACCTCTTTATGGGAAAGTTTGAAGAAGACTTTGTCTATAACAACAACCCCTTCTCCATTTTTTTTAAATGTTGGTTCAGATATGTTGATGATATTTTTTTTCTGTTCTCTGGGACACACTCTCAACTAGAGGAGTTCAATGTATATATCAATTCCAGATTACCATCTATTAAATTCTCACTAGAATACAGTGAAGACACTGTCTCCTTTCTTGATGTTTCTGTAAACAAATCTGAACAACTACTGACAAAGGTGTATAGAAAACAGACAGACAGGAATAGTTTTTTAGACTACTCTAGTTACCATCCCCCCAGCCTCAAGAGAGGTTTACCATACAGCCAACCATTGAGGATCAGGAGGATTTGCAGCTCAGACCACATGTTTAAAGAGCAGGCTGCTGAACTGTGTAAAAGGTTTAGGACAAAAGATTTTGACAACACAATCCTTGAGAACAGCCTACAGAGAGTTAGGGGGTTGAAGCGTGAGGACATGTTGGTCCCGAAGTCCGCCCCTTCCCGAGGGTCTAGAATAGTGTGTGCGGCTACCTTTTCACCTGCTTCTCAGGAAATTAAAAAATGTATTTTAAGTCACTGGAACATTTTGCAAAGTGACCCCCAAGCGGGCCATTTATTTGTTGAGCCTCCCTTGTTTGCTCAAAAACGGGCTAGAAATGTCCGAGATATGGTCGTCAGAGCTAATTGTTACACACGCCCTGGCCCCTCCCATTTCTTATCTGATGTACAGAACGGTAATTTCCCTTGTTTTAACTGTGTTCAGTGTAATGCTATGATCAGAGGAGAGACATTCTTCCATCCTCACTCTGGAAGAAAGTACTCGATTAAGAGTATAATTTCGTGTAAAACTAAATTGTGTATCTATTGAAGTGTCCATGTGGGCTAGTATACATTGGGAAAACTATCAGAGAGTTGAAAACTCGCATTTCAGAACACAAGAGTAGCATTAGAAACAGAGATGTAAAGTCCTCTGTCGCCAGACATTTTAATGAGTTCGGTCACGACGTGTGTTCCCTCAGGTTCCAGGGTATAGAACATGTCAGTCCACTAAAGAGAGCGGGTGACAGAGATAAGGCCCTGTTACAAAGAGAGGCATTTTGGATACATACCTTGCAGACAGAGCACCCCAAGGGCTTGAATGAATGGGCTTCTATTAGGTTGTTTCCTTTAGGGGGTGCATTGGATGGATGTGCTGTGGGTTTGCACATAATGCTCTTGCACTGTAATGCAGTGCGGGAGCATTGTGTGTGGACCTGCAGTGTATCTATTTAATGTATTCACTTGTATACACTTTATTATATTTTTCTAATTCTATTTTAATATTTTCTTACTTATTTTTGCTATTGAAATATGTTGACTTTCTATCTGTGCTTATATAACACAAGTGTGGCCATCCAGCCTCATTATTTTCGTATGCAAAACATTGATGCATTTCTGCTGTGTAATATGTACAGACATATCTTTACAAGTGTACTGTTTAAATTATCTGTTGGTCGATATTTTCTGATGCTTTTGATATTGTATTTTTGATATTGTATGTTGTGAGATATTTCTAGTATTTGACGATGCAATTGATTGTACTTCCGGTATGACACTATTTATACGTCATGTCCGTCTACTGTCAGCACAATGCTGAGGAAGGCTTGTGCCGAAACATACGTCCATTGACTGACTGCTGCTACTGAAGGTATTAAAAAACCAAAAGGATTTATTTTGAGTGCTGGTTTTTCTGTCTTCCTGTATATTGTTTGCGCCTTGCACCGTAGCTTTTGAAACTTTTTTTGAGAGTGCTCACTTGTCGTGACTAGTAGTCACTGACTTTTTGGACAATTAGTTTATTTTGTTAGCCAGGAAGCTATCAAGAGATATGCATTGGCCAATATTATCACTGAATTGTACCGAATTGCAAAGTAATACAATCCACACAAAGCCAAGGACAATCATGAACATGATTGTTGTACAAACAAACATACAGCTGTCAAACAAGACATTTGGTGATGCTTTACCTTCACGCATGGTAACAGTGAGGAAATACGAGTGGCGAGTTTGGTATTTCTGAGAAAGTCCCTGTTTTGCTTGACGGCTCCCAGTAAACATATTGCTGCCAACGGTAAAATAAGTCCCAAGATGTTGTCCGTAACTCATTCTCCACCATAGACGCAACATTGCGTTATTTCAGAATCAACGCTTCCCCACGTCAAAGGGTCTTTTCACTGCCATACGATGGCGCTCTTGGCCACCTTTGAAGTGATTACCATACTCGTCTAGTCCTCTGCAAGCCAGAGTTTCCCCCCACAAAACCAGTCAGCGTTCACACTGTACCTTTTTCTCTTTTTCTCAAGTTTCTCCACATAATCAAGGTCCATTTCATTTTGTCTTTTGGTTTTCTCAGATCTGTTGACTTGGCGCAACCGTGTTTTGTACTGAAAACCATCATCCGCTTCTTTACAAATTTTTGTACAAGTTGCTGAATTACTTTTATGCTTTACGCAAGTAACAACTTCATAATAATTTTTATTACAATGGTTCAAATATATTGCACCACAGTTGGAAGGCACATGTCTAACCTGTTGTTCACATACAATCTCTAGTTCCATAGCCCATGATCCAACATGCTTAATGCGAGAACTAACCAGATAACCATCCACTATGAGTACTCGTTTCGTAAACAAAAAACGAATTTCGAACTGTTTTGCTTCAAGTGACGCACAACCACTTTTCTCATTTTATCATGTTGGTTTTCCTCTCCACAAATGGAGAAAGAGATGGCTCTAAAAAAGCAGTTTCCATCACCTTCTGGACTTTGTTTCACATGGTCTACCCATAGGACTGTATGGGTTTCTGTCTTCAGATAATTGTTGATCTCCCATCTTCAATTTTGCCCATGCAGCTTTCTTTTCGCTGCTGTCTGGTGATAGGAAGGAATACTAAGTCGGCTTCTTTATGACTAACAAAAGTCACATCGTCAGAAGTTTCTTCTGATATCCTTCAGGATTTCAACCTCATATAACATCACTTCTTCTATTAGGCTTTGCTCCATAACCATTTATTTGGCAGTGTCTTCCTTGTCATCACAATCTTGTATATTTTCATTGTTCTCATTTTCGTCAGGTGGCATGATATCCTCCAGGGATTCCACCCTATAAACAATCACTGCTTCTGCCATTGCTTGGGCAGTGATATCTTCATTGTCATCTTGTGTGAGATCAACATTCCGAAGTGGTGTCCTAGAACAAGTTGTTTGGCTGTTGATATACTGCTTTGGATTTGAACCCTCATGGTGATTTGTCATTCCTACTGTCACTCCAATTACCTCAAATTGTTCTCGATATCCTGTCCCAAGTGACAGTGCAAACTTTTCAATCTGTGTATGAATATCAGCAATGTCTTTGCGATACAGAACAACAGCTTTCCCATCATTATCTACTAGACCGTTTTGTTGCGTGCATGAGAATCAAATATAGCAAACCAATTGCCATCCTTAATCACTGCACATGTGGTACTCTTCATTATAACGAAACATGCATTGAAATTTATGAAGACCGTTTGTAATGCCATATCTAAAGGCTTTACAAATTCCGTTTCATTGTCATAGTCAAATACAACTACACCAATTTTTCCAATTACAGAATCACCCAAACTGAGTGAAAATGTGTCATGCTCCATCTTATAGATGCCAGGTAGTTCATTTGCAAGCATGTATCCTTCTGTATGATTTATCTTGCCGTGTTGATGCATATTACAGTAGAGCTGATTTCCATTTTCTAAAATAGCGTCAATATCACCAGTGCTCCATGTGAGTATGCTTTAGCCTGGGTAACCCCAGCCCCCAGTGACCTGCTCTCAGGGTTACCCTGCTTACAGTCACAAGGGTTTGGCCCCCCACCCATGGTAATCGATTTCTAGCGGTTGTTGGGCCCCCCTCGATAGACCACTCCACCAGCCAACCGTCATTCAATCAGCTTGGTGCACAGAGCACATGCGCAGTGCAACAGATGGCGTCGTCACTCTGCGACCTTTGTTGTTAGCACACAAGCTAACTACACCTTCATTCACTAGGCTACTGCTAGCAACCACAACAGGAGCGCGATGGCTACCACCAATGTGAACGATTTTTGCAGGTTGTGTAAGAGAAACCTTCGTTCTAAAGGCAATAGTCGGTGGGCCAAGACCGTTTTTCGTGTTGTTGATTGATCCTCATCGAAAGGTTACACAATATTTTATGTATGATGTCAAATAATTCTATGAAGTCTAAAACTGTTTGTTGGCAGCTCTGGTTTGATCAAGGTTTTTTGATAAATGTATTTTAATTGTCGCTCTACTCAGGCAAATCGCGGGGTAGCTGTAGTTTATGAACCATTCAGAGCCTAGTATTTAATGCCTCAACCAATCGCAAGACGCATGCGCACGGCTTAAAGGATGGCTTTACCGTGGTGAATATGAAGATTTATTAAATGTAACGCACCTATGGAGGTGCAGAAATCCTCCACTTCCCACAATGCACTGGGCTCGTGGTTTTCTAAGTCCACGCCCACCCCTCAGGCATTTGGCTGATATCAAACTCCAGTAGGTGGCGGTAATGCACATATATGTTTGCCAACCGCCATAAAACTCAAAGAAGAAGAAGAAGAAGGCATCGACATAAAACAATAGTACAAGAAGAATAATAATATTTTTTTTTTGGCTCCAAATTGCACCAAATTTAAACCGAAGTATATATGTCGGGAGATGTCTTCACGCACAAAGTTTCATGCAGTTTAAGGCATTTTCCTAGGAGTTATGAGCATCTGATGTTGTAACTATTTCATGTAAAAAAGGGTACATTGCTCAGCGTTGATTTCGTAACTTCAACGCACCTTCTACTAGATGTAAAATTTGACGAGCTTTCCAATGCCGCCAGTCCCGTGTCTGTAGCTGCTTCCGTTCCCGAGATATGGCCATGGTTCTTTGCAAGGAGCTAGGGGAGCTAACATTAGCTAGCCTAGGCTATGCGGTGAAAAAAGATGGCTGCCTTTTGTTTTGCTTCAGGAGCTGTGAAGGGGCGTGGAGGACCTCTAGAGGCGGAACCATGGCGGCACACCCCCACAACACTTGTAGTTTACAGCTGCTCGTCTTCCGCAAGTCTGGACTTGGCCGCTCTGACGTAAAACGCGTCAGAGCGGCCACAAAATATGTGAGAGATAAGGGAGATCAGCCAGGAGGGTTGAGTGAGGGGAGGTAAAGGCTGCTTATCTAATCCAACTACTGACATTGTAATGACACAAATATGGTTGAAAATCAGGAAAGCCGGCATTTAACTCATTGAGTGCCAATGACGTCGATCGGCGTCAAAGTAAATAGTAACGTTGAGTGCCAATGACGTCAATCGGCGTCAAATGCGTTTTTTGACGGTGGGACGTGGATCAAAGCCTCAGGCATCTCCTGTACAAATATTGTAGCTATTGAAGGTGTATAACCTATTTTACGGACTCATTAGGTGGCAACAGTGCTCTCCAGATTAGAGAAAGGTCAGGAAAACAGCAGGAAAAAGACCCGTGATGAAAGAGAAACCGATGCATGCTGCCAGCTATACCAGCAGGAGCTGCTTAGTTTTTGAGATAACATTCTGAGATTTTACACACACTTCAACTATTGTGAAAGCAAAACTTGGACTTTGCAGTAGCTGTTTACAGTACCGTTTACAGTAAAACATTTTGATGCACTGTGGGCTCAATTTTGCATGAATGGAAAATCTGTTTGATACTTTTGTGTAGGACAGTCTAACGATGCAGATGCTGAAGTTTGGTGTCGTTTGAACAAAAAATGTGGGAGGAGTAGGGTTTAATTAGTTTACCAGTTTTTGCAGTTTTGTGGTCTTTAGACTTCATAATTGGCCATAGGTTGCAGTGTACAAAAGTTTATCCATATTTGGGCCCACATTTCGGTGAAAGTGGCAAAGCCGTAGCACGTAGGCCTGATTTGTTATGAATTTTCAAAGTTTTAAACTTTAGACGGTCACTGTAGCGCCACCATCAGGACTATTACTTACTTTACTTTACTTTAATTTATTGTTTATTTGGACAGGACAATGCACATTACAAGACAGTTATACACGTACAGAATAATCCATACGGGACAACGGTAAAAGTGCCGGGGTTAGCCGAAGCTAATTTTCGCCCGCAGTCCTCGGGACATAAACAACTAAAAACTACATGATAAATACAGAAAACGGGAATAAAAAAGCAATATAGTAAAAATGCACAAGGGATAAAAATACATACACAAGGGACTAAAATACCCGGACATACATACACAGAACAAAAGCAATACTCACAAACAGATAAGATAATAAAATGATAAAAAGGCTATTAGTTATGGGTGCACTGTTGTGTCGATTTGGGCCATTCCTTGATTTTGAGTTTAAAAGTAGGGAAGGTGAGACATTCCCTCACTGCGGCCGGGAGACTGTTCCATATTTTCCCGCCCACAATAGACAGGACGTTCTTCCCGAAAGCGGTGCGTCTGTGGCCCAGCTCGCAGTCTCCTCTTAGGCACGCCCTGGTGGTCATGCCCTCCACAGACCTCCGTTTAAAAAAATCTCCCAGAGGGGGTGGGGCAAGACCATGAAGACACTTAAAAACAAAACAGGCCTGTCTGAAGGTTTTAAAATTGTCAAAATCAAGGAAATCATGCTTCTTTATGATGTTACAGATATGGGCGAAGAATGGCTTTTTATCGAAGATCTTTAGGGCTTTTTTAAATAGAGATTCAATCGGCTTAAGAGCTGTTTTACATGCCAACGACCAGCTCGTTAAGCAGTAGTCAATGTGGGAAAAAATCATGGAGTGCAGGAACATCAGGGCAGCATCGTCCGTTAGGAAATTTCTGATATGTCTGAAGTTCGCCAGATTGAATTTGACTGAGTTGGTCATTTTCTTAAGGTGTTTCTGGAAGGTGAGGGTTGAGTCCAAGATGACTTCGAGATATTTGAACTCGCTTACTAGAGCGAGTTCCTCACCGTTCAGGAACACACCTGAGTGAGTGACAGTTTTTCTTTTTTCTTTTGTGAACATCATACAGACCGTTTTTTTTGTATTCAAGAGGAGACAGGAATCCTCGAGCCATTTCTGGACGTGGACCATCGCTGCCGTGAGGGCCTGTGCAGCATCCGCGGCTATTGGCACCACTATGTGCCCCGCTATGTCGCGTGTCTGTAGAAGACCGGGTCATACAGCGTGCAAGCTTCGTTCCGCTCACTCTTCTCCCCCCACTTTCTCGCCCACCCTTGCCCCCCGCCTGGGCATCGGGTCACACCCCGACGACCCGACTGCTGGTTACCCCTGGCCCCGTCACGGGTACCGCGCCATCTGGCTACCAGGCAGGATCCCTGCCTGGTAGGGCTGGCACGGATCAGAAAACCCACGGTTCGGATCGCGTGACGGGATTCGGATTGCGAGATGGCCACGGATCACGGATTTTTTGGATAAAAAAAAAAAAAAATCAAAATTAGATTTTCGATTTTTTAATACTATTATACTTCTCTAACCATTTGTTGCCCTGCACAGCTCAAAAAATATTTGTTTCTCATAAGTGACACAATTTATGGTTTTACTCTGAAGGCAGAACAACCCAACTTCCTGTTTTAGCGTGGCGCTGCTATGCCTAACTTCCTGGCTGTTGCTTGCTAACCTGCAGTCACTTGACACGGGTACAGAACGGGTGAGTCTGGAAACATAACGTTGATGCTACGTTAAGCTACTCGCTGGCCCCACGTGTTGTTTTGTTGTTATGTGTCCTAAAGGCAACATTTCACCGTCCGGTGATAACATTTTCGTGAAAAGTGCGTGTGTGTGTGTGTGTTTTGGCTCTCGTTATCTTGTGCAGCCTGCAACACGCTGCTCCCATTCCTGTGCTTTTTCAGAGGTGTTGAAATAAGTGTGCTGTGATGCTGTCTTTAGTAGCCACTAGCCACCGCCTTTAGAGAGACTTTACAGCGGGGAGAAGGGATGAGGAAGTTCACTTGCGCTTGCCATGATGATGCCTGTCTGTGTCTGGCTGCGCTGCAGGCATTCTCATACACTAACGTTAAACGTTAAATGAAACGAAAAAGGGGGGGGGGGGGATTCATGGATTATCCCTGATCCATGCCAGCCCTACTGCCTGGAAGTGGCTCTGAACCCCCACCCCGTGGTTGCTGCACACCTTGCAGAAGGGCTATGCGCTGCAGTTTGCCGGCCCCCCTCCCGCCTTGGACGGGATTCCCGCATCCACTGCAGATGAGGGCTCGGCGGCCATGCTGCAGGAAGAGGTCTCCTCTCTCCTGAAAAAGGGGGCGATACGCCTGGTACCAGAGGTGGAGAGGCGTGCTGGGTTCTACCACAGGGATTTTGTCATGCCCAAGAGGGACGGCTCCATGCAGCCAATGCTAGACCTTCAGCTTCTAAACAAGACGCTGAAGAAGTCAGGGGACCACTTCACCTCGGTGGACCTGAAGGATGCCTTCTTTCATGTGTCCTTGGTGGACATGCACAGGAATAGGGCTGTCACTTTTTATTCAAAATTCGAATTTTACTTCGAATGTGGGGGTGACCTCCTTTCTGGGGCCGGAATTGAACTCGCTGGCCATGACGGTGCGGCTATCTGCGGAGAGACAGAGGCGCATTGCTCGGAAGCCCTACGTGCATGGTGCTGTCACCGCCTTGGACACTGCCTTGGGGACAGCCATTGGAGCGTGCACCGTTGGGTATCTATGTTAATGCAGATCCATGCCTAGGGCCATGTGCATTACCTGTCTCTGCTGGGTTCCCCGGTGAGGTTCAGGGTCATGCCTGCCTTCGTATGGGTATAAGCGTGGGCAGTCATGCATTCTTGGAGCGAGCGGTGGACGCAGGTAGTACCTAAGGGCGGCATGTGCGCCGTTCGTCTGTGCCTATATGTGCTGGTGGGCCAAGGGTTATAAATCTGATTGGATGAGAGGGGTGAAGGGATAACCACCCCGTCGACGGGCGACAATAAACTTCCCGGAAAGGAAACCTGGGCCGACCCAGTTCTTGGGTAATGGGGGTGCATCCTGCCAGTCAGACAGCCGGTGATGGCTGAGCAGGACATCCGAGCCACGGTGGTGATGGTCAGGCGGCTCGCCCTCTCCCATCAGTGGTTAAGGGCATGGCCGAGCCCTCCTATCTGTTTATGTGGTGTGGGGTGTTGGCTCCAATAGCCCCACTAACCATCGTGACAGTAAATGGCCACTATGGACGCAGGGGCTGATGGCTGGTACCGTCCACAGATCTGGAATGGCCGTGGTGGTTGCAGTGCTCCCCCTGGGGCGGCTACATATGCGGCCATTCCAGATCCTGATCCTCAATCACTGCCTGGAGCCGGCCAGGGACCGCCATTGCAGAGTAGCTCTGACGAGTCTGGCTCACCGGGCGCTGGCTATTTGGGCGCTAAGGCGTGTCATCTGCACCGATGCCTCACACTGGGGGTGGGGCACAGTGTGCAATGGCCTCACAGCAAACGGCAAGTGGGGACCCCAGGACCTTCACCACACCCGCCTCCTCTCCCTGTCGGCGGCACACCTGCCGGGGCGGCTGAACTTCGGAGCGGACTTATTGTCGCGGGGCAACCCCCAGCAGACAGAGTGGCGGCTGCACCCCTAAGTGGTGGAGCAGATTTGGGCCAGATTCGGCCGCGCTCACGTCAATCTCTTTGCATCGCGGGACACAACGCATTGTCCTCTGTGGTTCTCTGTCCAAGACGACGACCCCCCCACCACCAGGCCCAAGCTGGCGGCTTGGTCCCTGAACGGGAGCGCCTGTTAGCTCAAGGCTTGCCGATGAATGTGGTGCTTACTATTCAGAGCGTTAGGGCTACCTCTACGCGCTCTCAGTACGCCTACAAGTGGCGAGCCTCCGAGCGCTGTTGCACGGGGCGAGACGTTGACCCGTTGTCTTGTGGCGTTCAGCCCATTCTCTGCTTCCTGCAGAGTATGAGGCGCGTCAGTTTTCTCAGTCCCTTAAGGTGTATGTGGCCGTGATTTCTGCCTCCCACATGGAGATCGAGGGGAAACCAGTGGGGAGCCTTTTGCTGCTCTCCCTTTTCATGAAGGGTGCTCGCAGGTTGCGGCCGCGGGCACGGAACGTTTTTCCTAAGTGGGACTTGGTCACAGTGTTGGAGGGTCTCTCGGGTCCCCCGTTCGAGCCCTTAGAAACTCTGGACTTGAAATTCCTGTCTTTGAAGACTGTGCTGCTGTTAGCCTTGTCTTCAGGTAAAAGGGTTGGCTACTTGATTGCCCTGTCAATCCAACAGTCTTGCATGGTGTTCGCTGATGACGAGCGGTGGCTTATGCTTCGGCCCTACCAGCCTAAGAACATCAATGCCAGCTTCAGGTCTATGGTTGTAAGTAGTTAGTTAGGATACTGACCCCACCCTCCTTTTGGCGAAAACGCAAAAATCGAGGGGGCGGAGTTTAGGGCACCTACGTCATCAAAGGGGCGTGGCTTCTTTTTTGTGAAAAGTCATTTTTTCACTAGTTCCTCAAAGGGCACCTCTGTATTTCGCCCTGTGTAAATCATTTTCTTGTGGAAAGTCCATTTTTCAGTAGTTCCTCAAAGGGCACTTCTCCATTTCGCCCTGTGCTTAAAGCCATTTTGAGCAAAAATGCTTTATTTCAGTAGTTCTCCAAAGGGCACTTCTCCATTTCCTCCATATCAGTTAGACCATCTTGTGGGTGTTGCAATGTTGTGCGCATCACACAGACAGCCTGACAGCGTGTATAAAGCCACCGTGTCAGCCAGAGCAAAGACAGCGCAGCCATTGGCAGATCACCGCTGCTGTATTTTAACCTGTGTTTAAAGCCATTTTGAGCAAAGGCTTTAATTCACTACTCTCCAAAAGGGCACTTCTGCATTTCCTCCATATCAGTTAGACCATCTGGTGTGGTGTTGTAATGTTGTGCGCATCACACAGACATCCTGACAGCGTGTATAAAGCCAACGTGTCAGCCAGAGCAAAGACAGCGCAGCCATTGTCAGATCACCGCTACATCAGTCAACTTCAGCATTCATGTGTGTTTGCATACGATGCCGCCATATTTGGGCACAGCCTAGCCCCTGATCCTGTTTTTTATTTTTTCCCACTTATAGCCTATATCCTTTAGACTAGCCATGTGGTGATTAGTCAGCATGTTAACGGATATATTTTACCCTAATACTGTTTGTTTTGTTAGAAATAGATTAATGGATATTTTCCATACATTTGATGATGATACTTTTAAAAATCATATGAATTTTGTACGTTCTAATGTTTGCTGGGGTGAGATGCTTATACTGTGTAATAATACAAACATGTCTACAGATGTCATATTTGATTCGTTTTTCTCTGAGGAGGGTAAAGTGTTTGGCATAGGTAATTTAATTGTGATATTTACAATAATGCACGATGTATGCAACAGACATAACATAGATTTGGTTTTGGATTATTTGTGCGATAGACATTTACGTGTCTGTATGGCTTATTTGAGATTGATTGATGAGAAAAGAATGTTTACAATGTCTATGGAATTAAAAAACATTTTAGATAAAAAACGTTTGTTTGTCGGTGTTATAGTCTCGGCATGATATATAGGTGTGTATACTACACTTTCCAAACGTTAACACACATCAAACACAGCAACTCTTTCTCACTACACTTTCCAAACATTAACACACGCCAAACACAACTCTTTCTCACTACACTTTCCAAACATTAACACACATCAAACACAACAACTCTTTCTCACTACACTTTCCAAACATTAACACACATCAAACACAACAACTCTTTCCCACTACACTTTCCAAACATTAACACACGTCAAACACAGCAACTCTTTCTCACTACACTTTCCAAACATTAACACATGTCAAACACAACAACTCTTTCTCACTACACTTTCCAAACGTTAACACACATCAAACACAACAACTCTTTCTCACTACACTTTTCAAACATTAACACATGTCAAACACAACAACTCTTTCTCACTTCACTTTCCAAACGTTAACACACATCAAACACAACAACTCTTTCTCACTACACTTTTCAAACATTAACACATGTCAAACACAACAACTCTTTCTCACTACACTTTCCAAACGTTAACACGCGTCAAACACAACAACTCTTTCAAACATTAACATACGTCAAACACAACAACTCTTTCAAACATTAACACACGTCAAACACAACAACTCTTTCTCACTACACTTTCAAACATTAACACATGTCAAACACAACAACTCTTTCTCACTACACTTTCCAAACGTTAACACACATCAAACACAACAACTCTTTCTCACTACACTTTCCAAACGTTAACACACATCAAACACAACAACTCTTTCTCACTACACTTTTCAAACATTAACACATGTCAAACACAACAACTCTTTCTCACTACACTTTCCAAACATTAACACATGTCAAACACAACAACTCTTTCTCACTACACTTTCCAAACGTTAACACACATCAAACACAACAACTCTTTCTCACTACACTTTTCAAACATTAACACATGTCAAACACAACAACTCTTTCTCACTACACTTTCCAAACGTTAACACGCGTCAAACACAACAACTCTTTCAAACATTAACACACGTCAAACACAACAACTCTTTCAAACATTAACACATGTCAAACACAACAACTCTTTCTCACTTCACTTTCCAAACGTTAACACACATCAAACACAACAACTCTTTCTCACTACACTTTTCAAACATTAACACATGTCAAACACAACAACTCTTTCTCACTACACTTTCCAAACGTTAACACGCGTCAAACACAACAACTCTTTCAAACATTAACACACGTCAAACACAACAACTCTTTCAAACATTAACACACGTCAAACACAACAACTCTTTCTCACTACACTTTCAAACATTAACACATGTCAAACACAACAACTCTTTCTCACTACACTTTCCAAACGTTAACACACATCAAACACAACAACTCTTTCTCACTACACTTTCCAAACGTTAACACACATCAAACACAACAACTCTTTCTCACTACACTTTTCAAACATTAACACATGTCAAACACAACAACTCTTTCTCACTACACTTTCCAAACATTAACACATGTCAAACACAACAACTCTTTCTCACTACACTTTCCAAATGTTAACACACATCAAACACAACAACTCTTTCTCACTACACTTTTCAAACATTAACACATGTCAAACACAACAACTCTTTCTCACTACACTTTCCAAACGTTAACACGCGTCAAACACAACAACTCTTTCAAACATTAACACACGTCAAACACAACAACTCTTTCAAACATTAACACACATCAAACACAACAACTCTTTCCCACTACACTTTCCAAACATTAACACACGTCAAACACAGCAACTCTTTCTCACTACACTTTCCAAACATTAACACATGTCAAACACAACAACTCTTTCTCACTACACTATCCAAACGTTAACACACATCAAACACAACAACTCTTTCTCACTACACTTTTCAAACATTAACACATGTCAAACACAACAACTCTTTCTCACTTCACTTTCCAAACGTTAACACACATCAAACACAACAACTTTTTCTCACTACACTTTTCAAACATTAACACATGTCAAACACAACAACTCTTTCTCACTACACTTTCCAAACGTTAACACGCGTCAAACACAACAACTCTTTCAAACATTAACACACGTCAAACACAACAACTCTTTCAAACATTAACACACGTCAAACACAACAACTCTTTCTCACTACACTTTCAAACATTAACACATGTCAAACACAACAACTCTTTCTCACTACACTTTCCAAACGTTAACACACATCAAACACAACAACTCTTTCTCACTACACTTTCCAAACGTTAACACACATCAAACACAACAACTCTTTCCCCCTTCACTTTTCAAACATTAACACATGTCAAACACAACAACTCTTTCTCACTACACTTTCCAAACATTAACACATGTCAAACACAACAACTCTTTCTCACTACACTTTCCAAACGTTAACACACATCAAACACAACAACTCTTTCTCACTACACTTTTCAAACATTAACACATGTCAAACACAACAACTCTTTCTCACTACACTTTCCAAACGTTAACACGCGTCAAACACAACAACTCTTTCAAACATTAACACACGTCAAACACAACAACTCTTTCAAACATTAACACACGTCAAACACAACAACTCTTTCTCACTACACTTTCAAACATTAACACATGTCAAACACAACAACTCTTTCTCACTACACTTTCCAAACATTAACACACGTCAAACACAACAACTCTTTCCCACTACACTTTCCAAATGTTAACACACATCAAACACAACAACTCTTTCTCACTACACTCTCCAAACATTAACACATGTCAAACACAACAACTCTTTCTCACTACACTTTCCAAACGTTAACACACATCAAACACAACAACTCTTTCCCACTACACTTTCCAAACATTAACACATGTCAAACACAACAACTCTTTCCCACTACACTTTCCAAACATTAACACACATCAAACACAACAACTCTTTCCCCCTTCACTTTTCAAACATTAGGCGTTTTACCATTTCTAACAATTTCTAGACAGTGAATTTACACAAGCACTTGAGTGAAATTCATGTGAATTCAATGTGAACATGCATGAGCTGTGATTGAATGAACGCAGATTGTCAGATTTGTATACCAAACCCTTATCCTGGTGCCTGCAAGGGTCGTCTGTACCACTAATGTTAGCCACTATGTGTTACAATATTGGGCTGGTTTCATAGACCTGGCCCAAAAGTACATACATCACATATATGTGTGCTGCATATATCCATATATGCCTCCACCGTATGGGTTTATCATAATAGTCAAACATGGTTTTTCATGTTCTGACTTGCTGAAATGTGTGCTGCATATATACATGTTAGTTACTCATAATAGTCAAACATGTTTTTCATGTTCTGACGTGCTGAAATGTTTTACACGTCACGTAAAACAGTTTTTAAAACAGTTAATTAGCCTATACAATGTGTAATTTCAGGTTATTGTAAGTTATTGCGTAGTTGCAATCTTTCATACTTGCATACTTACAAGTGGGTTGTTTTTAATGGCATGTGATTTGCGGTACTAATTACCCAATGTGTAATTTCAGGTCATGCCTAGTGTGTCATACATACATGCAAGCCTACATATCAGTTGGCTGTGTCAATGATTTTCTGTACCTCTTGGTGCGTCATCATTGTCTTTGTCAGGCTTAGAAACAATGTCTAAACAGTAAACAGTTTATGACAAGTGGTGGCAGCATATTATGCTACTACTACACAAGACGTGTTATGGTACATAAATAATATGTAGTGTGTAATAATCTGTAGAACTCTGTCAGAACTCACTACACTTTCCAAACGTTAACACGCGTCAAACACAACAACTCTTTCAAACATTAACACACGTCAAACACAACAACTCTTTCTCACTACACTTTCCAAACATTAACACACGTCAAACACAACTCTTTCTCACTACACTTTCCAAACATTAACACATGTCAAACACAACAACTCTTTCTCACTACACTTTCCAAACATTAACACACGTCAAACACAACAACTCTTTCCCACTACACTTTCCAAACATTAACACACGTCAAACACAACTCTTTCTCACTACACTTTCCAAACATTAACACATGTCAAACACAACAACTCTTTCTCACTACACTTTCCAAACGTTAACACACATCAAACACAACAACTCTTTCCCACTACACTTTCCAAATGTTAACACACATCAAACACAACAACTCTTTCTCACTACACTTTCCAAACGTTAACACACATCAAACACAACAACTCTTTCTCACTACACTTTCCAAACGTTAACACACGTCAAACACAACAACTCTTTCTCACTACACTTTCCAAACATTAACACATGTCAAACACAACAACTCTTTCTCACTACACTTTCCAAATGTTAACACACATCAAACACAACAACTCTTTCTCACTACACTTTTCAAACATTAACACATGTCAAACACAACAACTCTTTCTCACTACACTTTCCAAACGTTAACACGCGTCAAACACAACAACTCTTTCAAACATTAACACACGTCAAACACAACAACTCTTTCAAACATTAACACACATCAAACACAACAACTCTTTCCCACTACACTTTCCAAACATTAACACACGTCAAACACAGCAACTCTTTCTCACTACACTTTCCAAACATTAACACATGTCAAACACAACAACTCTTTCTCACTACACTATCCAAACGTTAACACACATCAAACACAACAACTCTTTCTCACTACACTTTTCAAACATTAACACATGTCAAACACAACAACTCTTTCTCACTTCACTTTCCAAACGTTAACACACATCAAACACAACAACTTTTTCTCACTACACTTTTCAAACATTAACACATGTCAAACACAACAACTCTTTCTCACTACACTTTCCAAACGTTAACACGCGTCAAACACAACAACTCTTTCAAACATTAACACACGTCAAACACAACAACTCTTTCAAACATTAACACACGTCAAACACAACAACTCTTTCTCACTACACTTTCAAACATTAACACATGTCAAACACAACAACTCTTTCTCACTACACTTTCCAAACGTTAACACACATCAAACACAACAACTCTTTCTCACTACACTTTCCAAACGTTAACACACATCAAACACAACAACTCTTTCCCCCTTCACTTTTCAAACATTAACACATGTCAAACACAACAACTCTTTCTCACTACACTTTCCAAACATTAACACATGTCAAACACAACAACTCTTTCTCACTACACTTTCCAAACGTTAACACACATCAAACACAACAACTCTTTCTCACTACACTTTTCAAACATTAACACATGTCAAACACAACAACTCTTTCTCACTACACTTTCCAAACGTTAACACGCGTCAAACACAACAACTCTTTCAAACATTAACACACGTCAAACACAACAACTCTTTCAAACATTAACACACGTCAAACACAACAACTCTTTCTCACTACACTTTCAAACATTAACACATGTCAAACACAACAACTCTTTCTCACTACACTTTCCAAACATTAACACACGTCAAACACAACAACTCTTTCCCACTACACTTTCCAAATGTTAACACACATCAAACACAACAACTCTTTCTCACTACACTTTCCAAACATTAACACATGTCAAACACAACAACTCTTTCTCACTACACTTTCCAAACGTTAACACACATCAAACACAACAACTCTTTCCCACTACACTTTCCAAACATTAACACATGTCAAACACAACAACTCTTTCCCACTACACTTTCCAAACATTAACACACATCAAACACAACAACTCTTTCCCCCTTCACTTTTCAAACATTAGGCGTTTTACCATTTCTAACAATTTCTAGACAGTGAATTTACACAAGCACTTGAGTGAAATTCATGTGAATTCAATGTGAACATGCATGAGCTGTGATTGAATGAACGCAGATTGTCAGATTTGTATACCAAACCCTTATCCTGGTGCCTGCAAGGGTCGTCTGTACCACTAATGTTAGCCACTATGTGTTACAATATTGGGCTGGTTTCATAGACCTGGCCCAAAAGTACATACATCACATATATGTGTGCTGCATATATCCATATATGCCTCCACCGTATGGGTTTATCATAATAGTCAAACATGGTTTTTCATGTTCTGACTTGCTGAAATGTGTGCTGCATATATACATGTTAGTTACTCATAATAGTCAAACATGTTTTTCATGTTCTGACGTGCTGAAATGTTTTACACGTCACGTAAAACAGTTTTTAAAACAGTTAATTAGCCTATACAATGTGTAATTTCAGGTTATTGTAAGTTATTGCGTAGTTGCAATCTTTCATACTTGCATACTTACAAGTGGGTTGTTTTTAATGGCATGTGATTTGCGGTACTAATTACCCAATGTGTAATTTCAGGTCATGCCTAGTGTGTCATACATACATGCAAGCCTACATATCAGTTGGCTGTGTCAATGATTTTCTGTACCTCTTGGTGCGTCATCATTGTCTTTGTCAGGCTTAGAAACAATGTCTAAACAGTAAACAGTTTATGACAAGTGGTGGCAGCATATTATGCTACTACTACACAAGACGTGTTATGGTACATAAATAATATGTAGTGTGTAATAATCTGTAGAACTCTGTCAGAACTCACTACACTTTCCAAACGTTAACACGCGTCAAACACAACAACTCTTTCAAACATTAACACACGTCAAACACAACAACTCTTTCTCACTACACTTTCCAAACATTAACACACGTCAAACACAACTCTTTCTCACTACACTTTCCAAACATTAACACATGTCAAACACAACAACTCTTTCTCACTACACTTTCCAAACATTAACACACGTCAAACACAACAACTCTTTCCCACTACACTTTCCAAACATTAACACACGTCAAACACAACTCTTTCTCACTACACTTTCCAAACATTAACACATGTCAAACACAACAACTCTTTCTCACTACACTTTCCAAACGTTAACACACATCAAACACAACAACTCTTTCCCACTACACTTTCCAAATGTTAACACACATCAAACACAACAACTCTTTCTCACTACACTTTCCAAACGTTAACACACATCAAACACAACAACTCTTTCTCACTACACTTTCCAAACGTTAACACACGTCAAACACAACAACTCTTTCTCACTACACTTTCCAAACATTAACACACGTCAATCACAACAACTCTTTCTCACTACACTTTCCAAACATTAACACACATCAAACACAACAACTCTTTCTCACTACACTTTCCAAACGTTAACACACATCAAACACAACAACTCTTTCTCACTACACTTTCCAAACGTTAACACACATCAAACACAACAACTCTTACCCACTACACTTTCCAAATGTTAACACACATCAAACACAACAACTCTTTCCCACTACACTTTCCAAACATTATGGATCCAGACCCAGTTCCAAATTCGAAAAATAATCAATAATGTAATGTTATGTCTCGAAAGACAAGAGCTATGTAGCCTACTTTAAATCAGATCACTCCGGTGCACAAACATACATTGGTTGTCTAATAAAGTTTTACAAATCAATTAATTTGGTTGTCAACCGCCGTTAAACGAAACTTTTGGGAGTAGTCGATGACTACTAAAATGCAGAAGTAGTTGTATCGATAAAGACTCTGATCGTTAAGCAGTCTCGAAAGTGGGGTCAATATCAATCTAGAATCTAGATTGATTTGATTCACTAATTTGGCGTTCTCTTATGCAAAATATCCAACATCCAATATCCAGAAGTAGTGATTACTACACAGAAGTAACTTTAGGTCCACCATTTGCTATTTGCTTCAAATATAATTTGGATCAGTTGTAACTTTAACCATTTCTAACAATTTCTAGACAGTGAATTTACACAAGCACTTGAGTGAAATTCATGTGAATTCAATGTGAACATGCATGAACTGTGATTGAATGAACGCAGATTGTCAGATTTGTATACCAAACCCTTATCCTGGTGCCTGCAAGGGTCGTCTATACCACTAATGTCAGCCACTATGTGTTACAATATTGGGCTGGTCTCATAGACCTGGCACAAAAGTACATACATACATGCTAGTTAGTCATAATAGTCAAACATGGTTTTTCATGTTCTGACTATTATGACTAACTAGCATGTATGTATGTACTTTTGTGCCAGGTCTATGAGACCAGCCCAATATTGTAACACATAGTGGCTAACATTAGTGGTACAGACGACCCTTGCAGGCACCAGGATAAGGGTTTGGTATACAAATCTGACAATCTGCGTTCATTCAATCACAGCTCATGCATGTTCACATTGAATTCACATGAATTTCACTCAAGTGCTTGTGTAAATTCACTGTCTAGAAATTGTTAGAAATGGTAAAACGCCTAATGTTTGAAAAGTGAAGGGGGAAAGAGTTGTTGTGTTTGATGTGTGTTAATGTTTGGAAAGTGTAGTGGGAAAGAGTTGTTGTGTTTGACATGTGTTAATGTTTGGAAAGTGTAGTGGGAAAGAGTTGTTGTGTTTGATGTGTGTTAACGTTTGGAAAGTGTAGTGAGAAAGAGTTGTTGTGTTTGACATGTGTTAATGTTTGGAAAGTGTAGTGAGAAAGAGTTGTTGTGTTTGATGTGTGTTAACATTTGGAAAGTGTAGTGGGAAAGAGTTGTTGTGTTTGACGTGTGTTAATGTTTGGAAAGTGTAGTGAGAAAGAGTTGTTGTGTTTGACATGTGTTAACTCATTCACCGCCAATGACGTCTTTGACGTGTTATCAGCAATGGCCTTCCCCGCCAAGGACGTGTTTGACGTGTTTTTGTTTTTATTGGTGCAGCGCCTGCAGCAAACACTTGCCCAGCCTGTCACACAGACACAGGTCCCTGCCTTCAAAGGGTAGCCGACAGCACGCGATCAAACACATACCGCAGCTGTTGTTTTATAAATTGAGCAAGAGGAATAGCAGAGAGCGGGTAACGCTTCCTTGTGCAGACAGGAGAAACGCCATTGTAACGCCGAGCTGGAGTCGCCTTCCTCTGTGCCAGCCAGGAGAAAACGGGAGAAAGTAATCAAGAGATGTGTTTGATCATCGGAGGAATGAGGAAATGATCGATCAGTTTGCGAGGGCGGTGAGGACGTGTTGAATAGCCGAGGGGAAAATGGGAACGATCATAGATATGACAGGGAGACATGGACGAGGACGGTGTACCAGAACAAATCAAAATAAACACAGGAACAGCTAGGCAGCAGCGGCAGAAGGCACTCACAGCAGCCCGCTGTCCTTCTCAAGAGCTGTACAGTTGGTTCATGAAATCGCTGGGCTGCTCGCCCTCCAGTGTTGCTCCTGGCCAATCCCAGCGCCACAGGGCGTGGTTATTGCTTATCCTATGTTGGGTTAGAAATCTAAAAGGGGGATCGTGTGTGTGTGTGTGTGTGTGTGTGTGTGTGTGTGTGTGTGTGTGTGTGTGTGTGTGTGTGTCTGTCTGTCTGTCTGTCTGTCTGTCTGTCTGTCTGTCTGTCTGTCTGTCTGTCTGTCTGTCTGTCGGTCGGTCTGTCTGTCTGCACACTCACACCGAGTAAACTGTATTGTTGAATGTAAAAAAAAAGCACTTCATGTGTGTATATATATATATATATATATATTTTTTTTTGTCATTTGTGTCCTAACGAATAATATTTACATGTCTGATGTCAATACAGTTAAAAAAAAAGAATTGAGAGTGAGTTATGCCTGAGATTGTGCCCTTTTACAAAAATGCTTTTTTCTCCCTTTTCTCTTCCCAGACAGGCTTTTTTGGTGAACATGGGGTGTATAAAAAGGGTTATAAGTAGAGTACAGAACATGCTAAAAGCTAACTTTCTTTTTGGGGGTGAAAGTAGAGACTTAGATCTTCATTTCGAGGTATTGGACATCACTGTAGTCCTAGTACAGAATTTACTGTGGGTCTTGAAAGATGACCAAACATTATGGAAATACTTGGCCTGTGCCAAAAATGCCAGTCAGATATTGGCAGTGAATGAGTTAATGTTTGAAAGTGTAGTGAGAAAGAGTTGTTGTGTTTGACGTGTGTTAATGTTTGAAAGAGTTGTTGTGTTTGACGTGTGTTAATGTTTGAAAGAGTTGTTGTGTTTGACGCGTGTTAACGTTTGGAAAGTGTAGTGAGAAAGAGTTGTTGTGTTTGACATGTGTTAATGTTTGAAAAGTGTAGTGAGAAAGAGTTGTTGTGTTTGATGTGTGTTAACGTTTGGAAAGTGTAGTGAGAAAGAGTTGTTGTGTTTGACATGTGTTAATGTTTGGAAAGTGTAGTGAGAAAGAGTTGTTGTGTTTGACATGTGTTAATGTTTGAAAAGTGAAGGGGGAAAGAGTTGTTGTGTTTGATGTGTGTTAACGTTTGGAAAGTGTAGTGAGAAAGAGTTGTTGTGTTTGATGTGTGTTAACGTTTGGAAAGTGTAGTGAGAAAGAGTTGTTGTGTTTGACATGTGTTAATGTTTGAAAGTGTAGTGAGAAAGAGTTGTTGTGTTTGACGTGTGTTAATGTTTGAAAGAGTTGTTGTGTTTGACGTGTGTTAATGTTTGAAAGAGTTGTTGTGTTTGACGCGTGTTAACGTTTGGAAAGTGTAGTGAGAAAGAGTTGTTGTGTTTGACATGTGTTAATGTTTGAAAAGTGTAGTGAGAAAGAGTTGTTGTGTTTGATGTGTGTTAACGTTTGGAAAGTGAAGTGAGAAAGAGTTGTTGTGTTTGACATGTGTTAATGTTTGAAAAGTGTAGTGAGAAAGAGTTGTTGTGTTTGATGTGTGTTAACGTTTGGATAGTGTAGTGAGAAAGAGTTGTTGTGTTTGACATGTGTTAATGTTTGGAAAGTGTAGTGAGAAAGAGTTGCTGTGTTTGACGTGTGTTAATGTTTGGAAAGTGTAGTGGGAAAGAGTTGTTGTGTTTGATGTGTGTTAATGTTTGAAAGAGTTGTTGTGTTTGACGTGTGTTAATGTTTGAAAGAGTTGTTGTGTTTGACGCGTGTTAACGTTTGGAAAGTGTAGTGAGAAAGAGTTGTTGTGTTTGACATGTGTTAATGTTTGAAAAGTGTAGTGAGAAAGAGTTGTTGTGTTTGATGTGTGTTAACGTTTGGAAAGTGAAGTGAGAAAGAGTTGTTGTGTTTGACATGTGTTAATGTTTGAAAGAGTTGTTGTGTTTGACGTGTGTTAATGTTTGAAAGAGTTGTTGTGTTTGACGCGTGTTAACGTTTGGAAAGTGTAGTGAGAAAGAGTTGTTGTGTTTGACATGTGTTAATGTTTGAAAAGTGTAGTGAGAAAGAGTTGTTGTGTTTGATGTGTGTTAATGTTTGGAAAGTGTAGTGAGAAAGAGTTGTTGTGTTTGACATGTGTTAATGTTTGGAAAGTGTAGTGAGAAAGAGTTGTTGTGTTTGACATGTGTTAATGTTTGAAAAGTGTAGTGAGAAAGAGTTGTTGTGTTTGATGTGTGTTAACGTTTGGAAAGTGTAGTGAGAAAGAGTTGTTGTGTTTGATGTGTGTTAACGTTTGGAAAGTGTAGTGAGAAAGAGTTGTTGTGTTTGACATGTGTTAATGTTTGAAAGTGTAGTGAGAAAGAGTTGTTGTGTTTGACGTGTGTTAATGTTTGAAAGAGTTGTTGTGTTTGACGTGTGTTAATGTTTGAAAGAGTTGTTGTGTTTGACGCGTGTTAACGTTTGGAAAGTGTAGTGAGAAAGAGTTGTTGTGTTTGACATGTGTTAATGTTTGAAAAGTGTAGTGAGAAAGAGTTGTTGTGTTTGATGTGTGTTAACGTTTGGAAAGTGTAGTGAGAAAGAGTTGTTGTGTTTGACATGTGTTAATGTTTGGAAAGTGTAGTGAGAAAGAGTTGCTGTGTTTGACGTGTGTTAATGTTTGGAAAGTGTAGTGGGAAAGAGTTGTTGTGTTTGATGTGTGTTAATGTTTGGAAAGTGTAGTGAGAAAGAGTTGTTGTGTTTGATGTGTGTTAATGTTTGGAAAGTGTAGTGAGAAAGAGTTGTGTTTGGCGTGTGTTAATGTTTGGAAAGTGTAGTGAGAAAGAGTTGCTGTGTTTGATGTGTGTTAACGTTTGGAAAGTGTAGTATACACACCTATATATCATGCCGAGACTATAACACCGACAAACAAACGTTTTTTATCTAAAATGTTTTTTAATTCCATAGACATTGTAAACATTCTTTTCTCATCAATCAATCTCAAATAAGCCATACAGACACGTAAATGTCTATCGCACAAATAATCCAAAACCAAATCTATGTTATGTCTGTTGCATACATCGTGCATTATTGTAAATATCACAATTAAATTACCTATGCCAAACACTTTACCCTCCTCAGAGAAAAACGAATCAAATATGACATCTGTAGACATGTTTGTATTATTACACAGTATAAGCATCTCATCCCAACAGGCATTAGAACGTACAAAATTCATATGATTTTTAAAAGTATCATCATCAAATGTATGGAAAATATCCATTAATCTATTTCTAACAAAACAAACAGTATTAGGGTAAAATATATCCGTTAACATGCTGACTAATCACCACATGGCTAGTCTAAAGGATATAGGCTATAAGTGGGAAAAAATAAAAAACAGGATCAGGGGCTAGGCTGTGCCCAAATATGGCGGCATCGTATGCAAACACACATGAATGCTGAAGTTGACTGATGTAGCGGTGATCTGACAATGGCTGCGCTGTCTTTGCTCTGGCTGACACGTTGGCTTTATACACGCTGTCAGGATGTCTGTGTGATGCGCACAACATTACAACACCACACCAGATGGTCTAACTGATATGGAGGAAATGCAGAAGTGCCCTTTTGGAGAGTAGTGAATTAAAGCCTTTGCTCAAAATGGCTTTAAACACAGGTTAAAATACAGCAGCGGTGATCTGCCAATGGCTGCGCTGTCTTTGCTCTGGCTGACACGGTGGCTTTATACACGCTGTCAGGCTGTCTGTGTGATGCGCACAACATTGCAACACCCACAAGATGGTCTAACTGATATGGAGGAAATGGAGAAGTGCCCTTTGGAGAACTACTGAAATAAAGCATTTTTGCTCAAAATGGCTTTAAGCACAGGGCGAAATGGAGAAGTGCCCTTTGAGGAACTACTGAAAAATGGACTTTCCACAAGAAAATGATTTACACAGGGCGAAATACAGAGGTGCCCTTTGAGGAACTAGTGAAAAAATGACTTTTCACAAAAAAGAAGCCACGCCCCTTTGATGACGTAGGTGCCCTAAACTCCGCCCCCTCGATTTTTGCGTTTTCTCCAAAAGGAGGGTGGGGTCAGTATCCTAACTAACTACTGTTGTACACCTGGCAGCTTTCTGCCCCCCTCCTTTCAGCTCGAGGAGGAGTGGCGTCTAAATGTGCTTTACCCGGTGGGGGCGAGCCTAGCTTATGTGGGCAGGACACGCATGCTGCACACCTGTAACCAGTTGTTGGTTTGCTTTGGGCCGTGGGCCCTGGGTGGGGCACTGTCTAAGGAGTGCTTGTCACACTGGATAGTGTAGGCCAGTCATTCTCAACCTATGGTACGCGTACCACCGGTGGTACTTGCGCCCCCTGCTGGTGGTATGTGGAGGGATCCCTGGAATCTCAATGTTTTTTATGTGAAATAAACCGAACTTTAAAACATGTAGCCTACAGTAATACTATCAAAATACTAGGCTACTATTAATGAAAATAAGCTTGATAATTTAAATGGGGTTTAAAATAACTTCCACTTCCTTGTTTTTAGATTTAGGAACAAAATAAAAAATTGTTTCTGACGTTTCTGACAGACACTACTACCTGTTGCGCGTACACAATTAGCTGCTAACGTTACAAGCATGAAGCTATTGATTACAAGAAAGCAGGCATGTTGCAAAATTGGCTGAAAACGAACTGGAAAGAGACGTGTGGAGGAGTCACGCAGCAATGAAGTTCAACAAGTGAATGAGGAGGACAGGTCAGTGAAACGAGCACAAGCGCACAAGCCAGAAGTGCAAGAGCGGTTTGCAGCCACAACGCCTTCCAGTGATAACGCTAATAGCGTTAGCAACGCTGAACCGAGTGCCACATGTGCTGCTAGTGGCTCCGTCAGCAGCGCAAATGGAAAATCCACAAACAAACGACGCAAAACAGTGTAAAAATCAATCAATCAATCAATCAATCAATCAATCAATTTTAATACATGTCCCAGCAGGCAGTAGTGGATATTACTCAGAACATTATTACTAGTTTGAAAGTAATAAAGGCACACTTCAGTATTATACAATACATATACATTTGTTGCAATATGTACAGATTCCAAAAGACCATCTACTCCTTGCTGCCAGGTCGCAGCGTGCGACAGGTCGCAGCGTGCGAATCTCGCAAGATTCCTAGGCTCGGCCGCTTCGTGGCCACGCCCGTCAGCTCACTGAGCTGCCCCTGCAGCTCGCCAAGCTGGCCCTGCAGCCCGTATTCACAGTTCAGCCACTGCGCGGCCTTGCCTGCAACTCGGCTGCTGTGTGCCCAATGAGACCAGCATCACCTGATGATGTCAGATTTATGACATCACTGATGATGTCATCAGTGTGATTTATGACATCACTGATGATGTCAGATTTATGACATCACTGATGATGTCATCAGTGAGATTTATGACATCACTGATGATGTCCCAGTAGGATTTATGACATCACAGATGATGTCACAGTGGGACAATCACAATGGGACAGACAGAGCCCGAGCTCCCATTTATGTTGGGGATGTTGGGGATATCATCCGTGATGTCATAAATCCCACTGTGACATAATCAGTGATGTCATAAATCCCAGTGATGTCATAAATCCACTGTGACATAATTAGTGATGTCATAAATCCCAGTGACGTCATAAATCCCACTGTGACATCATAAGTGATGTCATAAATCCCACTGATGACATCATCAGTGATGTCATAAATCTGACATCATCAGTGATGCTGGTCTCATTGGCCACACAGCAGCTGAGTTGCAGGCAAGGCCGCGCAGGCGTACAGCGGGCGGGCCTAGGAATCAAGCACGAGATCCCTAGTATATATAAAATTTAGTAGGGAGAGAGAGACTGATTGAGAGGGAGAGAGAGGAGAGGGAGAGACACTGAGGGAGCGGGAGAGAGATTGAGGGAGACAGAGAGGGGGAGACAGACTGGGGGAGAGAGAGAGGAAGAGTGAGGCAACGCAGCAGCCGCACTGCTGGCGAGGCTGCGCAGAGGCCAAGCTGCGTATGTGAGCTGTGGGGCCAGCTCGGCGAGCTGCAGGGCAGGCATCATCATCATCACTTTATTAACAGACACAAGTTCCAGTATAAAAACAGACAATACATAAAATCATAACATATACATACCTCAATACATTACATTAAAGAGTTGTACCAATGTGCCCAAATGCTGGACTGGTACTTGATAGCACTGAGACCAGGTTGAGACAGCAGCATGATAATCAAGTTCTGAGACACATTAAGACGACAGATAAACTTGTAGGTCAGATTTCTCCACAGGGCATGACATGTGTAGACTCCTGCACCACAAAACATTTCACTAGCACTGCAACACCTTGGCTTTCTGAGCAGAATCCTCATGCAGTCATTATAAGCAACATGAAGCTTTTGAATGCTAGCCTGCTTAAACTTGACCCACAGGGGGGCAGTATAAAGGGGAGAACAATAGGCTCTAAACAGGCTAAACTTGACCTCATCAGAGCAAAAATAAAACTTTTTCCTCAGCATATTAGCTTGTGCATACAAAACATGCCGCTGCCTATACATGTCATCATCATCGCACATTTGATCAGTAAAAATATATATCTCAATATATATCTCATTTTAAATTAACATTTGGATGATACTTGTCACAGAAAGATAACTCCACAAACTGAATAATATTAGTACAAAAGTAAAATTTGCTGTTACAATACTGTTGTGATATCATTTTTTAACCATCAATATGTGCTCCTTTTCACACTCACTTTCATGTCACCACTGCTCTCCCTTTAGGTCATTTTACACAACAGACAGATAGCAACACAGGCAGAAACACTGAAGCTCTTCCTTCCTGTCAGCTGCCTGTCAGACTGTCACATGGGGGGGGGGGGGGGGGGGGGCTGCTGTCACTGATGAAGATCTATGAGCAATTCATCATTAATTTTACAACACTGAGTGACAACAACCCTGCCCTAGGCTATCAGGAGACACATCATTGACCAAAAATAATCTTTCCAAGAGCCACAATCCCCCCAAAATTGCCTTTGTTCCCTTTATTTTGATTTTATTTATTTAGTTAGGCTATTTATTCATTCATTTATTTATTTAAGTGTGACTTAAAAGAGCCAGAACTACCCATAAAGGAGCCGTATGTGGCTTTTGAGCCTCGGGTATATCACTGCCCTACATGTAGCCTACAACAATCCAGTAGGCTAGATGAATGGTTAGCAAAGCCAAATTGTGCGTTTGCAGTTATTAAGTCAGTTTTATCATGTAATGCTATGCATTGCCTGATTGCCTAGAAGACCCTTGTCAGTCAGCATGTGTGATCGATCAAAATTCAATTAGCAAATTGTGAAATTACATCGGACAGAGAGAGAGGGAGAGAGGGGGGTCCCTATTGACAAATAAGATGAAAAAACAGTATAATACTTTGTTTTGGCTAATGGCCACATAGGCCTATGTACCTGATAGTGATATCTGTCTGTCTCAAATTAAGTCCAACGGTCTGTGTGCTGCTGTTGTGTCACACGTGTGCATGGGCTGGTTTGCTATGCTTTGAAGTTTGGCGCTTTCATTTCTTGGCTCTGCTGCCTTCAGGGACGGCTTGGAATGGTGCCTTTCCGGACATAAGGCCATTAGAAATGCTGCATTCAGGGTCAGGATAGCTCGGAAAAGCCACACTCTTTGAGTGCTGCCTTCGGGGATGGCTTGGAAAGGGAATTTCCATACGGAGCGCTATTAGAAATGCATTCAGGGTCTGAAGAGGGCACTTTTTACAGACGAGGAAATCCGTGGCAAAGTTTTGGAGTAGCATATAGCTTATAATCAGCAACTCAATTCACATTCTCAGCCAGAATATGATGGCTGGTCAAACAGTAGCGTATTAAGCATGATTTTTTCAGTTTACCTACAGTGGACAATTCGCCCCTGGTTGTATATATTGGACATTTAAAGCTGATACACAATTGTGTTGAGGCAATTCCGCAAAGCTCAGTTAAAAATATAACGTGTAACACTTAACACAATCAAATGTAACTTTTTCACAGCAATACTGTACAGTCCAGCCCACCATGGTATGGGAAAGGAACCATTGTTTGAATTATATTGAAATATATTTGCATGGTGTAGCATGTAATGCAGTCTGTTAAGCTAGGTACTCTGTGACACAGAAAGGCAGACAAGCTAACAGCAGGGATCTTGTCAACCTGATTCCAGATAAACTCGTCTGTCTAGCTAGCCAGCTAGACAATATTAACTCAATAACTCAACAATCTTTATACATGATAATATACAACGAGGCTATCTTTGTTGATAATGTTTACTGACAAAAGCATTAAAACAAGCAAATAATATTATCCGGTCACTGGCAATATACTAGCTACAACTTTTTCAAAGCAAATCTCTCATGTCAGCATTTGGCTTGTGTGTTATTGCAACATCATATGTTGAAACAACTGATCATCTCAGCTCGCATCAAATTCAAGACACTGGTACTGGCCTACAGGGCAGTGCACCAGTCAGCTCCCCTGTACCTGCAATCTATGGTCAGGTTCCAAACCTCTCAGCACTCCCTTCGCTCCTCCACCAGTGCAGGTCGCCTCGCCCCTCCTTCGCTACGGGGGCTCAAAAGTCGCTCATCCCGATCTCGACTCTTCTCGTCCCTGGCACCCCAATGGTGGAACGAGCTTCCACCTTCGGTCAGGACTGCTGAATCACTGCCGATCTTTCGGAAAAGACTAAAGACTCACCTTTTCAGGCTCCATCTGGGCCCTTCTTGATCTAACTTCTTTCTCTCTCTTTCTATATATATATATATATATATATATATATATATATATATATATATATATATATATATATATATATATATATATATATATATATAAAAAAAAAAAAAATCGTACCACTGTTCCTTCAGAATTTGTAGTTGTCATAGACTGTGCTCCATAGTTGATTGCTCTATTGCTGACAAAAAATGTGTTATTGTAAGTCGCTTTGGATAAAAGCATCTGCCAAATGACGTAATGTAATGTAATGTAATATTATTGTACCATAATACCACACGCCACACGCTAAAGGCAGCATATGCCAATGGAAGGCTGGGTAGCATTAGCTAACGTCATCCAGGCTATACAGTAACGGCTATTATAAAGTTATGAAATGCTGATTCAGACATTACAATAATATGACACAATATGAGCCAGTTAGCCTAGGTAGAGAGAGTAATTTCAGACCACCAGATATCACCATATTTAATTTCAATAAATATAAAGCATTCGTTGATTGCTGGTCGGTTGTTTCTCTGTCGTCATGTCCTCTGGTCCAATCTTCGGTTCGTAGTTCGTGTTCACTCGACATCAACAATCTTTATAGGCCTACATGATAATATACAACAAGGCTATCTTTGTTGACAATGTTTATTGACAAAAGCATTAAAACAAGCAAATAATATTCTCCGGTCACTGGCAATATACTAGCTACAACTTTTTCAAAGAAAATCTCTCATGTCAGCATTTGGCTTGTGTGTTATTGCAACATCCTATGTTGAAACAACTGATCATTAACATGTAGTTTAGCATTATAATCTCAGGAAAACAGAATATTATAGCTTTGATCTTCACAAATCATTTGATCCTCTGTTGTGTGTCCGATCACTGGTACTGGACGGCCAACCCTTGAAGAAACGAATGACACTGTTAATCACTGTATAAATCACTCTATAACGTTAACGTTTGCTTACCCAACACTACACTGCGATTGGTAAATACTGTAAATGCAGAGGTGGATAAACTATCCAGAGGAGTTTAACCCCCTTGTTCCCCCTCATTGATTGATACAGACAGTTGATCTAACGTTAGCTAGATGGATATAGATGAGTATATGCTCTGCCTCATCTCAAAGAGGTAGGTAGTTATACAGTTTAGCGTTGTATAACATTAACTTCTGCTACTCTAACGTTAGTCCTCCTGTAATGACAAATGGACATGTAGCTAGCGTTAATGTCATGCTATGCAATTACTTTAGAAAATAAGATTACCTCGATTTTGTGGAAGATAGGAAGATGCAAGCGGCAGGCTGGTGACGCGAGGTCTGGAGGAAATAATACGCTCTGGCTTTTTCTGCGGGCTACTGTATGCACTGTGAGAGCAATGGAGCAAGGCTAGCAATAGCAACATTTGTTAGCCACGCTTAAGCTAGCGGGGAAAACAATTTAAACAAGATGGCTGTTGTGGCTATGAGGAATTTTTTTCAGAGAGCAATTCGGCTCCAGATTTGAACAGATTTCCCACAATGCACCAGGAAAATCCATTCATCCAATCAAACGGAATCAAACAATATCGGGAAGTGAGCTTCATTTTCCTCTGTCAAAGTCAATGAGCTGGCATTATCCATATCGTACTATCAATGGTCAGAACCCCTGCAGAATCTCCAGATTTTAATCCAATTGGCATCTCCTGAAAGATCACATAGGAAAAGTGTTCAAACCCAAGATGTACATCAGAGATGTCAGAGATACGGCCCGCGAGATGTTTTGGAATATATATATATATATTTTTTTTTTTTTTTTTTATTATTATTATTATTAAATTCGCACCCCATTATCATGAACTACATGTGGCTAATAAGCAAGCTAAGAGTTCATTCATAAGTTAATTAACCTGCACTACAAGGAAGTATGTCAGTAGGTCATCAGGTGTAAACCAGTCCCTCCAGGAAATTGCGATTTTGCGATCGCAATAATTAACGCAAATTCAACCAAACTCTGCGATATTTGCGGGGGCTTGCAATTTTTCAAAATTCCCGCGATTTCGCCGCAAAAAGTTTACCTGGGTTTGAGATATGTGTGTGCTGTCATCTTGCCTGGTTGCTGTGGGAACGGGGGACAACAATAGGAAGTGACGAGAGTATGGGACGTAACGTAACGAGGGCAAACCCCTCACATTCGCTCACATTTGCCAGAAAAACAATTACCAAATGTTTTGCATGAAAGTGGAGGCAAACTATTTTGCACTCCGTGCAACACTGTCGTGGAGGAACACAAACGTCACTGGACAGCCACTTTGCTAGCGCGAAGCATTTGAGACTGCTCTCACTACCCCAGCATCGCCATAAAACTAAAAGACAAATCACACTCACCGAAGCAGCAACATCAAAATCAGTGGCGAGTGCTGAGAGAATCGAGGTGAGTAGCCTACAAAATTGAAGCTGATCAATGAAAGAGTTGAGAGTTTAGTAAAAACAGAGTGAGACACAGAAGCGACTGTCTCACAGTCTCACGATGTGTGTGTGTGGGGGGCATATTTAGCTTAGGGTCTAGTAGTTTGAAAATGTAACAAGGAAGGGATGAGGAGGACAGGGAAGGCATGAAGAGGAAATAAGCATAAGAGGAACAATATGAAGCACTAAGCAAAAATTATGAGAAAAGGCAAAGTGATAATAGCATTATTGAGGATGAGGAAGAAAGGAGAAGAGAAGTGATGAAGGGAAGAAAATAAAAAATGTAATTAAAAATTAAACCGGAATTTTTTCCGCAACTCCACAATTTTTGCCAGTTGCCAATTTTACCGCAAAAAATCACATAAAATGTCGCAAATTGCATCGCAAATTTTGAGAAAAGCCGCTGCAAAATCAAGCATTTATGACCGCAATAATCACAAAAAAACTCTGCGAAATCCTGGAGGGACTGGTAAACAAAGCCGCCATGATGCCACGCTGGAATTGAATCGCGCATTCGGCTATCCAAAAAACAAAGGAATCAACAAGATGCTGTCGAAAAAGAGAAAGGTTGCAGGCAGTTTCAAGAGAAATGGAAAGAGCAGTATTTCTTTTGTGAAGTAAATGGGTAAATTAGTCGAATTGATTTTAGTAAAAAAAAATATCCGGCCCCCATGAGGTCTCAGTTGAACAAATCCGGCCCTCTACCTAATATGAGTCTGACACCCCTGACGTACATTGTTAGTAAACTTGTTCAGTACGCTTGTACATTACTTCTACATTAAATCGTGTTCCTAATATCCAAGAAGCTCATTTTTATGCCTCCGCCGGCGATAGCCAGGCCGGAGGCATTATGGATCCGGGTTGTCCGTCCGTCCATACGTCCGTACGATGTTTGTTAACGCAATATCTGAGGAACGCCTTGACGGAATTTCATCAAATTTGCCTCAAACATCGACTTAGACTCAAGGATGATCTGATTAGGTTTTGGTGGTCAAAGGTCAAAGATCAAGGTCACTGTGACCTCTCGAATGCCATTTTCAAGCTTGTTAACCCGATATCTCAGAAATACCCTGACGGAATTTCATCATATTTGGCTCAAACATCGAGGTGGACTCTAGGATGAACTGATTAGATTTTGGTGGTCAAAGGGCAAGGTCACTGTGACCTCTCAAATGCCATTTTCCAGATTGTTAACGCGATATCTCACGAATGCCTTGACGGAATTTCATAAAATTTGCCTCAAACACACTCCTTGCTAGCAAAGCTCGCAAGAGGTAGTGAGCACACTCACCAAATAAGCAAAATAATCCAGGTGCACGGCACAAAAGTAATAGTAAAAACGAAGAACGCCAGCACTCCGTGAATGTCCTTTCTGGGTTTTTATTCCATCATCAAGACCAGTATAACAAATTGACCCGAAGACCATGGGTGTTATATGTTGATGCAGGGGGGGTAGCAAATGCATGAAATGTACCATTTTCATATCACATGTTTAGTACAGTAAATGAGCCAAGCAGAAGAAGTTTCATAGAGAAAAAAAGATTTTAACATACTTTTCCTTGATGTTGAAATTCTAAAACGGGTCAGATTGACCCGAAGTCCATGCGAGGGTTCCAACCTACGTTCAGCTCTCCATGAGCTGGTCTCCAAATGCGCGTCTCCAGATGCGCATTGCGCATTGCTGGCACAATGGCACCATCAAGTTGTTTGAGGGGAGCGCTGTCTGGGCAGGCAAGCGCAGCTCGAGAAAGGCACCAACATGACCGGGGCCATGTACCTTTCCCGCGGAGCGCACCACAATAGGCTACGGTTCCCGGAGCTCCTGGTCAGTGCCATGTGTCATCTTTTTTCTTTTCTTTTGGTGTGTGACGTGCTTGCCGTGGTCTCCGCATCAACGGAGTTTACTCGAACTTTTTAAAACTTGTGCAATAATAAGTGCATAAACGATTTAAAAATGTGAGTAAACTATCTTAAAAGGTGCCTTAACGCTGCAGAGCATTGAAAAAGGTACCTAAACGCCATTTACGTGCGTTTAGCCACCACTACAGCCCTGCTCACCCCCATGACAGTGGAAGGTTGGGTGAAGTTTTTTAGTCCACAAAACATTTGTGGAGTTAACCAGGGAAACAGCATTCTCCTGAACAACTGAAGTGAATGGTGACCAACTCAAAACTCATCTGGCGTAATCCAAGTCTCCAGAAGATCCGAGATGCCAAGTTGACTTAAAAAAACGACATCTTACACCCTGTTTTTAGCTGAAAGCTTCACTGTAGAAGCGAGTTTAAAGTCAAAACTCAACATTCAGCTCATGGCTACAGTGAAGATTTTCAGCAAAAAATAAGGTGTAATTATTTTCAAGTCAACTTGGCATCTCAGGGCTTCTGGAGACTAGGATTAGGCCAGGCGAGCAATATGGAGCTATTTTAGGTGTCTGTTTGTGTGTGTGTGTGTGTGTGTGTGTGTGTGTCATTCACTTATGTTTAGGAGAATGCTGTAACTCTGTTACCTGGAATACTCCAGGGCTGTTTTGTGGACTAAAAAACTTCCCAGCCTTCATAACTGGCATGGGGTGAGTAGATGATGACATCATTTTCATTTTTGGGTGAACTTTTGCTTTAACTACTTGGTTATACATTATTTTACATTCAAAATGAATACTTACGCTGGTCTCAGTTGGGCGTGGAGTGACATGCTGTCTCAGGAACTCCAAATTGTTCATCAGCCAGGTCTGCTTTAGTGTTTGGAAGGTCTCGCCACTCCCACTTGGCTTGGGCTTCAGCAAGCGGCTGTATTGGGTTCGGAGTGATGCCGTTCTTTTCTTCACCTCCTCCACTACATATTGAAATTGGGAAAAAATCCACACATTCAACTTCAAGTCTACAGTGTTCTTGTACCACATCATAACTATTTTGTCTATCATATATTGTTGTCTCTGTACTGTACACTCCACCCCCTCTCTCTCTACAAACATACAGTTTCCACAAGCACAGAGAGTTGGACCCATCTGACTGAATGTTATGTAGGCCTAATTATCTACAGCCATCTTGATACAGTATAAAGGCTTACGCTTCAATGAAAACAATGCATTGGTACAAATAGTAAAGTCGATTGGTCTTGGACATTGGACATTCTTTCCAATGCCTTTGCCTTTCCGTGGCAACAAAGTGTGACTACTTGGAAGAAGTTTGATTTAATACTTGTTTGATTTAGTCACTGCATTATTCCATTTGTGGTGGAAATAACAGAGGTGGTGTGCATGTAACGCTACATACCAGCGGTTTCTCTCTCGGTTATCATATGTACAAACGCGCGCGGACACGCACACACACACACACACACACACACACACACACACACACACACACACACACACACACACACACACACACACACACCTGTAGCTAACTGGCTAAAGCTAAGGTTAGCTTGCTAGCTAGTAATATTCACTCAACTGGTAGGTTCAGAGCTTCTGCTACTGCAGCCCAACTTTTCTCTTCATCCATTTTGTTGTGGTAAGCAACGGAACTAATGTTGTACAGGCAGTCATGTTCCTGATATAACTCAATTAATTTCTCTTCCATGGTTGTGGTCCAATTCACAAGTCGTGGACTTCATTGGCTGTGGACGGAATGTTGAGTCGAGTTGAGTTGAGTTGAGTTGAGTTGAGTCACGTCGTTGAACCAGTTTACACTACAAGAGAAATTCAAACATGTTTGATATAATCGTTGTGCCTCCGACTGGCTCTGACTGGAGTCGGGGGGTAGTTTACACTTGACGATTAGAAATCTGTAACCATAATACACTAACAGATTTTGCTGCTAATTGGCATAACAACTGCCCACAACAACTGCAGACTACAGTCAACAAAGACAGACTGAGAGCCCAACTGGAAATCCTATGTAAAATCGGAGGGAAACTCTATAGTGTATTTTGGACATCATGGCCCCTATCGTTGCATCGGCGTAGAAACTACGCCGAGTGCCTGGCGCAGTGGGCGTGGACCAGCGCACTTGATATCTTGGTGTTGGCTCTACACGCAGCCTAAAGCATTACAACCACGCCTTTTAAGTGTAAAATTATGCACCGTCTGCTCATTGGATAAGTGCAATAAACGAAGGCCTTTTAAGCTCCAATTCCAGTGGTCCAGTAAAACCAGACAAAGCCAAGCGCTCTGCTCCCCCCCCCCCCCTCCCTTCATCCCGTCTGTCTGTCTCCATATATAGGCTATTATTCCATATTATTATGCTTCTCAAACCAATCTAACTGCAGTTTAAATACTGCAAGCATGTAAATACGCTACACTATAGCAAGATCAAAGTGAAAAGAATGTTCTAAATGCATCGGCTAGAAAAATATAGCCTATCCCTATATGATGAGATTAATTAGATTGGTGAAAGTTTGTCCAGAAAGATATCGTTTTCTCTCCCCTGCTGCAGGTAGGATGATGCACATAAATATAGCCTACATTATGTAAAGTCATTGCAGAAATGTGTTTTTATTGTACAACTAAATGTGAAGTAGGGCCAATTTATTGGAGCAGACATCACAGTATAGCACATGACAGTAGAATCGCGTTACGCTGTCACTTATCTAAATCAGGTTCAATCGACGAGGGATATATATAGGCCCAGGATGACATATATGTTTCACATAGGGTGGTGTTTTCATTTCAATGTTTTATTTGGTCCAATATTGAAATGTTCTACAATTGCAGGTTGTGTTACCATTACACATTATTTAGATCTACCTTTATATCTATTTCGCCTCATTTGGTTGCTATTTAGTAGCGAAATGGAGTAGCCCATTGCATGCTGGGACATTCACATTGCAGGCAGTGAACTTACAACTTCTTTTTCCTATGGGACGTGTGTTGTGTCTGAGCGAGAGAGAGAGAGTCGTATTGTGCCTGTCAGACTGATATGAGCAAGAGAAAGAGAGTGACACAGAGAAGGGTGACAGAGGAGAGCCAGAGGAGTGCTCCGCGCAACCAGCGCACTGAATAGGCCTGGTTTTCAAAACCGCAAAGCGCTAAATTTATGCCAGGTGGGAAGATATCATTAGGCTGATATTTAACGCCGAAACGCCCATTCCCGCCCATTCAGGGAGTGCGCCACGCCCATTCCGCCTAAAGCGCATTTGGCAGCGTTAAGCCATGTTGATATCTTCCCGAGACAGGCGCAAGGCACGTTTTTTAGCGCCGAAGGCCCGTTTTAGCGCCGAAGGCCTGTGGGAGAATAGGGGCCAATGTGATAAAAGCACATGCTGATGCTACTCAGCTATCGTCATCGCCTGGTTTACTGCTGCTTGCTGGTTATGTTAATCCCATGGCCAGAAGAAATCCCCAGATTTGTCGCTATAATGACATTCGTTTCTTTTCTCCAGGAGGAGGCTGTCCCCAGTGCATAACGCTATGTGAGGCTGACAGTGCTGCGCTGAGAGCAGCAGCAGCAGGGAGGGGAGGGGTTGACTCTATGCAGAGTAGCCTAATTTATAGACCGACAAACGTAACCGCTCCAAACTATTCTCTGTGGTTAACCTGGCATCCCTACCACGCTTGTATTGGTGACTATCTTGACAGGTGTGTCGGACTGAGAGCAGTTAAATAAAAAATCCGGACCCTGAGGAGCTCTGATGAGCTTTTTGTTGTCAGTGAGTGCCATGCGAATAGAGCAGGCGAGGCCACGCATCAGCTGAGATGTGGGCTCGGCCACATAGCGGCATGCGGCGAGCAGCGGGCGAGCCTAGGGGTTTGTCTAGTGTTATACATACACATATATACATTATATACACACATATGTATATATGTGTATATGTATATGTATATGTATATGTATATATATATATACAGTATATATATATATACAGTATATACATACACACACATACTGTGTCTTTGTGTGTAAATATATGTTATGGAATGGAATTTCACCACTCCTTATCCGCTTTACATACATCAACATTTACAGCCTATTGACAAATTGAATGAGGCCAGAAGCTGGGAAGTTGTATCAAAAAGGTGTATTAGCCATAACAAACTTATCTAAACAGCATCAGAGAAGAACTGTGATCATCTCAATGTATACATGAAAACAGTGAAGCTGTAACAATTGTCATAAATCTTTATAGAGAGGCAGAGCAGGCAGAGAGGAGGGATGATCTGATGTTTATGTATGTCTCTGTGGGAGCAAGGTCAACTACATGCAGTTGGTGAAAGTTGCTTAGCCTGTGTTGGTCTGCTCAATGCCACAAGATTAGGGGCCCTATCTTCCAAATTTCGGTAATTTTGCGTTAGCGCCCGTTTTGCGCTGGAATTCAGTAGCGCTGCGCAAAGCCCTAATCGTGGGCGTGTCGGGCCGCTGCGCTTCACGTCATCATAGGCGTGTTTATGCCCATATTAACAGGATTCACCACAAGTGAGATCACTCCCCTTAAAAGCCACAGCGTCACCGCCTGCACGTCTGTGACAGGCAGCAGCTTCTTTTTTGCTAAGTGCAAGCAGAGCGACAGAGTGAGAGAGAGAGGGAGAGAGTCAGAGAGAGAGAGAGGGGGGAGAGAACGAGAGAGGGAAGAGAGAATTGGAGGATGAACCAGTTCAGATTCTCAACAAAAATTGATGCTTTTGTAATTAGTAGCCTTTTAATTAGTCGTTTCCCTCATATAGGCTATAACATACACATTTAAAAATATTCCGCCCCGCCAGCCTCTCGTTCCCCTGGTAATCCAATTCAAAACGCAAATCACTTTTCGCACAAAACCATGACAAACAAATTATCATTGTTAAATCAAGGTGTGTTTTTTCTGCAGTGTAGGTTAGTTGAAAATCAATGTGGCATTGACGAGGGAAGTGTGTCCGCGAGCGAGCCGTGCATAATGGGCCTATCCAAGTGAAGATTTCCTGCACTGCGCCGGAGAATGCTATCTGCGCTCAGGCATACGCCTGGCATAGTGGGGTTGTTTGTGCTAAGACCAGCTATTTGCTGGCGTTAAAATTGAGAGCACCCAAGGCCTATTTTTCTAACACATTGCGCCTATTTTGGAACGGGCAACGCCCAAACCTCTCTTTGCTCTCGGCACATACTGACGGTATCTTCCCCAGAGCGCTAAATGACACTTGCGCGAGACACATGATAAGCTAGAGGCCCACGGACACGCCTGTGCCACGCCTACACCTGTGTCATCCCAGCGCAAAACTGGACGGTGGAGGCAGACAATAGCTTAAGACGCTGGGAAGATAGCAATAAGAGGTGCGCAAACGCAGCGCAAACGATAGCGCCGTAGGAAGATAGGGCCCTAGCTGTCTGTCTGTAGTGTCTGCATGTTGTCTGTCCATATGACGTGCATTTATAACTCATACCAATAATTGTGTATGCAATTTTTCTTATTGAATATGAAATGCACATTATATATATATATATATATATATATATATATATATATATATATATATATATATATATATATATATATATATATATATATTAGTGGTGGCACTCTAAAAATGTTTAACTAATTAATTAGAGGCTTTGTAATTAATTAATCTAAATTAATCACTTTTTAATTGCATATCAGTATTTGATACAAGAAGCAACATTTTTCAATTCAAATGGATGTTGGTATGTTAGTGCAGTGGTCCCCAACACCGGGCCGCGGACCGATACCGGGCCGCAACGCATTTGGTACCGGGCCACGAGCCCGGTCCATTTAAAAAAAATAAACATAGGCTTTAATATTATAGGCTGTGTGTGGTAGTTAAAACATAGTTTCAAGTTGACGTTTATTTATGTTTGTAGTTGAAACAAAAACATAAATACTGTAGGTTACATACAGTACAACACAAAACGCTGTTATTTCCCCTTTTTCGCCACCTGGTGAGTAAATATATATGTAACTAAAACCATTAAAATTGACAACCGGTCCACAACTTTTTTTTCCCATGTATCTATACCGGTCCTCGGCACAAAAAAGGTTGGGACCCCCTGTGTTAATGCATTGGTTCCCAAACCGTGGTCCGCGGACCACCAGGGCTTCGCCGGGTGGTCCGCCAGAGAAAAAAAAAAAAAAAAAAAAATTAGGCAACAGTTTTTACATACACATTAACCCTGAGCAGTTGCCGGATTGGGCCGATTTTCGGAAATATCGCAATATTTGGGAAACATCACAATTTTGAACATTTACTTTCAGAGGCTGCAGCAGGCTCAGTTTTAAAGCCAGAGTGAAGTTGCTGGTATCATGTGAAACTAGAAGACTTAAGGAATCGATTTGTGTGAACCATGGCATGCTAGCTTGTCAGGAAGGTAACTAAATAACACTCCAAAGTTAGGCAAAATTTTGGCAAGGGAAAAAATCTTTTTCAAAGGGGTCCTCTTTTTCACAACTAATGTTGGCAGGTGTGTGTGTGTGTGTGTGTGTGTGTGTGTGTCTCCATTTTGAACCAGCTAGTAGCCTTATATTGTTATTTAGCCTTTCTGCTGCTATTGCATGGTTAAATCAGCAAATTTCATTTTATGGGGGGGTATACGCAGTGGAAGTGGTCCCTGGGAAATTTCGTTTGGTACGTAGTGGTACTTGGTCGGAAAAGTTTGGGAACCCCTGTGTTAGTGAATCAATGAATATACAATACATGTTGCTGTATTTGTACTTCTCAGACGTGGACTTTTCTCATCTTGGCTCTGAACCCCATCATCAGTGTGGGTTGGCGACTCTGCTTGCTCGTGCTAGGACTAACGTTAGCATTAGCTCTGGCTTCCAGGCAGCTGCAACATGTTTAGCATTGAGGTGATACCAGAGGCTGCCTTGAATATGCAAATTCTGTGTTGCACAATTTGCACACAACCGTTTTCTTATCCATCAGGGAGTTTTTTAAATCTAAACTTCCCATCCACCGGGCCAAGCAACGCGTTCTCATCTGCTTCTTCCATGTATGAGGCAAAGATTGGCTTGATATTTTTCTCATAGTTTACCTATCTATCTGTTCTATTCCTAATAGATGCATATTTTGAGTTATACATCTATGTTTTCCCCTTAAATTTAACTTCAAGTTATATAACATTAGTTATTGTATGTCTAGAATAGGCTTTTTCATTTATTTTGACAATCATGTACTGTCACTTTAAGATAATTGCACCCGCACCCTCAGCAAAGCTGTTGTACGGTGGAATCAGTTCAGTTGAGGCAGAGAGAGACTAGCTGTGGAGACACACGGTTTTTATACCTCCTTTTTGATTAGTTTTATATTATTCAGCAAGAGAAAGAACAGTGGATGTAACCTGTGACACTTGTGGAATCTCCCAGCATGCATTGGGCTAATACATTTTGATAATAAATAGCAACCAAATAAGCCGAAAGAGATAGAAAGGTAGATAGAAATCATGTGTAATGTTAACACAACATGCAAGTGTAGAACATTTCAATATTGGACCAAATAAAGTAAAATCAAAACACAACTCCCTCGCAGATTTAATGTGATTTAGGTGAGTGACAGTGTAACGCGGTTCTACTGTCATGTCCTACTGTGATGTCCGCTCCAATAAATTGGCCCTACTTCACATTTAGTTTTACAATATAAACACATTTATGCAATGACTTTACATAATGTAGGCTATATTTATGTGCACCATCCTACCTGTGCAGCAGGGGAGAAGAAAAGGTAGCAAAACGATATCATTCTGGACAAACTTTCACCAATCTAATCTCATCATGACATAGGGATAGGCTATATTTTTCTAGCTGAAGCGTTTAGAACATTCTTTTCACTTTGATCTTGCTATAGTGTAGCGTATTTACATGCTTGCAGTATTTAAACTGCAGTTAGATTGGTTTGAGAAGCATAATAATATGGAATGATAGCCTATATATGGAGACAGACAGACGGGGATAAAAGGGAGGGGGGGGGGGGGTCAGAGCCCTCGGCTTTTCTGAAGCCGGACTGGATCGCTCCGTGGAATTGGAGCTTAAAAGGGAAGCTTGTGATTCGTTTACTGCACTTCCCCAATGAGCAGATTGTGCATAATTGTACACTTAAAAGGCGTGGTTATAATGCTTAAGGCCACCTGTTGCGCCGACACCAAAATATCGAGTGCGCTGGTCCACACCCACTAATCTGAGCTGCGCCTGGCACTAAGCACAGTTTTTAGGCCGTTGCAACGATAGAGCCCATACATTTTAAAGTGCAATTTCTGTTTATCTGAACATCCATTTCAACATTTAAAGTGCACCATTTCACCATTTCAAAGTGCAATAATATCACATTGTAACATCTGTCTGTAATTGTAACATCTGTCTGTAATTGTGACAGGTACCTCAAACATATAACCTTCCACCACCCTGCTCTTATAATGAAGTCACAGTGCAGTACATTACAAACTAGACAAGGAGTAAACATCTTTGGTTTCAACAGACCTCTGAGTGTTGGTTACCAGATCAACAGTTACAATTTATTCTGGTACAGCAACATGTTTTTGTAACTTTTTAATGGCAACATCTCGTTTTTATTCTGGTAACATTTTCCTGTGCAATTACTCTGTTTATTCTGGCATTATTTTTCAGTGTAATCACAGTATTCTCAGCTTATTCTGGTATTATTTTTCAGTGTAACCACAGTATTCTCAGCTTATTCTGCTATTATTTTTCATTTTCCAGTTAATTACTGTTTTCACTTTTAGTGGGAAACCTGGGATTGCATACTGTTCACAAGTGCACTGTAATCAGGTGTATAACTTGATACTGCTACTCTGAGTGTTCTAGATTAGCATCAGTAAGGCGTGTTCTGTATTTATTCTTTATGAAGTTCATATCAGAAAAGGCTGATTCACACAGAGGGCCCTATCGTTGCAATCGGCGTAGAAACTGCGTTTAAGGCCTAGCGCTAGGCCGCCTAGCGCAGTAAGTGGGTGTGGACCAGCGCACTCGCTATCTTGGTATCGGCGCTACACGCAGCCTCAACCATTACAACACGCCTTTTAAGCGTAAAATTATGCACCGTCATGCTCATTGGATAAGTGCAATAAACAAATCGCACGCTTGCCTTTTAAGCTCCAATTCCAGTGGTCCAGCAAAACCAGACAAAAGCCAAGCGCTCTGCCCCCCCCCCCCCTCCCTTCATCCAGTCTGTCTGTCTCCATATATAGGCTATTATTCCATATTATTATGCTTCTCAAACCAATCTAACTGCAGTTTAAATACTGCAAGCATGTAAATAAGCTAGATCAAGATAGCAAGATCAAAGTGAAAAGAATGTTCTAAAGGCATCAGCTAGAAAAATATAGCCTATCCCTATATGATGAGATTAATAGATTGGTGAAAGTTTGTCCAGAAAGATATCGTTTTCTCTCCCCTGCTAGGATGGTAGGATATGCACATAAATATAGCCTACATTATGTAAAGTCATTGCATAAATGTGTTTTTATTGTAAAACTAAAATGTGAAGTAGAGCCAATTTATTGGAGCGGACATCACAGTAGGACATGACAGAAGCGCGTTACGCTGTCACTTATCTAAATCACGTTAAATCGACAAGAGATATATATAGCCCGAATATAACATAGATGTTTCACATAGGGTGGTGTTTTCATTTCAATGTTTTATTTGGTCCAATATTGAAATGTTCTACAATTGCAGGTTGTGTTACCATTAAACATTATTTAAATCAACCTTTATATCTATTTCGGCTCATTTGGTTGCTATTTAGTAGCGAAATGGAGAAGCCCATTGCATGCTGGGACATTCACAGGCAGTGAACTACAACTGCTTTTTCCTATGGGAAGTGTGTTGTGTCTGTCTGTGCGAGGGAGTCAGAGAGAGACAGTGTATTGTGCCTGTCAGACTGAGGAGAGAGGGAGAGAGTGACACAGAGAAGGGTGACAGAGGGGAGCGCTCCACGCAACCAGCGCACTGAATAGGCCTGGGTTTCAAAAGCGCAAAGCGCTAAATTTACGCCAGGTGGGAAGATATCATTAGGCCGATATTTAACGCCGAAACGCCCATTCTCGCCCATTCAGGGAGTGCGCCACGCCCATTCAGCCTAAAGCGCATTTGGCAGCGTAAAGCCATATTGATATCTTCCCGAGGCAGGCGCAAGGCACGTTTTTTAGTGCCGAAGGCACGTTTTAGCGCCGAAGGCCTGTGGGAGAATAGGGGCCAGATAGGTTGAACCAAAAAGACATGCAGCTTTCATAGCTGCTGTGCACACACCTTTATACTTTTCTGCGTCCACAAGGCACCAAAAGTTTGGGCTTTGAGGGTGATGTCATTTTGCAAAGTGATAATTTCCATCTCTAATTCACCAGCATCCAAGTTGAATGCCTCACTTAGTTGCTCGGCAGTGTGTGTCATGTCCACTTGCATGAAAGGATTTGAAATGAATGACACACATGGCTCCAGTTTATCAAAGTCACAGAACCTGTTTTCAAACTCTTGTCCAAGTCTATTTATGAGTTGGCAGTACTTTTCTGCAGCCCTGCTCAAGAGCCCTGATGCAGAAGCATCATCATTCAGCACTGCCTGCACAGATGGAAAGTGCAGCAATTTCTTCCGTTGTAAATGCACAGAGAAAATGTTCATCTTGGCTTTAAAAGCATTTACAGAACTGATCATGTCAGACAGTCTTACCTTTGCCTTGCAGTTCACAATTCAAACTGTTCAGCTCTGAAGTGATGTCAGTGAGAAACGCAAGGTCGAGTATTCACTCAGTGTCCTGCAGCAGTGAGGCGTCCTCCCCTCTGGTTTCCATAAACTCCTTGATTTCACCCAACAGTGATAAAAACCACTTCAGAACTTTCCCTCTGCTGAGTCATCGGATTTCAGTGTGCAGTAACAGGTCACCATATTCAGCTGACAGCTCCTCCAACAGAACCTTGAATGACCTGTGTTGTTTAGCTTTGGCGTGGATGCTGTTTATGATCTTTATGACAGGAGTCATCACGTGATCAAAGCCCATCACCTGTGCACATAGCGCCTGCTGGTGAATGATACAGTGGTAATGCAGAAACGTTGGGAAATCTGGATCACCTTTACATTTAGCCACAAAGCCTGTGTGACGGCCTGTCATGGCGGGGGCACAGACACCATCTTTTCTAGCGGTACATTTTTCTCCACAAAATACCCCTTCACCGCCTCGTAGATATCAACACCCCTTGTTGTCGTCTTCAGGGGCAGTAGCGTCAGCAGTTCCTCTTTGATGGAGAAATCATTGAACACCATGCGTACAAACACCATCAGCTGTGCCGTACTGCTGTGTCCACTGACTCGTCGCACTGGATACTGAACCAACGACAAGTTCCCAGGTCTCGGTCCAGCTGCTCTGTTAATTTGTCGGACATAGCTGACACTCTTCTGGTGATCGTACTTGCCCCCAGTTGAACGTTGTTGAGAGCGGAGATGACTTGTGGCCCATGCTTCTCATCTTTAAACAAGGTGTCTGCAATCACTGTCATTGCTCCGTTCAGTATATCGCCATCCGAAAAAGGTTTCTTGTGCTTTATCAAAAAATTAGCAGCTTTAAACAAGGCTTCAGTTGCTGCCTGGGACTTTTTCACTGGCCTAGTGAAAAAAGATTGCTGTTTGTCTAAAGCTGACTTTAAGTCACAGACTTTTTCTCTCCGCAATGAGCTACCAGGCGGGTAGTTGGTATTCACGTTTTTGTGGGTCGTACTGAAGTGCCTCTCTATGTTGTGCCGCTTTGCCGTTGCAACAGATGCTCCACAAATGAGACATACACTCTTTTCTTTCACTGTTGTGAAGAAGAACTCTTCCTCCCACTCCTCGTGAAATTGGTAGTGTTTTTTCTTTCGCTTTTCTGCCATTGTTCTTGCTTTCTATCATTTAGCTTAGCCGACTGATATAATCATTGGCAGCTGGCAGTCGCATTGTCGCAGAGTGAATGACCTAGTGACGTAACGTTAAACTAAGCTTTGACCCCGAACCAGGCGGATGAAAATAGTTAATTAATAATTAATTATACACAGACAATAAATTATACACAGACAATAAACTTTTTTAAAACGTATGCATTGTTAAACCAATTATTTTCTACGTTCGTGTGTTATTGTGGGAAGGGAGGAGAAAAACAAATAAAAAAACACATTTTTCTGAACGTGGCTTGCGGGCACCACAGCGCCAACCCGCGGGTGACACACACACACACACACACACACACACGCACGCACGCACGCACGCACACACACACACACACACACACACACACACACACACACACACACACATACTTACATACATACATACATACATACATACATACATACATACATACATTTATATTTTGTGTTTGTGTGTTTATGTGTATGATTATTCAGGCTGAGTGACTGTCAACTGTCAAAGATAAGCTGTGAAGCTCTGGCCTCAGTTCTCACTTCCCAGTCCTCTAGTCTGAGAGAGCTGGACCTGAGTAACAATGACCTGCAGGATTCAGGAGTAAACCTGCTCTCTGCTGGACTGGATAGTCCACACTGTAGACTGGAAACTCTCAGGTAAGATCAATTTACAGTTATTTGATACATAGATAGAGTACTTTATTTTTTCAATGGATTTGACACATTTCTCCACACTAAGGTCCATGCTGCCAAAAGAGTCTGTCTTAGGTTAGTTAGCATTCCTGAATCTGCAAAGGGAGGGTGACCCTGGAAGTTTTACACGAGGCCTTAATCAGAGCCTTACATTGGCACTTTCAATTTCCATGAAAATATAATTTTATAGAATGTTGTATCCTAATCCTAATTAATTCACCAAACATGTCTTTGGAGCACAAGTTTGTCAGTTTCAGTCTCCAATGTACTGTAATCAATTTTGAATTTTCAAGAAAAGTAACTCAACAGAAAATTACAATAGTTTTCTGGCCAATGTGACTCAGCACTGATTTATCCTTTAGACTCTAAACAGAAATTAACAGTAATGGACTACAATGTTCTATGAAGTGATTAGCATGGGGTATGCTGCAGTCTCAGAATACTTCTCTAGTTAGTACAAATAAAAGTTTGTGGATTCAAATCCAGGCTATACATTTCTAAACTCATAAATAATCAAAAGCAATGTGCATATTTTCCAGTACATAGTTTGGCCATTGTAAATAATGTCTACAGATTCAGATACAGCATACACCTATAAACTGCTCATATAAAATAAAAAACTCAAACAATTCCATAAATAAGAACAGCTGTATTAGAAATTAGTGACAGTCTATTTGGCCTTGCTTATAGGGCAGCTAAACTCCCAGAATTCTGGCAGACCTGCCTCTATTTGGGATTTAAAAACTGCAAATGAAGTCTCAACCTGGGGTAATGCAGGGTGGTGGGTGGGAAAAGGGGCGTTCTTGGTGATGTAAGCGGAACCGAAGTTTAGCCTCTTGGCAGACACAACTGCGAAAGTGGGTTTCAACCTCTAGAGGTGTTGTGAGACTAGCTAGCAAATCAATAATTCCAAAGTTATAAAGGTTACATGGTATATTTATTTCAGAGAACAAATTGAGGCAGTTCTTACCAACAGGCTTGCTCGCTCACTCTCCTCCCCAGTGGAGGGCTTTCTCAAGTCTTTATACAACCAGTGGGAGTGACATGTAACATGGGAACTCAACCTCACACCAGCTGTAGCGCTCTCTACAGACTGGAGCAGGGCTCGACATTAAGTCAAGTCAAGTCAAGTCAAGTTTATTTCAATTCAATTTCAATTCAATTTATTTAAAGTGTAAAATCACCATCCGAGATGGTCTCGAAACACTTTACAGTTGAGGAAAACAACAACAATGGAAGAAAACATGATAGTACAGTGACCTATACATGATAATAAAAGTCACATCAAGAGAAGTAAATAGTAAAATACAATACATTATCAAACAATATCATAAACTTGTGAGAACATATAAGTCTTGAGTTTGGCTTTGAAGATATTTATGGAGCCAGCCTCCCTAATTGATCGGGGGAGCTGGTTCCAGAGATATGGAGCACGATAGGAAAAAGCTCTACCTCCTGCCGATTTTGTATTAATTTTCGGGACAGTAAGATAGTTACCATCCTGTGAGCGGAGGGGGCGCGTGGGGGCATATGGGATGATTAGCTCAGCTAGGTATGGGGGTGCAAGCCCGTGAACAGCTTTATAGGCTAATAAAAGTACCTTAAAATCCGATCTGGTCTGAATGGGGAGCCAATGGAGACGGATTAGGACCGGAGTTATATGATCAAACTTCCGCGTTTTGGTTAGAATTCTGGCAGCTGCATTCTGTATAAGTTGCAGCCTTTTAGTGCTGTAAAGTGGCAAGCCAGAAAATAGGACATTACAATAATCCAATCTCGATGAAACAAAGGCGTTTATCAGGGTTTCAGCATCTGAGAGACTTAGAAAGGAACGGATTTTTGATATATTACGAAGATGAAAAAAAGATGTTTTAGTAATAGCTGCAATATGAGGCTGAAATGATAAGTGAGAATCAAAGATCACTCCAAGGTTTTTCACAGTGGAGCTTTCGCGGACAATACATCCATTTATATTAACAACTATATTTAGGTCCTTGTGCTTAGTGGGTCTAATGACTAATAGCTCTGTTTTAGCATCATTTAACAGCAGAAAGTTTGAACACATCCAGTTTTTTATATCGGACAGGCATGCCTCTAAATTTAGAAGGTGGGAGAGATCATTCGGTTTTACTGGTACATATAGCTGACTATCGTCGGCGTAGCAGTGGAAATTTACACCATATTTTTGAATAATCGCACCAAGGGGAAGCATATAGATGAAAAAGAGAATAGGGCCAAGGACCGATCCCTGGGGTACACCAGACAAAACATGAGAAAAGTCAGACAGAGAGTTGTTGTACCTGACACGTTGAGTTCTATTTGATAGATACGAGTGAAACCATGAGAGCACTGTCCCCTTAATACCAATGTGCTTCTCGAGGCGGTCTAAGAGTATGCTATGGTCAACAGTGTCAAATGCTGCACTTAAGTCAAGAAGCAGCAGCAGGGATGTCATGTTGGAGTCAACAGTGATAAGTAGATAATTTACTACTCTGGTCAGGGCCGTTTCGGTAGAATGACGAGATCGAAAACCAGATTGAAATTTCTCGAAAAGGTTGTTATTGGACAGGTAGGCTGTGAGCTGTTCAGCAACAGCTCTTTCGAGTAGTTTTGACATAAAAGGAAGGTTGGAAATAGGTCTGTAGTTGTCCAAAATTTGTGGGTCGCTGTTGGGTTTTTTAAGTAACGGTTTAACAATGGCAGTTTTGAAAGCTAGTGGGACAGAGCCCGAAGAAAGTGACCTATTCATAATATTAAGAATAAGACCCTTTAAAACAGGAAAAAGTTCCTTAACACATTGAATGCCAGCCATGTTTTCATTCCTGTAGGTAAGTTGTGCCAGGGGTGTTTTTGACGATTCTGGCTCATTTTAGCAACAGCCGAGGATTCTTTTCTGTTAAGAATTCATGAACACCAATCATCTAAAAATAACTAATAGAATGTGTGCTTTCTCTGTCTAAAAGAGTTAGTTTGCAGAGTTAGTAGTTATGTAGATATTAGCCGTTGAGTACAGCATGGTTTCAGCGTCTGGAAATTTATTCAGAGATAAATGGCTTTTTGTGAAACAGTCACTTTAACCATTCATTTTTGGCATCAGTAAGACCGTCAGACATTCTAAACAATAGTTTTGAACAGTAATTTCCTCCATAACAACAGGAAACACCCCTCTCATTCAAACTCCTCCCTCCGTGTGTCTTCTCCTCCTTCCTCCTGGCTGTACAGCGGGCGTGTCAGAAGCGCTTTTGCTGCTGCCTGCCTGTGTGCCTGCCTGCCTGCTTGCCTGCGTGCGGACGCTCCTTGTGCGAGTCAAGATGGGCCGGGGAATGCGTGGGCGATGGGCAGATGTTGATTATGGCCTTTCTGAGGTGTTTCAAAGTGTGTTTCACCTATGATCTATTTTGCAAATCGCTCTCCGCTCTCTGTGTGCTGCTGCCGGTGCGCGGCCGCTCTCAGGCAAGACAAGTCTTGAATGGATTACTGTAAAATCGCCACGGCATTTCCTTGAACGGCTTGGTCCCGCGGCAGTTTTTTCTTTGATTTCGGTCGTCTGGGGGAGCACTGTCAACACTTAGTGGGTCGGTAAAATAGATTATACACATTATCTTGCTCCAATAGTGATCTCGAAGATGTAAAAGTTGTTGATTGATGTCCCAGCGTCAAAAAAAAAAAAATGTTTATGTAAGACGAGTAAACTCGGCTCTGGCACTTAAGCGTTGGATTATGTAAGACGAATTATTTCGGCTATGGCACTTAAGGTGTTAAAAAGCGTAGATGGAATAGGGTCTAACATACAAGTTGTGGGTTTTGAAGCATTTACCAAGCTGGTAAAGGCCTCAGGGGAAACTATTTCAAACTGGGAAAGAGTGCAGGTGGTTCCGGACACGGTGTCTGAAGTGAAAAAAGAGTTTGAGTGTAAGCTGGAAATTTTACTTCTAATTGAACCAATCTTATTTGTAAAGAAAATGAGGAAATCGTCAGCCTTGAAAGAGGAGCTGTTGACAGGGGTATTCTGTGTAAGTTTGGCAACAGTGTCAAATAGAAAACGTGGATTGTTTTTATTTACAGTGATCAATTGGGAGAAATGTGATGTCCTAGCAGCTGAAAGTGCATGTTTATATTTCTTAAAACTTTCGGACCAGGCAGAGCGAGAGCTCGCCTGTTTCGTTATACGCCACCTGCGCTCGAGTTTCCTACACCTCTGTTTGAGTGCACGGATGTCATCGGAAAACCATGGCGTTGATTTTATCCGGGTTTGTTTCCTGGTTATAAGAGGGGCGACAGAGTCAAGTGAGTTCTGTAGAGCACTATTTACATTATCAATGAGCTTATCAAGGTCGGTGGGAAATACAGTACAGGAATCAAGCATGCCAGGTAAACACTCAGTCATTGTGGTCTTAGCAATGCTGTCAATATGACGGTAAGTATATGTGTCAGACTCTGAACACTTCATTGGAAGAAAGGAGGAAACATTGAAAAAGACACAGGAGTGATCTGAAACTGGGACCTCTACAACAGATGACACATCAGCACCAATGCCCTTTGTAAAAATTAGGTCCAGTGTATTTCCACAATTGTGAGTAGCATTTTTAACATGTTGGGTAAAATCTAGGCTAGAAACAAGGTCCATAAATTCCATTGCTCGAGAATCTGAGCAGTCATTGACATGTAGGTTAAAATCACCAAGTAGAATCACTCTGTCGTATTTGAGAAGAGCCATTGCTAGTAATTCAGAAAGCTTGGGTAAAAAATTTGGAATGTGCTTTGGGGGTCTATAAATGGTTAATGCCAGGATGTGCTGTTGAGCTTTAATAACCATGGACAAATATTCAAAAGTTAAGAAATCGCCAAAAGAGCATTTGGTGCAGGTAAAATCGTTTGAGAAAATGGCCGCTATTCCACCACCTCTCTTTTCCTCCCTAGCAGAGAATAAAAAGCTATAGCCAGGGGGGCACGCCTCTATAAGCGTCGCTGAGGCTGTGGACGAGAGCCAGCATTCAGTAAGAAATAAAAACTGTAGACCAAAATCTGAGATGAGATCATTGATATAAAAACATTTGCTAGAAAGTGATCTAATGTTCAATAATGCAAACTTAAAAACGTCTGAGGAGGAGGTGAGATCAGGCTTACTTTTTTGAATTTGCACAAGATTTTCTAGTGTAGAAAAACAAGTGGGTTTAGCACAAGATTGTTTGCAGGGTGGCCTGTTATTTATCATAACTGGAATGGTGGAGAAACCCTCTCCACCATTTATTGTTTCATTGTTACAGGAGTTTTCACTTTTCACCTCATAACAGTAGGTGGGAACAGTTTCTATAGTGGGGTCATGCTGAGATATGTGTCAGTCAGAGTTGAAAGCAATGTGTTGGATGAGATTTTTTGTGAGTGTTTTTACACCCTTAATATTTGGGTGCAGGCCATCTGGTTTAAAAAGTTCTGGTCTGGACCAGAAGTGATCAAAGTGACTGATAAAGCCACACCCAGTCGCAGTGCAGAACGTTTTAACCCATTCATGGAGACCAAAGAGACGGCTAAAACGTTCAGAATTTAGTGAGAGTGTAGGAATGGGGCCGGAAAAGACACAGGTTTTGCCAAGACTTTGGATTGTAATGGCAAGAGATTCAAGCTTTGTGCGGAATATAACTGATTGTTTATTTCTGGTGTCATTTGTACCGACGTGGATAATGAGTGTGTGAACTGAGGGATGGAGATCACATAGGACTGGGGTGAGTTCAGTAATATCATCAATTTTACCACCAGGAAGGCAGTAAGTGATGGCACATGGAAGTTCAACAGATCTAATGATCGAGTCTCCAAGGATCAGGATTTCTGGCTGGCTGTTCTTACAGCCCCCTCTGAAAACGCTGAGTTTAGGATGGAGAAGCGGTTGCAACTGATTCATGTCATTGGTTTCAGCTGGGAGCGGAGATGCACTGCTAGTGACGTCACCGCTGGCCACAGCAGAGTCCAGGGGTGTGACGGACAGGTGGGTCACGGGCTGCGGGCTCACGGGGAAGCACACGGAGTTGGGGTTTGGGGGAGATGACGGGGACGTAAGTCGAGAGCGTTTTGTCTGTGCTATTGGAGGTGACTCTGGGTGGATACGCCGCTTCCTCTTCGCCTTGGAGTGGACCAGAGACGGGGCAGGCTGTTTCGGGGAAGACAGCAAGGTGGTAGCACTAGCCGCTACGACTGTAGCACTAGCCGCTACCATATTAGCACTAGCAGGTGTCACGGCTAGCTCTGCAAGTGGAGCAAAAGCGTTTGATAACGGGAAAAACTCCTTGTCACCGCTGGGAGAAAACAATGGGAGAGAGACCCGTCTCCCGCTCCTCACCACATCTGCCCAAGATGGACCAGGAGTAGGACTTCCAGGGTTATGGGTAGCGTCCCCTTGCAGACCAGCCAAGCGGGAGGAGAGTTGGTTTTGCCGCTGGAGGACATCATGGAGGAGGGATTCGATTGATTGGATTTCAGACCTCACACTGGACAACTCAACTGGGGTAAGTGGAGGCATGCTGTGGATAGAGAAGAAAAGCTGCCAGTACACAGAACTATGGGCAGTGGGAAATGTTGTTGCTGTTGATGGCAGGGCTAGCAGGGCGCTAACAGCTGTTAGCTGCTAGGCTCAGCGGCTGCGGGACTTACTCGCGAGGGCTCAGTTAAGAGCCCACTGCGATGATCAGGTATGACAATGGTATTTGTATACAAATGGCGAACTTCACAGGATTAAAACATACCGGGACGGGCCCAGAAATGGGCCCGCTGCTGAGGTTTGGAGTCGTAGCAGTAGCCGAGGTGGTCCCCGGTCAGGTAGATGGGACCGGTAGTCCAGTCCCGGGCCAGCGAGTTGAAGTGAGCTAGCTCTTGATAGCTTGGTCCGGTTAGCTTAGCTCAGACTCCGGTATGGGGATGAGTCCGTTGCACTACCTCGGGCAGTAGACCTGGGCTAAAGACAAGCCCCGCCACCGCCCAAGGCAGGCACTTTACAGTATTAGAGTGTTCAAGGCTCTGGGAGATCAGAGATTTCCTTGCTCTAGCTGGTAGACTACGGGATCCTGCCCGGGAGCTTCCGTAGGATCAGTTAGCTTAGGCTGGCTAAAAACAAGCCAAAGTAGCTTTTGAGCTAACGTAGTCCAGAGTTGGCGGGAGTCAGAGAAGAATAAAATCCAAATATGCAATCGCTAAGACAACACGCCCAATCTGAGTATCAGGTATGATACAACAGGATAATTTGAAGCGAAACGTAAAATTGTTGCTTTAAACCAAATAAAAAGGCTGAAACAAAGCAGGGCGAGACGCAGCTTTTTTTGCGGTTGCCACAACACGCGCATGCGCATTCCAAAATATTTGTATAGCACATTTCATACACAGAGGCAATTCAAAGTGCTTCACATAAAATGGTTGACAGGAAAATAAAAGAAAAGAAGAGAGTAAAATGGGCATTTAAAAGCATCACAAAAAAAAAAAAAAGAGTATAAAAAGTGCATTAAGCAACTTCATTAAGCACATAAAATGGTTGACAGGAAAATAAAAGATTTAAAAGCATCACAACAAAACTTAAAAAAAAAAGAGTATAAAAAGTGCAATAAGCAACAGGCGCAGCAGTTGCAGAAAGAGCTCAAACTTATAGAGGACTCATTGGGTTTGCATAGTAGCTGTCAGCAGTTAAAAGCGACGGTAAACATAAAAGTCTTTAGTCTATTTTTAAAAGTAAGTAAGGTTGGGGCAGATCTGAGGTCTTCAGGCAATTTGTTCCAGCTAGCAGAAGCATAGTGGGTAAATGCAGCCTTCCCGTGATTTGATTTGATCCTAGGGACAGTTAATAAGCTGGACCCTGTTGACCTAAGAGTTCTAGACGGTTCGTAGCGTGGGAGCAATTCAGCTATGTATTTTGGGCCTAGGCCGTTAAGTGATTTATAGACTAATAACAGTATTTTAAAATCTATTCTCTGACACACTGGCAACCAGTGTAAGGACTTAAGAACTGGAGTGATATGATCAGCTTTCTTAGTCTTCGTTAGAACTCTAGCAGCAGCATTCTGAATAAGTTGAAGTTGCCTAAGTTCTTTTTTGGAGAGACCAGAAAAAAGGCTATTGCAGTAGTCTAACCTACTATAAATGAAGGCGTGAATTAGTTTTTCTAGATCCTGTCTGGACATGTATCCCCTAATTCTTGCTATATTTTTAAGAAAATATTTGATAAAAAGCAGATTTTCTAATTGACTTAATGTGGGAGTTAAAATTGAGATCGGAATCAATAATAACTCCAAGATTTTAGGCTTCAGGGATAGAGATTCAAGGCGTACAGTGATTTTAAGCCTTTGTTCTTTGGGGCCAAACACGATCACCTCAGTTTTGTCTTTGTTTAGCTGTAGGAAATTCTGGCACATCCAGTTATTTACAGTGGTAGACGGATCAATAAGCGTCTTTTACCGCAACGCAGCGTTAATTCTGTTTGCCGTTAGTATGTGGTATCAAAGTGGGACACTAGGGGGCGGCAGTGCACAACTACCTACAGTACAGTATATGCAGCAAGCAGGGAGGCTCTCGCTCTCAGCCTACGAAATCAATCGTGTTTTGTCTCCCCTTGATGATTAAATGTATGATGTAAACATAAAAATATGCTTCTAAAATATAGAAGGCTAAATAAAATAAGTAACCGACCAGCATATTTATTGTTGTTTTTAACTGAGCAGCCTACTAGCCTGCAGTTTATGTCGCGCCTGACTCCGTGACATGACATGTTTGTGAATGCGCATTCGCAGCAGTGCCAGGCCGGGCAGCCAAACAGCACCGCAACGACTTCATAAAATTTAATCAACCCCCCCCTCCTAATAATAGCCATATAAGACAAATAAAAATGTTACTATAATAAACAGAAATAAAAGAAACAAGCTTGTTTCCGTACAACACTTTATTTGCAAAAACACAACCCAGTGGGACATTGGGAAAACCTTCATCATTTCACACACAAAAATTAAAATAAATTAGCCTGGTAAAATTAACCAGTAGATATTGCTGTGTAAAATAAATACAAAACGAATTATGCAATTATCTTAAATGAATTAAGCTTGTATTAACGAACTTCAGGGATTTAAACAACACAAGCCCACCACACGATCTTATAAACTTAAAGGAATTCGAAATTAAACATTTTGGGCTTGGTTAAAGGCTATAGGCCTTTAGCCATTAGCCTTTTTGCTTCGTTTTACCATTACAGGTTTCTGGCCAAGAATACCAACAGCTTTACCTTTTCGGGCAATAATTTGCTTCGGAGTGGCATTGCAACAATCCCTGCTGTGCTGAACACACGCTCGGATGGTACACTGGTGGCACAAATACACAAATATTTCCCTGCCAAGCCGGCCATGAGTGGAAGCCGTGCCTGGTTATCTTTCCACCAGCACCTGACTCGTCTTCTTCACCCTCCACTCTCACGCGTGCAGCGGGGCCGACTGCTGCCACAATCTCTGCTACCAGCTCAGCTTGGGTATCACTTCGGTGGGATCCATGTTTTCCGCCCGGTATCTTGGGTCCAGAAGAGTTGCTTTCCGCATAATCCTCTGGGTTGAATCATTGTCATATTTCTGCTGCATCTGCTCCAGGATGACTCGCTTCAACACCTGCCCCTGCATGCATCCAGACATGTCCAGACATACACCATCCCCTCCTTCCCTCTCTCTGCTGGATGGCGCTAGTCTTACTTTCAGTTGCAACACCTGCCCCGCATATGACACGAATAAACACGTCGTTGCACGTTCCAATTCTTTCATACTTTTGGTAAATGCGATCAGCGGTATGGGGACCCTGTATGTGATCACAGCCTAACAGAACGGTGTGCCCCTTGAACGTCCCGTCAATGAAACTGGCCACGATGCCCAGGAAGCTGTGCCCTCTCCTATTTGTCCAAATGTCAGCTGACAAGACAAATCCATCACCCTTTTCTAATAGCGCCCGCAGTCCATGTAAATCATTTTGAAAAATGATATATCCAGCTCCCTTTTTCTCGCTGCTGTCACGGTTGGGCAATGAAGAAACTCTCAGATCTCCATTTCTCTTTCTCTGCTTGCTGTTGGTTCGCCTCGCTCTCTATAAATAAAACATATTCAGACGGTCCGAAATTAAATTAACATTACAGGCTACTTTTTGCATGATAGCCTACATTTTTATTTTATTTTAACGCTATATTGGGGCATATTTAGCTGCCGTAATTACCTTTTGTTTTCTTCCCGGCGCGCCCTATTGTGTCACATTCAACACTTGATCTCAAGGATGCTCACAGATGACACCTGGTGGTCAACGGTGCAACTACACCTCAATTAGTTTTAATGCCGCCGCGCGTCAATACACAGCTTGCGGTAAGGCACGCTTATTGATCCGTCTACCACTGTATTTGATCAATGCACTGGCACAATGATTCTATGGGGGCATAGTCAGCTGAGGAAAGAGTTGTATACAGCTGAGTGTCGTCTGCATAGTTATGATAGGCTACTTTGTTTTTTTGCATAATTAGGCCTAGAGGGAGCATATAAAGGTTGAAGAGAACAGGCCCCATAATGGATCCTTGAGGCACCCCACAAGTCATCCTAGTTAGGTCAGATGTGTAATTGCCAATGGAGACGAAGTACTTCCTGTCTTGAAGATAGGACTTGAACCACTGGAGGACCGTACCCGATAGCCCAACACAGTTTTCCAGTCTGTCCAATAAAATTCAGTGGTCAATAGTGGCAAATGCAGCGCTAAGATCCAGTAGCACTAGAATCGAATTTTTGCCTGAGTCTGTGTTCATTCTGATGTAATTTATGACTTTAGTAAGCGCGGTTTCAGTGCTGTGATGGGGGCGAAAGCCTGATTGGAGTTTATCTAGGAGATCATTTGAGGTTAGGAATCTATTGAGTTGTAGGTAAACAACCTTTTCAATTATTTTGGCTATAAAGGGGAGATTAGATATTGGTCTGTAGTTACTGATTACCGATGCATCAAGGCTACGCTTTTTTAGTAGGGGTTTAATAACTGCAGTTTTCAGGGACTCAGGAAAAGTGCCGGTCACAAGGGATCTATTAACTATTTGCAATAGGTCCGACGACAGACAGTTATAAACGATTTTAAAAAAGCTTGTTGGAAGGGTATCGAGACAGCACGAAGATGATTTAAGGCCTTGCACAGTTTCCTCTAAGATGTCGTGGTCGATAACGCTGAACTGGGACAAATTTATCGAACTAGGGATCTGCGGGTAGGATGATGTCACAGCATTTCTTGGTGTGGAGCCACTAATAGCCTGCCTGATATTAATAATTTTATCCGTAAAAAAGGCAGCAAACTCATTACATTTGACAGTAGAGAGGAATTCAGGTGCTACACAGAGAGGCGGATTAGTCAGTCTATCAACTGTGGCAAATAGAGTGCGTGCATTGTTCACATTTTTGTTAATTATCTCGGAAAAGAACGATTGTCTCGACCTTTTCAGTTCGAGGTTGTAGGAGTGAAGACTTTCTTTGTAAATATCATAGTGAATGTGAAGATTAGTTTTCCGCCATTTACGCTCAGCTTTCCTGCAATCTTTCTTTTTGCATCTAACGGATGCAGAATTTCGCCAGGGTGCTTTAATTTTGCCAGACAGCAATTTTAACCTAACAGGCGCCACACTATCAATAGTATTCAGAATTGTTGAATTGAAGTTATCAAGAATCTCATTGACAGAAGCTGATGTGGGAGGAGATAAAGAAAATCTCTCCATAAACAGCGCGCTGGTGCCTGCATTAATGTCTCGTCTTTTAACGGTTTGTGACCTATTAATGATCTCAGGGGAGATTTCCATTTCGAAAAAGATGCAAAGATGGTCAGACAACGCAACATCAATAGTCGACACAGAAGAGGACTTGAAGCCCCTAGTAATAACTAAATCCAAGGTATGGCCTCGGTTGTGAGTAGGCCCTGAAACATGTTGAGACAGATCAAAAGTATCAAGTAAGATATTCAGTTCTTTGGCAAAATTATCGGTCGGGTTATCAATATGAATATTGAAATCCCCAGCAATAGATATACAATCATGTTCCATGAAGATTAAGGAGAGTAGATCAGCAAATTCAACGAGAAAGCTGGCTGAGTATTTTGGTGGTCTATAGATATTCAGCAGTAACACAGTGGTTGAGCATTTCAGAATAGCAGCAACGTATTCAAACGATGGAAAGTCTCCAAATGTTACCTGCTTACATTGAAACATATCAGAAAAGACAATCGCTACTCCCCCCCCCCCTCTTATCAACTCTGGGAGTGTCAATGAAGCTATAATTAGGCGGTGCTGATTCGGACAGAACAGCCACTCTGTTGTTCATATCGAGCCAGGTTTCGGTGAGGAACATTAAATCCAGATTATGACTGGTAATCAGATCACTGATGAGGAGAGATTTATTTGACAGCGACCTAACATTAAGGAGTGCGGCTTTAATATTTTTAGAGCCTGGAACTTCTATCGTTTGCTTCACAAGGGGAATGGAGATTAAGTCTGATTTAGAAACAGATCGTGTTGGGGGGAAAGTATTACGTCTGTATGAAATCAAGACTGGTATCGAAGCATTGGCTCGATAGACCAATAGTGGTTTATCGCAGCCAGTTGCACTTCTAGTGTGGGCTGGCGCAGTTCCTTTATGAGGCTGTGGGACCTTGTTTCTATGGGGACAGCATCTCGGTGGGTCGGGGGGTCGGGGGTGGGTCGAACCCACCGCAGGTAGGTTGAGGGGGATGTGAGGGAGGGGACTGTGGGGGGGCCAGGTTCGGGGTCGGGAGTGCTGGGTCGGGGGTGGGTCGGGGGGGCGTGGGGCATGGCAGTATGGGGGAGGGCTGGAGGGCATGTGAGGGAGGGGACGGTCGGGGGGCCAGGTTCGGGGTCGGCAGTGGTGGGTCGGGGGTGTGTCGAGGGGGTGTGGGGGATGGCAGAGAGAGGGAGGGTAGGGGGGGCGGGGAGCAGGTAGGTTGAGGGGGATGTAAGGAAGAGGGCTGTGGGGGGGCTAGGTTCGGGGTCAGGAGTGGTGGGTCGGGGGTAGGTCGGGGGGGCGTGGGGCATGGCAGTATGGGAGAGGGCTGGAGGGCATGTGAGGGAGGGGACGGTCGAGGGGCCAAGTTCAGGGTCGGGAGGGTAGAACGAGGGGGATTAGATGGACAAGGGGACTGGGGGATCATAGACAGTCCAAAGCTTATCAGTTCGTTCATCCTGCTGGAGAATGGAATGGGGGAGGGGGGTGGGGAGAGGTGGAGGAGCAAAGAGGTAGAGGAAAGGGCAGCGTCCTCCGCTTCATCCTGGAAGGAAGATGTCATGGTTGGTTGTTGGTGAACTGGGAGTTCGCAGAGGGGTGTAGAGGCCCGGAAGGGGAGGGGGGAGAGAAGAGGCGAGGGGGAGGGGGGGGCAGTGCCCTCCACTTCATCCTGGAAGCAGAGAGGAGGAGAGGAGGGGAAGGGGGCAGCGTCCTCCGCTTCCTGTAAGGAAGACGTAGGCGAGGGGGAGGGGGGGGGCAGTGCCCCCCTCTTCATCCTGGAAGCAGAGAGGAGGAGAGGAGGGGGAGGAGGCAGCATCCACCGCTTTCTGTAAGGAAGACGTCATGGTTGGTAGTTGATGAACTGGGAGGTCGTGGAGGGGTGTAGGGGCCGCGAAGGGGGGGGGGGGGGGGGGGGATGGGATAAGATAGAGCAGAGGGCAGGAGAGGAGGAGGGGGGGGCAGCGTCCTCCACTTCATCCCGGAAGGACGTCATGGTTGGTTGTTGATGAGCTGGGAGTTGGCGGGGGGGAGTAGAGGCTCCGAAGGGGGGGGGGAGGATGGGCTGATATCGCCTGCATGGCAGAGGATATTTCGTCCGCTGCCCGGTTGCCCCGGGCAACCAAAAAAAAGATAGGGCAACCATTTCTTGGCCTTTGGTTGCCCCAGGGGCAACCACAATTTAACATGCAACAAAATATGTACAGCAGCAAACAGCAAAATATACACCAAATAAATATGTTTTAATACTTGTTGTGAGTGACATATGTGACATTTTATTGCTATTACAATTGGAACGATGTTACTAATTACCAGTCGGAACCTACGTGATGCATGCTGCATGTGCGGTGTGTTTAACGAGTACTGACTCGGACAGGTGGGGCTGCTTGCACACAATCACAGCGGCTGCAAGACGCACCATAAAGATATCAAAAGCAGATGAATTCTGGCTGCATGGGTCCAAGCCCCGACTAAAAGTCTCTATGCTTCCCGCATCGGTGAGGATCGCGAGTGTCCGCACGGAAAAGTGAGTCAAATCAGCAGATGCGCCCCTCCACAAGGCTCCTGTGCAGACGGTTTCGCCTGGCTGTGCACACCCCGAATTGTGTAACTACGTGGACGCGGCTGGGCAGACAAAGTGGAGTTTTCAAGACTCCCACTCACTTCCGCGAGCAGAAACCCACACAGTGTATAAAAGCTCCACACGTTTCCTCGTCAAGATTCAGTGTCTCTCATTTCCGTGCGACAGTCCAAACTTCAAGCATAATTCCAGCTTAACGCTATACTGCAAAGCATGTAGCCTACAACAAGCCTACAACATACACCTCGACCAGAACATCCTTCAAAAACGTTTTACCACCGCGTATATGTGCTGAGGAATGTTTTGCATCCCTGCCTCGTCAGCCTCTCATACAGGGTGAGAGAGAGGGAGTGCTCAGTGCAGCCGTGGCCAAGGCCGCTTCTGGGCCTTTTGGGGCCCTATGCAACATGTTAGAGTGGGGGCCCCAAACCACTGTCATCATAGTATCCCTGAATGAACATGAGGAGGCATAGGCTATACTTCATTATCAATAACGCTTTTAATTAATAAATTAAGCACATTATGAACAATAACTGTAAAAAAAAAAAATTAAAATGAAAGTTCACAAATATTAGTTAAACAAATCCTTTCAGTGCAAATGCAATTTAAAAACAAAAAATAAGATTTGTTTAGAAAACGAAATTACACAAATTTATTATTATTATTATCATTATTACTACTACTACACCCGGTGTGCACACTGAATAGGCCTATTCTACTTTATACTATAGACTATTATACTTACTTTTCTGTCACATCATCATTATTAAGCTGGCTTATGACTGTATAGTATCTTAATTACTCAAAATATAAGGCGACTAAAATTGGGCAACCATATTTTAATTCGGGCAACCAAAAGCTCTTGCCAGGTTGCCCCTCCGGCAACCACTTTTAAAAGTTAACGTCGAGCCCTGCTGGAGGCTAACTGTCTTAAATTCTCACTACAGAGGGCACTCTCGCTGCATGGAAATTATACAGTTTACTCTCAAATGTGGAGAGTTTGACCAGATTCCTTCACCAACTCTAGTCAAAAGCCATATACATTTTTTTAGGGGGAAAAATGTTTTTAGTTTAGTTACCCTTAACTATTTTCCTGCCATTGACGTGATCTAAGGTCATTTCAGAGACAATGCTTCCCAGCCAATGATGTGATTCCATTCCAAGTCTGTGTTTTCACTGTTATATGTGACCTGCTCCATCATTTTGAGTCACATTGACCCTGAAACCATCGGTGGTTTCCTGTCCAGGAAACCACCTGGAAAGTCCTGGAAAACTCCCCAGGTCGTATTAGGCTAAAAATCTGTATGGCGGTATTATGATGGGGCGGCTGTAGCTCAGGAGGTAGAGCGGGTCGTCCCCTAATTGCTTTGGATAAAGAGGTCGGTGGTTCGATTCCCGGCTCCTCCAGTCTGCATGTCGAAGTGTCCTTGGGCAAGACACTGAACCCCAAATTGCTTCCGTTGGTGTGCCAGCACCCTGCGTGGCAACCTGCCGCCATCAGTGTGTGAATGGGTGAATGTACCTACTGACTGTAAAGCGCTTTGGATGGCCATTTACCATTTATGATCTGGAAGGAGGGTCAGGTTCATATGGGAGCTGATCTTCCCAAGCAGAATCAGATATTTTTCAGCTCCAAAATGACATAGCATTATGATATGCCCCATGTTCAGAACATAACATTCACCATGAGGTATCAGATAATAATAATAATAATAATAATAGTAATAAGAATAAATATGGGATTTATATAGCGCTTTCAAGGACTCAAAGACACTTTACACTAAACACTAAAAGGGTGGGGGCGATGAAGGTGCAACAGACAATGGACAAACACAACACAGACACACAGGGATAGGCAGGGGGAACTTAAGATAAGGCAGAGGAGAAGAGATGGGTATTCAGGCTTGGGAGTGGAGAGAAGGCCGGCAGAGGTGGATCTGAGGGACCGGGAGGGTTGGTAGGGGGAGAGGAGTTTGGTGAAGTATTGGGGGCCAGTTGGTGAAGAGCTTTGTATGTGATGACGAGGATTTTGTAGGTGATCCAGGAGGAGACGGGAAGCCAGTGGAGTTGTTTTAGGACTGGGGTGATGTGGTGCCAGGATTTGGTGTGAGTGAGGAGGCGGGCGGCTGCGTTCTGGACCAGTTGGAGTCTATTGATGAGGGTGGATGAGTGTTTCGGCAGCAGGATGAGAAAGGGAGGACCAGATCTTGGCAATGTTGCGGAGATGGTAAAATGAAGATTTGACAACTTGGCGGATGTGGGGCTCAAGGGAAAGGGTGGGGTCGAGGACTACACCAAGGTTGTGTGCCTGAGAAGATGGGGAAACAGTGCTGCAGTCGATGGTGAGAGAGGGGTTTATCGAGTTTGGTGAGGGTGGATTTGGAGCTGATGAGGGGTAGTTCAGTTTTGTCACTGTTGAGTTGTAGAAAGTTGTGTTGCATCCAGATTTTTATTGCAGACAGACAGGAGTTGATATGGGAGAGGGGTGGGTTGTGGACGGATTTGGTGCTGAGGTAAATCTGGGTGTCATCGGCGTAGCAGTGGAAGTTGAGGATTTTGATTTGATTTGATTTGATTTCCTTTATTTACCCAGGGAAGCCTCTTGAGAGCAAGCCCTCATTTTCAAGAGTGCCCTGCTACAAAAGTACATATACAAAAAGTTTCAGACAAACAGGACAAGTGATAAGAACAATCAAAACAACAAGGTCAATTTAAAGCAAGTAGAAATCAAAACAGAGCAAATTGCAACTAGAGTCCGTCGACAATAGAACAATTAGCTAAAAACATGTGCATCTCTTGCATAAGGTGTCGCGAAGGAGTGCCTTAAACGAGACCAGAGGAAGTAATTGATCCAATTTTATAATGTCCTGCAGTGAATTCCATTTGACCGGTGCATAGTACGAGAAAGCAGTCTTTCCTTGCTCGGTCCTCACACGCGGGACACGCAGCCTGATGTAAGACTGTGAGCGTGTGCCGTTGCGATTGCTTGCATGAGTGAGAAGTGAACACAGATATGGAGGAAGCTGACCGATTAGGGCTTTATAAATAAACAAAAGACAGTGCTGTTCTCTTCTGACTGAAAGAGAGGGCCAACACACCTTTTCGTACAGAACACAGTGGTGAGTAAGAAATTTATCTCCAGTTATGAAGCGCAGCGCGCTGTGATACACGGCATCAAGTGACTTCAAGGCAGAAGATGAGGCATGCATATACACAATATCACCATAGTCGAAAACAGACAGTATTAGAGATTGAACCAATTGTTTTCTAGAGGATGCAGAGAAACATGACTTATTTCTGTACAAGAATCCAACTTTCCTCCTAAGTTTTTTTACAAGGTGCTCAATATGCTCATTGAAGGATAGTTTGCTATCCACCCAGATACCAAGGTATTTATAGGATTCAACAGTTTCAATAGCTTCGCCTTGTAGGGTTACTATGCTAAGGCTGTCCATGATGGATGGGGACCTGGAAAAAAGCATCCATTTTGTCTTTTTGGAATTTAGAACCAATTTGAGGTTAAACAGGGAATTTTGAAAAGCATTGAAGGCAGATTGTAAGCTTGCGACGGCCTGGGCGGGGGTATCCCCGACACAATATAAGATCGTATCGTCTGCATAGTAATGGACATTACAGAGCTCACTAGAAAAGAGAATGTTATTTATATAGAGCGTGAATAGGGTTGGGCCTGAGATAGAACCTTGAGGGACCCCTTTATTAATAGGAAGAGTGTTAGACCGCGTACTGTCTGTAACTATGGAATGTTTTCTCCCCGTGAGGTAATTGGAGAACCATGTGACTGATTGTCTGTCTAAGCCAATGGAGGACAGTTTACTCAGAAGTATATTGTGGTCTACCGTCTCAAACGCCTTTGACAGATCAATAAAGATAGCCGCGCAGTGCTGGCGGGCATCAAGACAGTTTTGTATGTCGTTTATTACAAGAGAGGAAGCCGTTATTGTGCTATATTTTGGTCTAAAACCTGATTGCTGCGTTTGAAGAACACTGTAAGAGTCCATGAATATTCGAAGCTGCTCGTTTACTAGAGCTTCCAGGACTTTAGCAAGACAACATAATTTGGAGATTGGACGGTAATTGTCAAGAATACTCGGGTCGCCACCTTTAAATAAAGGTATGATTTGAGCGAATTTCCAAATGGAAGGAATTTCGCCCGAAGTAAATGTTAAATTAAATAAATGCGCAATCGGAGAGGCGATCAGTTGTGCGCTAAGGCGAAGAAAGAAGGGGGCAATATTGTCCTCTCCTTTTGATTTCTTAACGTTTAATTTAGACAATGCCTTTTGAACTTCACTAATGCTAATCGGGCTGAGAGAGAATCGGTCGTGGAAGAGAGGGGGAATCAAAGGATCCAAGGAGGGTGGAACAGGGGGTAATGTTGTTGCGGAAGTCGAATTGGCCAATGACCTTTCAAATGCAAACCCGGCAGAGCTGAAATGACGATTGAAGGCGTCACACATTTGCTGTTTATCGGTGATAGAACCGTGCTCGCCGGTGATCTGAGGGGGAAGGGCGGAACTAGGTGCATGTTTTAAAGATTTCACTATTTTCCAAAATTTTGCTGAATTTTGCTGGGAATCATTGAGTGAGGCTAAGTAATAATCAGATTTGGCCTTTCTGATTACGGCAGTGCATTTATTTCTTCTCATCCTGAAGTGGGACCAGTCTGCTGAATTACCAGAAGATCTGGCATTGGACCAGGCTGAGTCCCTGAGACGTAGGGCAGATTTCACAGACTGTGTGAACCAGGGACTGGAGCGATTTTTCACTCTTAGATTTTTATACGGTGCATGCCTATCAGCTACTAAGTTGAAAACAAAAGAAAAATGAGCTGAGGCTAATTCAGCATCAGGAATTAGACACAGCCTCTCTAGATCCGCGTAATAAAGATCATGCAAAAAGCCCTGCTCTACAAAGTGCTTAAAGTAACGTTTTCTTATATAGTTACTTTTAGATTTACTAATTTTTATTTGTCTGATACATCCTATAGGGCAGTGATCACTGATGCCTTGAGCGAATACCCCACTTTGGGGATATTTGAGTGGTCTGTTGGTCAAAATTATGTCTATCAAAGTGGATCTGGAGGGGTGTTTTGTATTCGGCCTTGTTGTGTGTTGAATGAGCTGTGTTAAATCTAACTGAATACAGAGCTGTTTTAGACTGAAGGAGGACTCAGTCAGCCAGTCCTGGTTCAAGTCGCCAAGGAGAATGAATTCAGAGTTAATATGTTGTGAGAAGACCCTTCCGAGGTCATCAATGGCCGTGCTCGGGGCGGAGGGGGGGCGGTACACACCTGCGACCGTTATGTGTGAATCGCCTCCCGTGCAAACATCCAAAACAATGCACTCATAATACTTGGGAATGGAGGAGGATGCCAACACATGTGTCACTAAGTGCTCTCTGACATAAACTATAACTCCTCCTCCCTTGGCTCTCCTATCCACACGACACAAATTAAAATTAATAATAGCAACATCAGAATCCTCAGTTCTGCGGGACAGCCATGACTCAGAGATCACTAAAACGTCAGGAGAGGCATCATTGATTAAAATATTTACCAAGTCCAGTTTGGGGAGTAAACTCCTAACATTTAGGTGCATGAATTTCAGGCCATTAGCGACCTGAAACTCTTGTGTAGATGCCAGATCGTCCAGTTTTGTCCGTGTGCTGCTGGGGAAAATAGGGGGATTTCTGGTAGGAACAGTTATTAAGTTGTTGTGGTTAATGCCAGAATGTGAAGTGCGGCATCGGAGGCGCACCCGGGAGATGTGAATGAGGGGAATGTTTCTTACTGTTCGATGATCGGGTGTCTGACTGACTGACAAAGTTGTTGTCTGCAATGCAGTGGGGGAGGCGACTGGAGTTGACGATAGCGGGGGGGGGGGAACTAACGTGATCCTTGGTGGAGAGGGAGTTTCTAAGGTGTGGGACAGGAGTGACCGGAAGTGGACGCATGGAGGTAGCTAGTCATGTTCGGCTGGTGTGGATCTTATAAAACAAATTATCAGTTAAAATGCGTGAGCCCAAGGCATTGGGGTGAATGCCATCAGGCCGGAAGAAAGCAGGGCGATTCCAGAAAAGGTTAAAATTATCGATAAAAACTATGTTGCGAGTTGCACAAGTTGATTCGAGCCAGGTGTGAAAACCCAATGTGCGGCTAAATCGTTCCACCCCGCGATTACGATGAAGTGGCGGAGGATCTGACCGAGGGGGAGGATGTAGATGATGAAGAGGAGTGGGTCGAGTACAGAACCTTGAGGGACACCGTGACTGTGGAGGGGCAGAGGAGTGATTGTGGAGGGAAATGAAATGAGAGCGGTTGGAGAGGTAGGACTGGAGCCAACTGAGTGCGCTGCCTTCGATCCCGAGAGGTTTGAGTCTGGACAGCAAGATTGTATGGCTCACGGTATCGAAGGCTGCACTCAGGTCGAGGAGGATGAGAATGTTGAATCAGAATCAGAATCAGAATCAGAAAGACTTTAATAATCCCCGGGGGGAAATTGGGACAAATCACAGTTGCTCGTTCACAAAACACACATAGCCTAAAATAAATACACAGTAGTAGTGCAATAGTAAATAAGCAGAATAGAAGAAAACAACACAACATAGCATGGAGTAAACAGTATAGCAGTATAAACAGTATAAACAGTATAAACATTATAAACAGTATAAACGTTAACCAGTATTACTGCGATAGGAGCAAAGTAGTGGAGTACGTTTAAGTAAGCAGATACGTAGAGTGAGTATACCTTACGTGTCAAATTGTCTTTATTGCACACTGAACTTATATTTATATTATTCGGCTTGCCCCATACGTTACACGTGGCTCAGCCAGGCACTTTTCCAGTTAGCCTATCTAAATTATTGCACACTGAACCTGTATTATTATTCGGCTTGCCCTATACGTTACACGTGGCTCAGCCAGACACTTTTCCAATTTAGCCTATCGGCTGGCTCAATCTCAGGGAGACTGAGCGTCTCCGAGGTGCTCTTTTAAGAGAGGCATTAAATAGGCCAATGGCCACAGGCAGGAATGATTTCTTGTGCCTCTCCGTGCTGCATCTAGGTGGAATCAGTCTCTCACTGAATGTGCTCCTGTGTTTGACCAGCACGCCATGGAGTGGGTGCGAGTCATTGCTCATGATGGAGCGTAGCCTGGATAACGTTCTCTTCTCAGACACCGCAGTCAGAGAGCCCAGGTCCAGCCCCACAATGTCCCTGGCCTTACGGATCAGTTTGTTAAGTCTGTTGGCATCCGCCGCCTTCAGCCTGCTGCCCCAGCACACAATAGCATACAGGAAGGCACTTGCCACTACCGACTCATAGAACATCCTCAGCATGGTCCGGCAGACGTTGAAGGACCTCAGTCTTCTCAGAAAGTAGAGACGGCTTTGCCCCTTCTTGTAGAGTGCATCAGAGTTCTTAGCCCAGTCCAGTTTGTTGTCAATGTACACTCCAAGGTACTTGTAGTCCTCCACTATGTCAACACTGACCCCGTGGATTGAAACAGGGGTCACCGGAGCCTTGACCCTCCTCAGGTCCACCACCAGCTCCTTTGTCTTTGACACGTTGAGCTGCAGGTGGTTCTGCTCACACCATGTGACAAAGTTGGCCACCACATCCCGGTACTCATCTTCGTCCCCATCTTTGATACAACCCACTATCGCAGAGTCGTCAGAGAACTTCTGAAGGTGGCAAGACTCAGTCAGGTAGGTGAAGTCCGTGGTGTAGATGGTGAAGAAGAAGGGAGAGAAGACCGTCCCCTGTGGAGCTCCCGTGTTGCTGACCACTCTGTCTGACACGCAGTTCTGTAGGCGCACATATTGTGGTCTGCCAGACAGGTAATCCACAATCCAGGCCACCAGGGGGGCATCCACTCGCATCGCTGTCAGCTTCTCACCCAGTAGAGCCGGCCTGATGGTGTTGAACGTACTGGAGAAGTCAAAGAACATGACTCTCACAGTGCTGGCTGGGTTGTCCAGGTGAGCGTAGGCGCGGTTGGTCAGGTAGATGACCGCGTCCTCCACTCCCAGTCGGGGCTGGTAGGCGAACTGGAGAGGGTCAAGGGATGGTTTTACCATAGGCCTGAGCTGCTGCAGGACGAGTTTCTCCAGGGTCTTCATGATGTGGGACGTCAAAGCTTTTTCGGTACAGGAACGATACAGGACGTTTTCCACATCACGGGGACCTTTTGGAGACTCAGGCTCTTGTTGAAGATCAGCTGTAGCACGTCACACAGCTGGGGGGCACAGGCTTTAAGCACCATGGGGCTGACGCCATCCGGGCCAGCTGCTTTTCTCGTGTGTAGTCTCCTCAGCTGATTCTTCACCTGGTCCGCTGTGATGGTCAGCGTGGGTGGGGGGGGGGGGAGTGGCATCCTCAGCTCTGAGGCCCTTCGGGGGGGGGGGGAGGATGGGGGGGGATGTGACCTCGTCTCTGGGTGACGGGGTATGAGGGGGGGGGGGGGAGGTGGGCCATCAGCCTGAGCCATAGAGAGGGCGGGGGGGAGGGAGAGCCGTATGGCGGGGGCTGCTGTTGGAATGCAGCGGTCAGGAGAGTCAGGAGAGTCGGGGGAGGGGGCACCCGGGCCAGCTGCATCAAACCTGTTGAAAAACAGGTTCAATTCATTGGCCCGATCAACGCCCCCCTCCACCCCCCCGCCCCCTGCTTTGTTAAAGCCCGTGATGGCTCTCACACCTCTCCACACCTCTCTCATATTGTTCTGCTGAAGCTTTGCCTCCAGCTTTGCCCTATAGCACTCTTTAGCTACTCTAATGCTCGCTTTCAGTTCTCCCTGGATGGCTCTGATCCTGTCTCTGTCCCCCGACCTAAATGCACTTTTCTTGGCGTTCAGGATGGCCTTAATGTCTTTAGTTACCCAAGCTTTGTTGTTCGGAAAACATTTTATTTCCTTTGTGGGTATGTTGCAGTCCACACAAAAGTTTATGTAGTCCGTAATGCACTCTGTGATTCCATCTATATCCTCGCCATGCGGGTCACAGAGTGCCTGCCAGTCCGTTACCTCAAAGCATGCTCTAAGAGCCTCAGTTCCCTCCTCTGACCATACCCTCACTGTCCTGGAGGTAACAGGCAGCTTTTTTACCATCGGGGTATATCTAGATCTGAGGTAGACTAGGTTGTGGTCGGCGCGGCCAAGCGGGGGGAGGGGTGACGAAGAGTAGGCAGCATCCTTCACGTTCGCGTACATCAAGTCAATAGTTTTATCGCCCCTAGTGCTACAGCTCACGTACTGTTTAAAGTTGGGCAGTGTCTTTGACATAGTCACGTGATTAAAATCTCCTGATATCAGTATCAATGCACTCGGGTGCTTAGACTGGAGTCCCGCAATGGCGTTGTGGATAATGTCACACGCTGATATCGGGTTAGCAGAAGGGGGGATGTAAATCGCCACAACAATCACATGACTAAACTCCCTAGGTAGATAGTATGGCCGTAATCCCACTGCTAAAAGCTCTGTGTCTGGTGAGCACGAGCGTTCCTTAATGCTGATATGAGCCGGATTGCACCATCTATTGTTAACAAGAATGGCAAGGCCACCACCTTTTTTCTTACCACTCAAGGTGCAATCGCGGTCCGCCCGTATCGTTTGGAAGCCATCTATTGATGCGTTACAGTCCGGAATGTCCTTATTTAGCCAGGATTCCGTGAAACACATTAAGCTGCACTCGCGAAATTCCCTCTGAGTCCTCACCAGACCTGTTAATTCCTCCATTTTATTCGCTATCGATCTAACGTTGCCCATGATCAGCGAGGGGAGATTAGGCTTGAATCTCCGACGTTCTCTCCTGGCTTCGTTTTTCCTCTGCCTCGCTCTCCTGCCTCTCCCCCTCCTACCACGCCGTGCATTCTTTATCAGTTCCTCCGGAATAAGCGGCGCTGGGACCGCCTCGCCGCCCGGCGAACGGAGCTCCAGCAGCTGTGCTCTGCTGTAAACAATGGCCACATGTCCTGGCGCCAGCTGTTGTCCCCAGGCGATACATTGTAAGAGCAGTAAACTGGTCAAAAATACGTTAAAAATTCCTCTGAACCGCATGGTTACAGGCGGATACACTATTTACACAATATATACACACGATAAGTGTTAGAAAAAGAGCGATAATAATAATAATAATACAAAGAGCACGGAAACGAACGAGCAGCTGCAACAAGCGACCTTCCTGGTCGACGCCTCCGGTCTTGGCAGAGGAGGTCGTTGAAGACTTTGAGGAGTGCAGTTTCTGTGCTGTGGAGTGGGCGGAAACCGGACTGGGGGGATTCAAATAGGTTATTGGAGTGCAGGTGGGTTTGGAGTTGAGTGACGACGAGGCATTCCATGGTTTTGGAGAGAAAGGGGAGGTTGGAGATTGGCCAGTAGTGGTTGAGGGATGAAGGGTTGAGACCAGGTTTCTTCAGTGACGGAGGCGGTTTTGAAGGCAGAGGGAACAGTTCCGTGGGAGTTCAAATTACCTCATTCGTGATCTCGGTCACCAAGTCTCGTCAAGTCCCGCGATACTTTCCTGCCGGCTGGCCACCTACCTGTAGTTGGAATGAACGAATGAGGTAATTTGATCCCTGGGAGAGTCCAGGAAACAGCCCGGGGGGAAATATCACTCTGGTGCTTGTTGAGGGATGAGATTATGACGATATGTGGCGAAAACGGGAATAAAAATGGCTATTTACATGCAGGAAAGACAGGCTGCCACTTGGCCCCCTCGGAGCTCCATTTTATGACTGGCTTGGACGCTATTGATCTCAAAACAATGCTAGGATGGCCAGAAACGCTGCGGAGATCGCTGGGTGAGTCGTCAGATCATAATTAATGTGAGGAGAGGGGTCCAGGTTAAAAAAAAACGAAATTCTCCTTTAAAAGGGAAGCTTGTGATTCGTTTACTGCACTTCTCCAATGACCAGATTGTGCATAATTTTAAGCTTAAAAGGCGTGGTTATAATGCTTAAGGCCACCTGTAGCGCCGACACCAAAATATCGAGTGGGCTGGTCCACACCCACCAATCTGCGCTGCGCTGGGCCGATGCAACGATAGAGCCCTGCATGTTTTACTTCCGGTGAGGTCAAGGAAAAGGTAGGAAAAGGAGTTAGACAATATATCGAAATATCGCAATATTCAATATATCGCAATACTAGCATATCGCAATATCGCAATACTATCATATTGTGACTCAAGTATCGTTTTAGTATCGTATCGTGGGCATCTGGTGATTCCCACCCCTAGTGTGAACCAGGGTGCAGAGGTGTTGAAGGAGACGGTTTTAGTTTTGCGGGGGGCGAATGAGTCGAGGGAGGCAGACAGTGTGTTGTTGAGAAAATTGGTGAGATCATCAGGTGAGGTGGAGGCTCGGTCCAGGGTGAGAGCTTTGGTAAGCAGGTCTGAAAGTTGGAGGGGGTCAATTGATTTTGTGTTACAGAAGGTTATTTCTCTGAGGAGTTGGGGACATGTGGATGTGGATGAAACTGTGAACTGGATGAGAGTGTGATCAGACAGAGGGAATGGAGTTGGGTGGATGTTGAGAACCGGAAGATTGGCAGAGCAGACAAGGTCGAGGATGTGGCCTTTGACATGGGTGGAGAAAGTGACGTGCTGGGTGAAGTTGAAAAAAAGAGTGATGAGATCAGATGCAGACTTACAGGTGGGTGAATCAATGTGGGTGTTGAAATCGCCGAGGAGCAGTAGACGTGGGGAGAGAGATGTGGCTATTGTGAGGATTTATGTTAGGTCGGACAGGAATGATGGGTGAGGTTTGGGTGGTCGGTATATGAGGATGACAGTTATGGAGGTTTTAAAAGCCAGGAATTCAAATGATGAGACTGTGGGGAGGATGAGTTCTGTTATGCGGAAGCTTTGATTGAATATGACAGCCGGGTGATCGGGTGTTGAGGAGGGCAAAGGTGGGTGGATGAGAGGGTGAAGTAATGGGGGCACGGTGGAGAGGACGGAGGTTAGCCAGGTTGACAGTGCGGTGGAGGGGGGGGGGGGGGGTGAGAACGTATGGTTTGGATGTAGGGGGTAGTGGAGAGATGTGGATGATGGGAGTGTTTGGGGCCACAGTGGAGGTATCGGCATCGGTGGGAATTCACAGATTTTTAGTGGACAAAGGTGTATAGGAGAGGGAGGGAGAGGGAGAGAGACAGAGGCACGGGGAGACGGGTTGTCAGGCCATTTCGGATAAGTCGCCCAGCAGCAGATTTTATAGAGGTTTAACGTTATACAACCTAGTCTAAAATAACAAACCAATAACAAAACTCCACAATACAACCCTGATTAACTTTATATTATTGATTTTCTTTATTTAAGTGTCATGCTTCCAATGAAGCCCATGCAGCCCTTATGGGCCTTACAGCCCTTACAGGACACTTTTACTGTTCATCAAAAATTATCAAACATAAAACCAACAAAAACACCCAAAATACATACAGTGAAGTTGTACAGCATGAAAACCACAGCCTGGACCTACTTAAAGAGCTGTGCTTGCCTTCTATTCCAGGCCCTAGAAATAAAGTTAGCAGTCTTAAATACCTCAGTCTTAAACAACTACTCCAACTTCTGGCCATCATCTGCCCAGAAGAGCTCAGGTCTTTGTTTTTGTTTTTGCATTTCATCAAATAAGGAAATCCTCAAATCATCATATAAAGTACAATGTAACATACATTTGCCAGTCCTCTCTGTAATTAAGAGATAACTTTTGTTTCATATTAACGTTACAGCAAAGCATGTTGTGAAAAATATATGCGAGGTCTGCCTCTCTAAGAGTAGAAAAAAATGTCCTTTATCCAGGGGTGACTGTGAGCCTTGTCCCAGTTGAAGACCTTCTTTGTTAACTCTCTGGCATAATGAGGCCGTATCATTTCTCCCTTTAGTCTAATCTCCACCGGTTCCCAACCCATGTATGGCAGGGGCAAATGCATGTACCCCAAGGAAGCATCTTATGGCTCTATTCTGGATGGAATTTACTTTTTTGGCATCCTTGCAACCCCATACTCCAGCAGCATAACTAAAAATAGGACAAACACATGCTTCATAGAGCTGCGAGTATGTCTTTACAGAATTTCACTTGACCTATTACATATTGACCCTACAGCTCTCTCTGCAGAGTCTGCCAGTATTCCAATCCCGCGAATCATAGGACATAAATTCATCCGGAGTAAAGTATTTATAAAAATCTGTATATTCCAGAGGTAGCGTTCCTCTGGTAGCGAGTTTTACTCTGGTTGATCATAAGCCTCAATTTAGAGCACCAAAGGTTAACAATATTCAACATCTTCTGCAAGGTCTTCTGCAAACATCCTAAAAAGACATCGTCCAATTGTTCCCCTAATTTGCCTAAACCAGAATTTTTTATCTCCAGGGCTAGATCATTAACAAAAATGGCAAAGAGTGTGGGCGATAAAACATCTCCCTGCTTCACTCCAAATGGTGTTGGGAACGAACCAGTAGTCATATCATTCACTTGAACAGATGCTATAGGAGCCTGATACAATGCTGTGATAGCTTTGTAAAATTTACCATCAACACCAGCCTGGATTAGTTTAAAGAAAAGCAAATCTCTGTTAACCCAATCAAAAGCCTTCTGAAAATCTATAAAGCATGCATAGGTAGATTTTCCCTCTTGAATTCTTGCTCTAATAACTGTAGTTACAGTGTAGATATGGTCAATACAGGCCCTATGCTTCCTGAATCCATTCTGTTAATCAGCAAGTAAGTCGGACATCTCCAAATAATGTGAGAGCCTGTTGTTCAAAATACTTTTGTAATTTTCTAGACGGTACTCATGAGACTAATGCCCCTATAATTTAAAGGGACCCTTGGGTCATTCTTGGCACTTAACACGCAACACAGGATCTTCCTGTGTTGCTCACAAAACATCGTCAGTTCAAAATGCGACTGAGTGTTTAGCCTGCGTGACACAGTTCCTCAGGACTCATGAGACAACTCAGACAGGTATGTTTTGATATTTTATTTGGGGAAAGAAACAGAGACATTCACAAGGACAGCTATGTATTCTGTTTGTCCTTTCAACAGCTGGCGTAACTGGGGAAACCACAGGCACATTCCGCTGACGGTCGCCAGTTATCATAGTTGCCAGTTGTTCCGGATCACCGGCTAGTCGTAGCTGGGGAGCTAGTGAAGCCTGGGCTTGTCCTGGTCATAGCTGGGCAGCTGGTGAAGCATGTGCTTGTCCTGGAGGTAGTTAGGCCTCTGGTGAAGCATGGGCTTCTCTTGGTCGTAGCTGGGCAGCTGATACTGCCTGGGCTTCTCCTGGAGCTAACTAGGCTACTGCTGCAGCCTGGGTTTGGCCTGGTTTCTCAATCTGGTTTTAGTCACAAAATTTCGGTTTTCGGTCTTGTAAGAAAGCACTTAACACCACTTAAGATACTTTTTGTGAAGAAAATACTAAGGATTGAGTGGATATTTGATAGATTATCTCAGCAGGTTCCACAGCCCACAGCACTGTCAGCCATCTTGAAAGGGGTTAAATCCTGCAGTAGCCTATTATAAGCCTACCATTTACAAGTACTTATAACCCAGTTTATCTGGCAACAAGAAAGGAATGCGAGCCGAGCTGCAGCCTGCAGTCACAGAGAGCAGGGCAGAGCAGTGTACTTTCACATTCTCACTCATTCCTTTAAGAGCTTAAAAACTATATTTATCGTTCGATTTTCACAATAATCTTTACACAGAATGAAAGCCAAGGCTTTATTTTTCTAGACCAGGTAAAACCCCAACACGGCTCAAATAAATATGTCCTCGTAAAATCACATTTCTAGACAAACAGATTAGTGTGACATGCGACTTTGATGGAGCAGCTAGGTCACAAATGATAGACTCTTCCGCTCCTTGTGAAATAGTGCAGCACTTCCATGGTTAAAAATAAGCAACGGTGATGGTCCACCAAGACCAGAGGCCCATACCACAAATGGAGGATAAACAGATCCAGGATCTGTCCCTTGATCTGGTTTGGCTTAACCAGATCAAAGGAACCGCGCTATTCTGTACCACGATGCCTGTTTTCAGTTGGGTCTGTCAATTTGGATTTCTTTATCAGCTCTGAGCTCGTGCACCTGAAAATGCTCGTGAACAGGAGCCTGTCCCCACGAAAGAGGCGTGGTTTTGTAACAACTAGCCAATCACAATGCAATATGGAAAGCTCTGGATTTTGCAGCGTCAGACACGCCTATTTCCTCATTCATTGAAAGCCACAAAGTGGCAAATTAACAGAGCTTTACTACATGTCACGTCTGCGTTGGATATGAGTCTGTTACTGAAGGACTGTCTAAAGTTACCGCTTTTATTCACATCAGTCATTTGATTTCTGCTGCTGTTTCTGCCTAGTGCCTATACAGCAGATTAATATAGATCTACTCAATAAAAGCTGCAGGTGTTTTTTGCGAGTAGGACTGTAAACTCAGTCTAAATTTCCAAAATCCGTAGGCCTATTTAGATCATAGATTTAACGTTAGAAATATAGGCTCTGAATCAACACGGTGCGGGCATAGTTTAAATTGAATTCAAAAATAGCCTCTAAAAATAGCCGCTCCATTGGACACGCTTTGGAGACGTTTATGGTAACCTTTTTACGCAGGTGATTTAGTGATATTTCTCCACGCTGCGTTCAGCTGCAATCGGCAGGGTCAAACGTGCTTGGGAGCAAATAAAAAATAATACATCACACTGGAGGAGCAAGCCATAATATTAAGGAAATATGAAGAATGTAGGCTAATAAAAACCAAAGGCAAAACTGCTGCACATAATAATCACAGAAAGGAGGGCTGGCAAGAAATGCAGATTGTCTCAATGCGTAAGTTATTCAGCTTGCTTGATTTTGCCACCGATGTTCAGCATCTCCGTTGCACACACGGTGCGCTTGGAGACGTATATGAGTAAATGGGTCTTGGCGGTCGCAAGACTCTTCTCTCCTTTTCCATGAAGCTCATTGGTTCGTGAGCGGTGCCTTTTAAGGTTTAATCTTATCCTTGCAACTTAACCTGTTATCGACCAGGTTAAGTGTGAAGCATAAGTTGCTATGGAAATATATCTCACTAAGAAGATAAAGCAGCTACGAGCAAGATTTTCGATTGTTATTAAACAGTCTAAATTTAAAATTAAAAAGCTCCAAACCCCTCACAAAGCAGTTATAGTATCCATGTTAACCACAGAGCAGACACCGCGCCTGGTGTCTCCACCCAAGGTTAATCCTGGGTCACCTCAGATCTGGCAATTGTTCTCAACCCCACACTGTCAGAGGCAGAACCAAAACTATCAACTCTGCGCCTTTCCATGGTACTGCGTCAAGATGCCTTTAACACCTTTTAACCACACTGTCTCGATTATCTTCGCTTAACAGATATCAATGAACATTTTAGGACAACATGGTTACAAATGTCAATCAGCAGTCAACTTAAGGACCTTGTTACGACGCATTGTGTAATGGTTCCATGTCGCTGTTCCGACCTCCCGCTGGTTCGACCTCTCTCTATTTCGACCTCTCTCTATTCCGACCTCCCGCTTGTCCGACCTATACCCTCGACCACCCAATATTCCACAGACATCCTTTCCCAGCTGTCGCTGTCCATCAGCAGGAGTGCTGAAATGTAGATCAATCATTTTCGGCTGCGTGCATCCAAGCACCGATAGCCGCTAATGGTGACATGAACAGATTCGTTGAGAATTCACGGTAAATGTAGAAGAGCTAGGGAGAGATGTACAGGACTGAAAGACTGCCTCATCCTGCACACATACACCGAGCAGGGATTCCGCTAGCATTTTTTCTGGCCGGCCAATTGAGCTGGCGACATTCCAGAATTCTGGCTTTATAGAATATGTATCGGCCCAGTCTACATTTTGACTGACATCGCTGACATTTCATTTGAAAAAAGATAGATTAATAATTTCTTAAATACATAACATATTATTGTATAATTTTTTAGCAAACAAAATTTTAATTTTAAATCATTTTTTGATTTCCAAACAATTTTCTAACTATTCACTGCGGTCTAAAGGGAGCGAGCTGCAGGCACACTGCTCCTTCTTTAATTAATTAATTCAGTTCGGATTTGCAGACCCATTAACATTAAACAATAAAACACAAAAAACAAAAGCTATTATCCAATCGTCCAACAAACGTATTTTATTATAGTGAATGAACTCCCCACAAACTTTGAGAACTGAGTTTGTCATATATTCCCGTTTAATGCCTAAAGAAAGACACTGGCGGGCCTACATTAAATGTCTCTTTGCCTCCAAGAACGTGAAATGAAATAACTTGAAAGATAATCTAAATGAAGAAGTTGCCTACCTGCAACAAGCCAGAGATGAGACGTGCAGTCAGTCAAACTTTATAGCCTGCAGTGTTATGTATTGTCTATTCATTCATCTTTCTTTTACAATGCTTTTATTTTCTTGTCATTTAGTTAATTAGTTAATTTTGTTTAATTTCTATTCATTTAGGCTATTATTTTATTTCGATCCCCATGTCAGTTTCATCATCACCTCCATAATATTGCTAAAATCAGACACGGCCTCTCCCCCTGCTGCTGAGTCCCTCAAACAACAACATGAAAAGCAACGTGACTTCAGCATAAACAAAATGACAAAGTTGCACGGCACCGGCTGTATCAAACATCCCCATAGTCCCTGAAAAGTTGTAACACAAGAAAGACTATTGCATGGCTGTTTTTAAGCAAAGACACAATTTTTTTTTTTTAAAGTTTTAATATTTTTTCGGAGAGTAACATTCCAAATATGTGACCAGTATATCAGAATAACGCCTATTTGGAAATATTTAACAAGCAGCGAGCTGAGAGAGGCTCCTCGCAGCAGTAACGTGAGCCTGAGGGCAGGTCACTGGGGGCTGGGTTTACCCAGGCTAACTGAAGTTGGCTGCAGTGTAGCGTCTGAATATTGTCAAACGTCATTCGTGACCTTTTGTTTTGAAATTGGCCGCCAACTAGCGCTGAACCCGAAGAACAAATACAATTGCGTGCCTCTAATGCTGAAAAGAAAAGTCGGCGTGATGAATAAGGTGAATAAACCACACTAACAAACTAAACTAGCAAAAACAAATTCAGAAAAACAAGCACTAATATTAATTAAACTGAACCATCCTGAACAGCAACTGAAACCCTTTTGTGGCAGCATAACAAATACAAAATATAGCCGCCAGCGGCAATAGGAGGGTTTCGAGCCTTAATGCACACATTTCCAAACTGCAATGACAACACAATAATGTGGCCGTGGTGGCTGGTATCATTTTTGGAGAGAAATTCCACCAAAATCGATATTAGAATATGCCCCACGATATGCCCACAATCAGTTAAGATATCAGTAAAAAAAAAAAGTGATTTAAATATAATTTGACAATTTTGTTGTTGGGCTCACACATTTAAATGAAAAACAATCTATTTTTTCTAATAAGAATCAAAAAAGATTTGATTTCCTTCTTTTATGGCGGGTCATAGCGATTAATCACAATGTTGTGCATGGATCGTCGATGCATTATGCATCTTGCCCCCCTAATCACTGATGACATCACAATTCACTGATTCACTGCTGATGTCACAAATCGTTAAATCAACAGTAAAACCTTGCATCTTTCACAAAAAAGTGTGCACTGAATGCAGCACCGCATCCCAATACTCCACCAGTGTGCGGACACCCTGATTGTAATCACGCTTCAGACGTGAAATCCTCTCCTCCTGGCGCCGCCATTTCCTCTTTTGGGGTGTAGAAGGTTCCCCTCGCTCTGCAGCTGCTGTGGCGACCTCCACCAGACGCTGTTCGTCCTTCGCCTCAGGAAAATCCAGAGTGAGGGATGTTGCCTCTGGAGTGTCGAGTTCCACTTGTGATGAAAAGCTAAAACAATCCCTCAAACAACAACATGAAAAGCAACGTGACTTCAGCATAAACAAAATGACAAAGTTGCACGGCACCGGCTGTATCAAACATCCCCATAGTCCCTGAAAAGTTGTAACACAAGAAAGACTATTGCATGGCTGTTTTTAAGCAAAGACACAATTTTTTTTTTTTTTAGTTTTAATATTTTTTCGGAGAGTAACATTCCAAATATGTGACCAGTATATCAGAATAACGCCTATTTGGAAATATTTAACAAGCAGCGAGCTGAGAGAGGCTCCTCGCAGCAGTAACGTGAGCCTGAGGGCAGGTCACTGGGGGCTGGGTTTACCCAGGCTAACTGAAGTTGGCTGCAGTGTAGCGTCTGAATATTGTCAAACGTCATTCGTGACCTTTTGTTTTGAAATTGGCCGCCAACTAGCGCTGAACCCGAAGAACAAATACAATTGCGTGCCTCTAATGCTGAAAAGAAAAGTCGGCGTGATGAATAAGGTGAATAAACCACACTAACAAACTAAACTAGCAAAAACAAATTCAGAAAAACAAGCACTAATATTAATTAAACTGAACCATCCTGAACAGCAACTGAAACCCTTTTGTGGCAGCATAACAAATACAAAATATAGCCGCCAGCGGCAATAGGAGGGTTTCGAGCCTTAATGCACACATTTCCAAACTGCAATGACAACACAATAATGTGGCAGTGGTGGCTGGTATCATTTTTGGAGAGAAATTCCACCAAAATCGATATTAGAATATGCCCCACGATATGCCCACAATCAGTTAAGATATCAGTAAAAAAAAAAAGTGATTTAAATATAATTTGACAATTTTGTTGTTGGGCTCACACATTTAAATGAAAAACAATCTATTTTTTCTAATAAGAATCAAAAAAGATTTGATTTCCTTCTTTTATGGCGGGTCATAGCGATTAATCACAATGTTGTGCATGGATCGTCGATGCATTATGCATCTTGCCCCCCTAATCACTGATGACATCACAATTCACTGATTCACTGCTGATGTCACAAATCGTTAAATCAACAGTAAAACCTTGCATCTTTCACAAAAAAGTGTGCACTGAATGCAGCACCGCATCCCAATACTCCACCAGTGTGCGGACACCCTGATTGTAATCACGCTTCAGACGTGAAATCCTCTCCTCCTGGCGCCGCCATTTCCTCTTTTGGGGTGTAGAAGGTTCCCCTCGCTCTGCAGCTGCTGTGGCGACCTCCACCAGACGCTGTTCGTCCTTCATCTGCCTCAGGAAAATCCAGAGTGAGGGATGTTGCCTCTGGAGTGTCGAGTTCCACTTGTGATGAAAAGCTAAAACAATCAATAAAAACATGGTGAGTTAAACTATAAGTACAGTCTTGTTACCCTGTAGTTATAGCCTACTATAAGTACAGTCTTTTTACGCTGTATAGTTATACTATAAGTATACAGTCTTTTTACCCTGTAGTTATACAGTCTTGTTACCCTGTAGTTATACTATAAGTACAGTCGTGTTACCCTGCAGTTACACTATAAGTACAGTCTACCCGACATGGTTATTTGCGGGCTGTATTCTAAAGCCTTACCGAATTATCTCATCCTCATGACATTCAGTTACCTTCTTTTAATGAGATAATCTTGTTATGAGATCATTTGAGATAATCTTCAAACAAAAATGTATCTCCTTATGAGATAATTGTCTATCTCATACTAACAAGATAATTATATCATGGTTCTCATACTAACAAGATAATTATATCATAACGAAATAATTATCTCATAACAAGAAATGTGTTTATCATAATGAGAAGTTAAGTATCTCATTATGACTTAATCTCATTATTAATCTCATTATTATTGTTGCATTCATTTGAGAAATAAAATCACCCCATTTTTCTGAATTCATGACATCAACAAACTATTCTCTTGTTTTTCCGAATTAATGACAATTATTCAGCAGAAAATTATTATATATAATTCTGCCCTCTTTTTCTCAATGACCGAGATGTTTTAATACATAAAACAAATATGACATTTTTCTAAATAGGAAACAATTATCTTGTTAAAGGATGGCTTTCCCGTGGGGAATATGAATATATATTAACACGTTCACTGCCGTGGACGAGTTAACTCGTAAAAAAAAAAAAAACGGTTGACTGCCGTGGACGAGTTAACTCGTCAAAAAAAAATTTGACGGTGGGACGTGGATCTAACCCTTTTACATCTCCTATAAAAATATGGGAGCCACCGAACGTGTACAACCCATTCCACCGACCCACTAAGTGGCGACAGTGCTCTGCAGACTAGAGAAAGCCAGCCAAAACTGCAGGGAAAAGCGTGAGGAAGCCATTTTCATACTGTAGGCGAAAACGCTTTCGCGCTGGTGCACAACGGTGGCGCACAACGGTGGGGGGTTCCAAAAATAGACTGGGTGCAACACACTTTGAAACACGCAGCATAAGCCCAGAATCGCACAAAGCTTCATCAAAGCTCTCAACCGAAAACCCAAGAAACGAACGAGCCCCATCCAGACTCGCCCAACGAGGGGCCGCCAGGGAGGGATGCAGCACAGACAGGCAGCAGAAACTCGCCTGTGACAAACGCTGCAAAGCCACCAGAGACACGCCCACGGAGGGAGGAGTTTGAAGGAGAGGGGGGTGCGGGTGCTGTTATGGAGGAAATTACTGTTCAGAACTATATTGTTTAGATGTCTGATGTCTCACTGATGCCAAAAATAAATGGTTAAAGTGACTGCTCTGCCTGTTCTATCGAATTTCACAAAAATGCAATTATCTCAGCTTTCCTTTTCAGATGCTGAAACCATGCTGTAGTCAACTGCTAATGCCTACATAACTACTAACTCTACAAACTAACTCTTTTAGACAGAGAAAGCACACATTATATTAGTTCTTTTTAGATATTTTGTGTTCACAAACTCCTAGCAGAAAATAATCCTCGGCTCTTGAAAGATGAGCCAGAATCCTCAAAAAAAAACCTTGGCAGAAGCTACCTACAGTAAAAAAAAAAACTGTTGGCAGTGAATGTGTTAAATCTCACGCCCCTAAGGTTTTCGAATCCGTTGAAATTTTTGAAATTGGTTGTTTACAGCCAGAGATATCAACCATCTCTCACATTATTTCCATGACGCTCTGACGCAAAACGCGTCGGGGCGACAAGTCCAGCCTTGCGGAAGTCGAGCACCTATGAACTACACTACTTGTGGGCCTGTGGGCCATGTGGGCCATGGTCCCGCCTCTAGAGGTCCTCCACGCCCCTTCAGAGGTCTTGAACAAAAACAAAAGGCAGCCATCTTTTTCCACCGCCTAGCCTATGGTAGCTAATATTAGCTTCCCATAGCTCCTTGCAAAGAGACCATATCTCGGGAACGGAAGCACGTACAGACACGGGACTGGCGGCATTGGAAAGCTCGTCAAATTTTACATCTAGTAGTAGGTGCGATGAAGTAACGAAATCAACGCTGAGCAATGTACCCGTTTTTACACATTTTTACATTAAATAGTTACAACATCAGATGCGCGTAACTCCTTGGAAAATGCCTTAAAATGCATGAATTTTTTTTTATGAAGACATCTCCCGACATATATACTTCGGTTTAAATTTGGTGCAATTTGGAGGCAATTTTATTTTTGATTTTTTCTTCTCATAATATTTTTATGTCGAAGCCTTCTTCTTCTTCTTCTTCTTTGACTTTTATGGCGGTTGGCAAGCATATATGTGCATTACCGCCACCTACTGGAGTTTGATATCAGCCAAATGCCTGAGGGGTGGGCGTGGAAACGAAGGCCACGCGAGCCCAGTGCATTGTGGGAAATGTAGGATTTCGGGTCCCCGCACCCGCCCCTCCCCTCCACCACCCCCCCCCCCCCCCACACACAGAGTGGATTTCGGTTGATATCTCTGGCTGTGAACAAGCTATTTCAAAAATTTCAACGGATTCGAAAACCTTAGGGGCGTGAGATTTAATATATATTCATATTCCCCACGGGAAAGCCATCCTTTAATTCAGAATTTTTTCAGAAAACAGAGCAGACTTTAGTTTTAAATAAAAACTTCAAACTTGTCTAATTCTAATTAATTTTAATGACAATGTTTTGTTCATTCTGAAAAACAAGGCAGAATTTATTTTTTCGTTTAAAATTATCCAATTAATTCAGAAAAACAAGGCATATCTGGCTGATATATCATCTCAGCATATCTCATGGCTGATGTAGCTCTATCTCAATATCTCCCTATCTAAGTGCCAAAGACTAACTTTATCTAGTCTCGGCTCCCAGACGTTTGGTGAGCTGCGCCACCAAACGTCTGGGAATTTCACTGTCAGAAACTGTCTGTCCGAGCCCGGCGAGAACGGCCGGCAGCAGACACGCCTACATTTATTATTAGAATTTTATTTGGTAGCGGCAATGCCATTTATCATAGTGCTAACACAGAGCATGAAGCTGATATGCTCCAAACAAAATTTATAGCTGTTGTTTATTTTACAATAATGTTTCCTACCCGGAAGTGGTCCGCTTGCTACTGTGAGTCATCAGCAGGCTCTGTAACGTTAGCCTCGGGAGTCTGGCTTATCGCTGGGGGAAAGACCTCTAGCCGCCGGGGCCGGATGAAACACGTCCTATTATGTTTGTTTCTAAGTGATTAATATGTTTCTCCGCAAACGCGGCGATGTTTTGCGAGACACCGGTTCTGCATGAGCGTCACTGCCCCCAGAAAGCAGGCCCGCCCACAACACTCATGATTGGTTCTCCGATGCAAGGCTTCCAACAGCGCCACCTAACGTTATGCAAAGATTTAAATAGTAATATTCTCAGTCTTACAGGAGTGAAACGGATTAAGACTGAGGGCTGAGTCTAAACTTTATCTAACTTTCATCATAGTTTCTGTAATGCATTATCCAATTACTTTTGTCATAAATATAATTTTATTCGTTCACTGGTCTCTAGTCTCATCTGATTTAAATACAGACTCTGGTACCCCTATATTTTACAGGTGACTAGACATGAATTACACAGTAATTACATTGGTGTTCATGTCTAATTACAAATAGTTATATGTGACTATCGGGACCTGTAAAACAAATTTACCTAAACTCTCACTGAGTAGAGGCCAGGGATTCCGCTACGATTTTTTTCTGGCCAGCCAATGGAGCCAGCAACATTCCAGAATTCTGGCCTTATAGAATATTTACCGCCCAGTCAAAATGTAGCCTATTGAAAAAAGATAGATGTAGCCCAATCATTTCCTAAATACATAACATATTATTGCATAATTTTTAGCAAATGAAATCTTAATTTTAAATCATTTTTTGAATTCAAAATAATTATCTAACTATTCACTGCGGTCTGGCTTGCAACTGCAAAGGGAGCAAGCTGCACACCGCTCTTTAATTCAACAAATACCGGCTAAAAGCATGGATATAGGCTACGGCTAAAAAACGGAATCCCTGGTAGAGGCCACAGGCCACTATTGATAAAATGGCAAATGTTTCAAAAACTAACTTCATTACCTTCAACAAAGTTGTTGGTTCTGTTGTCAGACGTCCTGGTGAAGACATTCCACATTCGGGAAGAGAACTGGCTGCCGTCACGGATGTAGTTTCGCTCGATGTACTGGAAAAATTCTGCCAGCCTGGGGTAGCGCCGTCTTACGCGAGCAGTAGCTGCACTGGTTGCATGCAGGCGAAAGTTTTGACGCACCAAAGGCAATGGCAGGTACCCAATTGCCATTACTTTCTGGATGCATCTCCGCACCCTGCCATGCCGCCGGTATGGGCCAGCCAGGCCCAGCTCCTGAACCCTCCTCCACAGGCTTTGGCAAAAATGGAAATAGCATCCAGATGGCCGAGTGGCGGGTAGTTCAGTTTGGATTGCCAGCAGCAGGGAACTTTCAAAGTCAGTCACCAGCCGCCTTGGTCTCCATGGGTGCCCTGTGGCGCGCCGCACCTTGCGCTTCACGTGCATCAAAATCTCCCTGTACTGGCCAACAGTTTTGCCGGTCACCAGGCACATCACCAGTGGCACCACTCTGCCCAGGTACCTCCCATGGATGGTGACAAACTGCTGGTAGGGACTGGGGCAACTCTTGAATGTGCCGTCCATGTACACATCCTTGCACCTGCTGAGTTTGACAAAATTTCTCGTTGTTGCAAACACAAGCACCCCCCAGCCATTGTCCTGGTGGGACAGAAAGCGCCTTCCCCGCCATGTCTTGGCCCACTCATCTTAGTCAGGGATCCACAGGCCCAAAAGCTCAAGAAAATGGGTTGAACCTGACATGGCATGCTATACTTTTTTTTTGTGTTTTATCTATTCATTTGGACATTAAGGTCCACTGAATGAGAGGTCTGCTCTGCCGGAAACCTCGCGAAAAAAAGTTGTGGCCATTTTTGGATATGAAGCCTTTATTTTTTGACCGAAAAATGTGAAAGAGTTTTCTTTCCTCAAAGTCCTCAGTGGGTTGCGTAGGCTGTCAATAAATTCATCCCAGGTACACAGAACATGTGTGTTGACAACACCAAGTTAAGAAATACACTTACAAAACCTTTCCAAATGATTTATAGCCATTTTCTATTACAAAAAAGCACTCGTTTTTTGAATTTTCTCCATTATTTTCATCTTTACTTTGTTAGTAAGCAATTATATCCTGAAATATGACATCAGCCAATGTGTCATTCTTTTCAGCAGATATTGTGGATATTGGATCTGTGGTGATTTTATTACCTTTATGCTCGAAATTCCTCGAGACATGTTTTTAGTTTTAACAAAACCCTGTACCCCAAAGACAATACTTGTAACACAAGAAATTCAAAACAACAAAATGATTTTAATCACAAAATGTACACTGCATGACAAGCCAAGAAAACAATTATTGTTATACAGCTTTGGATAGATTGTGACCAGTATCTAGAAAACATTAAATTAAACATTAGCTGAACAAAATTATTGAACACAACACATTAAAAAAGAAAGAAAAAAGACTGGCAACAAGGTCTATAATATAACAAAATTAACTTTGCAATGAACAAAATAACTCAATCACTGTCACTGTCTTCAAGTGTGAGAAATAACTCAATCACTGTCACTGTCTTCAAGTGTGAGTTCAATCCTTGAACATTTGTTGGGGTCCCCAGTGCAGAGACATGCGATGACACACTTGACATTGGCTCTCACACAAGAGCATCCTCGGGCACACATGCTTTTCTTGCAGTGACAGTATTTCGTGTGTTTGAATTCTGCAGGTTTTGCCTCCTTCAGCATCATGGTTGCCATCAGCTTACCACTGACAAGCTCTCTGCCGAAGTCAGTGGCAACAGGGTAGGTTGGTTGAGACATGTGTGCTCGCTTGCATACAGCCAACTGATGCAGGGCTCGGCGAAGGTGTAACTGGAACGAAGGCATCTTCAGTAGGTGGAAGGCAACGCATGTCTCCTTTGATATTGCCAAAGAGATGGGCTCGCAGTGCATCCAAATTACCACTGAAGTCACTCCTCTCACACAGTGACACCATGTACCGCCTAGCCGCTGTCACAACATCTTTTTTAACATCCAGGCTTTCCCCAGGGTTACCGTATCTGCACAGGGGCAGAAGGTCTTCCAGGTGATCAACGGCAGTTTTGTAGGCGTGCTTTTTTCCTCTTCTGTAGAGATAGCTCACTGTGTCACATCCAGTCAGTAGGTGCTGAGGAGCATGGAGGAAAGATCTGCAGCTTGAACATCATTGTTCACTGCCAGGGCGTTTGCGATTGCATGAGCAGGTAGATATCCATCTTCTTTACCCACAGCTCCTGCAGGCCATCCATGTGTGCAATGTAGTATATGCACATCATGATCACGTCTGTGTCAGTAGCCACCACTACAGCCCGTTTGTGGTGCAGATGTTGTAATGAGTATGCAATGTGGGCAAACACCCTGGTATCTGCCTCCTCATGCTTCTCACAGGATAGTTCTGGAAGCTCAACCTGACAATCTGCTTTTAACAGATCAGTGCGACCAGGATCACGGAAAATTACATGGATGGCCTGCAGGAACTGTGGTTAAAGAAGATGCAATCGCAGACGCCCTGGCAGTGAACTATGATGTTCAAGCTGCAGATCTTTCCTCCATGCTCCTCAGCACCTACATACTGACTGGATTCAAGATTCAAGATTCAAGATTTTTATTGTCACTCCGTAGTACAAGTATCACGTGTGAAATTCTTGTGCTGTAGGCTCCGGTACAACATAGTGCAGTATAACAGTGCAAAAACAGGGCATATAGATGCAAGCAATAACAGTAAACTTTTCCTTTTCTTTTCTAGCGTAGACACCTTAAAACATAAATAAACATTCTGTTTGCACAGGTGCAAATAACATAGGCATAATTATCATATGTAATGGTAGCAGCTGCTACATGATTGTTTATTTGTGTGTGATAAGGAGTCTCGTGGCCTGCGGGAAGAAACTGTCCCTCAGGCGATTTGTTCGTGGTTTTGGAACCCTGTATCTCCTCCCTGAGGGTAACAGGGAGAACAGGCTGTTGTGGGGGTGGTATGTGTCCTTGATGATCTTCAGGGACCTCCTGAGGCACCGCTGATTGTACAGTTCCTGCAGTTCTGGTAGCTCACATCCTGTTACGTGCTGGGCCGCGCGCCTCACTCTTCTTAGTGCCCTGCGGTCCATGGTGGTACAGTTCCCATACCAGGTGGTGAAGCAGCCAGTCAGCAGGCTTTCAATGATGCCTCTGTAGAAGTCCCTGAGGATTTTTGGTCTTAGTCGCTGTTGGGCCTTTTTGACAACAGTGTCGGTGTGGCTGGCCCATGTCAGGTCCTGGTGGATGTTGACTCCCAGGTCCTTGAAGCTGTCCACCTTTTCCACCACTGTGCCATTGATGGTGATTGGGGGGTGTGCGCCCCCCCCCTCCCCTCCTGTAGTCTACAATGATCTCCTTGGTCTTGGAGACATTTAGAGAGAGGTGGTTGTCCTGGCACCATTGTTCCAGGGCCTCCACCTCCTTTCTGTAGGCTGTCTCATCGCTCCTGGAGATCAGCCCCACGACTGCTGCGTCGTCTGCAAACTTCACGATGGTGTTCGAGGTTTGAGTCGCCACGCAGTCGTGGGTGTAGAGGTCGTACCAGAAGGGGCTGGAGACGCATGCCTGGGGCACTCCTATGCTGATGGTCAGTGGGGAGGAGGTGAGGTTGCCCACTCTCACCACCTGGCGGCGGTCTGTCAGAAAGTCCAGGATCCAGTCACACATTGCTGTGTTTAGTCCCAGGACCTTGAGCTTGTGCTGTGACACAGTGAGCTATCTCTACAGCTAGCTCTACAGAAGAGGAAAAAAGCACGCCTACAAAACTGCCGTTGATCACCTGGAAGACCTTCTGCCCCTGTGCAGATACGGTAACCCTGGGGAAAGCCTGGATGTTAAAGAAGATGTTGTGACAGCGGCTAGGCGGTACATGGTGTCACTGTATGAGAGGAGTGACTTCAGTGGTAATTTGGATGCACTGCGAGCCCATCTCTTTGGCAATATCAAAGGAGCTGATGGCAACCATGATGCTGAAGGAGGCAAAACCTGCAGAATTCAAACACACGAAATACTGTCACTGCAAGAAAAGCATGTGTGCCCGAGGATGCTCTTGTGTGAGAGCCAATGTCAAGTGTGTCATCGCATGTCTCTGCACTGGGGACCCCAACAAATGTTCAAGGATTGAACTCACACTTGAAGACAGTGACAGTGATTGAGTTATTTCTCACACTTGAAGACAGTGACAGTGATTGAGTTATTGTGTTCATTGCAAAGTTAATTTTGTTATATTATAGACCTTGTTGCCAGCCTTTTTTCTTGTGTTCTTGTGTTGTGTTCAATAATTTTGTTCAGCTAATGTTTAATTTAATGTTTTCTAGATTCTGGTCACAATCTATCCAAATTAAGCTGTATAACAATAATTGTTTTGTTGGCTTGTCATCCAGTGTACATTTTGTGATTAAAATCATTTTGTTGTTTTGAATTTATTGTGTTACAAGTATTGTCTTTGGGGTACAGGGTTTTGTTAAAACTAAAAACATGTTTCGAGGAATTTCGAGCATAAAGGTAATAAAATCACCACAGATCCATTGATTTTGAGTTGATTTTAATCATCTTTAGTGTGGAATGACTATAATATCTGCTGAAAAGAATGACACATTGGCTGATGTCATATTTCAGGATATAATTGCTTACTAACAAAGTAAAGATGAAAATAATGGAGAAAATTCAAAAAATGAGTGCTTTTTTGTAATAGAAAATGGCTATAAATTATTTGGAAAGGTTTTGTAAGTGTATTTCTTAACTTGGTGTTGTCAACACACATGTTCTGTGTACCTGGGATGAATTTATTGACAGCCTACGCAACCCACTGAGGACTTTGAGGAAAACAAACTCTTTCACATTTTTCGGTCAAAAAATGAAGGCTTCATATCCAAAAATGGCCACAACTTTTTTTCGCAAGGTTTCCGGCAGAGCAGACCTCTCATTCAGTGGACCTTAATGTCCAAATGAATAGATAAAACACAAACAAAAAGTATAGCATGCCATGTCAGGTCCTCTCAAATTTTGGGTGACTGGATCCCTGACTATCTTCAATCCGGACATCATCCACATCATCTGGAATCGGAGGGTGAAGGGATGCCCGGGTCCTGGTCAGTGTCGAGCGGACAGTGTTGAATCCCGGGACCACCTCATCATCCTCATCAGCATCTCTAACAACGCTATCATAGACCCTTTTCACTGGAATTGAGGGGTCTGCCTTTATCGCCTCAACCATTTCCTGCTTAAGTGCATTGGGGGCAATGAGATTCATATCAGTGGGGTGATCGTGCTCTGGCACTTGTAGGATGGGGATATTAGCATTGGCTACATCCATGTCAAACATGCCTGTTTGCAGGTATGCCCTGCACGCCTTCCTCCAACAGCGCCAGTAGATCTTGACCCCTTTTGCCTTGTTTTTTTGGTAACGGTACCCATCAAGGATTAAAACCTTGCCTCCGTGATTTCCTGGCTGTAACTTCGCCATTGCCATTGTCAAACTCACCGAAATGACAGCTGCTTATCTGACGGCCACGAGGTTAATGGCGCAGGTACACAATTAACCTAAACTGGAAGTGGGGTCACGTGCCCAAAGGTGAGAGAAAAGTTTAACCCCCTAGTGGCTGCAGCCGTAGGGATTGAAAAACGAATATTGTAGGCTATTGTGCTTTAGGATACTTTAACTGACATGCACGCAGAAGCAGCGCCTAGCGGCGCTGGAAGGGGCTACGGGAGTGGAGCTGGCCGTGGTGCGACCCGCGCGGAGGCTGTCCCGTCGCTGTCCGAGGTGCTGATCTGCCTTCTCTCTCTCCACTCCACAGCTGTCCATGTAATCTAACGTTATGCCTCCACTCGTAGGCTATAAAGGCACATTCAACTCGAGCACATTTTGCGCACAGAATGCCCCGCAATTTGAAGATCAATACACATAACATGTAGACATTAGGTTGAATCCAAATGCAACATGCAGACAAGAACATGCAGCAATATACAGATTTTAGCTATCTACACAAAGGAAAACGTGCAATCTTGTCTGGATTTGCTGGCATTTAGTATGATTGATGTAAACCGAACGTGTGCGTAATAAGATCTCCATGCCATGGAGAGGTGCATACACACTTGCGCATGTGTATGAGTTTGGCAGGGTGCTGTCTAGTGACTGTTGTCAACATAAACAACATCGGGTTTCGGGATGCAGGCAAAGGCATTGCAAGTATAATTGGACCATTCTAACATTCTTGGATGATATATATTGCTCCACTAGATGGTCATGGCGAGCAATGTACATACAGATCGTTATTAACTACATACACACACACACACACACACACACACACACACACACACACACGTGGACCCGCGACATAATAAACAATAATAAGAATCATAATAACAATAAAAACATAATAATAATAATAATAATAATAATAACGTAAAAATAATACCAATAACAATGTTAATAATAATGATAACGATAATACTAATAATAACACAATAATAAAAAGAATATTAATATTAATAATAATATTATTAACGTACAAATAATAACCATATAACAATACCAATAATATAAGAACAACAACTACAAAGATAATAGTAATAATAATAACAACTTACAACAACAATAATAATAATAATAATAATAATAATAATAATAATAATAATAATAATAATAATAATAATAGAACATGGGGGTGGCTTTCTTTTATTGTTTTTTATTTTTCGGGACAGAGTTCACTCAAAAGGTACATGTCAGCTGGGCTGAGTTGAGTTGGGCTGAGTTGTGTGTGTGTGCGTGTGTGTGCGCGCGCGTGTGTGTGCGTGTGCACGCGTGTGTGTGGGTGTGTGTGTGTGTGTGTGTGTGTGTGTTTGTGTGTGTGTGTGTGTGTACACAGGTGTGTGCATGCCGTGGGTGTTGTGCGAAACAGCGCCTATTGCGGCTGTTTGTGTGCGCTTCCCATGGCATTGATTTACATGTGATTAAAGCTTGGTTGACAGAGCCGAATTTATGGCAGTGTAGGTCGGACTAGTGGGAGTTCGGACTAGCGGGAGGTCGGACTAGCGGGAGGTCGGACTAGCGGGAGGTCGGACTAGCGCCCGGACCCCTTATGTAATAACTGCACATTATGTAATAAAATCGTAAAATGTAATAAAACCTCACTTTCAATATGTAATAACGACGCATTATGTAATAATATGCGCAATATGTAATAAATAGCCTGAACGCAATATGTAATAACGTTTGACGCATTTTGTAAAAAAATTATTACATATTGCACAAATTATTACATAATGGGGGGTTGCACTTTTTTCTGGTTGAAAATGTAATAAGTGACGCATTATGTAACAAAAATAGAAAATGCACTGAAGTTGTCATGGGGGGGAGTAGGCTAATAAGTATATTTGACCATAAAAAGCATTTTAACAGAGTGTTGACCCGTGACAATTAACCCAGAATGTGCAAATGTCTCTGTCCTCATGTGTCAAAACCAGTCAAGCAACTAGATATAGCCTAGTTGTTCAGCTGATGATGAACTGAATCTATGGGTGACAACAGTCCGATCGGGTAGGCTACACCTTCTCTCTCAGCTTGCTGTGGCACTTTTCTTTATGGTAAACCAGCGGGCATAGACTTTAAGACCCGACACTTGCATTTCAATTCTGGCCTTTGATCTACAAGTGATAGAAGCGTGGTTGACATAGCCACATTTACTGCCTCAATCCATAGATTACAGGGCCATTTAAACATAATAAATCCATTAAGAATTGATGATTGCAGACATGCACATTTGATTTAAATCGGCAAGCATTTAGACATTTAACTGCTGGAGCCAGCAAGCAACATGTTATGTTTTTTTACCCCATGCAGTCAGATGGTCAAAGCCATGTGTCTCATGCAGCTCCCTAATCCCCTTCTCTGTATCGGCTATTGCATCTTGAACTAGACTGGTTGAATCTGAGATGTATGTACAACATTCAGAGCCAGTCACCTTACAGACACCTCCCTGAGATGCCAAAATTCTCGATTCTGCATTACTACATTTCCTGTCTCTGTCAGTTGCTTTTGCATGGCTACTGTAGTTTCTTCATGTGTCTTTCTAACACAGTGCACTAATCTCTTCATGTGATGTGTACACACCATAACATTGTAACAGGATGCCAGCTATGCGTTGGAAGGTTGAAACAGATTACATGAAATGGGGTCAGCTCATTGCTTGCTACACGCCTAACTAAGGGCGCAAGGTATCCAAGATAACACGCCCCACCACAGTGGGGCACAGCTGAATGCACAGTCCCCACAAACCACATACACCTGTTCCGGGAGGATACTTGGCTGGGGTGTCAAAATCAACCGTCAACCGATTTTCCCTAAGGGACTGTTCATTATTTACCAGAGGGGACGTATGGTGCAAATTGGGGGAGGGGTGACAAATATCTTTTTTGAGGAGTTTTTTTTTTTAATTGTGGCTTTAGGGAGGGTCATGAATGTTTTTCCTTCTAAATATACTTTACAATAGCTCCCCTATCTATATCTATGTTTACCATGTATGGTGACTTGACTTGGTAGCTCCTTTTACTTTTTTTTACTTTTATTTCATTTAGCAGACGCTTTTATCCAAAGCGACTTACAAGTTACACAATTACAATTTATAAACATATCAGATAAGAACAAATTAAAGAGAGAAACATAGGTAAGAGTCAAATGTAAACATTAAGATAAGTTAAAAACAACAAATGAAGCAGTGAAATGTGAAATGTAACAGTAGTATTAACCCTTAAGGAGGACCTAGGTGTAGTCCAAAGAGGTGGGTTTTCAGCCTCCGGCGGAAAATAGGAAGTGTTTCGGCCAGCACGACCGAAGGGGGAAGCTCATTCCACCATTGTGGAGCCAGAGAGGAGAACAGGCGGGAACGGGACAGACGACTACCAGGCATCAGAAGTGGTGGAGGGGCGAGGCGAGCGGTGGAGGTGAAGGAGCGGAGGGAGCGGTGAGGTGTTTGGAAGGTGACGAGGGATTGTAAATAAAGGGGGGCTGATCGGTGGACTGCCCTGAAGGCCAAAACCAAGGTCTTGAACTTGATGCGTGCAAGGACAGGGAGCCAATGAAGTTGACGGAAAAGAGGGGTGACATGGGAGAATTTAGGGAGGTTGAAGACCAGACGGGCAGCAGAGTTTTGGATGAGTTGGAGGGGCTGGATGGCAGATGCGGGTAACCCCGCCAGGAGGACATTACAATAGTCCAGGCGGGGGAGGACAAGAGCCTGGACCAAGAGTTGTGTTGCCTCGGTGGTGAGGAACTTACGGATTTTTCTGATGTTATATAAAGAGAATCTACAGGAGCGGGCGATGGCTGTAATTGAGGGTGAGTTAGATAGCTGGTTGTCGATAAGAACACCAAGGTTTTTAACGAATTGAGAGGGAAGAACTGTGGTATTGTCGATGGTGATGGAGAGGTCAGTGAGGGGGCAGTTTTTACCGGGGATGAAAAGTAATTCAGTTTTGCTGAGGTTCAGTTTGAGATGATGGTCTGTCATCCAGGAGAGGATGTCTTTGAGGCAAGCGGCAAGACGTGTTTCAATCTGTGTGTCGGAAGGGGGAAAAGAGAGAAAAAGCTGAGTGTCGTCAGCGTAGCAGTGATAAGAGAACCCGTGAGAAGAGATTACGTGACCCAGCGACCTAATATAGAGCAGAAAAAGAAGGGGACCGAGGACTGAACCCTGGGGGACACCCGTGTTCATAGTGCAAGATTTAGAAAGGGAACCCCGCCAAAGAACTTGAAATGTGCGATTGGAGAGATAAGAGGTGAACCAGGAGAGTGCAGCACCAGAAATACCCAGATCAGAGAGAGTGGAGAGAAGGATGTGGTGGTTTACAGTATCAAAGGCAGCAGATAGATCAAGGAGGACAAGAACAGAGGAGAGGGAAGCAGAGCTTGAGCAGAGTGAAGGGCATGTGTGACGGAGAGGAGGGCGGTCTCAGTGGAGTGGGCTGGTTTAAAACCAGATTGAAGGGGATCCAGGAGGTTATTTTGAGAGAGATGGAGGGAGAGTTGTTCAGAAACTGTACGTTCAAGGGTTTTGGAAATAAATGAAAGGAGAGATACTGGACGGTAGTTTTGGACGGAGGAGTGGTCAAGGGAGGGTTTTTTGAGGAGAGGTTTGACTATGGCAGTTTTAAGAGGAGGAGGGACGGTGCCGGAGGACAGTGAGGAATTGATAAATGAAGTGAGGAAGGGGGATAGATCAGGGGAAATGGTTTGAAGAAGAGAAGAGGGGATGGGATCCAGGGGACAGGAGGTTGCACGATTAGATGAGAGAAGTTTAAGGATAGCATCGGAGGAAAGGGGTGAGAAAGAGGAAAGAGTTGTAGTGGGGGACGGGGAACCAGGGTAGAGATTGGAAGTGCTGTTGTTGGTTGCTGGGGGAGGGAATGAAGAACTGATGTCATGGATTTTTTTGATGAAGAAGGACATGAAGTCATCAGCAGAAAGGGAGGAGGGAGGAGGAGGGGCGGGAGGATTAAGGAGAGAGGAAAAAGTAGAGAAGAGTTTACTGGGGTTGGAGGCAGAGGACTGAATTTGGGAAATGAAAAAGGCAGACTTAGCGGAGGAGACAGTAGTGGTGAAGTTGGATAGAATGAGGTGATAGGCGGAGAGGTCAGAGGGGTTGTGAGACTTGATCCATTTTCTTTCGGCTGCCCGAAGCTCTGTCCGGCGAGCTCGCAGAGCCTCGGACAGCCAAGGTGCAGGGGGACAGGGTCGAGCAGGTTTGGAGGTGAGTGGACAGAGGGAATCAAGAGCAGAGGAGAGAGATGAGAGAAGACTGGTGGCAGCATCGTCAGTGGAAAGAGAAGAGAAATGTTCAGCAGAAGGGAGGAGAGAGAGGACATCAGAGGAGAGGGCAGAGGGTGAGAGGGTTTTTATATTGCGACGGGTGGTGATGATGTGAGTGGGGGGAGGGGGGAGTATAGGGAGGGGAATGGGAAGGGAGAAGGTTATGAAGTGGTGATCGGAGACAGGGAGGGGAGTGACTGTGAGGTTGGAAGCGGTGCAAGCACGGGTGAAAACGAGGTCGAGGAGGTTCCCCGCTTTGTGAGTGGGCGGAGAAGGAGAGAGGGAGAGGTCAAAAGAAGAGAGGAAGTTTAGAAAGAGAGGGGAGTGAACAGAGGCAGACGGGAGATTGAAGTCTCCCAGCAGGACAAGGGACGTGCCATCCGGAGGGAACAGGGAGAGGAGTGAATCCAGCTCATCATAGAGAGCTCCAAGTGGACCGGGGGGACGATAAATGATGATAATGTTGAGTTTAACTGGGAAAGAAACAGAGACAGAGTGAAATTCAAAAGAGGATAGAGGAAGGTGAGGAAGAGGAGAAACCGTGAAAGACCATTTGGGTGAAATTAGGATACCAGTGCCACCACCACGGCCAGAGGCTCTGGGAGTGTGAGAGAAGGAAAAGGCATCAGAGAGGGCTGCGGGGGTTGAAGTGTTTTCAGGGATGATCCATGTTTCTGTAAGGGCGAGGAAGAGGAGTGACTGTGAAGTGGCGAGGGCTGTGATGAAGTCAGTTTTCTTAATAGCAGATTGGCAGTTCCAGAGACCAGCAGTGACAGAGAGAGGTGAAATGGAAGGTTGGGGGAATGAGTAATTGACTGGGTTTCTACTGAGAGAGTTGATGATTTTGGCATTGTGATTTATACGTGAAGAAGAGGGGTGATGAGGTCTATGATTAATGAGGATAGGGATATTGGAATTGCGGTTAACAGGTTTGCAGAAAATTGTATTGCTAGAGGCTGTGTGAATAGTGGTGGATAAATGATCTGAAATAGAAGCTTCGGGAGGGATGGAGAGAAGTTCCACTCCCGGTCGATAGGGGGAGCTCAAAGGATGGGGAGATGTAATTGAAGGTGTACTAGTGGGCAAGAGAGGGAGCGAAGAAGAGCGGGGGGAGGGCAGGGACGGTAGTGGTCATCTGATCCCACTCCTACCCTCCAACCAAACCTCATCCCCACTGCACTTGGGGGCAAAACATGCCCTATGTAGCACCAGGATTGGCCAGGCAGGCGCCCATGCAAACTTTTCTGAGTAGCGCAATCTAGCACAGCAGGTATTTCTATCTCATCTCAATCTGATAGCCTATTTGAGGCAAAGTTGTTGACGTGTCATGTCATATAATGTTAAGTTACCATTTATTTTCATTATGCTGGCCTGTTCCGCTTTATTGTCTAAAACATGTTTATTCTCAGACAATTTGACTTGAGTGCAAGACTCAAGCCCCGTGAGAAAAATGTGAAGTGTTAACCAGCATTATTCAGGTTTTAAAGTTACTGCCCTGCATTCTGTCCATGTATTTTTCCCTTTCTCCATTTCACATAGGGTCTGAATAGCATGCATCTTCTCACGTTTGCCTATGAAGATGCAGATGTCTGCATAGATTTGTTTAGAGTGCTCCTAGAGGGTACCTTGCATGGGGAGTGCTCTTGTTTTACTTGATGTGCTTTTATCATCTGTTTAGACTGTATCTTGTCTGTAATTTTGAAACTTTTATACACATATATAACCAGTTCCCAGAAACACAGGCAATAATAACATTAACATTTAAAATAATAACTTTTAAATCTATAATATCCTTAGGCTGAATGTCTGTCAACTGTCAAAGAGAAGCTGTGAAGCTCTGGCCTCAATTCTCTCCGGACGCTCTAGTCTGAGAGAGCTGGCCCTGGGTAACAACGACCTGCATGATACAGGAGTGAAGCTGCTTTCTGCTGGACTGGGGAGTCCACACTGCAGACTGGAAACTCTCAGGTAAGATCCATTTACAGTTATTCAGTTGGCAGATTTGCTTCAGATTCTCCACTCCACACGGAAGCAGCTGGCTGCCTGGCACTCCATAGTTCCCACTCGCGTAGCGCCACAACACGCTGAATTCCATTCGATTTAGGGGCAGAACACGCAAGGATTGGCCAACACCAAATCCAGTCCCCAGAATTGTCGAATAAGATCATCGACATGCTATGGCCCGCCTCTCAACCCTCTGTCATCTCAGACAATATTTACTTTCAGTCTGAAATGTCTCTGACCCGTCATACCACTTGGGTTCTGTTGGGTCCAGCTTGTCTTTAAATGTGTATTTTCAATTTCACTTAAAGTTTTTCCAGAATGTGGTTTAGTCTGACCCTAATTCATACACAGCCATTTATCTGCATGAGAGAGATGTTGAGAAAAGATGCATGTTTTGATACCATGTCATTTATATTACTGCACTTCTCTCTATGTCTCCCTCAGTCAAAATTGACCTGTTCAGAGTGAAGCAGCTAGAATTTCAACTAATGATAAGAGGCCATAATAAACAAAGGAGATCTACATAGTGAGGTTCACTATGTTTTGTTGTTGGAATTTTTGGGAGATTTGCAAAACTATACATTTTTGGAATTGTCAGAGCATGGAGAGTCTGAAAACCAATGTTGGCATTTGCAGAGGCTGTCATTTTGGATTTTCAAAATCACCACTATAAAATACATATTCTACGCTATCTCATTTCCAGTCAACGTAGATTTGCATGAAACTTGGCAGAAAGGTTGGTCATGGGCCAAGGATGAACTGATTAAGTTTCCACACCCACTAGCCAAAACGGGGCATGACAATGGGCATGTCCAATCACAAAAAGTTGTCTAATTTCCAAATGGATTCACGTAACACCACCAAACTTTGTAGGAAGATTGGTCATGGGCAAAGGACAAACTGACAATCTTTCCACGCCCACTGGCATTCCACTGTACTATGATGGTCATTGTTGTTGTTATGTTATGTTGCTTTGTGAGTTATGTTATATGGAATGATGGTAGTAATAGTATTGTTATATTTATTATTATATTATTGTGAAATAATTTTACTGGTATTGTCATAGTGATATTGCGTCTCATCATTCATTTACTATAACCATATTAGCACTGTCCTTTTCCTTCCCTCCACCACACATACCCAAACATGTTTCATATACCAACATGTAATCTCTGCCCCTATGCTCTTATCACATCATCACATACATCATTGTAACTGCTTTGTGGTATTATATGTACATTTATCTGTTGTGTCTATATTGTCTATCTTATGTGTCACACTTGTTAAATGCTATCTTCACTAGAAAAACAAAACAAGAAAAATGCACACACACAGCGAGTACGGACAGAAGACTCCGTCCATATGTGTATCTGTATTTAATGTTTAGCATAATTATGCCTTTAAACTGATTAATTCAATATAATCTGCTTTATATAGCTTGATGTTTGTATTTTGGCTGCATTACTTATGACACTTTAATATCTGCTTTTACATATAAATATTAAAGCAGCTACGAGCAACTTTTTCGATTGTTATTAAACAGTATAAATTTAATATCAATGCATCACATCTTACCTCTAATAGTCAACGAGACCAAAGCCGTGTGGATCAGAGATTGCTCCCTTTAGATGATTATTAAGTCTGTGTCTGTCTAAACTCGCGTCAATAGGGGGCTCTCTCTCTCTCTCTCTTACCGCCGGACCGTCTAAACCCGGAAGTGAAACGCGGAAGTGAAACGCAGCTGCCTGCCTACGCCGTTCGCGCTGCCTAGCAACGCAGCATAAACAATGTGAATGCCACGCATACTCTCGCGAACATCTCTCGTTATATTCTAACAGGTTTTTTGGAAGATATTTTGTGGTTATGGCCGAAGTGGCTGCTGCAAACCGTTTCATTTCACTTCCTGATTTTCCCTGGCCACAGACAGACTAACACTGGCCGATTCACTCGCGCTTCAAGCGAGACTACTCTGCGTTGGTCTCGTCGACTATTAGAGGTAAGATGTGATGCATTGATATTAAATTTATACTGTTTAATAACAATCGAAAAAGTTGCTCGTAGCTGCTTTAACATTATCATTATTGCTGGTAATCTTTTAAAGAAAACTGCCATTATAATCAAAAATAATAACATTTTTCATATGTTTATTTCTATTGAGTCTGAGTGGCTGTAAGCTGTCAAAGAGAAGCTGTGAAGATCTGGCCTTAGTCATGTCCCAGTCCACTGATCTGAGAGAGCTGGACCTGAGTGACAACAACCTGAAGGATGCAGGAGTGAAGCTGCTCTCTGCTAGCCTGGAGAGTCCATACTGCCGCCTGAAAACTCTGAGGTATTATGCTGTTTTTATCATTTTTTTTATACTTTTAGCTTTTATATTGTAACGGCAACCTGTTTTTATGTGTGTTCTGTATTTTTATATTATTTGTAGTATTTATTTTTTTATAGATTTCTGCTGTTGGGGATAAGGAGCTGGTTCGGTCATTGATATTAATAAATTATGAAGTTTGTCAGAAGATATAGTAATTCTCTATTAATTTGGGGCACCAGAGTAAGATAACGCTCACACACCTGCCTATCAGTCTTGTTACGACGTCTAGGCACCAAACCATATCAAATCAGTCTCAGCTAATAATTGGATTTGTACAATTAGAAGGTTAAAGTCCATACACTGGGCTTCCTCACAGTTAACCACAGATATTGTGTCTATATGCTGGAATAATCAATAGAGACTTATAGAATATGTAACAAATGTATTTATTTATTAACCACAACATTAATATTACATTCATTTATACAAATTTTAATAGTAAAGTAATAAAACATTAATATTAAATATCAAATGTAATTCAAATATATTTATTTAATACAAAATGCATTTATATTAACCACAGCATTCATATTAAATATCAATATTATAGGGGATCATCAATCATCACACCTAACTACAAGCTACTAATCACATATATGGCTACACTAATTAATAAACAATAAACACTGCTTGCATAACTTGAAGGTAGGATTTTTCTTCAAGTGTGTGTGTTTGTGTATGTGTTTGTGTTTGCAATACATTACCAGGAGATGGCAACAGAGTGAAGGAGGAGAGACAGGAGAGTGGCCATAAGGCTGTCTCAGGGGGTGTCACCGGGAGTCGTGTTTGTTAACAGAGCTCACTGGGGATCTATAGGTGGAGCTTGCCTTCTTTGCAAAATATTGGTCCTGTTAAAACTTTAAGGTGAAATCTATGGGAACATGGTTAGGCTATAGTGGAGATGAATGAGACTTGGGGTTAATCACTCTTAGAGAGGATTTGTCGCCCATTAAACTATCAGCGTAGTTACTCTTAGCAAGTGGAATGCATCTGAGTCTTGACCTTCGTGTGTCTATGGATGTTTAACTTTAGATGAAAGGGATGCGAGAGAGAGAGAAAAGATGGATGCACAACTCTCAGTGGTGGAAGTACTGAAAGCCTGTACTCAAGTAGAAGTACTGTTACATTACTGAAATATTACTCAACTACAAGTAAAACTACTGGTGTTAAAAATATACTCCAGTAAAAGTAGAAAGTACTCTTCTAAAAACTACTTGGAGTATTAGTTACTTTTTTAACCATCAATGTTTAATAGCAAGCTGTGAAAGGCATTTAATTGAAAGGGGAGATCCATGTAGAACATCTATACTTTCAACAAAGCACATTTATCTGATAAATGATATGAATGAAAGATCAAGAATGACAGAGTTTCTCGTTATCTACTGGAAAAATACATCACCACAGGGTCAGACTGTGAGTTCTCCTCTGTTGAGTCTGTTTCAAGAGCTTTGACCCCCACTGGTGCTCTCGACAGAACATCAGCAGTGGCTATGTTTTTACCTGCAACATGGGAAATGGAGTATGAGAACCTCATTAATCTCATACTCAGTCTCTGAATACGAGGAGGTAGCTCCTCCAGGTTATTTGCCCCCAGCAGCGGCACAAGAGGTTTATGGTCAGTCTCGACGTGGAAATCAATTCCAACTAGGAAATCAGAGAATCGCTCACACACCCATGTAATGTCCAAAGCTTCTTTTTCTATTTGAGCATATCTTTGCTCTGTGTCAGTGAGCACTCTGGATGCATACGCTACTGGTTTGAGTTGGTTGTCTTGTTGTCTCTGCAGCAATACCGCTCCCAGTCAGTATGAGGAAGCGTCGGCTGAAACCACTGTGTCGGCTTTGGTGCTGTTGAGTACCATTCCTAGCGCCGTGCTCAGATGCTGTCTGATACTGTCAAATGCTTTCTGTTGTTCATCTCCCCATGTCCACATGTTTTAGCTCTCAACAGATCCCTGAGTGGCTGCGTCTTTTCTGATAGGTGTGGGAGGTATTTGCCTAGATGATTTACCATCCCCAGGAACCATCTGACTCCACTCACATCCGTTGGCTCTTCCATCCCGGCGACAGCCTCCCTTTTATCCGGGTCTGCTCTGACTTCAGACTTATGGATTATCTGTTTTTCTTTGTTCTTTGATGTGAATTTATGGCTTTTTGGCACCTATATGTAACCTTTTAAGGTCGAGATAATTGTATTATTCAAGATTCAAGATTCAAGATTTTTACTTAAGTATCACGTGTGAAATTCTTGTGGACAGGGGGATTTGTCTCTGAGTCGTGAGAGAAAACAGTTTTTGCATCCAGCTTGAGTTCAATCTTATATTCCCCCTCCATTTTGCCTAGCCCTTCAAAGAGCTTGGGAAATTGCTTGCCTCTTTAACTGACTCTGTGGAGTCCAGGCATATGGAATGTACTCTGGCTACTAGTCCAGACTTCAGACCTGAGACCACATACACATCTTGTACTGTGCTCTTGCTGTGTGTTCTCAGTGTAGCTGTGAATTATCCTCTCACATGCAGGCGATTCCTTCCAGCTCCATAGAGAGTTTTAGCTGATTTCTCCAGTTCTCGAAACTGTCCATATGCTTGGTATACAGCTTTTGGTATTGCTGTTACATCTGCGCCTGTATCTATTCTAAACTCTAATTCATGGCCGTTTACTTTTATTTTTGTGAGCCAGGCTTCTGGACCTCCGATGTGCCCACTGACATGTTTGTGCCTACTGAGCCCAAAAAGGCAATGTCCTCCTCAGTAGCATCATCACAGGAGGCATGGACCTCTCCAACAGCCCCAGACCTGCACACTTTTGCGTAGTGTCCTTTTTTGTTACACTGGTTGCAGAATACATCTAAGGCTGGACACTGCTGTTTGCTATGAGCTGGTGTTCTACCACATCTTTTGCACTCACTGTGTATCACCATGTGGCTGTGACAGAGGGAATTTACTTTGTTTCTTTAAGTGCATTTTGTTCTGCTGCTTAGGTTTGCTTTTGTTGCTGCACACCAACGCAGTCCATATTAGCAGTAGTCACTGTTTTGAAGTTGCTCGTTAGCATGCCCTGCTGCTTTTTCACTAGTTCAATTTGACGGACACAAGTGACTGCTTTCTCCAGTGTTAGCTCTGGGTCCATTTGAAGTTGCTCAGACAATCTTTTGTCTCTCAAGCCTAATATACGTGACTAACCTGTCACATATCATCTGGCTGTGTAATTCTTCATAGCCACAATGTTCATATAGACAATAAAGGGCTGTGATGAAACAATCCGCAGGTTCTCCAGCTTCTTGATGTCTCTGATTGAATTTAGCTCGTTCGAAAATCACATTTCTCCGAACTACAAAGTGTGCTTCCAGCTTAGCTGTAACTGTGCTATACTCACTTGCATCCTCCTCTGTCAAACGAAGTGAGGTTATAACGTCCTCAGCCTCTTCTCCCATTGTATAGTGTTCACTTGGTTTTCATCTGGCTGCAATTTGAGAACAGACACTATTCTGAACTTCTCAAACCTTCGGATCCACTTGGGCCACTCTTCTGGCTTTGTGACGCTGAAGTTGGGTGGTGGAGGGACTTGAAACCGATGCATGTCTGCTCACTTTTCTTCTTTCTTTTTATCTTTCCCCCGTTCTCTTGCTGTGTACCATCGCGCACATAGCGTTAGCTTGTTCACTCGCTAGCTTTAGCGTAGTTTAGCCTAGCCTCCAGCAAGGCTTCAAAACGAACAAAAACAGCGGGTTCTCTTTGTTCACCAACCTCTCAGATGACTCTTCTCAGTTGTAAACGAAGTACTCTGACACCATGTTATATTAGGATGGCACGGAAGACTTACAGTATAAAGTAAGAGCTCAGGATGACACGTCTTGTGTGTGACTTGGATATTTTAATCTGCTCTCAAAAAACCCTGTTACAGGATACCAACGGTATATGCCCACTAGGCGGCAGTAATGCACAACACAACAGATCAGTGAGGAGAGGAGAGCAGAGCAGAGTAGAAGAGACCAGACCAGAGGAGGAAGAGGAGGTGGAGAGGAGGTGCTGTGGAGAGAAGCAGAGATCAATAATGTAATGTTTGTGTTGTATTGTATTATTTGACATGCTTTTGTCCAGAAATCAATTACCTGTAATATAACAGTGAAATTATATCAATACAATAATTTGTCTAAATTCTCTAATTGTGTTAACTTCTTGTAAATGAAAAAGGCTAATGCTGAAGTTAAACAATTCATGAATTTGCTATGGCAGAGATTTTCAAAGTTGCAGACGGGCCTCCCCAGGGGGGGCTCCAAGCAGTTATGGGGAGGCTCAGTGAATGAAAGTAATTTTTTTTACAGTAGTTATTAAATTATAGTTAAAGAGATCTTTCATAGATACAGTCGTTTGGGGGAATTTGGCAGAAACAAACAAATGCCTTCAGACAGACCCTTTTATGTATTTGGTCACCGGATCTGTATCTGAAGTATGTGAAACAGCATATCAGGCTATCTTGGCTCAATTGTTGAGTTTCTATGGCACACATGGGCAAGATACGGCGGGCCCGCGGGTGCCCCCTGTGTGGCCCGCGATGGAAGAGCATTTTTTTTTTACAGTGCATCTGAACGCAACGTGCAAGATATCCGCTGAATAAGTGTCCAAATGTTCATGTCATTCTGGCCAATACTTCACTTCTGTTATAACATTTCAGTCTGGAATATGCAATATCTTTCAATAATCTTTATGACTAAAAGGCTAAACGTAGTCTCGTGTAAGAAATGACTGTTCTACAGTCATTTCTTGTGGCCCTGGTGCCTGGGGCAAAATGCGGCCCTAGGGCCGCATTTCAAAGAAAAACAAAATGACCCCGGAATACTCAATAAAAGGCAGAATTATGTTAATAAATCTCATCTGCTACAGCCATTGGATTTGCATCACTATTATATCAGGAGATTAATACCAATCACAATGGGAGAGCGGGTTAAAAATAGGGAGACTCCCGTGAAAATCAGGAATGTTGGCAGGTATAATCTCCAATGTGTGGCCCTTCGCTTACTTGATGTAAATCAGTATGGCCCTCAGGAAGAAAAAAAATTGCCCACACCTGGTCTATGGGATCAAATAACAATCATGATCCTAATCATGAATCATAGGCTTCCAGGAATTGAGCAAGGTGGGGTCCTTCTTCCAAGCTTTGTCTGGAGGAGGCCCACAGTCTCAGAGTTTTAAAACCCCTGTGCTATGGGGACTGCCCAGAACCCTCTCAAATACCTCTGGTGGTCCCTGGACCTCACTTTGAGAACCACTAATCTAGTTATTCAGTATTCACCTGAAATTACTCGAAAATTGTGCATTTACGTTTTGGAAAAATAAAAGAAATCCAGCCCCCCCGCCCCCCTCCCCATCACCTCTCTGGGATAAGACCCCAATGTTTCAGAAATGCCCCTGTTGGGAAGGAAAGGGGAAGATCACTCTGTCTCCTGGTGCATTTGGAGAGACTTGCTTTTTTATCTGAGTAGCGGGGAGGATTTCCGTCTCGGGTCTTGGTCTGCTGGGCAGGTCTGTTGTCCCTCGGTCGGCTGGGGCAACGGAGGTCTGCTTTGTTGATAGATTCCTTCACGGCAGCTGGCTCGTGCTGGGCCGGGATGGTTCCTGTTGTTCTGCACCCTTTGCATGCAAGAGGGTGAGAGGTGTAGTGACGCAGTATCTTTAGGCTACGTTGCTGGTTTCAGCTGTTTCTAGGTGCTTTGGCTCAGTCATAGCTGGGCCCAAAAATCCATTCTCTTTTCTCCTCTGGCTGCTGGCAGGAGGGAGAAAAGAAGGGGGAGCAGGGCCCTGCTTCTCTCAACACATTCTCTCAACACCTCCAAGGTTAGCTGAGAATCTCTTGAAGGCTCAAGGAAGACTGAGATTACACAACGTTAATCCAGCTAAATGCAGGCTGGTATGGCGACTTTCCCGTCTCAGGCAGGAGAGGCCTGGCCCTTCACTCCTTTTCCTAGTTCTGCAGCAGAATGAAATCTTATGTTGCAGTCTGTGGCCCCTATCGTTGCATCAGCGTTGTTTCTAGGCCGAGCGCCTGGCGCTGCGCAAATCAGTGGGCGTGGACCAGCGCACTTGATATCTTGGTGTTGGCGCTACACGCAGCCTTAAGCATTACAACCACGCCTTTTAAGCGTAAAATTATGCACCGTCATGCTCATTGGATACGTGCAATAAACGAATCGCACGCTTGCCTTTTAAGCTCCAATTCCAGTGGTCCAGCAAAACCAGACAAAAGCCAAGCGCTCTGCCCTCCCCCCCTTCATCCAGTCTGTCTGTCTCCATATATAGGCTATTATTCCATATTATTATGCTTCTCAAACCAATCTAACTGCAGTTTAAATACTGCAAGCATGTAAATACCCTACACTATAGCAAGATCAAAGTGAAAAGAATGTTCTAAATGCATCAGCTAGAAAAATATAGCCTATTAGATTGGTGAAAGTTTGTCCAGAAATATATCATTTTCTCTCGCCTGCTGCAGGAAGGATGATGCACATAAATATACCCTACATTATGTAAAGTCATTGCATAAATGTGTTTTTATTGTAAAACTAAATGTGAAATAGGGCCAAGTTATTGGAGCAGACATTAGTTTAGTTTAGTTTAGTTTATTTCGGTCAATTTCACAAGTACAGCTCAATACAGTTGTGATTAAAGAAAAGCAAGAAAACAAAATAAAAGAGCAAACAGTGATTGCTGGTTGGGTATATACAAGCCTGAAAAGATCTGACCGAAAAGGAGTAGGCTGAAGCAAACGCTTATAGCGCCTACCCTTTTTACATTTTTTTTTTTTTTTTTTTTTTTTTTTTTACATTTTTTTAAACTTTTTTCTTGATATATAATATTGATAATAGTGATAATAATGATAATAACAATAATATAGAGTACTAAGCAAAATACAGGTATTCTATATACACATGTATACATGTACACATGTATATTATTTTTATTTTTTTATTATTTTATTTTTTTCTTCTTTTTTCTAAATATATAATATTGATAATAATGATAATAATGATAATAACAATAATAATGAGTACTAAGCAAAATACAGGTATTCTATATACACATGAATTGTACTTACAAAGTGTCAAATACACAAACTAAATTTCTATATACCTAGGAATGTAATAATATGTTTAAATATAATAATGTAATATAATATAAATATCAATCTTGAGTTTTATATTTGTTAATAATCTGGTTTTTTAACATTTTTTTAAATTTGTTGATTGTTTTACACATTTTTATTTCATTTTCTAGTCCATTCCATAATTTAACTCCTTTAACTGTTATACATCTTTGCATTGCATTTGTTCTGGTTTTTGTTCTTGTAGTTGTGAACATGCAGATTCCTCTTAGGTTATAAGTGCTTTCTCTGGTTCTGAACAACCTCTGGATGCATTCTGGGAGCTCTTTGTTTTGGATTTTATACATGAATTGTGCCGTTTGGAAGTCCACCAAGTCTCTGAATTTGAGGGCATGTGATTGTATAAATAATTTATTAGATGGTTCGTTATAATCAGCTCTGTTTATGATTCTTATGGCTCTCTTCTGTTGTATAAAAATTGGATTTGTGTTTGTTTTATAGGTGTTTCCCCAAACCTCCACACAGTAGGTCATATAGGGGACTATAAGAGAGAGGTACAGTGTATGTAGTGAGTTGGAGTCAAGGATATGTTTTGTTTTGTGGAGTATTGCAATGGATTTTGAGATTTTAGTTTTTACATGTAATATATGTGATTTCCAGTTTAGTTTGTGGTCTATTATTACTCCCAGGAATTTATTTTCATTTACTCTTTCTAATGTTACGTTATCTATCATGATTTGGATTTGGTTATCGATTTTACTATTGCCGAATATTATGAATTTGGTTTTGTTTAAATTTAGTGACAGCTTGTTAATGTCGAACCATCGTTTTAGAGTTTGTAGCTCAGTCTCCACTGTATCCAGAAGTTGTTCAAGATTGCTACTGGAGCAAAAAAGATTTGTGTCGTCTGCAAACAAAACACAATTCAGCAGCTTAGACACTTCGCAAATATCATTTATATATAAAATAAATAATTTTGGTCCCAGAACGGAACCCTGTGGTACTCCACATGTGACCCTCTGCAGGTTGGATTTTTCATTATTTATTTGTACATACTGGAGTCTATTTTCAAGATAGTTTTTAAGCCATATGCTAGCTGCCCCTCTGATGCCATACCGTTCCAGTTTTTTGATTAATAATTTGTGGTCAATTGTGTCAAATGCTTTTTTTAGATCTATGAATACTCCTATGGTGTGTTGTTTATTGTCTGTTGCTGTGGATATGTCTTCTATGAGTTTCATTACTGCCATTGATGTTGATCGGTTAGTTCTGAAGCCATATTGGTTGTCACTTAGTAAGCTGTGTTTTTCTATGAAATGATCCAGTCTACTAACAAAGAGTTTTTCTAAGATCTTAGAGAATTGAGGAAGGAGAGAAATTGGTCTGTAGTTTGAGAATAAGTGTCTATTATCATTTTTGTATATGGGAATCACTTTTGCTATTTTCATTTTATCAGGGAATATGCCAGTTACTATTGATTGGTTGAAGATATGGGTCAGTGGTTTTGCTATAAACTCTATAATATGTTTTACTAGTGTCATGTCAATATCGTTGCAATCAGTGGATTTTTTGTTTTTGAATTTATTTACAGTATCCACAAGTTCTTTTTCCTCAATTCTTTTCAGGAAGATGGTGTCTCGATTTGAAACGATAATATTCTCATCTATCCCCTCCTTTATTAATGGATCCACAATATCCTTTGCTAAGTTAGATCCAACATTTACAAAATAGTCATTGAATTCATTTGTAATTTCATTTAGTTTGGTTATATTTAGTTGATTGTTGTTAATAAAGTAATTTGGATATTCCATTTTTCCTTTACCCTTTCTTATTATGCTGTTCAGTACTTTCCATGTGCCTTGCGTGTTGCTTTTGTGCTTTTCCAACTGGTTGTTGTAATAATCCTTCTTACTGGACCTCATTATATTTATCAGTTTATTTTTATATTTTTTATATTTCCTTTCTGTTTCCTCTGTTCTGGCTTTTAAGAACTGCCTATATAGTAAATTTTTCTTTTTACAGGCATTTTCTAGACCCCTGGTTATCCATGGCTTGTCATCATATTTGTTCATTCTCTTGGATCGTGTTGGACAATGCTTCTCATACAGATTTGTGAAAGTGGTCAAGAATTCATTATATGCTGCATTTGGATCAGGTTTGGAGTAGACTTCATTCCAGCTTTGTCTCGATAGGTCCCCCTTGAGAGTCTCTATTACTTCTGGTGTTCTATGGCGAGTAAATTTATGTGTGTCTGTGTTGCATGGGGTGTAAGTTTTGAGGGGGTTTGTTATGACTGCAAATACTGGAAGGTGATCACTTATATCATTGAGAATGATTCCACTCACTATTCTGCATCCTATGTCATTGGTAAATATGTTGTCTATTAATGTGGCACTGTCAGTTGTTATTCTGGTAGGTTTTAATATGGTGGGAAATAAACTTGTGCTGTACATTGTGTTGATGAAATCACTATTGCTTTTATGTTGGTTTGGGTTAAGTAGATCAACATTGAAATCCCCACATACAAAGAGCATTTTGTTATTATTCATGTTACTATACATATCTGTTATCTTATTGTTGAATATGTCAATACATGATCCTGGGGTTCTGTAAAAACAGGTTATAATTGTGTTCTTTGATTTCACACCCTCGATCTCTACCGTAACACATTCCATTACATTTTCTATTGTTGTTGACATTCTTTCTACTAATTTAGAATTAACTTCGTTGCTCACAAACAGTGCGACTCCTCCACCCTTTTTGTTTGTTCTATTGACAGAAAATAGCTCATAGCCCTCAAGCTCCACATCTGTTCCCTTCTCTTTATTGAGCCAGGTTTCTGAGATAGCAACGACAGTGAACCTTTTGAATTGTCTCAGAAAGTGCTTAATCTGGGTGAAGTTGCTGTAGAGACTTCTGCTGTTGAAGTGTATTATGGACAGTGTGCCATCCATTATTATGTTATGTTTGAATTGATCATCAGTATAATATTCACAGTTGCAGTCAATGTTGTTGTAGAAGTGATTGTCAGGATCTATGTTGCTCTCAATATCATACATTTTGTGTTCAGCAAAGTCAAAAGTTTTTAGGTTCAGATTTTCGTAGGTCTCCTGTGCGGGTAGATTTTCGCTCAAGCTATCTAATAAATCCATTTCTTCGTGCTCGTCGACATCTGAGTCATTACATGGGAATGAATAATCCTTTTCCAGTCTTGTCGTATCAGTCATTGATTATTACAAAAGTGTTTATAGTCGAGTTGCCATCGCCCAGCACACTTGCACCCACACACACACACACGTTCGCAGGCGTTCGCAGGTACACACACACACACACACACACACACACACACACACACACACACGAACACACTCCCGCACACGTACACACACACACACACACACACACACACACACAAAGCTCTCCGGAGTGATGTATTCCAAGGCACACAAAAAAAGGAAGAGAAAAAACAAAAACAAAAAACACTGCTGGTGCCTCATTACAAAAGTAATCCATGCAGTCAAAGTAGAAAAAATATAAACCTTTGCCAACAGGGTTAATCCGAAACCATCCAGGTCTCCAATCAGTAATAAACCATGCCTCTGAAACAACAATAATCCAGTCTATCCAAACGAGGGGAGGGAAAGCAATTACCATCTCAAAACCAAGATAATCCATGTTGTGACCGCTCCATGCACAAATGTACCAGGGGATACCAGAAGATATTGATGTTGTAAAAAAATTAGAGTAAAAATGAAAGGAAAAAGATTGATTATCGGTTTCATCAAAACATGAGTGAGTGGGGGACAATGCAATCAGCATCTCAAAAAACAAAAACATGGAAAGTTCATGCATTGCATTGCAGCAAGTAGCCATACTATGTTGGGAGCGAGTGATCATGTTATCTGTATTGGTCTAGCTCGTTGAGCTCTCTTACCGTAATGACTTTGGCGTTTTCACCGGGTGGTCCGTTTAGCCGTATGATCACTCTGCAGTTCCTGGTCCAGGTTGCTTGTATTTTGTCTTGCTTCTTTAGTATACGTGCTTCTCTTGCGATGTCTGCATTCTTTTTTGTCAGGTGCTCATTTAGGTACACTTGCGTGCCCTTCAACTTCTTCCCCTGTCTCAGTAGCTCAATTTTGTGCTTGCGATTCACAAATCGAACTATTATGACAGGCTTTGCTTTACTGTCCCTTCGGGGCAGGGTGTGACAGGCTGATATGTTGTTACTTTCAATGGTGATGTCCTTACTTTCAAAAAATCGGATAACCTGTTGTTCCAGCGTTTGTTGTTCTTCGGGTGAGGCGTCTTCTCCTTCTCTGCCTCCGCTGGTAACCCTCGCGTATGTTCGATGCTTGGTTTCCAGTCCACTTATTATTAGATCATCCATCCTTGAGTATTGCTCCAGGTCCTCAACCCGTCGTTCTAAGCCCTTGATTGTTTTGTCTCTGTCTTTAACCAGGTTCTTGAGTTGTTTGATTTCGTTGTTGTTTTCGTCCATCAGGCTAAGCAGCGTAGCTAGTTGCTTAGCCACAGTGCGTATTTCTCCCGACATCAAGCCCAGGGATTCGCGGATCCCCTCGATGTCTTCCTCAAGTTGCTGGGGATTAGGTCCTTTCTTCGGTCCCATGATCTCCTCTTTTTTCGTTTTATCTTCGTATCCTGCAATGTTATTTTCGCTTCGTTTTTGATCTCGGCTAGTACATCTGAGTACTACATCTGAGTACTACATCTGAGTACTACAGGGCCCATCACAGTATAGCAGATGCCAGTAGAAGCGCGTTCCGCTGTCACTTATCTAAATCACATTAAATCGACAAGGGGTATATATAGGCCCAGGAGGACATATGTTTCACATAGGGTGGTGTTTTCATTTCAATGTTTTATTTGGTCCAATATTGAAATGTTCTACAATTGGAGGTTGTGTTACCATTACACATTATTTAGATCCTCCCTTAATATAGGTTTTCGGCTCATTTGGTTGCTATTTAGTAGCGAAATGGGGAAGCACAATGCATGCTGGGACATTCACATTGCAGTGAACTTACAACTTATTTTTTCTATGGGACGTGTTGTGTCTGTCTGAGCGAGGGAGTCAGAGAGAGAGAGTCGTATTGTGCCTGTCAGACTGATATGAGCAAGAGAGAGGGAGTGACACAGAGAAGGGTGACAGAGGGGAGCCAGATGAGTGCTCCACGCAACCGGCGCACTGAATAGGCCTGGTTTTCAAAAGCGCAAAGCGCTAAATTTACGCCAGGTGGGAAGATATCATTACGCCGGCATTTAAGGCCGACACGCCCATTCTGGCCCATTCTGGGACTGCGCCACGCCCATTCGGCCTAAAGCGCATTTGGCAGCGTAAAGCCATATTGATATCTTCCCGAGGAAGGCACAAGGCACGTTTTTTTGCGTTTAAGGCCCGTTTTAGCGCCGAAGGCCTGTGGGAGGATAGGGGCCTGTGTGTTGTTCTCTGTGAGGCAGTGGGGTGCCAATCAGGTGATCTCCCTTGGCTGGGGAGAAGAGCAGTGTGCCTGGCACCCTGCTGAGGTGTGAGAACACAGGGTCTCCAGGTGAGAAAAGCAGGGTGCAGCCATTTTGTGAATCTGTGGAGTCTACCTTTGTAGTAAAATGGCTGCCACTCTGTTTAGATCCTCATTAGGTGGAAAAGTTATAGGCCCAACATCGCATTATTGAACAATAACATTTTGTATGGTATAATTATAAAAATGTATGGTGTTGTAGTCCTCTGTTTATCTGTTGTTTTAATTCTAGTAAAGGTGTCCACAGTTTTAGAGGATCATGTATGAGTTTTGAATTTATTTATTTATTTGTTTATTTAGACGGGACAGTGCAAAATTAATGGACACAAAGAACATAATCAGAGTGTAAAAATTGCCGGATTTAGCACGAGACTCGAGCACGAGGCTCGAACACGTTGCACATGGCACGAGGCTAATTTTTAAATATCTCTTTTGTCAGGTTGAATCAAACCAAGCTCACTGAGAAATGCTGTCAGGAGCTGTCTTCAGTTCTCAGCTCCCAGTCCTTTGACCTGAGAGAGCTGGACCTGAGTAACAACAACTTGCAGGATTCAGGAATGATGCTGCTCTCTGCTGGACTGGGGAGTCCACACTGTAGACTGGAAACTCTCAGGTCAGTATTCCTCAACCTGGTCAACACATGATCCTTTAAATCCTGCATTACACTCAGGTTAATGTCATGACTATTTCAACTGCTTAATCAGCAAGATAATGTCCATAAAAACACCTGACCTGTGTAGGTTTTTCCTTGGTTATATGATTTTTAAACCAATTGTGTGACACCACCATTGTAGCGGCAGACATCTTCAGGTTCTCATTTCTTGTTAGATTGCCACTTCTACTTACTTAGCGTGGCCGGCAGGAAGGGTTCTGACCAGTCTCAATGGTCTTTAACTCAAAATGCCTTTATTCAGGTTCTTTCGGGTAACGATGAAACAGGTTCCTAGCTGGCTTCTTTCTATAGCTAGCTTCTGGCATCCTTTGGAACACCTAGCTAGCTCCTATAGTTAGCTTCTTTCGTTACATGATGCGTTCATTCAGTTTGTTCTAGCTAGCTTTCACCTAGCTTTTGTACAGTCAGAAAAACTGTCTGCTTCAAGCCTGACATGCTGTCAACTAAAAAGCTAAACTAAGCTTGCAACTGAACACATTTATACCATGGCAGGTTTCACAAGAGTGACATCACAGCTGATGTCATAATTTAATTTTTTTCAACAGTGACATCACAATTTTTATGACATTTCAACAATGACATCATCAATCGCTACCATCATCAAAACAAAAACAAATCAAAACTTTTCCGAGTTGGCTCCTACAACCATTAAACACTATTTGTAGCCCTATACACTAATTTCCACAAGGATATTTCACTATTCCCCTTCCTTGTGGCCTTCGTTTTTGAAACCTAAAATACCAGAAAGGGCATCTAAGATTTTGTTATGAATTGAGTCGAGAATCCTCAAACTGCACCAAATAAAGCCATCATTGGGTCAACTGTTTGCATTTTTTAAACCTTTATTTATTCAGGGGAATCTTACTGAGAGCAATGCTCTCTTTTTCAGGAGTGCCCTGTTCACATTTACACACACATTCATACCTCAAAGCTGCCCAGTACAACCACATTAATCTATAAAACCTTGCATAGAATACCTACTAAGGATTCCTACTAAAGGCATGACTTACCTATCAGTGACTGCGCGCACACCCACAGGCAATTCCCCCCTTAGCTGCAGCTGCCACAGTGATTACGCATTTGGATCCGCCCCATATCCCGTCCGCTACATGCTCAAAATCTAGAGTCAATGCAAACACATGAGGTTACAGCGCATATAAACAAGCCTGATTATCAATTAAAAAGAAAATGTACAGACTTGCAACATTGCTGGCTGTGGTGAATGCAGTGAGCGCGACAGGAAAAAAGGAAATAAAAATTTGGAGATAAAGGGGAAAAAGGGGGATTTGGTGTGATAATCAGGGCCCAGTTGTTCAAAAGTAATCCGATCGGATTTCGTATAACGGATCGGATCAAATCTTGAAAATGGGTTGTTCAAAAGAAAAAAAGGATTCTGAAATCGGATTGGATTACGTAATCCAATCTTGGTTTTTATCCGGATCAAACCTTGGAGATATTGTGTATATGCATGCCTCATCAACTGCTTTGAAGTCGCTCGACACTGCACACAGCGCCCTGCGCTTCATAACAGGTGATTGATTGTTTTCTTACTCATCATTGTATTTTGCATGAAAAAGTGAGCTGGCCCTCTCTGACAGCTAGAAGAGAGCAGCACTGCCTCTTATTTATTTACAAAGCCTTGATTGGTCAGCTTCCACTGTATCAAGCGACAGCTGGGTGAGAGAGGGAGAGAAATGCTGGCTAGGCACCAAAAATTTATTTTTAATAAACACTGGCTATCAAAATACATCATTGTTAATACCCACATATTGTCAGTTTCAATGCATGAGGTAATCATGTCGGGTTTGTCAAATTAATGCACGTTAGGGTTGTTAAATGTCAGCCAAATAACCATCACGATGGTTCCACAACCATCACGATGGACGATGGCATCGTCGTTGGCCAGGGAGGGGGGAGAACATTTTTTATTGTCTTATATGGCTATTATTAGGGGGGGGGGGGGGGGTTCATTAATGATTTATGAAGTCGTTGCGGTGCTGTTTGGCTGCCCGGCCCAGCACCACAATACACAATACAGCCAACTTCTGCTATATTCTCCCCTCCCCTCCCCCTCCTCTCCTCTCCGACCACTCGCGGGTGGTTTAATTCCTCCCGCGCGTTGCGGGTGAGTGCAGTTGGCCTTTTTATTATTAAATCTGTACAATTGTAATTTTAGAACAGTTAAGTAATCACGATGGTCCGATGTAGAAGGCTCAGAGGTCAATGGGTGTCGGAACAATCACGATGGTCGATGCCATCATCCATCGAGCCAACCCTAATGCACGTCACTCAATGTAGGGAAATAAGGCTTGGTGACTGAACTTATTCTTTTCAAGAAAGAAAAACAAACACCTGCATATATAATGTCAGGGGAAAACTGGAGGAGTGTAGAAATGCCTGTTGGATGAGTGATGCATGGCGGCAGAATCAAATCAATTGGCAACTTTGATGATATTTCATCTGCACATTGAAGCCATGGTCTCTTCCTGTGTGTACTACGCAGCTAATCAGCTCACCTGATCCAGTCGCTTTGATCTCTGTTACAGCCCCCAAATTGCACGCTACAACTCGAGAATATTAACTTGTATATTGCTGTTACGCTCGGTAACAGTGTGTCAGAATACATTCACCTCGGGAACGGTGAAATAAAAACAGTATTCATGTTATGGAACACATCTGTAGCCTATCAACGGCCAATAACGATGCCACAATGACAACTGGACCAAGTTAGAGAAAGCGTGTTGTAAACCAGAATCTACAGCACTATCTAGTGGAGAAAACAAAACAAAAATAAGAAATCTGAGCTGGAGAGGTTGTTCTGTTGTGGCTGCGCAGTGCAAGGAGAGCTGCACTGGCTGCCAAATCAAGGTGAGCATTTGCTTCTTTGTGAAGAAGGAATGGAAAACACTGTTATTAATTTGAGTCCAGAGGAGGGTCATTCAAATTTAAATTGATCAAATATATATATTTATTTTACTTTAAGCTATTTATTTTTCATTTTTGCTTTTCGGAATTCAGCAACTATACCCAAATGGTTTGGTATGACCCAGTGTATCGTTTCTCATGGAAAAAAAAGAAACTCCTCAAGCCGTCCAGTACACATAATTTCAGCTGTCAAACAATCTTTGGAATTTATATTTTCCATCCGGGAGACTACCAGTATCCTGGTCAATCTGAGGGTTGGCAGCCCTATTTGGTCCGCTTGCTTTTTGGTTGGTGTGAAAGCGAACCGAACCGGCATCATTTTTGCATCTGGTCCGGAACGAGGAACTCGACTAGGCATGTGTGAAAACTCCCTAACTTTGCACAGTTTAGTCATTGTGGCTCGTTATTGGCTGCTAGTACATATGCGTTCCATAATGCACAGAATACTGTCTTATTGCAAAGTTACTGAGCCAAATGTAGGCAATTGATTGATTGATTCTGACACGCTGTTAACGAGGATTACATCAATATACAAGTTAATATCAGCTTGTAGCGTGTGATTCAGGGGCCTTACCAAAGCAGCTGCATCACGCTGAACTTGAGGCTCAGCTGCGTAATTGCACACAGGATCGACCCACAGCTTCAATGCGCAGTTGAAATCATCAAAGTTGCAATGATTTACTGTCACCAAATGACAGGCTAAGTGTGTTTGTGTGTATATGTGTGTGCATGTGTGTGTCCACAGAAGGGAGACAGCACATCACAGACGAATAAAGATCTTGCAATCAATCTTATCACTGAGACCTCCTTGACATTTACCATAACAGGCTATGCAAGGTAGCCTGTTAAATTGGTCTGCTCCAAAAATCCCCCCCAAAATAATCCATGCAGTTTCACAATGCAGTAACCAAAACGCAGGATGTGAAGAATGAAGATGTCTTTAAAGCAGCTACGAGCAACTTTTTCGATTGTTATTAAACAGTATAAATTTAATATCAATGCATCACATCTTACCTCTAATAGTCGACGAGACCAAAGCCGTGTGGATCAGAGATTGCTCCCTTTAGATGATTATTAAGTCTGTGTCTGTCTAAACTCGCGTCAATAGGGGGCTCTCTCTCTCTCTCTCTTACCGCCGGACTGTCTAAACCCGGAAGTGAAACGCGGAAGTGAAACCCGGAAGTGAAACGCAGCTGCCTGCCTACGCCGTTCGCGCTGCCTAGCAACGCAGCATAAACAATGTGAATGCCACGCATACTCTCGCGAACATCTCTCGTTATATTCAAACAGGTTTTTTGGAAGTTATTTTGTGGTTATGGCCGAAGTGGCTGCTGCAAACCGTTTCATTTCACTTCCTGATTTTCCCTGGCCACAGACAGACTAACACTGGCCGATTCACTCGCGCTTCAAGCGAGACTACTCTGCGTTGGTCTCGTCGACTATTAGAGGTAAGATGTGATGCATTGATATTAACTCATTCATGGCCAGTTTAGGACTGCCAATATTTAGCTCAGGCCAAAGATTTTCATAATTGTTGGTCATCTTTCAAGGCCCACAGTAAATGATCTATTAGCACCAAAGTGATTTACAATACCTCAAAATGAAGATGTACATCTCTGGGTTCACCAGGAAAAAAAAAGTGAGCTTTTAGCATGTTCTGTACTCTACTTATAGCCATTTATATACACCCTGTTTTCACCAAAAAGGTCTCTCTGAGAAGAGAAACAGGAGAAAAGGGCATTTTTGTAAAGGACACAATCTCAGGCAGAACTCGCTCTCAATTCTTTTATTTTGAACTGTATTGACATCAGACATGTAAATATTATTCGTTATGACACAAATGACAAAAAAAAATATATATATATATATATATATATATATATACATGAAGTGCTTTTTTTACATTCAACAATACAGTTTACTCAGTGTGAGTGAGTGTGCAGACAGACACACAGACAGACAGACAGACAGACAGACAGACAGACAGACAGACAGACACACACACACACACACACACACACACACACACACAGAGAGAGAGAGTTCTGTCCACAGCTGCTGCTGGATCGCACCTCCTTCCCAGGGAACACTATTGATCTCCCCGCAAATTAGCATAGGAGGAGAAGTGAGAACACCAAACTGGTCTGAGATCAGCGTCTAGCCTCCTCTGCATCGTTGGCAATGCATATATATCAACAACAAAATTACTCCTTACAGCGAGATCATCCGGGTCCTGTCGCATTGGAGTCCAGTCTTCCTCGCCCTCGACATGGAAAGTGGCCGTGCTGCTTGGCTCTGTGTGAAAGCAATTTCTGTGGCGAGGCTGCTCGTTCTCCTCCTCACAAAGTTGTGACTCCGTCTCGTCTCTTTCGGGCTGGCACACAGGAACGGGGTCCGGGACCAGGATCGATCATGTTGGCCACGGGTTTGACTACCGCGAACAACTCATCCATGTTCACTCTGCCCTGCAGCAAGGCGACCAGCTCGTGCAGCGCACCGAGGGGCGTTTCAATGCCGTTTCTCCTCTCTGCAACAGGCAGCGTTTCTCCGTTTTCTGTTTTTTCTCCTGCTCCATTTCAAAACAACAGCTGCGGTAGTTGTTTGTTCACGTGTTGTCGGCTTGTCTTTGAGGCCAGGGACCTGATACCATGTCACAGGCTGGGGAAGTCTTTGAACTACGCGCTGCACTAATAAAAACAAAAACACGTCAAACACGTCTTTGGCGGGGACGCACATTCCTGATAAGACGTTAAAGACGTATTTGGCCATGAATGAGTTAAATTTATACTGTTTAATAACAATCGAAAAAGTTGCTCGTAGCTGCTTTAACCATACAGTCCTCAACCTATTACACACAAGAGCTTGTTTAATAAAAAAATGTGTGAGGCTTTGAGATTAATAATGCATTAATACTAATTTCATATTTCATCTCATAGTGCAAGATGCTGTTTGTGTGCTTTTCCTAATTTTGTCCCATGTGTGATGCCCGCCCCGTGCTGCCTATGACTTTGACAATGAACATGTATCGACAATGTTTTGCCAGCAAAAACAGGCTATATCATTTGTTGTGGGAGGGTCAATCACATTTTTCCAATCTCTGTCACAGGAGGGTGACAGCTTTTTATTTCAGAGCACTTAAAATCCCTCCAGTGACCCCCCCTTCTAACTAACACTCCCTTAGTAGTAATTTAATTAAAACACTGACAATAAAATAGAAGATAATCTTTTTTTTCATGTACATTAAGGCTGAGTGGCTGTCAGCTGTCAGAGAGAAGCTGTGAAGCTCTGGCATCAGTTCTCAGCTCACAGTCCTCTAGACTGAGAGAGGTAGATGTGAGTAACAACGACCTACAGGATTCAGGAGTGAAGCTGCTCTCTGACGGACTGGGGAGCCCACACTGTAGACTGGAGACTCTCAGGTGCTTTTATGGAACTTTTGTGATGCTTTTAGCTTTTATGTTGTAACTTCAAAATTTAAAACTGTTTTTGACATGTGTATTTTCTGTTTCTTATATTATCTGCAGTATATAATTCTATAGATTTTCTGAATTGATTGAGCAATAACGTGTATGGAGAATAATGATACAAATGTACAGGATCAGAGCATCATGTTTGAGTTTTGAGAGATTAAATGTTCCCCAAATTTATTTCAGTGAGACTCTGAACCCATTCCTGATAACTGACAGTGAGGTCAGCTCAGGAAATAAAATACCTAAAATACGAGGTGAAATGTCTCTAGGGATACACATTTTCCACAAATTCTGGAATCAATCATTGGTAACATTAATGATCAATTGATTAATTGTAATTAAAAATACAAAATTCTCCAAACCATACCAAATGCGTTTTTTCCTCAATAAAACCTTTATACAGCAGCAACTTATTGTATATTTCTCACAGCATTGCATAGCATAACCTACGTTACGAAACACATAAAAACATAGAGGCATAACTTTTAGACATGTCAACATTTGCCCAGAATCCCCACCGTGGCTGCTGCCTAGGTCCAACAGGGGCTCACTTACCGCAGATTGTTTACTTTTTTCTGCTCGCAGTGCATCGCAAACGCTGATACCGAGTTGCTCAGCTCCAGTCCACGTGAGACTGATCCAGGCAATTTATCAGAATGAACATTGTTCAAGTGATTGTTGTTGTCGCAACTTTTCCTCTTCATCACTGAGCTGATGGTAGATTGCTCCAGGTTTGAGGAAGAGGAGCCAGCCAATTTATCCAAATGAACACTGTTCAAGTGATAGAGGATCTTACGACTTGTCTGAAATAAACAAGAGTCAGGCTGTAACGTTATAACACGCTTCCACATTTTTTCTCAGACTGCTAGCGTTAGCACACTCGTCAACACCGGCTCTCATCAACAACATAAGTCCCCACACCTCCTGTTCTACGGCAACTTTGAGGGGACATACACAGAGCCTTGCATACACACTGAACAGTCTGTTACAGTGATATCATTGCACCCTCTGGAGGATCATTGCAAAATGATTTAAAAACACTGTTCTACTGACAGAATACACATTGCTTTTTGTTTTGTTTTGATCGAGTACATTTTCACATGCTCGAGTCAATCCTTAATGACCGAGTAATCAAGCTTAGATTAATTGTGTGCATCCCTAAATGTCTCCTTTAAGGTTGAATCAAAACAAGCTCACAGAGGAATGTTGTCAGAAGCTGTCGTCAGTTCTCAGCTCCCAGTTCTCCAGTCTGAGAGAGCTGGACCTGAGTAACAACGACCTGCAGGATTCAGGAGTAGATCTGCTCTCTGCTGGACTGGGGAGTCCACACTGTAGACTAGAGACTCTCAGGTTAGGATTCTACCATAACCTACCACATGACCATTTTAATTGCTTTATCTCAGAGATAATGTTAATAAAAAAGACCTGACCTGTGTATGATTGTCTACCATTTAGCACTATTTCATAGCTCTATACACTACTTTACATCAAAAATATTGCATTGTTCTATCACCTGTATTTTTTAAACCTACAATAGCTGAAGGAGCATCTCAGATTTTGTTAAGAATTGAGTTGAGAACCCTTAAACTGAACCAAATGAAGTGATGATTATGTCAACTGTTTGCATTTGAGACAGTTACTTTGCTTGTGTGTGTTCAGGCTGTCAGGCGTTCTCCTCACAGAAGAAGGCTATTTTTCTCTGGCCTCAGCTCTGAGCTCCAACCCCTCCCATCTGAGAGAGCTGGACCTGAGCCACAATTATGCAGGAGCATCAGGAGTGAAACTGCTCTCTGCTGTACGGGATGATCCACACTTGGGATGGGTTAATGCCAGGTATGCTTAACCTGCTCAAAACATAACCATTTTAATCCAGATTTACATGTTAGTTAATTTTGGCGCCATCCCAAATAATATATCCCCAATTTTAGCATGTTTCCTCTCAGGACCTGACAACATATGGTTAATTCATACTAAATAGATTTCACAGAATGTAGCTAGTTTTGCCCTGAGATACCCTCTTAGTTCCTAAGTGGGAGAGCAAGCCGAGATCTTCAGGTCCTACACTGAAATGCCTACTTGGTATGGTATGGTATGGTGTTTATTCTTAATCCCAGAGGGGAAACATGGTTTGCCACCAGAGCGAGTACAGATACACAAACAGGAAACAGTAACATAAGCACAATAACAATAACACAGTAGAAAGAGAGAGAGAGCCTCACAATGCAGAGCTAGCAGTGTTCATTAAATAATTTTACAGAAGCAGGAACAAAGGACCTTCTAAATCGCTCAGTAGAGCACCGAGGCATCAAAAGCCTATTACTAAACGAACTACGCAGGGCATCAAATACATTATACAAAGGATGGCCTTCACAAGAAAGAATAGAGTTCAGTTTTCTCCTTGTTCTCTTGGCTATAGTTATCTCCAAGGAATCAGGGGGAAGGCCAATCACTGAGCCAGCCTTCTTAATAATTTTGTTTATCCTATTTTTGTCCATGACAGTGATGCTGCCCCCCCCAGCAGAGCACAGCATAAAAAGGACACTAGCTAGGATACCTTGGTAGAAAACATGAAGAAGTGACCTGCTGATGTCAAACGATCTAAGCGTCCTCAAGTGGAAAAGTCGAGACTGGGCCTTCTTGAACACAGAATCTCTGTTCTTCTTCCAGTCCAGCTTACTGTCCAGGTGGACACCGAGATACTGGACCATTTCCACCTCCAGCCCTTTAATAATGACAGGGGAGACTTCCGCCTTCTTCCTCCCAAAATCAATAACTAGCTCTTTGGTCTTTTCAACATTGAGCAGTAAAAAATTGTCATCACACCAAAGAACAAATAAATCAATCTCCTTTTTATAGGCCTGGTCATCACCTTTGTTGATGAGACCAATAAGAGCAGTATCATCAGAACATTCCGCAGAATAAAGAATAAAGAAAAAAGGAGCTAAAACTGTTCCTTGAGGGGCTCCAGTTTTTTTCCAGATAATATCTGATACAATGTCGTCCAGCCTAACAAACTGAGGTCGAGGCACAATATATCTCATGCACCAGGCGATGGTTGAATTATGCAATTTATATTGAATCAGTTTATTTGCTACAATGTGTAGCTGGATAGTGTTGAAGGTGCTCGAAAAATCAAAGAACATTTCCCTAACAGAGCTGGCAGATGAGTCAAGGTGACTATACATACGATGTAACATCAAAATCAGCGCATCATCAACTCCTACACTCTTCCTGTATGCAAATTGCAAGGGATCTAAATAAGGTGCCACCTGATCCCTGAGGTGGCCCAGCACAATCCTTTCAAAACACTTCATAATGTGGCATGTGCGAGCAATAGGTCTCAGGTTAGAGAGGCTATCATGCACATTGTTCTTTTTAGGGATAGGGACAAGACACGATGTTAACCACATTACAGGAAAAGCTGATGAAGACAGAGACAGAGAGAAAAGAGAATGAAAAACATGGCACAACTGGTCACCACAGACCTGGAGGGTGCATGGATAAACACCATCAGGCCCAGGACCCTTGTTGACTTTGATACGCTTAAACTCCTGACGAACCTCTTCAATAGAAACTTGATGGACTTATACTAAGTAAATCAATGTAATATTTTAAATCTGCTTTATATAGCTTTATATTATCGTTATGGCTTTATTATGACCCAATTCAGTGAGCTATAGCACCATGCAAAATATACTGTGATCTCTGCTTTTAGATAAGGCTTACATAAACTTTATAAAAATAGTTATATAATGGTTTGGATGAAGGAGGTGCCAAGTTAATTAATCTCAAGGCATTAAACCCATCCTTAAAAGCATCATGGACGCAAAGAAATTACTGGAACCCCGATTGGACCTCTTCACAATTTATTCGTAACACCCATGCAACTTTTTAAGTACCAACTTCTTCCATTTCTCCAAATTTCAAAAACCCTTTCTTAATGTACAAGAAAGATCTTCACGCATGTATCACCTTGTTTAAAAGACATGGTACAGGCATGGTTACACTTCCAGTATTTTCTACTAGATTCTGTTGATGCCATTTTACAAATTATATGGTTTAATACCAATATATTGATCGTTTATTTATAGGAGTTGTTCTGTGAAACATTTGGAAAGTTTTGTTCAAAATTTAGACATGATCAATTAGTAGCTGCAGTGCATTTGGCCTGGAAGAAAAAGGTGAAAACTGGTGGAAGGAAACTCTCTGTGTAAACTTTCAATGAAGAATTGTCTTTAGCTTAAGAGATTTTTTTTATATCTACAAATTGTTCTTGTGGGCATGCGATTTGAATGATAAGCCAGACAAATTTTAATCATACTCGGAGGGGATTGTTGATACCCTATTGCCATGGAGACAGGTGTATAATCTAATTTATATCTCTATTATAGACACAACGTTGCAGTACTTTTTATTTAAAATTATATACAAAATACTGCCAACAAGAAAACCTATTTTAATTTGGGGGTTGGAAAAGCATTAAAACTGACGCATTAGTAATTTCTGAAATTGAAGATATGTTGCATTTATTTGGTTCTTTCCTCATGTGGTGACTTTTTGGTTGACTATCAAGAGATGGCTAGCATTCCATTCAATTGTGTTAACCATGTGCCCTCAAACAATTATACTTGGTGAATTAAGAAATGGATGTGTTGTTATTCTTCATACTGTTTTATTATTGGGTAAGATATTTATTTTGGAATTTAAGGGAAAAGAACAATTGACATTCCCTAATTTTCTTTCCTTTTTAAATCATTACTTTATGTTAGAAGGCATGATTGCTAATAGACAGGGAACAAAGAATGATTATGATAAGAAATTGCATTAAGGCCAACATTAGCAGCATGATAATGATGATCATCCTTTCTTTGCTATGTTTAATGTTTGTGCTCTGTTGCTCTATGGTGTGTTTATTATATGTTGTTGGCGGTGTGGGATGTTATCATTAGTATTAGTTATATATACATACATACATACATACATACATACATACATACACATACATACATACATACATACATATACATACATACATACATATATATATATATATATATATATATATATATATATATATATATATATATATATATATATACATATATAAACACACATATATCTTTTTTATATTTTCATGTCCTTCAGGCTGAGTCAATCTAAGCTGTCAATTGGAAGCGGTGAATATCCGGACTCTGGTTTCTGCTCCGAGTCCTCTAGTGTGAGCGAGCTATACCTGAGTAACACCACCCTGCAGGATTCAGGAGTGGGGTTACGGTGAGCATTTCAATCTTATTTGCAAATGCTTTGTAAGGCATAAATATTCCTCACTTTAGATGGGGTCAATGCATGAATGAATGTAGATCTAATTCCCAATTTATTTTATCTTTGCCACAATTTTGTTGTCCGTAGCGGGTCACTTGCGCTCCTACTGGCCGGAGCAGTGAGGAGTCAGCAGTCAGACGGTTATTGTAAAGAGAGTATAAAACAGTCACTAAAACGCAAACACATGGGCCCCTATTCTCCCACAGGCCTTCGGCGCTAAAACGGGCCTAAAACGCAAACATACGTGCCTTGCGCCTGTCTCGGGAAGATATCAACATGGCTTTAGGCTGGTAAATGCGCTTTACGCTGAATGGGCGTGGCACACTCCCTGAATGGGCTAGAATGGGCGTTTCCGCCTTAAATGCTAGCCTAATGATATCTTCCCACCTGGCGTAAATTTAGCGCTTTGCGCTTTTGAAAACCAGGCCTATTCAGTGCGCCAGTTGAGCGGGCGCTCCTCTGCCTCTCCCCTGTCACCTTTCTCTGTCTCTCTCTGAAACCAGGCCTATTCAGTGCGCCAGTTGCAAGGAGCGCTCCTCTGCCTCTTCTCTGTCACCCTTCTCTGTCTCTCTCTGACTCCCTCGCTCAGACGGACACAACACACGTCCCATAGGAAAAAGAAGTTGTAAGTTCACTGCCTGTGAAATGTCCCAGCATGCAATGGGCTACTCCATTTCGCTACTAAATAGCAACCAAATGAGCCGAAATAGATATAAAGGTAGATCTAAATAATGTGTAATGGTAACACAACCTGCAATTGTAGAACATTTCAATATTGGACCAAATAAAACATCGAAATGAAAACACCACCCTATGTGAAAAATATATGTCATCCTGGGCCTATATATATCCCTCGTCGATTTAACGTGATTCAGATAAGTGACAGCGTAACGCGCTTCTACTGTCATGTCCTACTGTGATGTCCGCTCCAATAAATTGGCTCTACTTCACATTTTAGTTTTACAATAAAACACATTTATGCAATGACTTTACATAATGTAGGCTATATTTATGTGCATCATCCTACCTGCAGCAGGGGAGAGAAAACAATATCTTTCTGGACAAACTTTCACCAATCTAATTAATCTCATCATATACGGATAGGCTATATTTTTCTAGCTGATGCGTTTAGAACATTCTTTTCACTTTGATCTTGCTATAGTGTAGCGTATTTACATGCTTGCAGTATTTGACTGCAGTTAGATTGGTTTGAGAAGCATAATACCGGTAATATGGAATAATAGCCTATATATGGAGACAGACAGACGGGATGTAGGGAGGGGGGGGGGAGCAGAGCGCTTGGCTTTGTCTGGTTTTCCCGGATTTCTCCTGGAATTGGAGCTTAAAAGGCAAGCGTGTGACTCTTTACTGCACTTGTCCAATGAGCGGACTGTGCATCATTTTACGCTTACAAGGCGTGGTTATAATGGTTGAGGCTGCGTGTAGCGCCGATACCAAGATTTGGGTAATTTGGGCTGCGCCAGGCCTTAAACGCAGTTTCTACGCCGATTGCAACGATAGGGCCCATGATCTCCAGACTTCAGTACTCAGCTGAACTCAATAGTGACTGGTTTTCTCGAGGTGTGCTGACAACCTCCCTTTGTTATATTGACAAATTGTCCCCATTTCAAGGAGCATGAAGATGAGTAGATAATGACAGAATTATCATTGTCCCCCAACGCCCAAAGTGTTGGGAGAGAGACAATCAGGGCTTAAAATTTGGCGCGGGATTGCGAGATTCGCCCATCTTTTTGGAAATTCCCGCATATTTTCAATTTATAAAGGGGGAGTAATCCCCCAATGGTTTATGCTAGGGGTCTCAAACTCATGGCCCCCGACCGCTAAAATGATTTCATACGGCCTGCCACTTGATATCAAGTTATGTGAAATTAGGCCCGCACCTCCGCTCATTGTAAAACACAGAGCGCGTTCCCGAGGCAGACGGCGGTGGACAAGGCACTGCCTTCATGCAGATGAGTCACACTTCACACCAGGGTTGCCAGATAAATTTCTATAGATGTGTAGTTCCTTGGGCAGTTTTGTGTGCATTTTGGCGGGTTTTAAACTTTGTGCTGGAAACTGTCAGCAGTATCTGGCAACAGGGCTTCACACTCCAGGCCAGCGGGATCATTACTGCATGTAAAATCCACCTCATTAGCAGGTGATTCGGTTCACCTGAGTGAAAAACCAAGTGGAAAGAAAAACATTTATTTGCACGCTAAAATGTCTTTTGTTGAGAAGTGAACAACATGTCACTGTCGAAAGGCAAAAGAAAGGTTGATGACGAGCACAGAGAGTTTCAGGAGAAGTGGGAGTGATTTTTTTCCGTCGAGTTCAAAGGGAATGCCGCCTGCCTCATTTGCAAAGAGAAAATCGCCATACTAAAAGAATATAACCTGAAGTGAATAAGAATAAGAGAATAAGCAGGGATGCAAACTAGTCACCTTTAGGTATCAGTGAGTCACCTTTTTCATCACAAAATAGGGCACTTAAGTGAATGATTTTGTGTCTGCCCTGGTATCTGTCACCTTTTTAACTATCCATGACTTTGCATCCCTGAACAAGAGTCTAATTACTATGTATTTTGTCTTTATGTTTTATCCGGAGACTAAGCAGCCATAGGCCTTTGGTTGTATTAAAGCCTTTATTTTTTTTATTGAGTCATACACTTTACTAAAACACTCATATCATATTATAATACCCCAGGTATGCATAAACAGGTTAAGTAAAGACAAAAATGTGAAATTATTATTGGTTATCGTATCTGTTATCGGACAGGCGAAGCAGATATTTACCGGTTATCGTATCAGCTGAAAAAATCCCCCCCAAAGTCTATAAATCCCCCCTATCTGAAGAACATAAGGGGGGAATTCCCCCCCAGTTTGCAAAGTGAATTTTAAGCCCTGGAGAAAATGCCCTGAAATTCTGGCCCCAGCCTGGCCTAAGGCTATGGCATTCAGGGCTGGCCCTACCCAGCTTGACGAGTTAAGCAATTACCGGGCCCAAGCCAAGCCCCAGTCCAAAGTCAATATCACAATATGACACACATCTCTCTGTTCCTGCAGAGGTTATCTCTCTTGGGCTGGTTGGGGACAACAGTGACATACAAAACCACTGTGAGATGTTTGTGATGATAGTGACTAGAAATCCACTCACAAGGTGGAGTCTCTGGAGAGGATCTCAGCACATCACAGATCATAGCCTAAATAAAACAATTCAACCTACAGCCAGGCAAATACAGATCTGTTCAGCAGGGGTGATGTAGTCTCCCTGTAGCCTACCGGTGACATTCCTGATACCATCCAATTCCATGATCTTCATGTTTGTAAACACATAACTTTCACAATAGTGAACAAGCACCCCCACTCGGCTCATTCAGGGCAGGTAGTTTTATAACTTGTAGACTACCTGCTGCAAAGGGCTAAATGATGTACATAAATATAGCCTACATTATGTAAAGTCATTGCATGAATGTGTTTTTATTGTAAAAGTATGTGTGTAGTAAGCCAAGTCTTGCTGGAGCGGACATCACAGTAGAGTGTTACGGCTGTCACACGTCTATATCACGTTGTATTTGCGACAGATATATATTCCACCTGGATTCTATATGTTTCACATAGGGTTGTGTTTTGATTTTTATGTTTTATTTTGTCCAATATTGAAATGTTCTAGAATTGCATGTTGTGTTAACATAAATAATATTTCGATCTACCACTTAGCCTATTTAGGCTGATTTGGTTGCTATTTCTTGTCAAAATGTATTAGCCTCAATGCATGCTGGGAGATTTCACATGTGTGGCTTTGGTAGGGGACCCGGCGCAGTGAATATTTGTTTGGGCAGAATTATATCAATTAACGCCAGGGAAGATAGCGTTAGGCCGGTATTTAAGGCGGGAACGCCCATTCTGGCCTATTCTGGCACTGCGCCACACCTCTTGGGTGTAAAGCGCATTTCGGGGCCTAAAACCATGATGCTATCTTCCTGAGGCAGGCGCAAGGTGCGTTTTTTTGCGTTGTCATTGTGCTCGATATGCCGTACAGCGTATCGACGCGGGTTACATCTCTTATAGCTAGCCTATCCGTTGGTTATTTTCTTATGGACATCTGTTAAGGTATAGAATGCCTAGCTCACTAGTAGCTAGCTCACTAATAAACACTTTCAATCTCACCACAACTATCCCCTCAAACTTATTGAATATCATTGCTTCTTCATACTAGACTAACATTTCAATTCAGACTGAAACAGCATATATTTCACATTTGAATTACATAACACTTCGTATTCATCAGATCCCACGGCCCACTAAGATGCATACATCAGAATACATCTCACTCCACGCATTGCATTTCAGACAACTCCCTAAAGGTTGTATAGATACAGTTGGTAAATCAGTTACTGTAATCTCCCTCCGTTGCTGCAATGTGGCTTCCTGCCACCTAATAATAGCCGTCGGCTAGTGAAAAAGGGGAAGGTTGCTTCACTTGTGGTTCAGAAGGAAAAAGCAACTCACTTATTTTCTGAACTAACTTTAAATAAACACCCATTAAGACTCATTCCCCAATGAATCATCGTCATCCCGTGCCCAATCGCCAACTATGCATTAGAATCATAAATACTATGATTCACAAAGACTTTTCTTTAATCTGACTTTCATCAGTTCCTGCGCGTGTGGACATGCTGTGGTTTGCAATGGTTCAAGTGCCCCGCGCTCAGTTCCTTAAAAGAGAGGAAATGTTTTCTCTCTCTTTAAGCAAATATAACACTTCTAATAATACTTCATAACAAATCAACGGGTATTGTTACCCAGGACTGAAACAATCCTGCTAGATAAATTACATTACAACTTTTCCCAGAATAAAATGCTGTTATATGGAACCTCTAATCATCTAATCAGTACATGTATTCACTTCGAATGAGAAACCATTCTAACCCTCTTTCCTAATAAGTGAATGTCATTGCATTTTGACATTTTGATCCCGGTGTGCAGGCCTGAAAATGAATTATTTCTAAACTTTCACTGAATAGAATCTATTCCCCTAGAATCGTATATTATATAAATGCACTTGTTTTAAGTGATGAAATTAATTTAAAGGGTTTTAGCATAACAGACATTGCATGTCACTTTAAAATATCAGTGTGCAGGTATGAAACAGACTTATTTCAAAACTTTTAACAAATGCAATCTATTCTTCTATAATTGTATATTATATAAATGCATTTACTTTAAGAGAGGAAATTCATTTAAACCCTTTTTCATTGATGACAATGCATGGCACATTAAAATATCAGTGTGCAGGTATGAAACAGACTTATTTCAAAACTTTTAACAAATACAATCTATTCTTCTATAATTGTATATTATATAAATGCATTTACTTTAAGAGAGGAAATTCATTTAAACCCTTTTTCATAGATGACAATGCATGGCACATTAAAATATCAGTGTGCAGGTATGAAACAGACTTATTTCAAAACTTTTAACAAATACAATCTATTCTTCTATAATTGTATATTATATAAATGCATTTACTTTAAGAGAGGAAATTCATTTAAATCCTTTTTCATAGATGACAATGCATGGCACATTAAAATATCAGTGTGCAGGTATGAAACAGACTTATTTCAAAACTTTTAACAAATACAATCTATTCTTCTATAATTGTATATTATATAAATGCATTTACTTTAAGAGAGGAAATTCATTTAAACCCTTTTTCATATATGACAATGCATGGCACATTAAAATATCAGTGTGCACGTATGAAACAGACTTATTTCAAAACTTTTAACAAATACAATCTATTCTTCTATAATTGTATATTATATAAATGCATTTACTTTAAGAGAGAAAATTCATTTAAACCCTTTTTCATAGATGACAATGCATGGCACATTAAAATATCAGTGTGCAGGTATGAAACATACTTATTTCAAAACCTTTAACATATACAATCTATTCTTCTATAATTGTATATTATATAAATGCATTTACTTTAAGAGAGGAAATTCATTTAAACCCTTTTTCATAGATGACAATGCATGGCACATTAAAATATCAGTGTGCAGGTATGAAACAGACTTATTTCAAAACTTTTAACAAATACAATCTATTCTTCTATAATTACAGATAATGTATCCACATTTTCTCTGAATAGAAGAATTTACCCTAGGTCTTTGCCTATAGCAAAACCCACTCCTATAAATGCCAACTATGATTCTAATTATATATCCAATAATAAACTACCTTATTTTAGGCAATTTATTGGACAATATTTGTTACAAATTGTAATTTCCTAAATTAAATTAAATTAGCTTTTTCCCCTTATATCATATATTTCCTGTTTTACGACAAAACGGCTTCGCCAACCTAGTGCGTTCACCACCGCTAAATCACATTGAACTTCCTCCCAGCCCAGCCGCTAACCAACAGGAACATAATATTCTTTAACAGTTAAAAACCCACTTCCTTTCCTGCGGCAGAGAGAAGAAATCAGCCCGAAACCCATCTAACTGTAATCTGTGCCAACGACAGATGGTCTCCTTATACGGACTACATCTTGCACCTGAGCTTAAAAAGGTTTCCTACCCTTCAGAGTCAAACTGTCTCTCGGTCGGGGATCGCTCTCACTCCGGGGCTGTCTTAGGCTGGCTGGCTGGTCCGTGGATTGGTTCGTGGTTCAATCGGAAATGGCATCTGCACGCACAAGGACGTGAAGACCCCGACTGAAGATTTCTCCTGTCTTTTATAATAGATTTTCCCTTAATCATTTCCCTTAACCAATATCCTACCTACCACTACTTCCTCATTTCCCCCCGACTTGCTTCCGAGCAGGTCACTGAACTTACTCAATATCCACCTTGCAGCACCTTTGACATTCCATGGGAACATTTCCACATATCTCCAGACAACCACTGTATTTTTCAAGCATGCATGGATGCGTGCCGGATGTGTGCCGGATGCGTGCACATTGCCACACACAGCATGGTTACCCATGGCCCTGTGTGTGTGTGAAACTCATAATGTTTTAATTCTACTGTACTGTAACCTTAGTTTCAAACGTATCCACCAGACACATTTAGAACACATCGATTACCACTTGTACTCTATTAAACACATAAACAAAACCTGATCATAAACCTTATAATTACTGAATTATAACATCATAATGCAATAACCTCTAACTTCTTCTTTTCTTCATGCCATTCGGCTACTGCTCTCTGAGCAACACCAAGCCATGGTGTCCCAGATGACATCACTCCTCTGCTGAATGTGCACGTTGGCTTGTAGGATATATGACCCTAAGTCACTGTGGGGTTCGAGGGGATGTGGGCGCACCGTACCCATTTCGACACCCTCTCCACGGAGTCGACCACTCGCCTCGAACCCACCTACCGACTCCTTCGAACACTCCTCCTCCCAAACTCGAACAACCCCACATTGATGTACGGTGTAGGGTGTAGACATCCATGCCATCGAACCACCCCAGAACGTCACAGCAACCGGGCAATAGGTGCCATCACCAGAAATCCCTCGCCGGACTCGATACCCGCTCCAGCAGTGCAGTGTAGACGGAGTTGTAGATCAAGTAGACCTCGGATTCCAGCTGCATCAACAGGCCCCCCGCCGGAGGAATCAGTTGCATCATGCCAGGGAGCGCCAGCTTACCCAGGATGGATCCTCCATACCCTGTCAAATAAAGATTAAAACACACTCCACACCACCGCTCCCAGAACCGACGATCCACAGTGTCCTAACCTCCCCAAGGGGGAGGCGACACTTACCGCACCCTGGGTCTCCTATGGCACAATCACAAACAATATTAATGACATCCTACAGCACAAGTCTTGCGCTGTACCAAAAAATAAAAGTAAAAGAAAAACCTATTTTTGGAATTTGCCCAGTTCCCTAACTACCTTTCACCGCGCTATCTTACTCATGGCTAAACTATCTTCAGAGGGTCGTCGAACACACCAGCATCCTCCAGTCACTCCAACGCTCACCTCCAAAAATAATAAACCATCGCGACCCTCCCCTAATATATTGTCCTTACAAAACCGGGCAAACTCATCATCTAAAACCCTTAGCGCCCTAACAACTACCCCATATGCCCCATAAATGTTGCAAGCAATAAGCGATAAGCAATAAGCGATAAGCAATAAGCGATAAGCAATAAGCGATAAGCAATAAGCGATAAGCAAAGCTGTTCATCATCATCAAGGGCTTTACTCGCCCAAAATTGCTCCTACCTCTTGTTAATAATGCTCGATATGCCGTACAGCGTATCGACGCGGGTTACACTTCTTACTTCTATAGCGAGCCTATCCTTTGGTTATTTTCTTATGGACATCTGCTAAGGTACAGAATGCCTAGCTCACTTGTAACTCGCGGGGTAGAGAGATTCGCCCAACTGCTAACCACCTTCTAAAATCCTTGAGTCCGACCTGCTGTATTTCCCCCCTTCGGAAGCCGTGGCCTAAGCCCCCTTGGGGAGATCACTCAAGTTAACGGTGGCTCTCTCCAGCACTTGACTGATGTTGTGGGTGTTGGGATTAATTCTAACTATGTGTTAATCTGCACTGGTTAAGGTCGTGTTAAAAGTTTTTCCCTTGAGATGACAATTCTTGCTTAACCTGACAATGTTTTAATACACCTTCCCTGTCAAGTAGTCGTTTTAAGCTTGTCATTTCAAAGGCCTCCCGAGTAACCTTAAAAGACGTGACACGTCAGGCTAAACCAAATGTTCCTAGTATTTTTACATCACGAGAAGAGGCTACTACCTAAAGGATGAACATTCGTTCAAATAAGAGAGATGACATCGGATATTGGCGCAAAATAGTTGCTTTTTAATTAGAGCGCATAGCGTAGCACAGCACAAATACAATCTCACTACAATTATCAAACATTCACATGGCATACATTTAAACACAACATAATAACACAAATCATCTTTCTTAACTTTAAATTGAATAAACCCTTTTCATTCAAGCACAAATACTCCTGGTGTGGTGACCCACTCTAATATTACTTAATCCTCTTGAAATCATGACCCTAGTAAGTATTTTTTGATTATTTACTGTAATTTATCATGGCTTTTGCATGGCTACAGTACCCTTTAATCAGTTACTGTAACTTTTAGTATAAGTTGATTGTGACTGCATGTGGCCTTCTGCACCCATTCTAATAATAGCTCAGTCAGGCCACTGTTAACCTGTTGCTTCATGCAGTGAAAAGAGGAAGTGTTTTCTCTCCCCTATTCAAGTCTAAAACTCCTTGTTCAAAGTAACGCTTCCACAAGATCTTATTATCCAGGACTTGAAATGATCCAGCTGAGATAAAAGTAAATAACCACCTGTATTTCCCTTAAATATAGCCTGCTTCCTATAGGCTCTGTTCCGTTATGATCCCCTCTCGGTGTGAAATGAGTGTCAAACACCCACCTGTTGAGCGGTCCTCAAACCGTCGGTTTCTTACTCCTCTAAAAATAGATCTACTCCGACTTCCCTAAACTGGTTCAAAACACAGATATATGCTACTGTACACTTCAGAGTGATAAACCACTTTACATTTGTTCCCAGACTAAAATGCTGCCTTATCCAATTCCCAGCTAGGTGAGTTCCAGTACAAGTGTTCCCAGAATAAAATGCTGCCTTGTAGCACTTCCATATGGAATGTTAATAGAAATGCTATATAACCCATCATGCATCATGTATTTCCCGAGGGTTCAAACTCGCCTCCCATGTGAAGTGTTCTATATTATGTAAAACACTACATAACTTATCCTCAGTCTCCCAGGTCCTGGACAGATCGTCAATGGTGATATTACTATTATGGCGGTCTGCGCCTTCTAATACACGGGGCACCGGCCATCGTCAATCTCTCACCATGAGCCCCCCAAACTTATTGAATATCATTGCTTCTTCATACTAGACTAACATTTCCATTCAGACTGAAACAGCATATATTTCACATTTGAATTACATAACACTTCGTATTCATCAGATCCCTACGGCCCACTAAAATGCATACCTCAGAATATATCTTACTCCACGCATTGCATTTCAAACCACTCTCCAAACGTTGAATCCTTACAGTTGGTCGATTGGTTACTGTCATCTCATTCAGTTGCTTCACTGGGGCTTCCTGTCATTGCATTACGTCATTTGGCAATAGCTATCAGCTAGTGAAGAACGGGGAAGATCGCTTCACTGGTGGTTCTCTATTAATACTCCATAACGGGTATTTTTGTCCAGGACTTGACACGATCCTGCTATGTGAATTTCAGTATCACTGTTCCCAGAATAAAATGCTGTCATGTCAAATTCTCAGTCAGATAAATTCCATTACAACCGTTCCCAGAATAAACTGCTGTCATAGAACCTCTAATCATTCACAGTACACGTATTCACTTCAAATGAGAAACCATTCTAACCCTCTTTCCTAATAAGTGAATGTCATTGCATTTTGACATTTTGATCACGGTGTGCAGGCCTGAAAATGAATTATTTCTAAACTTTCAACAAATAGAGTCTATTCCTCTATAAGTGTACATTATATAAATGCAGTTGTTTTAAGTGAGGAAATTCATTTAAAGGGTTTTAGCATAACAGACATTGCATGTCACTTTAAAAGTGCCAGTGTGCCGGTATGACACGGATTTATTTCACAACTTTTAACAAATCAAATCTATTCCTCTATAAGTGTATATTATTTAAATGTATTTACTTTAAATGAGGAAATTCATTTAAACCCTTTTTCATGAATGACAGTGCATGACACATTAAAAGTGCAGTGCGCCGGTATGAAACGGAACTATTTCAAAACCTTTTACAACTACAATCTATTCCTCTATAAATGTGTATTACATAAATGCACTTGTTTTAAAAGAGGAAATCAACGACAGTCTCACAATGACTCCCGCTGTCCGTCTGGAGCTCTCCAGGGACTCCAAGAGCGCTACAGGCTTCACTACAAGTACCCGGATCTTGTATCTATCAACCTCCTCAAGTACTGCTCTATCCTCCTCTAGCCTGTAATCCCCAGAGGTCCACCCCTGTCCACGCAGACAGACCCCCAAGGTATCGCTCTCAAATTTCTATAGGCCTTCCGTCCTGCGTCTTTTATGATCCGGGATCCCACTCCCTGCACACCATACTACCCTGCAGGACCTGTCTCACACGCTGTCCCGATATAAAGAGTTCCGACTCCACCAACTCACTAGTGTAGGTGTCCCCCCTGCGTGCTCAATGTCTTCATGAACTGCACGCGTGACCTTATCTACACACTCTTCTGGAACAACTGTTTTTCAGTCTCTTCCCACTCACCAGACCCCACGATTGTCACTCTCCATGCCTGGACAAATCGGTCGACCTCCGCGTTGCCCTCCCAGTGCCCCCTCTGCGCCGTATGCGCCTTCTGATGTACCACTCCTAACTCCATATTTATATATAATTCAGCGATTTTACTCCTGTCCCCTTGAAGTGCCACCTGTTTCTCTCTTAGCCCCTTTAAACCCATTTGGTTCCAGGGTGTAGATTTTTATTTTCCTTTTTTCCCTACCTTCTTCTCCTCTCGTGTGAGTGTTTGATACTCCTCCTTAATGACCCAGGCCCCCAGAGCTTTGCTTACCTCCGGTGCCCTGCTCCTGTTCCCTGATGCCTCCTTTCAACAACGCTTGAGTCCTTTAGACCTCCCTGTCCAAGGGTGCAGTCCCAGGCTAGACCCCGTTCCACTGAAGCTGACTCAAGTGTGCTGCCTCGACAACCCCACCTAACCAACTTCAGCCTCCTGCTTCCCAGTGTTTTCTTTTCAAAAACCCGATCACAGGAGCACTACTTGCCTACTAACTCATTCGCTTTTGGCTTGTAGTGGCCTGACTGTACATTGAGCCGAGCGCGGCGGCCATGTTAACACATACACTCCACAAACATGGTCTTACTGCCATATGCGACCCGACCGGCCGATGACCCAGATCGATAGCGACCGCCAACCCCCCTCCAAGGCGGATCCCGTAGTGGTGATTGGCCACCCGGTTGGAAGCCGACGGTCTGTTCCCTATCCCACCTTGCTATGGGTATAGAAACTTTGACCGTTTTCATCAGCCTTGCCTGTTCACAGAGTGACTCCGCAGGGACTCCAAGTTAACCACTGCACAGAAGTCCCCTCTGCTAGGTGTGGACTGTCATCCACGTACCACGTGTTGCCAACACACCTACATGTGACAAACACGCCGACTAGACGGTACCACGGCAGTATGTTCATTCATACTTCAAGACACGGGGGCCTTCAGTCCTCTCCCCAGCACTATAGGTGGATTTAACGTGCCCTCAGACCTTCGCAGGTCCGCCACCGCCTGTTGTTGACTAGGTTCGGGGGGGGGGGGGGGGCCCAATCGCCCTCCCTAATCAAACTCCATCACCCTCTGTTTAGTCACGCTGGGTCCTTGGGCCCAGCCTGGGCTTACCTATGTTCGTCATCACCCCTGCAGCCCTGAGACAGTCCTCTTCCACCTCTGTACTTCCCGCCAGCTGCTCGGTTAGTATCTCCACCACACCAGGCTTAACCCTTTGCAGGAAAAAGTTATATGCCACTTCCAGGTAGTTTCTACGGAACTTATCTGACAAATTCCGATCTTCCGCCAACCTATGGTATGGGGGCATGTTGGCCACACAGCACAATTCCCCATATGTCCATGTGGACCGGGGTTGGTATCCCTCCGCTATCTGGCCTAACCATGGCATCCATGAAGGCGGGACCTTAACCGCCGGTTGTCCGCAATCCGGGATGTGAACGCTCCTCTTGTCCCTTGTCGTGATGGGCCCCCACTCAGCGTCCCTTGCCACACGTGCAGACGCCCTCAGGGGATCATAGCTCTCGGGAGGCCTCTTGTCATCCCTTCTGTACGTAGCTGACTTCAACACCTTCCAGGGTGCTCCGCCTTTGGGCCAGCTGTCTGAATCCGCCCTCCGACCCTGGTCAGCATCCGGCATCGGATCCTCCTCTGAGCTTCCCTTGGTATCCCCATGTTGTTCATCATCTGAGGACCCATCAGACCGTGGCAGGGAACTCCTTCCTATGGGGGTCGACGTTTTCAGGTTGGATCTTGGAGGGCTTGGGGACATCCGGACCTTCCTATCCCTGAGTGTGACCCCTTTCTGCAGGAGTTGCTTCCGTGCGATGACCCCGCTTTTCACCGTTCCTCTAGCCGGGTCTGGTCTCACCACACCCATATCACGCCCATATATTATTGTCACCTCCCTCAATTCAACCTCCCCCTCCTGCAGAGCATCCCATTCTCTGATAGCGTGTATCACTGCCCTCTCCGTCTTCCTCCATTCCTTAACCGGAGTGCGGAACCATTCCAGAGCTATTGCCGCCGTCTGAGCACCCCGTTGGTCTGCTGCCCTCAACGCTGCGGTCAGGGCCGCAGTCACCCTTCCTTCATAAGCCGATGGGTTAGCCTGATAGGATGGGCACTGCACATGTATCACCCTCTGCTGGTGAAAACCAGCTCCCGACGTTGTGAAGAGGATACCCGGATCTGTGGCACCCTTTCTCCTGTCCTGAGCCTTCGCCTTCATCTGTTTATACTCTTGTCCCATCCGCTTCTCCCAGTTGGCCCTTAGCTCCTGCTTTATGCGCCATGTCTCATCAGTCGACCACTATCCACACATCCGTTGGCAAAGAGTGGTAGAGGGACTGCGCCGCCCATGTCCTCACCTGGTACACTTGAGTCGTACCCTTCCTCCTACTGGGCGCCGGTGTCGGGGGTGGCAGCTCTATGTAGCACCCCACTAGTCATATTCTGTTCCAGGATCCGTTCCAACCACATGGGGCCATCCTGGAGTGGGGCTTGTTCCTCCCCACCCTCGCCCTTGACTCCCCCTCCTGTTCGCTTTCCATGCCATCACCGTCACCTTCACCCTGCTTCCAGCACTGTAACCCAATTGTCGAGGGGTCTGGTTCCACCCATTGCAGGTGCTGGACTAGGTTGGGGTGCGGCGGCGGCCCCCCTTGTCCACTTGTACTGGGTCCTGGCGCCTGGCTAGGTATGGCATATTGCCCTCTTCCTGTAAGTGAAGACTGCCGGGGCGGTCCTAGACCACTCGTACTTCTGGTGGTTGCCGGGTAAATGGTTACCCCGCGATTGTGACCGGACTCCTCCCCAGCTGTCTGCTTATGTGGCTGGGTAACAGCCAAACGTTCCTTCGCCCCCAGCGGCGTCGTGTCATCTGCTATATCATGCAGAGATGATGGCAACTGCAGTTGCATCCCCAACTTCTCCTGATCCTCGCCGTCCCCCAGGTCCGTCTCTATGCTCTCCTTCGACCCTCTGCGGGTTCCGGGTGGGACATAAGGGTACTGCGCGAGCTCCTCGGGTATAGCCCCATGCTTCGTCTTTGAGGCCGACTTCACTTCCCGAATTTGTCGAAACTGCCGGCCCGTCTCCTTCGCCGCAAGTTTTATGTAACTGTCCCATTCTGCCCCTGGGCTCACTAATATCGTGACTTGGCAGCCCCATGGTGTCTCCATGCATGCCAACCACCATAACAACCAACTTCTGCATTTCTCATCTGTCTTCTGCTTTTCCGCCCCAATATCCGGGCCCTTGATTAGTATGACATCATACTCACTTCCTTCTGGACTTATAATACCTATACTCCCTTCCTTGTGACACTTCTGGACATCGCTCTCTGTTATCTTCAACTCCTCAAGAAGCCGCAGTACATCTTTCTCAAAAAATCGGGGATGCTCCTGGCATCACAGGAACAACCGTAAAAGGTCTGGCCGCCATAGCTCTTCCGCTCCTAGGGGTCCTTCTAGAATTCGAACGACCTTGCTTATGGCTCTAGACCACCCTGCCGTCATCCCGGCCCAAAAGGAGACTGGTTGTAGGAGTGGGCTATAAATGGGTCATTTTTTGTTTTGCTTAGGTCTCAGTTTTTTTGTATTCCATTTGCCCTATCTCAACATGAAATGACAAAAATTTTGGCTTCAGGTCCAAGAAAAAAGTGTGCAGGGCACAAATCCAAGATGACCACCGTTTTCCCTGAAAAATCACATTTCTAGCCATAACTTTGTCATTTTTGGGTCTTTTTACTTGGTTTTGGTGCCTAACCCTATGTTTTGGGGGTCAAGCAATCTATTTATGCATCTAGAAGTAGTCACAAACCATCATATATTGAGTTAATACATACTTTTGACCAAATTTACCCTTCTTTACCTCAATTTTGAACCATGCCCGTAGACCTAATATTTATTGGTAAATTATAGAAAAAACAGATTAAATTTGACATACCATAATAATATTAATAGCAACCCTACACTGCTAATTATTACCAACATTTCACAACATTTAACTTATTTCACTACAAAATACTGTATGGTGAATTTTATTGTGAAATAGGCCATCCGCTGTCATAAGTCAACATTACTGTAATCACATGAGGGAGATGGAAAGACAACAGCACAAACCTAGCACAACAGTTTGACTTGATTCTAGAGGAAGCTGGGGTACAGAAGTCATTTAGCCTCTACAAAGAGATATGCTTTACTAGACTTTGATACCAGGCAGGTGCAGTCTATGATTGCATTCCCTACATCAAACGGCTACTTGAGACACTGCTAAATAATCTTCTTGATCGAGCATGCAACATTTACCTTGAGAATTACTTCATAATAGCAGGATTCAAAGCACTTGCTAATTTTACGTACAGGGTGACAATGCCCTTCCTCAACTGCGTTGAGATAGCAAGCCATGATTTGCTGGTTGACATGCTTCCCAAGCTCTGCAGTGACCTTGCTGACAGCTGAGAGCCTAAAAATGTAAAAATGGAAGACAATGCTCCACAAAGTGATCTCGATCACCTTCTTCTTGAAGAGATGTGTGTCCAGGCCGCGAAAGGAGTAGAATTGCAGCGCAAACATGAGTATTAGGATGTTGATCCTGATGCTGCATGAGCAACTCCTCTCTATACACTGACTGCAGACCAACGGAAAAACCTGCCCACAAACAACCTGAATGCAGAGAGGTACTTGGCCAAGTGTGGATATCTTGCTGCCCAGTCAGGCCAACACTCAAATAGGATGTTCAAGGCAAAGGGGATCAAATATGACCTTTATGCTAACAGATAGACATGGCAGTGAAGTTGAGCAGTCAACCACAGCTGTCCTTAAACACCTAGATGCAATGGAGGTGACATGGAGTAACAAACAGAAAGAGAAGAAGAAACAGGTTGAGAGAGAACCTGCAAAAGAAAGTGAGGGCCAATGATTTTGTTGAAAACTTCTTGTGAAGTGCAAAGAACATGGAGGGCCTATTTAATAGATGTAATATGCCCTATTACATCTGTCACTACTAAATGAAGTGAAGGCACTTGTCCTTATGAAGTCACCTGAGCTGAAGGCTTACTTGAGGCAAGAGATCCAATACCAGAGAGTTATCAGAGAAAGAGATGATTGAGAACCTAATTGTGCTCCTCGGGGATGATTACCAAGCTGAGGTGGTATTTCCTTGTGAGGAGGAGGAGCCAGAAAGGCAGAGGGGATCTCTCAGGAAGAACCTATGCTCCAGCCCAACCAATTACTTGCTGTCATTTGGGATGAGGGTATATTGGGTTTTACCTGGATGATAATGGGGATGGAACCTTCCGTGTGGATCACCTGATGCGCGTTGGTACCGGAGATTAAATTTGGCAGCGACCACCTGGCACTGATGACATCCAGGACACTATCGGGCAGCAGATTGTGCCTGTGGCAGTTTCAAGAGCCTGGGACTTTATATGAGAAAACTGTTATGTTTTAAGCAATGCCCCTGAAATTGAACATATGTTTAGTGAACTATGCTAATTAAGGTGAAAAAATAGGTAAATTTGGTCAAAAAAGGTATCAACTCAATATCTGATGGTTTGTAACTATTTCTAGATGCATAAATAGATTGCTTGACCCCAAAAACATAGGGTTAGACACTAAAACAAAGTAAAAAGACCCAAAAATGACAAAGTTATGGCTAAAAATGTGATTTTTCAGGGAAAACGGTGGTCATCTAGGATTTGTGCCCTGCACACTTTTTTCTTGAACCCCAGGTCAAATTTTTTTTCATTTCATGTTGAGATAGGTCAAATGGAATAAAAAAAAACTGAGACCTAATAAAAATGACCAAAAAAGTGTTTTTGACCTCTGTAGCCCACTCCTACTGGTTGCAAATCCAGTCTGTCCCGCTCCTTTATCTCCCCCAAAAGTACTAGATAAACGAGATCGTTCTCCCTGGGGTTTTGTCAGGCTATATTGTCAGCCTGCTAGAAAGTCTATATGATCTTAAACTTCCTCTCCTGGCCCGAACTCTGCCGCCTGGCCACTCTGGCACTCCCGCTGGTGTCGTCTCTTGTCTTCCACAAATCCGTGACCCAACTCCGGTACCGCCCAGTGGTCCAGAAAATCTGAGAAAAACACGGCAATTTCACAGCGATGCGACGTACGAGCCCTCTCTTGTAGGTTCGAAACCTGTTGGGCGCCATGTCATTGTGCTCGATATGCCGTACAGCGTATTGACGCGGGTTACATCTCTTATAGCTAGCCTATCCGTTGGTTATTTTCTTATGGACATCTGTTAAGGTATAGAGGGCTCTATTCTCCCACAGGCCATCGGCGCTATTACGGGCCTTAACCGCAAAAAAACGTGCCTTGCGCCTGTTTCGGCAAGATAGCAATAGGCTTTAGGCTGCCAAATGCGCTTTAGGCCGAATGGGCGTGGCGCAGTCCCAAAGTGGGCGTGTCGGCGCTAAATACCAGCCTAGTCATATCTTGGGAGCTGGCCTACATTTAGCGCTTTGCGCTTTTCAAAAGCAGGCCTATTCTTTGCCTTCACTGCTTCTTCTCTGTCACCCTTCTCTCTCTCTCTCTCTGAGTTCCCAGCATGCATTGTGTTTCTTCATTTCGCTACTAAATAGCCACCAAATGAGCCAAAATAGATATAAAAGGTAGTTCTAAATTAATGTGTAATGGTAACACAGCCTGCCATTGTCAACATTTCAATATTGGACCAAATAAAACCTCGAAATGAAAACACCACCCTATGTGAAACATATATGTCCTCCTGGGCATATATATACCCCTTGTCGAGTTAACGTGATTTAGAGAAGTAACAGCGGAACGCGCTTCGGAACGCGCTTCTAATGGCATCTGCTATACTGTGATGTCCGTCCAATAACTTGGCCCCATTTCACATTTAGTTTTACAATAAAAACACATTTATGCAATGACTTGACATAATGTAGGGTATATTTATGTGCATCATCCTTCCTGCAGCAGGCGAGAAAAAAATATCTTTCTGGACAAACTTTCACCAATCTAATAGGCTATATTTTTCTAGCTGATGCATAGAACATTATTTTCACTTTGATCTTGCTATAGTGTAGCGTATTTACATGCTTGCAGTATTGAAACTGCAGTTAGATTGGTTTGAGAAGCATAATAATATGGAATAATAGCCTATAATGCAGACAGACAGGCTGGATGAAGGGAGGGGGGGGGGGGGGCAGAGCGTTTGGCTTTCGTCTGGTTTTGCGGGATCACTGGAATTGGAGCTAAAAAGGCAAGCGTGCGATTCGTTTATTGCACTTATCCAATGAGCATGACGGTGCATAATTTTACGCCTAAAAGGCGTGGTTGTAATGCTTTGGGCTGCATCTAGCGCCAGCACAACGATATCAAGTGCGCCTTTCCACGCCCACTGCTTTGATCTGCGCCTGCCGCTCGGCCTAGAAACTGCGCCGATGCAACGATAGGGGCCAGAATGCCTAGCTCACTAGTAACCCGCGGGGTAGAGAGATTCGTCCAACTGCTAACCACCTCCTATCCTCAAGTCCGACCTGCGGTATTTCACCCTTTTGGAGGCAGTGGCCTACACCCCCTAGGGGTGATCACTCGAGTTAACGGTGGCTCTCTCTAGCACTGTCTGTTGTTGTGTTTGTTGGAAAATTAATTCTAACTATGTGTTAATCTGCACTGGTTAAGGTCGTGTTAAAGTTTTTCCCTTGAGATGACAATTCTTGCTTAACCTGACGATGTTTCGACACACCTTCCATGTCAAGTAGTCGTTTTAAGCTTGTCATTACCAAAGGCCTCCAGAGTAACCTTTAAAGGCGTGACACGTCAGGCTAAACCAAATATCCCTAGTATTTTTACATCACGAGAAGAAGCTACTATCAACTATTAGATGGACCTTCGTTCAAATAAGAGAGATGAAATCAGATGTTGGCGCAAAATAGTTGCTTTTTATTTTGGCATCATAGCAAAAAGCCCAGCACAATTGCAATATCTTATACAGTTCTAAATCATTCATGTAATACACACTTAAGCCTACATAATATCATTTGTCTTCACCCCTAACTTTAAACTGAATAAACACTTTCAATCTCACCACAACTATCCCCTCAAACTTATTGAATATCATTGCTTCTTCATACTAGACTAACATTTCAATTCAGACTGAAACAGCATATATTTCACATTTGAATTACATAACACTTCGTATTCATTAGATCCCACGGCCCACTAAGATGCATACATCGGAATACATCTCACTCCACGCATTGCATTTCAGACAACTCCCTAAAGGTTGTATAGATACAGTTGGTAAATCAGTTACTGTAATCTCCCTCCGTTGCTGCAATGTGGCTTCCTGCCACCTAATAATAGCCGTCGGCTAGTGAAAAAGGTTGCTTCACTTGTGGTTCAGAAGGAAAAAGCAACTTACTTATTTTCTGAACTAACTTTAAATAAACACCCATTAAGACTCATTCCCCAATGAATCATCGTCATCCTGTGCCCAATCGCCAACTATGCATTAGAATCATAAATACTATGATTCACAAAGACTTTTCTTTAATCTGACTTTCATCAGTTCCTGCGCGTGTGGACATGCTGTGGTTTGCAACGGTTCAAGTGCCCCACGCTCAGTTCCTTAAAAGAGAGGAAATGTTTTCTCTCTCTTTAAGCAAATATAACACTTCTAATAATACTTCATAACAAATCAACGGGTATTGTTACCCAGGACTGAAACAATCCTGCTAGATAAATTCCATTACAACCGTTCCCAGAATAAAATGCTGTCATATGGAACCTCTAATCATCCACAGTACATGTATTCACTTCGAATGAGAAACCATTCTAACCCTCTTTCCTAATAAGTGAATGTCATTGCATTTTGACATTTTGATCCCGGTGTGCAGGCCTGAAAATGAATTATTTCTAAACTTTCACTGAATAGAATCTATTACCCTAGAATTGTATATTATATAAATGCACTTGTTTTAAGTGATGAAATTAATTTAAAGGGTTTTAGCATACCAGACACTTAAACACAGTCACTTTAAAATATCAGTGTGCAGGTATGAAACAGACTTATTTCAAAACTTTTAACAAATACAATCTATTCTTCTATAATTGTATATTATATAAATGCATTTACTTTAAGAGAGGAAATTCATTTAAACCCTTTTTCATAGATGACAATGCATGGCACATTGAAATATCAATGTGCAGGTATGAAACAGACTTATTTCAAAACTTTTAACAAATACAATCTATTCTTCTATAATTGTATATTATATAAATGCATTTACTTTAAGAGAGGAAATTCATTTAAACCCTTTTTCATAGATGACAATGCATGGCACATTAAAATATCAGTGTGCAGGTATGAAACAGACTTATTTCAAAACTTTTAACAAATACAATCTATTCTTCTATAATTGTATATTATATAAATGCATTTACTTTAAGAGAGGAAATTCATTTAAACCCTTTTTCATAGATGACAATGCATGGCACATTAAAATATCAGTGTGCAGGTATGAAACAGACTTATTTCAAAACTTTTAACAAATACAATCTATTCTTCTATAATTGTATATTATATAAATGCATTTACTTTAAGAGAGGAAATTCATTTAAACCCTTTTTCATAGATGACAATGCATGGCACATTAAAATATCAGTGTGCAGGTATGAAACAGACTTATTTCAAAACTTTTAACAAATACAATCTATTCTTCTATAATTACAGATCATTTATCCACATTTTCTCTGAATAGAATAATTTACCCTAGGTCTTTGCCTATAGCAAAACCCACTCCTATAAATGCCAACTATGATTCTAATTATATATCCAATAATAAACTACCTTATTTTAGGCAATTTATTGGACAATATTTGTTACAAATTGTAATTTCCTAAATTAAATTAGCTTTTTCCCCTTATATCATGTATTTCCTGTTTTACGACAAAACGGCTTCGCTAACCTAGTGCGTTCACCACCGCTAAATCACATTGAACTTCCTCCCAGCCCAGCCGCTAACCAACAGGAACATAATATTCTTTAACAGTTAAAAACCCACTTCCTTTCCTCCGGCAGAGAGAAGAAATCAGCCCGAAACCCATCTAACTGTAATCTGTGCCAACGACAGATGGTCTCCTTATACGGACTACATCTTGCACCTGAGCTTAAAAAGGTTTCCTACCCTTCAGAGTCAAACTGTGTCTCGGTCGGGGATCGCTCTCACTCCGGGGCTGCCTTAGGCTGGCTGGCTGGTCCGTGGATTGGTTCGTGGTTCAATCGGAAATGGCATCTGCACGCACAAGGACGTGAAGACCCCGACTGAAGATTTCTCCTGTCTTTTATAATAGATTTTCGCTTAATCATTTCCCTTAACCAATATCCTACCTACCACTACTTCCTCATTTCCCCCCGACTTGCTTCCGAACAGGTCACTGAACTTACTCAATATCCACCTTGCAGCACCTGTGACTTTCCATGGGAACATTTCCACATATGTCCAGACAACCACTGTATTTTTCAAGCATGCATGGATGCGTGCCGGATGCGTGCCGGATGCGTGCCGGATGCGTGCACTGTTAGGATGACGTCATCATTCCTACTTTGACGTCGTCATTCCTACTATGATGTCATCGATCACTGATGATGTCATGATTCATAAGTGCCTCAATCATGCCTTCCGATGGCCTCGCTGGTGATGTCATAACACATGTGATGTCATATTCTTTTATGCTATAAAGGTCCGCTCCGGCAGGCTCTCGCGAGTGATTCATAAATTCACATCAAGGATCATGCAATCTCTGCAACGTCTGCAACCTGCAACTTCTGCAACCAGCAACTTCTGCAATCTCTGCGACCGTTCCCAAACCTCGAACTGTGCAGCCCCAGCCATCAAGTTCCACAACACCCCAGCTTCTCAAGACCTACCAAGTTTCCCGTGGCCCTCAACTACCCGCGAATAGATCCACATGTCTAACACCGATCCTGACAGTATGAATCACTCGCGAGAATAGACGTCCCGCCGGGACGTCTATTCGTTCCTGACTCCGCCCGTTCTGAGGTTCTTCTGTGGGGCCACTCGACGCGGCTTACTTGTCACCCTGGGGTTAGACGGACCCTTGCCTTCATCCGCAGGTGCACTTGGTGGCCCGCCATGGAGGGGGATACTAGGGAGTTCGTCGCCGCTTGCCCGGTCTGCGCCCGAAACAAGACTTCGACTAAACCCTCGTCAGGCCTTCTCCGCCCCCTTCCTATACCTCGTCGCCCTTGGTCTCATATGGCCATGGACTTTATAACCGGACTCCCCCCATCCGATGGGAACACCGTCATCTTGACCGTCATTGACAGATTCTCTAAGTGGGCTCATTTTATTCCACTTCCTAAGCTCCCGTCCTCCAAGGAGACGGCGGACCTCTTGGTTTTACACATGTACCGGGCACATGGCATTCCGTCTGACATTGTGTCCGATCGGGGGCCCCAGTTCATTTCTCAGGTTTGGAAGGCCTTCTGTACGGCTCTTGGCACGACTGTCAGCCTCTCGTCGGGTTATCACCCGCAGACTAATGGCCAAGCCGAGAGGGTCAACCAGGAGTTGGAGACCATGCTGCGTTGCACCACAGCTGCTGACCCCTCCCACTGGAGTGCCCAGTTGCCGTGGGTTGAGTACGCCCACAACACGCACCCCAACGCCTCTTCCGGCATGTCTCCCTTTGAATGCTGCTTCGGTTTTCAGCCGCCCTTGTTCCCCTCCCAGGAGGAGGAGGTTGCGGTGCCTTCCATGCAGACACATTTGCGCCGTTGCCGTCGCACGTGGAAGAGGGCTCGCGCATCACTATTACGTTCCTCTGCCAAGACGCAAGTCCAGGCTAACCGCCGCCGCACACCGGCCCCAGCCTATGCGCCGGGTCAGAGAGTGTGGCTCTCGTCTCGGAACGTTCCCTTGAAGGTTGAGTCAAGGAAGCTTGCGCCCCGTTTTATCGGGCCTTTTGTTATTGAGCGGGTTGTGAACCCTGCGGCTGTCCGCTTGGTTCTACCTGCTTCTCCCTGTCGCATCAACCATACCTTCCACGTATCCCAGGTCAAGCCGGTGCACTCTAGTCCCTTGTGCCCTCCTGCGGCGGCCCCCCCGCCGCCTCGGTTAATCGACGAGCACCCTGCCTACACGGTCCGGCGGCTGTTGGACAGGCGACGCAGGGGTCGTGGGTTTGAATACCTGGTGGATTGGGAGGGGTACGGCCCCGAGGAACGCAGTTGGGTTCCCCGCCGGTTCATCCTTGACGCTGCGCTCATTCGGGATTTCCTTGCGGCTGATCGGGCGCCGGGTGACGCCCGTTGAGGGGAGGGTACTGTTAGGATGACGTCATCATTCCTACTTTGACGTCGTCATTCCTACTATGATGTCATCGATCACTGATGATGTCATGATTCATAAGTGCCTCAATCATGCCTTCCGATGGCCTCGCTGGTGATGTCATAACACATGTGATGTCATATTCTTTTATGCTACAAAGGTCCGCTCCGGCAGGCTCTCGCGAGTGATTCATAAATTCACATCAAGGATCATACCAATCTCTGCAACGTCTGCAACCTGCAACTTCTGCAACCAGCAACTTCTGCAATCTCTGCGACCGTTCCCAAACCTCGAACTGTGCAGCCCCAGCCATCAAGTTCCACAACACCCCAGCTTCTCAAGACCTACCAAGTTTCCCGTGGCCCTCAACTACCCGCGAATAGATCCACATGTCTAACACCGATCCTGACAGCACATTGCCACACACAGCATGGTTACCCATGGCCCTGTGTGTGTGAAACTCATAATGTTTTAATTCTACTGTACTGTAACCTTAGTTTCAAACGTATCCACCAGACACATTTAGAACACATCGATTACCACTTGTACTCTATTAAACACTAGGGGTGTCACGATACACTCAGTTCACGATACGATACGTATCACGATACTGGGTTCACGATAACGATACGATACGATACGATTTTAACAATATTTTTTTAAACTTGAATAATGACAATATATGACTGGAAAAGTAGTATTTTATTTGAAATGCACAAATACAAAACATGCTGTTGTGGGAAATTGTTATTACAATAACAACTAGAAAAAACATGAGATTGGAGATAAGGCTTATCTTGAAATAGAATGAGTTACACCGTCACTTAGATTTACTTTGAACTAAAAGGTTTCTCAGCAGTATAAATTCTCATTATGCATCTTCAGTTTTTCTTCAAACTCAAACAACAAGACTTTTCTTAGTCTATTTTTTATGCATCTTCAGTTTTTCCTGTCAAGTAAACAGTTTTGCCAGAAACTCAATTGAATGGTTTCTCTCCTGTATAACTTCTCATGTGTCTCTTCAGAGACTTGTTCAACTGAACTACTTTCCACACATTGAACTTCAACAAACAAAGACGTTTCTTTGTCTACTTTTGGAAAAAAAAAAAAAAAAAAAAAAAAAAAAAAAAAAAAATTTTTTTTTTTCACGATATGAGATTTCATCTCAACGATACATATCGTGACGTTTCACTATCGCGAAATTTCGTGGGACGATATATTGTGACACCCCTATTAAACACATAAACAAAACCTGATCATAAACCTTATAATTACTGAATTATAACATCATAATGCAATAACCTCTAACTTCTTCTTTTCTTCATGCCATTCGGCTACTGCTCTCTGAGCAACACCAAGCCATGGTGTCCCAGATGACATCACTCCTCTGCTGAATGTGCACGTTGGCTTGTAGGATATATGACCCTAAGTCACTGTGGGGTTCGAGGGGATGTGGGTGCACCGTACCCATTTCGACAGCGTTTAACGCCAGTTTTAGCACCTATGGCCAGTGGGAAGATAGAGCACTGGATCAGCAAGCAATAACCTGAACTGTATGTAATGTATAAACGATTACACCCTACGTTGAGACCAGTGTATGATTATCCTACCCTTTACATTTATATGCAATCCTAAATTAAAGATGGCTAGCTTGATGCACTTAGGTCAGTTGTCAACGTCTGCTAGAGGGCTGAGTCACACGTTTTTCTGTCACACTGAGAGGATGAGGGATATTGATTTATGTCTAACAGCAGTTATGATCGTTGCTGAATGGAAACTAATTCATATTTGAACTTATATAGCCATGTTTCCAGCAACAAAGACAATCTGCTTATCTGACTTTGTTTATTCCCTCAGTGTGGATCATGGTGGAGAGCAGATGTTGAGACCAGGTGTGAGGAAATGTAAGTTATCTAAGTTAATTTGATTCATGAATACGCTAAACTTGACCTCATTCAATGTCCGATCATTTCATGATTTCATAACAGAATGCCAATAACATTTTATGTATTTAACTGTCTGGTTAGACTAGTGGAAGCTTAAAGGTACTATGTGTAGGATTCTACTACTAGTACTATTAAATATCACCAAACCATTACCTTGTATTTGTAGAGGGATGACAGTGAGTCATTTCTGTGTTTACAACGAAGCCACGCTTCCTCCCTGTGTTGTGGTTACAAGCTTTACTTTCTGCAGGGTGCCCGAATGGGCGTGATTTGTTTACATAGAAATCCCTCCCTGGAGAGGCCAACCTAGTTAGCCCCGCCCAGCCCACAGCCAAAAACAGAATTTTGATGAGCAAGATGGCGGACCCCGATGCGGGGCGCTTCCAGGCACACTCATCCACCTTAGAAACTGCATACTTTAGCCAAATCGCCGCTGAAAAGAAAGATCTCAGACCAGAGTCAACCTTGCCGATCTGGCTTTCACTAGATGGAGAGCCCTACGAGCAGCTATAGGGCCTGCAAAGTGACTCGGAGCTGGCGTTAGTTCTCCTCATGTGTAAGTAACTAATGTTATAGCTTTTGCATGTCCCATTTCAGTAACGTTAGGCATGATAGCGAAATGTACAAGTTGTTATCGATATTGTGAATTTGTTCTGAGAATGTTGTAATCACTAGTTGGCTAACTGTTGCTTTTCACGGCTATTCAAATGACTTTACGCTGCGAGTGTGGCCTGTTGCTGGATTTGATTAGGTTGTTGTTCATGTATAACTCATACACAGACATTCTGGTGACAAGTTGACATGCATGACATAATGTTACTTCCCATTACAAATTTTGCATGCATTTTCTGTTATAATTACGTCCAGTTGCTGTCACTATGACGCAGAACGGTATAGTAATGTAAAAACTTAGAAACTTAGAGAAAAGCTAGCTTTGCTAATGTTAGCAGTTTGTTTTTCTATTCTGTCTCACTAAGCAATGTTACATTAGAAAATAGCTGAAACACCTTCCAAGCAAATCAAGGTTTGGAAAAAGTATCTAATTCATGACAATGTGGAGGAACCCTGTCTTGATATATAGCAGCTACAAAATAGATGATTCAAATGAATACTAAACACATTTCCATTTGTCTGATTTCCAAGGTGCCAGTCATCCAGAGAGGATAGGAGAGCTGACGATGTCCAAGCCCTCTGAATAATTTCCTTGTCACGTACATCTGCTGTTTACCCCCCACTGCAAAAGACTGGCTCCTGTGAGCAATAATGTCCTTTTTTATTCAGCCAAGCTGCTAGATTGATCGTTTCTTTATGTCGCTACTTTATGTCCACAGCAACTATGTCTTCTTTTTATAAGTGACAATTTATCTTGTACAGTTTTACTAGAACACACACTGGTATCTCTAACTTGTCTGTCACTATAACAAGGCAGAAATAGTCAGGATAGAAAACAAGTGGACCAACGATGATGATATTTGAGATGGAGAAATTGTGCTTTTATAGCAAACCTGTATAATAAATGTTCCATTATCTTTGATGTTTTCATATGTTTGCTGTCTGCAATCTTCTGTACACAAATACAGTTGACCATGTCTCTTTGGCCACTATTCTCCATTGTGACTCTGTTGTCCATTGTAACAGTTGATTGGCCTACTTTATAGCTGAGTGTGTATAGCTACAGTAGCCTACCAGTATTTGTGTTTCTGTGTGTATATATAGCCTACTTTATATAATAGACAGTGTATGTGATGTTTCACAGTACATTTCACAACTTTGTTAATCAGAAAAAAGACTTTATTTGCAAAACTAAAATATATAGGTATATGGGCTACACCAGAATGATGTGACCAGTTCCATCCAGCTATGCGGTTCTTCAGGATGTCGACAAGATCTGCTATCGTCCTGCAGCCGACCTTCCTCTCTGACTTCTGTCCCGGGCGACCCTGCCTCCTCTTTGTGCATCGGGTCCCACTGGTGCTAGCCTGGGCTTCAGGCATGCACCTTGGTCTAGGTTTGCCTGCCTATAAAGAAACAGCAGTGATTCAAGCGTTTGAAATTAGTTTGAACAACTGTAACAATACTAGCGTTGCACTATGAATACATTTTGGCCATGTCTTGGTATTAGCAGACGAACAAAAACACATAGGCTACAAGCTACTCACTGTTGCCAGACAGTTGTGGTTAGCTAGCGATGTCCCCAATATTGAATTGAAATCATCCTAATTTAGCTATGTCAAACAAGTTTTAGACAACGTTTTGGCTAACCTTACTTAGCAATAGCAGGAGGGCTAGCAGGCTATTCAGAAGGTATATATATGTTACATGGATTTTGATCGGTTAGCAGATGATACAAATAACAGTATAGCGTTACCAAGGGGACTATTGGGACTAACCTAAAGTTTTATGACTATCATGTGAAATTTGTCATTACTCAAGCCAAAGACATAGCCGATATGCATTTGTGCTTGTTTTATGTAGTTACGTCTGCAGTAGGCATTATCCACAAAATAGTTGTTAATTTCTCCGTTGCTTGTGGTACAAGAGGGGGCCGGGGGAGGGGATGTGATGAGAGGGAGGCGTGGGGAGCAGGAAGTGCTCCGCGCTGGTGGGTGGGGTCAAGATTGTTTGGGTAACACCCCTTTGTTTTGGTTGGAAATGGCGACATCATAGTGGACAAAAAAAGTCACACATAGTGCCATTAATGTGTAATTGGCTTAACAATGCAAAAAATAGATACAAAATAACAATTTAATTTGATTGAAAGATTTGATTTTTAATTAATTAATATAGTGAAAAAATGCCAGAAGGATTTCTAGAGAAGATCTACAGTGGAAAATGAATGGAAATTAATTAACTACTACTAGCCGCACCGTACTCATGTACACGTGTGTGTGTGTGTGTGTGTGTGTGTGTGTGTGTGTGTGTGTGTGCGTGAGTACAGTGCGGGTTTGCTGCTCTTTCCTTACCACTAGCCCCTCTTCTCATGACATACCTAGGACATATTTGTTGTTGATATATTTATGTGGATGTTTCTTCATTGTCACTCATGAATAATGAATACATTTAAGGGTCTACATCTTATACATCTAAATATTAGGAGCTTACCTTCTAAAATGTACCTTCTAAGAGGTTGGCTTGCTTATAATAAACCTAGTGTAATTACACATTCTGAGACATGGCTTAATAGTTATATCTCTGATAATGATGTTAAAATTGATAACTATGGGCCCTATCTTGGTACAGGCCTTAGGCCCAAAAACTGGCTTTAAACGCAAAAAAATGTGCCTTGCGCCTGCCTCGGGAAGATAGCAACATGGTTTTAGGCCCTGAAATGCGCTTTACGCCAAAGAGGCGTGGCACAGTGCCAGAATATGCCAGAATGGGTGTTTCGGCCTTAAATACCGGCCTAACGATATCTTCCGCCCTGGCATTAATTTAGCGCTTAGCGCTTTTCAAAACCAGGCCTATTCAGTGCGCCGGTTGCACGGAGCTCTCCTCTGCCATCTCACTCTCTGTCCCCCCTCTCTCTCTCTCACTCCATCTCGCCTCGCGCATCAGACAGGCAGCGCATCAGACAGGCACAAAGCCACACATGTGAAATCTCCCAGTATGCATTGAGGCCAATCCGTTTGACAAGAAATAGCAACCAAATCAGCTTAAATAGGGTAAGTGGTAGATCGAAATAATGTTGCTCTTAACACAATTGCAATTGTGGAACATTTCAATATTGGACAAAATAAAATTGCAAAATCAAAACACAACCCTATGTGAAACATGTAATCCGGGTGGTATATATATCCCTTGCAGATTTAGCTCCTCCAATACTAGCGCTATTAGTGGGCGTGGTCAGGCGCATTCCCTAATCTTTCCTCGGCGCTAAAGCCGGCACTAACTATTTAACCACGCCTTTTTAAGCGTAGAATTATTCACAACTGTGGCCATTGGTGACCTCGTGTAAAGCAATCTCATTCTCCCCTTCCAAGCTCCAATCCAGGAGAAAGCGAATCCAGTCCGGTTGCGGCTGCATGCTGTCATCTCTTCATGCCAATATGGATATCTCAGCGCATCACAGATCATAGCCTGAATAAAACGATTCAACCTACAGGCAAATACAGATCTGTTCAGCAGGGCTGATGGTCTCCCTGTACAATATAGAATGTTAACTATCGTGACATTCCTGATACCATCCACTCACATGATCTTTATATGTTGTAAACACATAACTTTCACAATAGTGAACAAGCACCCCCACTCGGCTCATTCAGGGCAGGCTTATAACTTGTAGGCTACCTGCACATCACAGCACAGGCTAAATGATGCGACATAAATATACATTATGTAAAGTCATTGCAAATGTGTTTTTGTTGAAAAAGTACGTGTCAAGTAAGCTAAGTCTTGTTGGAGCGGACATCACAGTACAACAGTGTTACGGTTGTCACTCAACTATAACACGTTGTATTTGCGACGGATATATATAGCCTACGGCCTGGATTACATGTATGTTTCATATTGGGTTGTCTTTTGATTTTTATGTTTTATTTTGTCCAATATTGAAATGATCTAGAATTGCATGTTGTGTTAACATAAATATTATTTCTATCTCTTAGCCTACTTCGGGTGATTTGGCTGCTTTTTCTTGTCAAAATGTATTAAGCCTCAATGCATGCTGGGAGAGATGCATATGTGTGGTGTTTGGTAGGGGAGCCAGCGCACTGAATAAGGCCTGGTTTTGAAGAGCGCTAACCGCAAAATTAACGCCACTCGGCGTTCTCGCCTTTCTAGTTTCATCCATCTTGCTTGTAGATGCAGGGATTCCCGCCACAACACTGGCCACATAGTAGGCCACGTCAGTGTCTATGTCACTCACTTTGCACGCGCTGGCCAGGGGACTGCGTGACAGGGTGTCCGCGACCAGCAGAGTTGTCCCGGGAGTGTACTCTGCTACTGCATTAAATCTCATGAGCCTCATGAGAAGACGCTGACACCATACGGGAACATTGTCCAGGCTGCGGGTGTTAATGAGAGGCACTAGTGGCTTGTGGTTGGTTATCAGCTTAAACTGCTCCAGTCCAACGAGATATCTGTCAAATTTCTCGCACGCCCACACAGCAGCCAGCCCCTCCTTCTCAATTTGGGCGTAGCGTGTTTCTGCTTCAGTCAGGCGTCTGGAGCAATACGCCACTGGTTTCCACAGCTCCCCGTAAAGTTGAAGTAGCATGCCCCCCAACATAACTGCTTGCGTCGGCCGACACAGCAGTGGGCTTGGTCACGTCGTAATAGGCGAGCACTGGTGCAGTTGTCAGTAGCTGTTTAATCTGTTCAAAAGCTGCTTGTTGTGGATGACTCCCTGTCCACGTGTTCTTGTGTTTTAAGAGTTCATACAGAGGCTCTGCCACAGTTTGGGAACGTATTTTGCGAGATAGTTCACCATTCCCAGTATCCGCTTCAACTCGTGCACATATTCGGGTGGTGATAGCTGCTGTATAGCTTCCACTTTGTCCGGGTCCGGCCGTTCAATGAGGTGCCCGAGGAACCGCAGCTCACTCTGCTTGATGGAGCACTTTTCACGGTTGAGCTTCAGACCAGTGGTCTCTATGCGCTGCATCACCTTCTCCAGGCGACCATCATGCTCCTCTTCTGTGGCACCATACACAAGTATGTCAACCGTAAACGCCTCAACACCCTCCATCCCCTCCATCCCCTCCAGGGTCTCCATCATCTTCCTCTGAAAGATTTCGGGTGTGCTTGTTATCCCGAACGGCAGCTGCTTGAAATTGAATCTGTCGAGCGGCGTGATGAAGGTTGTGAGCTTACAGCTATCTGGGTGTAGCGGTATCTGGAAGAATCCACTGGCTGCATCCAGTGAAGAAAAGACAGTGGCCCCACTGAGCTTTGCTGTTGGCAGAGTGAACTGTTCCCTCTTTACAGCCTCATTCAGCCTCTTGAAGTCGACACAGCTACGGGCTTTTCATGTGCTTTTCTTTAACACCGCAGCATGGGGAGGGGTACTCGTCGTGCAGTGTATACAGCATATGGCTGAGCATTGTCTTTCAGCTGTATTCTCACAGGTTCTGTTTTTAATGTCCTACTGTATGCTCACCATATGCTTACATGTGCTTGTGCTCCTTTGCACACAGTTTCCTCCACTCTCCTCACCAAATTCATCTTCACAGACATCTGCCTGCTGAGTAAGTTGTTTACAGAGCGTCCCCGGATGACATATGCTGTGAGTGGGAGAGTCTTGCCTTTGTAGGTGACAGTGCTCTGGATCTGTCCTAGGCACTGCAGCTCACCGCCTGGGCTATCCAAAGGAATATGTGCAGGCTCCAGTGGTATGTTGGGGATGAGTGAGTGGTAGGTCTCTTCGCAGATTATGCTTACATCGGCCCCGGTGTCGATCTTGAACTCAACCGGTGTGGAGCCCAGCAGCAATTTGATGGCCCATTGCTCTGCTGCTCCGTCTGGCTTCCCAGAGGAAGTATGACTGCTGCTGCTCCTCCATTGTCTGTGTAACAACTTCACGTACTGCTCTCCTGTTCCTGCACACTCTACTCCAGTGTCCAACTTTATTACATGTGTTACATGTGGATGTTCTAGCTGAGCAATTTTCGTCTTTGTTATGCCTCACTTTTCCACACTGTCCACATTGGCCCTGCTTATTCCCCCTTTTGGCTTACCGGGGCGGCTGGTGCATTTGCTGTGCTTCTAAGTGACTTAATGTACTGCCCCCGTTGCTTCACCTTGCATGCTGATTTGCGAAGTAACCTCCTCAGACTGCCTAACCGTCTCGATGGTCAGCGCCAGCGTCAGGTACTTTGTTAGCTGCAATTTTCGGGAGACCTCCTTGTCGAGTATGCCAACAACTATCCGGTCACGGATGTTTTCATCTCTGCTCCTGCCGAATTCACAATGTTCTGACAACTCGTACAGAGCCCTTATAAAAGTCTCGGCTTTCTCTCCTGGTCTCTGCACACACAGATGGAAGCATGCACGTTCGTGTATCACATTCCTCCTTGGCACAAAATATTCATCAAACTTTGCAAGCACTATATCAAAGTAATCTTCTTGTGCATCATCGGTGAAAACAAACGACCGGTAAATATTCTCTGCCTCATTTCCCATTGCGTATATTGGCAGCTTACTTGGACGGGGCCATCATCCTTGTCCAACTTTGTGGCGGTCCGGTACCGCACAAAAGGCTGCCGCCAATCTGGCCACTCGCCAGGCTTGTCGAAGGAAAAGTTAGTCGGCGGGTTGAATTTAGCCATGACTTCTCACGTTCACTTCTGACACCATGTAAACAATAGACAAAGGCTTCTTGTAGCTTTAGCTTGATTTTAATGAATCGCTCTTGAGGCAGCATGACATGTCAGTACTAGCAGGAAACACATACAGGTAAAGTAGCTTGACACTTCCTGTTGTTGCTGTCATATTACCATAATGGACACAGTACAGCGTAAGCGCATTATACTACTCCTGTGTATACTACCGTATATGACACCAGACACGCTCTATCACCAAAGCAATCACTACGTCGTACTGATGAGTACATCCAAGCACATTTTGCCCCTCAAAATGCCTGATAGTTATCTGTCCTGGAAATCTAGCTTTACTAATGCTGTAGAGGGGCTAAACCTCAAACCCAGCGAAGAATTGGACCTGCTCATTAAGTGGCTTGGTGGGGAGTCACTGCAACATGCCAAGAGGATAAGGGCAGTTAACGTTAATAATCCGTCTACCGGTTTGGACATGCTTTGGCAGAGGCTGGACAAGGGCTATGGCTCTCCAGAGGCAATTGAGGCTTCTCTCTTCAATAGATTGGACCACTTCCCCAAACATTCAAATAGAGATTTCCAGAAGCTTCAAGAACTTGGAGATTTACTCCTGGCAATTGAAGCAGGAAAGCATGAGGGTTACTTACCAGGACTCAGCTGTCTTGACACAGCAAGGGGAATAAACCCTATTGTGGAGAAATTGCCCCACACCAAGAGCAGTGGATAACAGGGCTCTCACTATAAGAGGGAGCATAATGTTCCATATCCCCCTTTCTCATTCTTTGTAGACTTTGTGTTCCACTATGCAGAGATGATAAGTGATCCTAGTTTTGCTCTCCCTGCCTCCAACTCGGCTGTGTTCAAAGGTGACAGGTCTTCATCAAAACAATGGAAAACCAGACCTATATCAGTCAGTAAAACTGAAGTAGGAAACCCCTTCTCCTCAGACTCTGCTAAAGGGTCTGTCACTCCACAAGAAACCTCATTCCCTCAAGAAGTGTCAAGGTTTTTCGTAAAAATCACTTGCAGAAAGAAGGCGCTTCCTGACAGAGAACTACATATGTTTTAAATGTTGCGCTTCAACAACACCAGGCTAAGGAGTGTAAAGCAGTTATCCACTGCTCAGAATGCAACAGTGACCGACACATCTCAGCACTCCATGCAGGGCCAGCACCTTGGGCTGCGAGTTCCAATACGCCTGCTACTGACCATGGTGGGGAGCCGCCGACTGAACACACTCCAGCAACCTCCTCATGCACAGATGTTTGTGGTGAGGGTCTTCAAGGAACTCCTGCTCGAAAATCTGTCCGGTCAACGTCTATCCGAAGGGGCACCCAGAGCAAAGGATGAAGACATATGTGATACTGGATGATCAAAGTAATGTGTCACTAGCTAGATCAGCATTATTTGATATGTTTAACATCCAGAGTGACACTTCTCCTTACACCCTAAAAACATGTGCCGGAACTACAGATACTGCTGGAAGGAGGGCCACTGGATTCATGGGGGAGTCAGCTGATGAGGAACTTCACTTAGCACTGCCAACCCTTATCGAGTGCAATCTAATTCCCAATAATAGGGATGAAACTCCAACACCAGAGGCTGCATGTCATCACATGCATCTCAGGCCTATCGCTGACAAGATTCCTCCTCTTGACCTTTCGGCTGAGATCCTTCTGTTACTTGGCAGAGACATCATCCGTGTACACAAAGTGCGCAGCCAGCACAATGGTCATCACAATGCACCCTATGCCCAACAACTGGACCTAGGCTGGGTCATAGTTGGTGACGTCTGTCTTGGCGGAGCCCACCGGCCAACTGTCAATACATTCAAGACCAATGTCCTCGAGAGCGGGTGTCCCAGTTACTTCAAGCCTTGTGAGAGCAGAATCTTCCTCAAAGAGAAGATAGTATGTGAGCAGTGAAAACCTCCTAGCACACTGGCTTCTACCCAGTCAGGCCTAGGCAAGCTGGTTTACAGCCACTCTGAAGATGACGACAAGCTAGCACCCTCTGTCGAGGATGAAATCTTCCTTCAGATCATGAATAGGGAGTTCATGAAAGATGATTCCAACAGCTGGGTGGCTCCTCTGCCGTTTCGTACTCCAAGACCGCGCTTACCAAATAACAGAGAGCAAGCCCTCAGCCGACTGATGTCACTCCGCCGTACCCTGAATAGGAAACCGGAGATGAAACACCATTTTGTGGACTTCATGAAAGCCATCTTCAGAAATTAACATGCTGAGCTAGCTCCTCCACCAGAGACCGGCAAAGAGTATTGGTATTTACCAAGCTTTGGTGTTTACCACCCCCAGAAACCGGCGAAAATAAGGATCGTAAGCGCACAGTTCAAGGGCATATCATTGAATGATGTGCTCTTACAGGGCCCAGACCTCAACAACACCTTACTTGGGGTCCTCATGCGCTTCAGGACAGAGCCAGTAGCGGTGATACAGACATCCAACAGATATTTCACAGCTTTTTAGTGAGAGAGGATCATCGGGACTACCTCCAATTCTTATGGTTTCGCAACCACCAACTTGATGGCGAAGTTTTGGAGTACCGCATGAGAGTTCATGTGTTCGGGAATTGTCCCTCTCAGCTGTGGCCATTTACGGGCTGAAGAGGACAGCCATGGAGGGCGAAGAGGACATTGGACCTGAAGTGAGGAACTTTGTATATCGACATTTCTATGTTGACGATGGCCTGAAATCTTGCTGTCATGCTGGCTCAATCCAATCTCAGACTGCATAAGATTGTATCTTATGAGATTGTATCTTATGCAGTCTGAGATCTTATGTTATGTGCGCTTTCCCGGCTGAAGACCTAGCCGCAAACCTACAAGATCTGGATGTGGGTCAGGACCTTCCTCCTGTGCAGCGCAGTCTGGGCCTGGGATGGGACCTTGCTACTGATACTCTGACCTTCCGAGTTGCTCCTACTAACAAGCCCTTTACACATTGTGATGTGTTATCTACCATCAACAGCTTATTTGATCCACTAAGATTTGCTGCTCCTGTCAGTGTTCGAGGTCGCTCTATCTTGAGATAATTAAGCACTGACACTTGTGAATGGGATGCACCACTCCCCCAGGAGAAGCTCGAGGAGTGGCAGAGGTGGTGTACCACCCTTCAAGATACCCTAACCCTAAGGAAATGAAGATCCCAAGAGTCTACACTTCGATCCCTCTCTCCGCAGCTCAGAGAAAAGAGATCTGCATATTTTCTGATGCATCAACTCAAGCTATTGCTGCCGTCGCCTACCTGAAAGTCACAGACGCTGCAGGACATAGCAAAGTTGGATTTCTGTTCGGCAAGACAAAGCTGGCTCCCAAGCCTGACACCACCATCCCAAGGCTTGAGCTCTGTGCAGCTGTTCTAGCAGTGGAGGTGGCAGAGGCTGTATCTGCAGAGCTGGATATAGATGTTGATGACATCAAGCTTTTCACATAGCAAGGTTGTCCTTGGCTATATATGCAACGACTCTCGACGATTCTACGTTTATGTCCATAATAGAGTGCAACGAATCAGACGTTCAACCAACAAAGGCCAATGGAACTATGTTCCCACTGATGGGAACCCAGCCGACCATGCAACGAGAGCCATCCCATCCATTTCCTCATGGTTAACTGGACCAGCCTTCCTTGTGAACAAGCAACAGTGTCACTTGCAACAGGAAACATTCAATCTCGTTGAACCCGGATCAGATGTGGAGTTACGTCTAGAGATAGTAACATGTGCCACACATTTGTCACATCAGCTCGGCACTGCACGCTTTGGGCGTTATTCAAGTTGGAAGTCGCTCTCCAGATTTGTTGCCCGGCTCTCGCATATCGCTGGTGCTTTCACCCAAGCAGGAAAAGGAGGCCGTTGCCATGGTTGGCACATCTGCAAGCAGCCTCTCATTCCAGAGCAGCGAGATTGGGCAAAGGTCAGAATCATTCTTGCTGTGCAAAGGCAGATCTACTCCGAGGAAATCCAATGCATTCAAAAGGGAGAACCTGTGACAAAACAGTGCCCCCTCTACAAACTCTGCCTTTTCATTGACTCTGAAGGCCTTCTACATGTCGGAGGACAGCTGCAGAAGGCACAGCACATGCCTGAGGAAAGTCAGCCAATCATCATTCCTGGCAGACCCCATGTCACCTCCCTGCTCATCAGACACTACCACGAGCAAGTCTGCCATCAAGGATGGCACTTGACGGGAGGAGCTTTAAGGGCTGCAGGTTTTTGGGTTGTTGGAGGAAAGCGGTCTGTCAGAAGCTTGATCCACAATTGTCTGGTATGTCGGAGGCTGCGTGGCAAACAGGAAGAGCAGAAGATGGCAGACCTCCCTGCTGATCACTTGAGTACAGACCCTCCATTCACCTTTGTAGGGTTAGATGCGTTTGGGCCATGGTGTGTCACCTCAAGAAAGACACGTGGAGGCCTGGAAAACAGCAAGCGTTGGGCAGTCATCTTCTTGTGTATGCGCACATGTGCCATACACATTGAGGTTATTGAAGCGATGGATTCATCCAGCTTCATTAACGCTCTCAGATGCATCTTTGCAGTTAGAGGACCTGTTAAAACAGCTAAGGTCTGACTGCAGAACTAACCTGTTCAAGTTCTTTGACTGCAGAGAACTTCAGATCAACGGCAGTGGTTGCAGCAACAAGCAAGTGGTCAACTACCTCTCTGATCAGGGCTGCGTGTGGCTATTCAATCCCCCACACTCTTCGCACATGGGAGGCAGCTGGGAGCGTATGATCGGCGTCACACGTCAGATCCTTGATGCAATGTTCCTTGGGCCTATAAGCTCACACATGAGGTCTTAACAACATTTATGGCTGATGTCACTGCCATAGTCAACTCCAGACCACTTACCTCGGTGCCTACAGATCCAGATGAGCCTCTCATCCTCACCCCTGCTATGCTCTTAACACAGAAAGTTGGCAAGCCCCCAGTTCCCCATAGCAACTTTGATGATAGTGACCTTTTCAGACGTCAGTGGCGTCAAGGTCAAAGTTTAACACATTCTGGGAGAGATGGAGGAGAGAGTACCAGCGACCTCCAGAGTCGACGGAAATGGAGGTCAGAAAGGCCAAATCTGCTCGATGGTGATCTTGTCCTGCTGAAAGACAACCTAGTAAAGAGACATGACTGGCCCATGGGAGTGATTACAATAACTTTTCCCAGTGACGATGGAAAGGTCAGAAAGGTTGAAGTGAAGATTATCAAAGACGGTGTGCCAAAACTGTTCTTCAGGCCAGTCTCTGAAGTCATCCTTCTGTTACAAAAGGACTCAGTCAAGTGACTTGATAAGAGGTGTAACCTATCTTCATTTTAAGTTTGACATGCTAAAGATGCCAGGTGTGGAGTGTGCATGCTGCAGCCAGATCTGTTTTGTATTGCTTTTGTCACCCTCTGCTGGTTGTTTTGGGTAGTTTCTCTTAACTTCTTAAGCTCGCCTCCGGAAACAGAAAGTGTTTCTCCGGAAACAGAAACCGTTTCTTTTTCTCTCAAAATCTTGCCTGAGGGAGCCACACTTCACTGCTGGCTACAACACTAATCCCATCCTCTTCTTTGTAGCTTATACGTGGCATCATCTGTAATTTGCATTGTTTATTAACATAAAAGTGACATAGATGCATGATTATTTGTTTGAAAATGAATGGTGTTGTGCATGTTTAGTTAATAATGCCTTGTCTAAGTTAACAATGGTTGTGAATGGGGTTTGAGCTAACCGTGCTTTGTCTACATCAGCAATTGTTGACTTTATTGTTTGCTTTACAGTAAAATCAGATGATTTGATAAGAGACATTTAAAGAAATGGTCATTAGACTTACAGACTTACACTGTATTTACCATATACTGTAACAGGCCGTCTGTGTAAATAAGAATTTGTTATTAATGACTCGCCTGTCTAAATAAAGGTTGAATAAAAAATAAATAAAAAAAGCTTATGTTTTTTGTAATATGTGATGCAAAATGTCATCTAGCCCTTAAGCCAGGTTTTGTGTGATATTGCAGAGTGATGCAACATTTGTATACCCCTGTTCTTTTGTCCATAGTTTTACACTTACTCCATGATTAAACTGCGGGGAAATTTTTGGGATGGTTAAACAAGTTACTCTAGACAGACAGTAATATTGTAAAGTAACATATTACTTTACAATGAAAGTAACTAGTAATATGTAGTCTATTACATTTTGAAAGTAACTTGCCCAACACTGTACATCATGCATGTAAATTCACCTTTATCTGGGTATGTGTACACTTAAAGTATGTATTTTCACTGTATGTATTATGCTATCTTTGGGGGACTAAGGGGTTGGGGAGTGGCTAGGCCTGCGAGAGCTTCTTATGTGTAAGTGTGAGTGTATTTGTATTGCTTGTTTTATGTATTACCCATATTCTTTTCTGTATATTTGTGCTAAGGACCCTCTTGAGAATGAGATGGTCAAGGGGTTTATCCTTCTTTAAATTGTGTGATGACTGAAAACATGAATATTTTCTTGTTAATTTAACTCTGACTCTGAATGGTTGCTCCCACAAGCAAACTATCAGAAACGTTATCTATATCAGTGGTTCTCAACTGGTGTAGCCTCAGGACCCACTATTTTCCTTGTCATGAAGTCGCGACCCAAATTTCAGATTTTTTTTTAAACCACTCAAATTTATTGCACAAAAAACAGCGCATTAATTTAATACACAATGCCTTCATGCACTGTTATAAACCTCAAATGAACAAAAAAGTGCAACAGAAGTGCAACTAGGGCTAAAAACCAATTGAAATAAGGCAGACTTGAATTACAGGCCTATATGTTTTTAAATTTAAACAAGTCAAACTGGTCATGCTCAGAAAGTCTTATTTGAACTGTATGAAATATGAAATAAAAGGCAGACTTATCTTGAATTACATGCCTATATGTTTTTAAACAAGTTAATAATAATAATAATAATAATAATAATAATAATAATAATAATAATAATAATAATAATAAAACAAGTTAACCTGGTCATGCTAATCCAGTTTCAATAGTCTGAATTTAACTAATATTAAATAAAAAGGAATCACAGGCAGGCTATATGCTTTTTAGTTAAACTGGTCATAACTTAATTAAACTGGGGCCATGCTAATCCAGTTTCAATCATCTGAATTGAACTAAAATTAAATATGAAATGAAAAGGCAGACTTCTCTTGAATTACAGGCAGAGCATATGCTTCAGCTTGTTAAACAAGTAAAACTGGTCAGGCTAATCCAGTTTCAATAATCTGAATTTAACTCAAATGAAATATGAAAAAAAAAAAAAAATTGGCCAATGTCCGCGACCCAATCAAAACGGCCCCGCGACCCACCAGTTGAGAAACGCTGATTGCTATGTGGCCTCGCCCGCCCTGCGGTCGATCTGTGCCCTGTAGCTCGACCCCTGTCTGTGCCCATGTGCTCTCATGACATCAGTGATGGTGTCACATCTTCGCATCACTGATGACATCAGAACTGCTCTTATGACATCACTGATGATGTCACAATGCATATGACATCATCAGTGATGTCACAATGCACAATTACTCAAGTGACATCACTGATGACATCCCTTCCAGGACTTTATGACATCACTGATGACATCATCAGTGCGACAACATCAGTTGCCTCCTATGGCATAATTAGTGGGACAAATATTGAAACAGACAGAGAAACATTGCCCACATGCAACCTTTTATATACTAGCTCATTGGCTGCCATTGACGTCTAAAGACGTCAATTCAAATGGTAACGTAGGCTGCCATTGACGTCTAAAGACGTCAATTGCGTTTTTTGACGGTGGGATGTGGATCAAAGCCTGATGCATCTCCTGTAAAAATATGGGGGATTTTGAAGGTGTATAAGCTATTTTACGGACCCACTAGGTGGCGACAGTGCTCTCCGGATTAGAGAAAGATGAGAAAAAAGAGTAGAAGAAGCCATGGGGAAACGGAAACCGATGCATGCTGGAGCTAACGTTAGCTGTGCCTGTGAACAGCAGCCAATCTGCTCCCACAATTGAGCCTTTCTGTCTCTGTTGCGATAGTTTCTCCATATGATTAGTTGCTAGAAAAGGAGCACCCGACACCAGCGTCTTTCTGAAAAGTTAAATTATTCTCAGCTGGGAGCACTGGGAGCCGGCGCACAAAAACGGCGGAGCGCTCTGAAAATAGACGCTGGGTGCAGCGCACTTTGAAACGTGCAGCAGAAAGTTCAGAGCAAACGTGCAGCAGAGAGCCACCAGAGACACTCCCACGGAGGAGGAGTTTGCAGTTGAGGGGGGTGGGGCATGTAGGGCACCATACAACACCGACCCAGACAGCAGGCTTGATGGACAGATTGGCAAACACAAGCTGGAATACCTGATGCCCACCAGCAGTAAATCAAGACCAGCAAGAAGGTGTAGGGTCTGCGCACGCAGGGGCCAGCGCTGCTGGTTGCAGCTAAAAAATATTATTTTGCCATCAAAATTCCTTTGTTTTTGCTGTTTTATTGAAGGAAATTACTGTTCAGATATTTGAGGTGTCACTACATCAGAAAATATTAGCTTCAGAGTCAGTGATGTGCTTGAAATGCTTCATTTCACAAAAGGCTAATTATCTCCAGTTCTAGTTTGAAACATCTGTTTCTGGTGAAACAAACCTATCTAATACTGCTGATAACTAAAGAACGGAAAATGATACAAATAAACTTTTTTTTTCTGATGATACAAGAGAGTCTCATCGTTTTTGGGCGTGTTCGGTGTTTACATAGTAATATCACACAATATTCTGTGGGTCTTGAGAAATCACTGAAAATGCTCTGAAAGGGCTGGCACTGGGAGCGTCCGTTTTCCAGAAATGGCTGGCAGCCAATGAGCTAGGAATGGAGCGCCCGTACCTAGCCTCGGCCTCGCCCGTCCTGCCGCTCGCTGAGCTGCCCCTGCAGCTCGCATTCGCAGCTCGGCCGCTGCACAGCCTTGCCCGCAACTCGGCTGCTGTGTGGCCAATGAGACCAGTATAACTGATGGTGTCAGATTTATGACATCACTGATGATGTCATCAGTGGGATTTATGACATCACTGATGATGTCACAGTGGGATCAGGGATTTATGACATCACTGATGATGTCACAGTGGGATTTATGACATGAGTGTCACAGTATGATTTATGACATCACTGATGATGTCACAGTGGGATTATGACATCACTGATTATGTCACAGTGGGATTTATGACATCACAGATGATGTTACAGTAGGACAATCACAGTGGGACAGACACACAGAGCCCGAGCTCCCATTTATGTGGGGATAGATAGATATGCCAGAATGCTCCAAGAAAATCCAATCATCCAATCAAACAAGCAAGAGCTTCAAGGCTTCATTTTGCTTTATCAAAAACCAATGGGTGACGTCACGCTCATTTCATATTACTAGGAATCGAGCGCTGCAGCTCGCTGAGCTGCCCCTGCAGCTCGCCAAGCTGGCCCTGCAGCTCGCATTCGCAGCTCGGCCGCTGCGCGGCCTTGCCCGCAACTCGGCTGCTGTGTGGCCAGAGACCAGCATCACTGATGATGTCAGATTTATGATATCACTGATGATGTCACAGTGGGATCAGGGATTTATGACATCACTGATGATGTCGAAGTGGGATTTTGACATCATGGATCATGTCACATGGGACAATCACAGTGGGACAGACAAACAGAGCCCGAGCTCTGTAAGTAAGGCAGTAAGAGCATCAAAGTACAGTCATCTAAAATCCAGCTTTAAAGATGAACACTGCAAGTCATACTGTGAGAAAAACAACAGGAATGCCAAGAAATATTAGGGTATCTTCAGGCGGTACGGCCACGGCCGTAACAGGTTATCTACTTTGTCCATAATAGCAGCTCTGTAATCTACAATGCTACCATTATTTCTAAAGTTAACCTTTACTCAGCTATATATTACTGTCATACTGAAGCAATGCTGTAGTTCTACAATATTGCTGTATGTTACCATGTTCAGTTATTATTATTTGTTTCATAAATTGTTAACTTGCCACTATGTCTTAACAAGGGTCTTCAAGAAGCTGTACCTCTTGTGGCGGTGTTATGGTAACATTTTTTGGTATTTCTTTCTGCCTTTTTACAAAATGTTTGATCCAACAACTCCAGTGATTACGAAAAATGTATTGTCTCTGACACAGGACTCCAGTGACTGGACTGAACTTGAACCTGAAGTCACCAGAGATAAAGCAGTCCCAACGTATAGGTAAACATCTTCAGTAATAATTTATATCGCAGCACATGACAGAACTCATGGACAATTAAAGGAATAGTTCACCCTAAAATTACAATCCAGTCATTATCGACTCATTCTCATGCCAGTACAAACTCGGTTGGGTATTTTTTCTTCATAGAATCTGGAGTGCTCCAGGCTTGCTGCTGGAACTTCTTCCTGCTTCAAAAAGAGCAATAAATTGACTCCCTAAAGCTCGTGTAATATAATCAGTCTTGTGGCCTGACGATCGCGCTGAGTCGAAATCATTTAATTTGATCCATTATTTCATGAAAATCCAAGTTGAACGCTATTGCATATCTACATTACCAAACCTCACAGATGGAGGTCACCCACTATTCCACAGACAAACCTTGCATGGCCACGGTAGACTTGCAAGGTTTAGTAATGGCATAAGGATGAGTAGACAATTACCAAATTAAAAATGTTGGGCTGAGCTATTCCTTTAAGTAGATTTTGCTAATTTTGTCCCAAATGAAAACAAGGCATATTTTGTTTCTGTTGACTGTTTTCCTCTGTATATCCTTTAATTTAACACAGTATTTCAGTGCAGTGACATCCAAGTCATTTATTTTTCCTTTTATAATCTTAGCCTACAGTCTGAAGCAGGTCGCTTCGAATGCAGCGTGTCTGGCCTGCGTTGGGTTTGTCGGGAAAATGTCAGCATCAAGTACCAGTTTGCCTCTTGGGAGGAACAAATGGAGAGACTGGAACGCTTACAATACACACCAGGGGGCCCCCTACTGGACATCACAGTCATTGCTGGAAAGTTAGATGAAGTGCATCTGCCACACTGGATCTGTTTAGGTAAGTGGACCTAGATATAATAAAAGTAATACTTAATTTGCATTTTATAGCATTTGTATATACAGTGATGCATAACTGAATACGTGTGGTTGTGTCTTGTGCAGATGACAACCCCACGATTTCAGACAAGTTTGCAGTTCTACACATAGATGACGATGGAGATGTTTTGGAAAAAGTGTCTGAGGTCACAGCATTCCATATCAAGATATTCCAGCCAACCTTCACTCTATGGGGGGTCCTGATAAGTGCTTTGTTTCCAGAGAAGAAAGTGCACTGCAACACATTAATTTATAAGACCAACAAAGCACATCTCACGCTAAATGTTTATCTGTTCCAAGATGATCCTGCTCTGAAAGAGGTTATTTCAATTGTTATAGTAATCAATACAAACATCACAATATACAAAAAAATATATTGTATGGGTAAATCTCTAGAATAGATGCAAAGTGCACCAAAAGCTATTTTTAATTAAGGTACTTCAAAACACAGACAACAATATTGACTACTATAAGCTTGAAGCACTTTTATGCAAAAAATCTGTCCATTTTCTCCACAGGCAGTGGAGAAGGAAGAATCTGGAAATGAAATAATCCGAAAGTCACGGCCAAATGAGTCCTTTCAAATGGAGGTTTATTTCTTCCTCACAGCAGTCCCGGACATTGCAGAAATCAACCATAAGGTACGATTTTAACTAGCTATTACAGCTATGTGAACTAGGGTTCAACATCAAGAAAAATATTAATAATAATAGATACCGTAATACACATTTAATTAATTAATTAAATAAGAAACAATATTTTTGATCACACACAGGCTTTGGGTCCTTCATAACAAAAATATTTGGTAACACTTTATAATAACGTTCAGTCGTAAATCATTTATAATCCTTAGTTAATGATCACTTATAAAACATGAATATACATTTGTAAATCATTAATACGAGCTATGTTAGTGCACGTGGCCCAAAATTACCAATTTGGAATGTATTCTCAATGTCTTGAAAGTGTCCGACAACGCCACCTAGGATTTGCCAAGAGCCTAGGACTCTGTTAAAAGGCTACACAGGTTCTTTACACCAGGGTTGAGCAGAATTAAAATACTAAAACCAAGGGTAGAAAAGGTAACAATGTGTATTGATAAAAAATGTGCCGCAAACCCAGCCCAAAGTCCATCCACGTCCTTGTGTCCACCGGTCTGAGGTAGTCCTGTTTCCCACTCCGGTCCACCGCTTTCCTAGCCTGACTCCACCAGACGGGGGCGGCATTGTTCCACAAATTCACAATCCACCTCAGTCTGGCCCTGGCCTCAGAGATGCATTCAAACCGGCCGCCACACAGGCGCACCAATCAGCGTGAGCTAGGGGCGGGCTTTAGGCGAGACCGGGTGTGACGCCACCGAGAGGCGCCTCTGCGTTTGTAGTTCTTTCACTATTCAACATGGCGGCGGCTACCGAGGCTAGCTCCAGTGTGCTAGTCAAACATTCTATTCAAAACAATAAGCTAACATAAACGTTAAACACTTGATCTTACAGTGAGTACGAAACCGTAACTGTATTGCTGTAATGTTATCAACTATGAACGTTAGTAAACAAGACATTGTTGTAGAATTTGGGGAGATAGCCAGACCGCTAGGCTGGGATAACATAAGCTGTAAGGCTGTAATGGCTAACGGCTAGCCATTCACGCAAGTCACACAAACACAAAGCCCTTCTCACTCTCACCACAGCCCAGTAAACATGCAATCTGTTAAACCATCATTTTTGTTCCAAATCTAAATAAATCATAACGTTAATCAAAATGCCACTGAATTATTAGCTAATCAACACAGAACTGCAAAGATCAGTGTGATGTATTGTCCCTTTACTGCTAGCTGAAGTGTATTCTGCTATGATTGGAATGTTGGCTGCTGTTTAATAAACCACGTTAACTCACGTTGGTGTCCGAGTGACATATTATGTTATACAGGCGAGATTAAAGATCTCAGGATACAATACAACAATCAGTTTATCTGATATTTTCCCCCGCTTGCATAAATTATACTGTGAAGTGTGAATATAGCTCTAGCATATAGTAGTCCTATATGTCTGATATTTTGGAGCAGTTATTCGAGAAATTGGTTTATCGATAGAACATACCGGTAGCTTAAGATTTTGCACTTGTACTTTAGATAGGGGGTAAACAAACGTCATGGGAGCCAATACTAGGAATACGGTATATCAACAAGGAACCATTCTTAAAGTTAGAGATTATATCCAAATACATGCTGCATGGTGTAACCAGGGTGTTTTTCCTCTTCTCTGTTGACGTCCTCTGGGCTCCAGGCAGCTCCCTTTCGCAGATTCATCTGACAACATCTTTATGCATTTACATCGTCTTATCATTTGACCCAATCGTGCCTCAAGACCAGCAGATTATGTAACAACAACACCACACACGGCCGTCATTTCTCCGTTTAGTTTATTATTACAAGTAAGCAAATAACATTCTCCAGTCATGCGTAAATATCTACCATTCCACTGACACATATGCTAAAATTCACCAGTTAAATAGTAGCGTTAAATCATTATATTGTATCAAAGCATTTGGTTGTTGCCATGATCATAAAGGCTAGAGAGCGTTGCGTCTCCATGACGTTAGCCGTCCAGGGTGCGTGCCACTCGGTGTCATATCGTGTCATCAGTTCCCTGAAGAAACGAACAACGATATGTGTTATGAATGAATCGCTGTTAACGTTAACATTAATCATCAATCATCAGACGTAGCACCCCAACCTCCAAATGTTGCTATCGTTAGCGTAACATCAGTTAATCCAATCAGTTACATTTAACGTGCAAAATGGCCTACCTGCACTTCATCCTCAGTCAGACATCTGCAGTAATTCTTCTTTCTTTTGGCAAATTGAATAGTCAATGGTTGCACCCAATATTCACCTTACAAAAACAGCAAAAAATCTGCGACCTCCATGCTAACTATTAGCAATTGTAGTCCTAGCTGATCAGGCGCTGCTACGTCATGAAGGGAAGTCGATCTGATTGGTTGGCGCTGGCAAGCCCAGACGGTGACAGACAGACGGTCCATCCAATCACCTGCCTAGTAGCTTGAAAAAAGTGACCGCCCTCTTCAGCAATGTAGCTTGGCCGAATCCAGATGGATGTTGTTTGTGAAACAGATATTTGAAGCAAACTCATCGATCTGGCAGCGTCAGGTTACCGCTTTCCTTAGGGGGACCAGAACACAGGAGTCAACCACCAATGCCCCAGAGCACTCAGGCCCGGGGTCAGAAGTCAAACTGCCAGGGCCCGTCGGCCTACAACTTGAAAGTAACTTATTCACTACGCCACAGCACACTGTCACTGCAAACTGTATAGTATACTAGGGAACATAGCACTCAAGGGACACACAGTGGCCTGAGTGGTTGGGGCAGGTAGTAAAAAATAGGGATGACTCTAGATGGCAAAAGTATCGGGACCGGTAGAATAAAAATGGGCTTAGTAAATAGTAAAAAAGGAATAAAATGTCCGGGGCAATTAATTAAAAGCCAAGTTAAAAGCAGACAATGCAGCCTCCACAAAAACAAGTGGAGCAAGGGATCAGCGGGTACTTAACTCGAAGAGGGGTGAGTCGTGACGTCACCCCTCTGCCGCGGTTGGATGACTTCCCCCTGCTCCACTGATGAGAACTTTCCGTTCTCGAACTCGGCTGGAATCAGCCCCACAAGGGCCGTCAGCATCCGAGACCAGTCACCACGCCTCGCTCGTTGGCCTCACGTTGGGTTGGTTTGGTTTTTCACTCGTCTGGAGGAGGAACGGCAGCTGGAAGAGATTGGGGAGCCCCACCCGGCCCACGGCTGATAGTTCCAGGTGGAGCGGCTTCCGGGCCTTCCCCCTCTCTCCTTCTCCCCCGTGAATCCGCCACGGTGCGCCCATAGGTGCGCCCAGGAGAGAGGGGCACTCAGCGGCCATCCCAGCCGAAGCCACTCACACCTGCATCTCACCCAAGCCGCAGGCAGGGCTAAATGCTGCTCCCCATCTCAGCCGCTCCTCCTCTGGACTCCTGCTGTCAGTCCGTCATCTTCCTTCTCCTCTGGTCTCTCCCATTGTCTGTGCTTCCTTCTCCTTATATCCCCGCACCTGTGCTGCCTCCACAGGTGAGGGTACTTTCTGTGATTACGGCCACAGCTAGCTGTGGCCTTCAGGGACAGTCAGACATAACATGGCATACAAAGAATGAATGTTTCCAAACAATCTGAACAAAGCAAATAATGCAAAAACTGGCCCCATCACATTAACATATCACAAATGCGCAAAGTCATCTATAAACTTTTAGTAAATGAAGTGTTCCTCACCTGTTATAAATGATGTGTAAATAATTTACAATTAATTTACAAGGCTTTCTGCATTCCTAATCTAAAGTGTAAACCATTAATCACTAGGGGTGTCACGATACACTCAGTTCACGATACGATACGTATCACGATACTGGGTTCACGATAACGATACGATACGATACGATTTTAACAATATTTTTTTAAACTTGAATAATGACAATATATGACTGGAAAAGTAGTATTTTATTTGAAATGCACAAATACAAAACATGCTGTTGTGGGAAATTGTTATTACAATAACAACTAGAAAATATAGCCGCAAGCGGCGATGCGGGGTCCAAGCTTCCGGTGACTTGGGGGGTATATGTCAGATAGTGCACATTTATTCAGACTAATATGCACAAGTAAACAAAGTTTGGTTGAGATCCGGTGACCTGACGGTTTCCAAGCAGTAGTAGTAGCAGTAGTAGTAATAGTGTTGGTAGTAGAGGGAGTGGTAGCAGTAGTAGCAGCAGAAGTACTAAGAATAGTAAATGGTAAATGGACTGCATTTATATAGCGCTTTTATCCAAAGCGCTTTACAATGTGCCTACATTCACCCATTCACACACCGAAGGCAGCCAGCTGCCACGCAGGGTGCTGGCACAGCCATCGGGAGCAATTTGGGGTTCAGTGTCTTGCCCAAGGACACTTCGACGTGCGGACTGGAGGAGCCGGGGAACGAACCACCAACCTTCTAATTAGTGGACAACCCACTCTACCTCCTGAGCCACAGCTGCCACTAGTAGCCAATAGTAGTAGTAGTAGTAGCAGCAGCAGCAGTAGTAGTAGTGGTGGTTGGCTGTTATAGCGCCACCATCTGGTAGATTGGTGTAATTTTTTCCTCTGAGTAGTGGGTGATGTCTTGAAACTTGAAGTTGGATAGAAAGCAGTTTTTGTGTACAATATCCCTTTAAGTATCTGGACAGAAAGTGGTATTTGGGTAGAACATACTGTCAATACGACAAGTACTTCTCTGGCTCTGCAGATACATATAATATGGTCTACAAAGTTAAATACAACAGTCTGGATAGCTCACTTGGTAAAGCACATGACTTATGCTAACTAAAGACCATTGCCGCTCAAAGTTCAAACCCCATGTGGGATGAAAAACTTTCAACTTCAGACAGTTAAGTCAGTGACATTAATTAAAACCCCACATGCTGCCTCCTTATTTTGCGGTGTTTCATGAACTTTTTCAATATCTTGGAAATGTTAGCTGGAGACTGCGTGGCTGTGTTCAAGAACGTGTTTTGCAACAGGAGAGGTTAGTTCTTGTCTCATGATGGAGCTTTTGTGTTCTGAAATCAGAATTTTCAGTTGTCATTGTGTCTTTCCCACACACACATCAAACCATAGGGCGTAGTGGCGTCCACTACAGAAGGTTGATGGGGTTTATCCCTGAAATTGCTTTTGGTGACTATAGCCAGCACCCTGCATGGCAGCTTGTCATGCAGTCCATTTACCATTAAGGACATTTTTGTATTACACACATAATGCACCACTTTACATTAAAAGTATGCCCTGAATGGAGGTGTTTGAACTAATTGGTGTGGGTTGTGCTGTTACAATGAGCACATGAGTGACAAGGATAATTCAGATTGAATTCTCTTTTTGGACCTTTCACATGTGAAGACACAATAATGTATTGGAATGTTTTTCCTCTCTCATCTGAAAGAAGGCTCCCAGCAAACACAATTACATCATGATGATGTTCTGATATCATCTTTCAGTGACGTCCAGGACTAGGCCAAATCACAGCCGATTTGAGGATCATTTAGACATCTACACAGGAATGTCAAGATGACGTCGAAATATGACATTACCATGAATAGGCATATTCAGTTATTCTGCTATGTACACAGTGTGTATTCAGCAGCGTTATACATAATTATATCCAGATTAACCTTTATTCTACATTTTCAAAAAATAAAACAGTTACCTGGCCGTGGTTTGAACCCAGGACCTCCAGCTTTGGGGTCTGCTACTTTACCCCTACACCATCCTTCCACAGCAATGACGAGGCACGGATGTAACCTTATTATGGCATAAACTTGTTTTTATTCAAACGTGGGTGTCAAGTCTTTGTGGATCGGGCATTACTGTGTGACATCTAAACCAACTGTGTATTATGTTACAGCAGATGCAGAACCCCAAAACACATTAACCCCACCCAAAATGCTACATTCCAACTTCCAGTAGTAGTAGTAGTAGTAGTAGTAGTAGTAATAGTAGCAGAAGTAGTAATAGTAGTAGTAGTAGTGTTGGTAGTAGTGGGAGTGGTAGCAGTAGTAGCAGCAGTAGTTGTAATTGACCGGTTAATGAGTTGTGGGCAATTTAGTGTTGGCGTGTGTTTCATTAAAAGTTTCGAGATTTAGCATTTCAAAACGGTTTCACGTATCCAAAATCCTTTACTAACCTTAGGTCGGGGTAGTCCATAGATGGCCCAGAAAAAGTTTTGTGTGATTTGGCCAAACGGTCTAGGAGGAGCTCGCAAAAGTAGGTTTTTGATCAAATTCAAAATGGCGGAAAATCTACCACGCAGAAATGGGCGTGGCCTAGTGGGTTAGATACATGATGCTCCAGGGAAACCAGTAGATGTGGAATTTTGATTCTACAGCTCGCAGTTCAGAAGTTATGGACCGACAAACGTGAAATTGGCTGTTATAGCGCCACCATCTGGTGGATTGATGTAATTTTTTTACTCTGAGTAGTGGGTGATGTCGTGAACCTGTGTGGAAAGTTTGGGTGATGGGGGGTGTATGGTTTCTGAGATCCACACACTTTTAGGGCAGGAAAAGAACAAAAGTAAATACACAAAAGTTTAAACATTTATCATTTCAAGACGGTTTCACGTATCCAAAATCCTTTAATAACTTTGAGTCAGGTAAGTCCAGAGATGCCACAGAAAAAGTTTAGGCTCATTCAGGCAAATGGCCTGGGAGGAGATAGCAAAAGTAGGTTTTTGATAAAATTCAAAATGGCGGAAAATCTAGGCACACGCAAATGGGCGTGGCCTATATGGATAGATGCGTATTGATCCAGGGAATACAGCCGAAGTGGAATTTTGATTCTACGCCTCACGGTTCAGAAGATATGGACCATAACGCGAAATGGTCTGTTATAGCGCCACCATCTGGCCGATATGGGTAATTTTTTGTTTCTGAGTAGTGAGGCACATTTACAATCTATGTGCCCAGTCTGGCTATGCTGAGCCTTACAGTTTCTGCTGTACATACAGTTTTACCGGAGAAGAAGAAAAAAAAAATAATAATAATCGGAACAGATACAATAGGGATCCACGCACTTCGTGCTTGGACCCCTAAAAACATGAGATTGGAGATAAGGCTTATCTTGAAATAGAATGAGTTACACCGTCACTTAGATTTACTTTGAACTAAAAGGTTTCTCAGCAGTATAAATTCTCATTATGCATCTTCAGTTTTTCTTCAAACTCAAACAACAAGACTTTTCTTAGTCTATTTTTTATGCATCTTCAGTTTTTCCTGTCAAGTAAACAGTTTTGCCAGAAACTCAATTGAATGGTTTCTCTCCTGTATAACTTCTCATGTGTCTCTTCAGAGACTTGTTCAACTGAACTACTTTCCACACATTGAACTTCAACAAACAAAGACGTTTCTTTGTCTACTTTTGGAAAAAAAAAAAAAAAAAAAAAAAAAAATTCCACGATATGAGATTTCATCTCAACGATACATATCGTGACGTTTTACTATCGGGAAATTTCGTGGGACGATATATTGTGACACCCCTATTAATCACACATAAATGTGTTACATACAAGGGGGTAGCTCTGTCAAAATTGAAGCCAATGTGGAAGTGCACTTAAACCTGCATTCTTTCGAATGGCCTGCAGGGGGGACCCATTGGTCCGTGGACTTGACGCCTCACATATGGCATTTTGGCCATTGCCATCTTGGATCTTGACACAAGTCCATGGGTTTCCCACAGAGCGCGGCCTGCTATTGGTCCGTGATCGCCGAGCTGTGAGATCAGTGGACAATGGACCTGTCAATTAACATAGACTGAAACTAGCGAGTGAAACCATAAACACATTAGAAAGGTGCTTACTGAGGCCATACTTGAGGCTTCAAAACAGAAGTCCAGAAACCAATGGGTCGCCCCCTGCAGGCAAAGAGGACACTTCAGCATTGGCTTCACTTTTGACAAACAGAGCTACCCCCTTGTATGTAACACATTTATGTGTGATGAAAAAAAAAACTCTCGTAATGGACAAGCCCGTCTTTTATTGTCACACGAACACCACAATACATGCATGCGGCCACAACACACTCATGCTGACGGTGGCCGGTGAAAAGTGTCCTCTGCATTTAACCCATCCAGGCATGTCCTTTCCTCCGGGGGGCAGGCCAGGAGCAGTGGTCGCTTTCTCGTACAGCGCCCGGGGACCAACTTCGGATGTTGTCGTCACTGGTCGGATGACGATGACGATCTGATCTTCTGCATGTTTTTAGTGGGGGGATATATACGGAGGAACCCCCTGGGGGAGCACGGGGAGAACATGCAAACTCCACACAGAGAGAAAGGCCCTTACGACGAGATACCCCACCTGGGCAGTAGGCACTGAAGATATGGGGGGGGAACACAACCACAGCGCCCACAGTGTCCCAGGCGAGAATCGAACTCAGGACCTTCTGACTGTGAGGCGACACCGCTACCGTCTGCGCCACCGTACCCCCGTGGTGAATGGTTTACACTTTAGATTAGGGGATGCAGAAAGCCTTGTAAATTAATTGTAAATTATTTACACATCATTTACAACAGGTGAGGAACACTTCATTTACTAAAAGTTTATAGATGACTTACAACACATGTGTATTATGTTAACATAAGATTTATAAATCATGTACAAATCTATATTCATGTTTTGTAAATGGTTAGTTCATCATTAACTAAAGGCTTATAAATGACTTACGACTGAACGTTATTATAAAGTGTTACCAAATATTTCTCGCGCAACTAGGTTGTATGCAACTGAGTTTCATCAGATTTGCAGTGTATGCATCTCCCCCTGCAGTGTGTATCACCCCTCACAATGGGGGTGAGTTAACCCTAACCACTAGTGATGCGTGGGCTACCCAAAACCCACCGGGTCCCGCGGTCTGGTTTGGCAAATTAGGAAAATACCGCGGGTGCGGGCGGGGCAGGCTTAGAATGTGACAGACTAACCCTTTATTAAAGATGTGAACTCTCTCTCTCTCTCACACACACACACACACACACACACACACACACACACACACACACAGATGCACACGTACACATAGAGGCCATTTACACCTGGTGTTAACATGCGTTTTCTGCCATCAGATTGCAATCAGATTGTACTTGACGACATTAACCTGATTCCATTTACACCCGGCGTTAACATGTATTTTCTGCAATATGATTGCAATCTGATGGCAGAAATGGGTGTCCTCTCAATCTACATAAAGTTGCTGTATCCAGATTTAGAAGGACACATTGCATTGACACTTGTGTTCAATGTGTACACAATGCATCCCTGTCTCCCTGACCACCTCTGGAGGTGGTTTGGCCGATCAGATTGCAATCCTTCTTCAATGCGTTTTGGGGGTGTTTACACCTGTACTTTCAAGTGATAAAACACAATCTGATTGCAATCTGATGGCAGAAAATGCATGTTAACACCAGGTGTAAATGGCTTCACAGTCAGACAGACAAGGGCTGCGTTTCCCAAAAGCTTCTTAGCGCTAAGAAGCTTCTTACGGGAGCCTTAAGGGTCAAAGAAGCTCCCGATTGCTTCTTAGCCTAAGTTGATCTTTCGTTAAGAAGGCATGCGTTTCCCAAAAGCTTCTTAAGAAGCTAAGAAGCTTCTTTGACCCTTCTTAAGGCTCCCGTAAGAAGCCAACGAAGCCAACGCGTTTCCCGGTTGCATCTTTCGTTAAGGAGGTTTCGTAAGAAGGGTCTGGAGCATTCTTAACACCTTCTTAACGACGAAACACTCGCAGATTCAGCCGTGTCAGGCAAAAGGACATAATAATATAGTCCACTGTTGTGTTTTTCCCTTTTTCCTTTCTTTCATGCACCTTTTAGTGTTTAAAATTGGGGAACACTTGAAAATCTCTCCTCTATGTAATATGGTTACTTGTGTTTTAAATGTTTTACCGTAGGCTATATTCCTCTACTCAGAATGGATTCCTTTTATAATATCAAAAATTGAAGAAAGGAGCTGTTAGGAATTTAAATGACAAAATTTAATTGGAAGTCATTGTACCTGTGTACTACAAAGAGTTTAACAAACAGAGGACATCTTCATGAAGGTGATACGGGCAAGATCAGTACCGCAAACGCGTTTCAACCGTTACCCAACGGTTGAAACGCATTGCGGTATTGATGTTAAGGGGGTACGGTGGTGCAGTGGTAAGCGCTGTCGCCTCACAGCTCGAAGGTCCTGGGTTCGATTCCCACCTGGGACGCTCTGAACGCTGAAGGAATGCGTGCCCGTCCGCATGTCCTCGAGTGCCCACCGCCCGGGTGGGGTTGTCAAAAGGGCCTTTCTGTGTGGAGTTTGCATGTTCTCCCTGTGCCTCCCGGGGGTTTCCTTCATATAGGAACCCCCTTCACAAAAACATGCAATATCATGGTTGCTAATGTGGTTCCTCCTCTGGTCGTTAAGGGCACCTGTTCAGAGGGAGGGGAACTGGTTGGAATAGCGTGAACCTCCCACGTGCTATGTCCTACCGGTGAAGCCTCCTCTGTCAGGTGAAAAGAAGCGGCTGGCTAACTGCCCATGTCTCGGAGGAAGCATGGAGCCAGTTTCGGCTCTCCCCAGATCGGCAGAGGGTGGAGTAGCAACCAGGATAAATAAATTGGATTAGCACTAATGGGGGATAAAAATGGGATAAAAAATCGGGGGGGGCGGGGGGAAATCATGTGATCATTTTCTGAAATATACACTTTCTGCTCAACCTAGTTAGTCATACCCACTTAGTCAACAGCTAGCAGCATGGCCAACACACATTTTTTGCTGAGAAGAAAATCCTAGTTGAAGCAGGTCTGAGGGTCCTTTCATAGAAAATGTTTTCCTAGAGACATGTTTTCCTGCAAAGTCACATCTTTCTGCTGTGATTGTTGCTACATTCCATTTAAACTTGGAGCTTTGGGATTTCACGGTTGAGTGACATCACCCCCAGGTTTGAGTGACATCACCCCTGAGTTGTCGGCGTTCCTTTTAAACAATCTGGAATCCAGCCAAGGTTTGCTCTAGCCAGGCTAGCCATTGTTTGCAATAACAGTCGATAACAACACATTTCAGGGTGTTTTGCACATACAAACACTGTACTGTAGCAACAGAAAGTGCTAATCAACAGTATTTACTAGAGATGCACCGATTGATCGTCACGTGACCGGAAATGGCCGATTTTCAGCTGATCGGCCTCAAGCGGTGACCTGCGCCGGTCAGTCTGCATATCCGATTCTGTGTGCCTGTCGGCTCCCCCCTTTTTTCAAGTGAGGGGCACGCACCCCAAAGCAGCAAGACAGATGGGCTGCAGCCAAAAGAAAGCAGCCAGCCCACCACACACACGCAGCATGTCCTCCTCAGTTTGGGAATTTTTCACCATCAGTGAAGAAGACACAAAGCTCGCAGTTTGTCACACAAACAAGTCGAAAATAAGCCGCGGAGGAACAACTGTCCCGCTCGGCTGGAGTCCAGTCTGAGCAGCTCACTCACCTCCCTCTCCCTCTCCGCTCCCTCTGCAGCATCCGGCCACAGCACACCACAGCCGGCTTGGTGAGGTGAATGTGAGCATTGATGGAGCCCTGTGTCGGCTGCCACTGTCCAGTAGCCTATGATAACCATTCTCCGACCTGCCGACCTGCTGCCAACTGCCTTCTCCAGTCCACATCACTGCTGCTGCCTGTCAGTATTTGTTTCGTATTGTGAATAGAATGACGAACATAATAATAAAACGCATTGGACTAATCAGTGTGCAAGGTTTTCTGTGAGTGACGATTTTCTTTTTCCGGATGGCGGATTAAAAAAACGCATACGAAATTTCGGACTGTGTGTAAACTCTGATATTCAGACTGAATCTTCAACTCATAAACTAATTTCCTCTTCTAGTCAAGAACAGCCAAATCCACAATGATGGTGTGGGCGTGGCTTCGAAGGTCTGGAGCCAGGCTATAAACTCCTTGTCCATGGATGGATCACATTTTGATGTTCGGTTGCACCTGTTTTCTTTTGGAAAAGTAAATACATGATAGCTGTGGGATATACTGGATTTTTTTTTTTTATTCATTGTATTTGCACACAAAAAGAAAAGCTCTGTCCAGTAACCTGGACGATGTGACATCACGTCACGTCGCAAGATGGCGGCGCCCTGCGGAGTGTAGCTACACCAGCAGCAATAAAACTAGTTGGAAACAAACTGACCTAAACAAGACTTACAGTGCTGAAAGGGAAAGTTGGAGGAAATTGCACAGAAAAAAAAAACCCACTTGAGGAAGAGTTGGATGGGATCCGTAAATTGATGTCAAATGAGCTGAGCACAGTGGCTAAACAACAAGCTACGCTACTTGCTCCAGTGGATTAAATAAAACAACTTAAGAACCTCGTCAAGGAAAAAGACAAGGTAATCGATGGTCTTGAGCGAAGAATCGAGGACTTTGAACAGTACTTGAGAATTGAGGATGTGATTATAAGTAGACTGGAGACCAGACACCGGTCTTATGCCAGGGCTGCAACCAGAGGCAAAGACGGAGCGGATGCCCTTGCCATGCCATGGAGGAAGTGAGCAGGTGATGTGGCCTGGGCAGGGGAGAACAGGCACAACAGGTGTAGAGGGTGTCCAGGAGGCTGGGCCGAAGGGTGGAGCAACCCTGGACGATGGCCCGGACACCAACGACACAGGCCGCGGAACCTTTCAGGAGACTGGGCCTGACAGTGGTGATGAAGACTGTGATGGTGGCTGGGCCGTGCAGAAGACTAAGGATGGGCAAAAACAAAAGGGGTCAGAGGTCACAGACCTAAAAGAGGCCTCAATTGTCATGCCTGGCCTAATGTCAAATTCAAAGCAACGAAAGTTATACACTAAATTACATAACATCCAGTGTGACAGTCAGGCAGACAGTCAGTGGCAGACAGACATCAGTCAGTGAGGTAGACAGGCGAAACACACAGTCAGTCAGAGAGACGCTGACTGACAGTCAGGTAGACAGGCAGACAGTGAGACAGACAGACAGACAGACAGTCGGGTAGACAGACAGTCAGGTAGACAGTGAGACAGACAGTCATGCAGACAGAGTCAGAAAGTCACTGACTGAGGTAGGCTACTGACTGTCTGTCTCACTGTCTGTCTATCTGCTGACTGACAGACAGCTAGACAGACAAAGAGACATGCAGACGGTCAGACAGACAAGCTAGCTAGTCGCTACGTTATACTGTACAACACCACAACATGAGCGGCAGGTTTGCCTCAAATATAACAGCTGAAAGCTAACGTTAGCTTGCAAGCTAACGTTAATGTACCGTTACATAAACATCTGTTTTAGCTGATATAAGTTTGAAAGCATGGCCACATGGAGAGGACAACATAAAAACGACAAACAACAATTCTTATCATTTGCATGAGGTAGGATCATCTCACTCAGACACATCTCAAAATAAAAGTGTTCCAGGTTTATTTATTCATTTAAAAAGGATGCGTGTGGCACCAGCTAATCTTCCTGGGGTCCAAATACAAACAACATAAAAAATAACGAAATAACGTTACTAACCAGAAAGCTGCAGAGCGGCACTGATCTCGGAGTATGTTTGTCCACTGTCAAACAGTTTGTGGATCAAGTTATGATAAGGTTCAAGTGCGGCCATAACTGCAATAAGTTGTCAAAACGTAAGAAGCAAACTTCAGACCATACAACTCCTCTCTTCCTGTTTTCTGAGACTGAAACTTCTGCGGAAATGTCGCGCATGCGCCTCCTCCTCTCCTCGTTTTCCCAGCATTCACAGGGGTTTCCAAAAATATCCAAATATCACAGAAACAAAACAACAAAGCAAATAAAACTTGATTTTCCCCTTTTCCCGTTTAGTTTTAAAACAGAAAAAGAAAAAAACGAAACCGTTATTTGGTTTTTACGATTTGGTTTTGAAACGGAGAAACGAAGGAACACAACATACATGGATTCTTCACATACGTCAATCAAATAAGTCCTCTTTCAAATTCCATTTAAGAATGCATTAAACAGATTATCAATAGTCCAGTTGTTCATGTGCAATTCCATGTCTTCCTTGTACTCAGAAATGTATGTACATAGTGTAACAATGTAAGTAACATAACTCAAAATGCAAATGTGTTATATTACACATACATGATGTTTATGTATCTGATGAATAACATGTAAACGTCAAACAAATGTGATGTTGTATATATGTATATAAGGCTTGTATTGTATTGCATTGTAGTATTGTATTTGGACCCCAGGAAGATTAGCTGGTGCCACACGCATCCTTTTTAAATAAATAAATAAACCTGAAACACTTTTATTTTGAGATGTGTCTGAGTGAGATGATCCTACCTCATGCAAATGATAATAATTGTTACGTAAATCTTAATTTTCTAATAAACCAAAGTTAAAAAAATGTTTGGGTAAGCTGTCAATTATTGTTCTTAGAAAGAAAATGAATCGGAATCGGCCAAAATCGGTATTATCAAGTCAGACTATTCAAAAATCGGAAATCGGAACTGGCCAAGAAAATCACAATCGGTGCATCCCTACTACGATTGTAACTACTGTTGAAGCACGGAGCAGCCATCTTGGATTTTTGAGGTTGGGGCTGATGAGCCTCCCCCGAGTTTGGCAGAGAAAATCCGAGGACAGGTGACGTGACAGAGGGAGTTCATGACCTTTGAATGGTGAAATCCCCTGCTCTCAGGTTAAATGGAATGCAGCATACGCATGGCAAAAACTAACCCCCTCCCTTTGCCTTATCCTTTCCTCCACAGGCTAAAGGATTAAAGATTTGCTGTGGAGGAACACCACCTTTCTTTGAGGTGTACATTAACAATGCAGACACTAACTTCAAGCTCATACTAACAAGTCAGCACGGTGACATTGTATGGGATGCTGATATTCGAGAAGGTCAGACAAAAAAATACAATACTTTTTCTACATACATGATCTGAGCATTATTTAGTAAACAAGCATTAGATGGCTCGTGTGGGGGTCAGCTCAATGTTCCAAGGGCTCGTTGTTCCCAGGGCTCGATGTTCCCAGGCATGGGTGGATTTTGCGTGCTTGGTGGGGAGGGAGGGGGGGTTAGGGCAGGGGTAAAATAATGCTCACAATAGAGTGATGACATACATGTTGATGACGTGATGATGATGATGATGTCATCATCATGTTGTAAATGTCTTTGTTTATCTTGTGTTTTACGTATCCACTGCAGTAGATGATGGGAGTGGAACTCTGTACAAGCCCTTTGGGCTTCGTTCCCTCCTTGCACTGTTTTTCTTTTTAATTTGTGCTAAATAAATCAAATCAAAAAATCAAATCATGACATGATGATGATGTTGATGTTGCATTTAAGCGAAAACCCCATTCAAAAACCCCATTCTAAAACCCTGAAGATCGACCATGCTACTTCTGGACTCATTGCTGCGGTGCTCTATTTTAAATCTGCATGTGATGAACTATAACCTTTTTTCTCACTCGTAATATTTTCCTCTCTTTACTAAAGTTGTTTTCTCCTGTGTTTGTAAAGTGTCTTTGAGCACAGCCAAAAGTATGAAAGACCAGCGTCAAGGCCCTGTCAAAGGCCCCCCCTGTCACAGCTTTAGCAATAAGATGCCCGTGATGCTTGTCAAAGTCGATATAAATCTTATGATCATATTCAGCCAAGACAGTGACTTAACAAATTTACCACGAGAGGAAGGCGGTTGTGGGCACATTTACCACTGGTACAGGGTTGTGGCACGAGGCGAAGCCGAGTGCTATAAAAAATACACAATTGTAACATCCAATTCATTTATTTACAATCATTACTGGTTTCAGAATACAATACATTTATCCTTCCGCCACAGAATATAGTTCCATACACAAGATCAATGATTGCACTAAACATTTAGTTGCCTTTGAGCCAAAAAACAACTAACCTATTCCTTAACGGGATTCACAGTTATTGATACATTGCCTGTAAAAGTACAGTTATTTAAACAGTTATCTAAAGCAGCCCGTTTTGGTGGTGGTGTGTTGATATCTGGTGACGGCAGAGGGCGTTTGTTTGTTTGACAGTCCCAGGTTCGGGGTCCGGGCGCTAGTCCGACCTCCCGCTAGTCCGACCTGCCGCTAGTCCGAACTCGTGACAACTCAAGCTCAGCCAGTTCTCTCTCCCCAATTTCACCATGTCATTCTTTGTTCACTTCACCTTCATCTTCATCTAACCACTGCTCAAAACTCAATCCACCCAGTAAATCAAACGTTACTACGAAATCGGACATTTCCTTGTTACAGATCGGCCATTTCCTTGTTAGAGATTTGCAGACTGACAGGCTAACAGTGGGCGGAGTCAGCACAGGGAGCGGAGTCAGCATCAGGGAGCGGAGTGATACTGCGGTTAGAGCCGAACTGTAGGTTGTTGGCCTATTTACCACTGTTGCTAGCCAATCAGAATCCAGTATTCACTCATGCTGTTGTAGAAATGGAGATTTACAATGGTGAGCATATTATATATTATATATATATATATTAGAGATGCGCGGATGAGCTTTTATGCCATCCTAATCCGCGTGTATGCATGAACCGTCCGCCCACCATAAATCCGCGCAAATTATTTCATACTATTTAAATATCCGCGCCCGCCATGCACCCGACGCTATAAACGCTATAAAAGGAGCAAACTTACGGTTTCTGCTGCCGTTGGTGCGATCACTGCAGTCCAAGACTCCAAATAAACTTCCATGCTGTATTATGGCCAGTCCACCACTTGCCCTCATGTAGTTTACTCGGCTAATGCTATAGCTTTAAGTTTAGTTTACTGGATTGGCTCATTGTATGGGAAAATACAAACGCGTCTTCTCTTCAAACACATCTTCAGCGGAGAATCCTTTTTGAGGGTGACATCATTGACCATATATGGACGAAAAGTGGAACCTACCGACCTAGCACATGGCTATTGTTTGGTTTACGGCCGTGGGTCCTTTGAGGGATCTAAAATAGGCAACTAAGAATATATATATATATAATATATATATACATATATATTCTTAGTCGCCTATATATATTATATATATATATATATATATATATATATACGTACATACGTACGTACATACGTATATATATATATTAGGACTGTCAAACGATTTTTTTTGAGGGCTTAATCGCGATTCATCTTAGTTAATCGCGATTAATCGCATCTTTGTATCGCATGTTTAAAATGCCATTATTTTGCATTTCAAAGCATTTTTAATTTGATATTAATAATTCTTACCAGTGTGTCGTGATTGGGAATCAAATGAATGCAAATACATGTACTTTGTGATCTTGAATTTTAGATTTATTTTCAATTCAAAAGAGAGCCCCAGGAACGAGTCCGGAAAACATTGATGCTAACATTTCCGGGTTCTTCACTGTTTTCGCCTATGGGATTTTTGGCGCGATGCTTCTAATAAGGTCTCTGGCCAATGCAAGCTTAATCAAACGGGAACCATTGTTCAGTAGGATAATCTTCACACATGAGGACCACTTTTATGAGTTTTTAAGCTTTTACGTGCCATTAAAAGGGCGGCTAGCCAGCCCGGGGTAATCAGCGCACACATCAACAACACTCCAGGTTGAGTGGTGACGTCAGGGGCGGACTGGGATCATTAGATACCAAGCAGGCCAGGCCGATACGGGCGCCGGCGAAAAATTTGGGCCGTTTGAAGCCCAATTTGGAACGTTTGAAGCCCAATTTGGGCCGTTTGAAGCCCAATTTGGAACGTTTGAAACCCAATTTGGGCCGTTTGAAGCCAGATTTGGGCCGTTTGAAGCCCAATTTGGGCCGTTTGAAGCCAGATTTGGGCCGTTTGAAGCCCAATTTGGGCCGTTTGAAGCCCAATTTGGGCCGAGTCCAATTTTACAATGAGATGCACCCACTTTAACCCTGAATAAAGTAATAAAACCACTAGTAAACCAGTAGGCGGCGCCTGGCCTGCTGTTCAGTGAGTGGCCTGACTGCGGGCACCAATTTTTTTTTTTTTTTTTTTTTTTTTTTTTTGCAGGCCAGGCCAGGCCAGGCCACCGGGCATTTGCCCGACGTGCCTGATTATGCAGTCCGCGCCTGGGTGACGTGATGGGGAAGCCTATGCGACACTTTGTGTAGTTCTGGATTAGCTTAGCACAAGCTTTTTACTTCTAACGCTTCAAAACTCATGAAAGTGGTCCTCATGTGTGAAGATTATCCCGCTGAACACTGCTTCGCGTTTGATTAAGCTTGCGTTGACCAGAGACCTTATTTGAAGCATCGTGTCAAAAACGCATTCAAAAATCCCATAGGCAGAAATAGTGAAGAACCAGGAAGTCTGGGAATTCCGCGTTCCGACTACAAAAATACGTCATCCCTGGGGCTCTCTGTTGAAGTGCAATGTAGACAGGAGGTAACTGTCCACAAAATATATATTGAACAGAAAATAAATGCACAATTGTAAACAGTGCAGTACACGCTCCAGAACCGATACTTCCGGTGGCGGCGCTGTAGAGCAGTCAAAACCCAAAATGACACAGCCGAAGAAGGCTGTGACTGAGCTAAACACTTTGGCACTTGTGAATAATTGCTCGGTATTACAGTTTTATTGTGATTGATAATGTGAATATCGCGTGAAGCCATTGGAGCCGACCTCCCAGTGGCTAGAGGAGCCGCACATCCGAGACTCTGAAGGAAGAATGAGTGATGAGTCTTGCGTTGAGGCTACGGCGACGCTAGCTGCTCCGGTATGCTTAGCTTTTAAGTGATATCTCAAACTCGATGTACTTCTGTGATATTTTAATTCCGTTTTACACAATGTGCAAACTACTGTTGATTTATCCGCTGTGCCATTTGGGAGCTTTTTTTTAAGTAAAACGAGCCATTTAGAAGCATGTTGCTCTTTCTTTTCCATGCCTGCCTGCAACAGCAGCAGACAGGAAACCACTGCAACCGGCTTGACTACAAATACGGGTGCGTCGAAGGGACAAAATAGCGGCATGCGATTAGCGCGATTAAAAAAAATAACGCATTATGGTCGGAACTTAATCGCATCGCGATTAACGCGTTAACGCTGACAGCCCTAATATATATATATATTACCACTGCATATAGTAGAATAAAATAGAATGCATATGAAAATGCATGTGAAAAATGAAAAGCATATAAGAGGAGACACTGGTATTGAACCCTGGGAACATTGAACCCTGGGAACATCGAGCCCTGGGAACATTGATACGCTCCCCTTGTGTGCTGTGAATACTCAAAAACATACCACATATAAAAGCAATAATTCAGCTAAATATCAGTAAGCATTTTATTCTTCATCTTATTCCAGGTGACTACAACAATGGTCAGCAACAAGGTGAGAAAAGACACTGAATATGAGTATTTAGGAGAGTTAAATTGCATGTTGAAACTTATATCTAACATCAAGGCACAACTTTTTCATCAGGGCCATGGTGTTCACCCAACACGTTCTCACTCCGAGCACGTAGCATATTGACGCTTTGTCCCGTCCCTTGATTCCCCCCGTCACTTGTTACTAACATGGTACCCTTGAGCGACCCATGAAACAACTTGGGCTTTCCGACTAAACTCAATGCAAACCCATGGAAGTCATCTTTGACGCTTATGGCAACTGCTCCCCCATTAGCCTAACTGCTCCCCCATTAGCCTAACTGCTCCCCCATTAGGGTGTGGGGGGAGGTTAGGTTTAGGCGTGGGGGGTGGGAGAAGTTAGGTTTAGGGTTAGGGTCTGGGGGAGGTTAGGTTTACGCATGGGGGGTGGGAGAGGTTAGGGTTAGGGTTAGGGTCTGGGGGAGGTTAGGTTTAGGCATGGGGGGTGGGAGAGGTTAGGTTTAGGGTTAGCGTCTGGGAGAGGTTAGCTCCTCCAGACCCTAATGGGGGAGCAGTTGACTAATGGGGGAGCAGTTAAGCTAATGGGGGAGCAGTTGCCATAAGCATCAAAGATGACTTCCATGGGTTTGCATTGAGTTTAGTCGGAAAGCCCAAGTCGTTTCATGTGTCGCTCAAGGGTACCATGTTAACAAGCGACGCACAAGGGACGGGACAAAGCGTCAATATGCTACGCGCTCGGAGTGAGAACGGGTTGGTTCACCCTGTAGTTTAAACATTGTTCACCCTGGGGGGTGGAAATAAAATGTTTGATTCCCCCCGTCTTTTTTGTTTTTGCTCCAAGTAAAATGTTTTATGGTCACTCACGATTCAGTAGGTCACGGGTTACCTTGGTTCCAGCCTTAAAACTCATTATATAAGGATTTTTCAAAAGGTCTATGAATAAAATGAATGGGGAACTCACTTATGGGGCAAGAGATGTCACGTGACTGTTCAGCTCTATAACATTCTAGTCACTATTTTAATGTGGTCCTGTTCAAATTGTTTTAATTTCTCCGTTACAATGTGACTCCTGGTCTTTTTCCAACTTACCTTCCAGGTGCTTCGAGTCTCTCAGCAAATAAGAAGCTGTTCTCAGCTCGAACAGATTTCATCCAGCGGGTGTCTGAACCTGTTCTAAAGACATTGGTGGATGAACTTCTGCAGCAGGGGGTAATAAACCATGAAGAAATGGAGTCGGCGTTGGCCCAAACAAAAGCCAGGGCAGACAAAGCACGAGAAGTGCTCGACATGTGCAAAAAAGGAGAAGCAGCAAGTTTAATTATCATCGAAGTCTTGTGTAAAGTGGATCCTTTCCTTTCCAAAGAGCTGAAGTTAACCTGAAGCAGAAATGAGAACTGTACTGAGGTCGATGATGAAACTTGGTTCAATCAGGAGACTTGATGGATAAACAATGATTTATTACAATGAATGAATGTTACAGAATATTATGATGAGAAAGTTAGTTAGTCTTTGGAGCTTGACACCACTGGGAGATATCGAGATCGAGCTGGATCAGCTCGAGCAGCACGGCCATATATACCCCCCAGTGGAGTCAGGATACTGGTGCTGGTGAACCTCTTGGTGACTGATGGATCAGGGATTTGGCGGAGACGGGGAGGTGGTGGGTGTGTGTCAGCCAGCAGGATGAGAGAGACTGAATGAGACACAGAAAAGCATATTTATGCACACATCAACCATGTGATAGGCTGCCTAAAGGGGAGTGCCACAATGCGATAGGCTAAAAGTGCAGGTGAGCAAAGGTGTATAAGGTGATGTGTTGCTATGCTATTGGTTTATGGGAAAGTAGGAGGCAACCACTGATTATTCAATTATCACCAGGAAGCTGACAGGTTACCAGGTGAGCAAGCAGGAGAAGTGCAGTGACTGTGGAACCGGTGAGGATCAAGATCGTCCTGTCTGAACCTTCGTTTATAAACTCCACTAGCAGAGACAGATATATATCAACACATTTTTAAGTCTTTAACAGAATCTTTGCCTATAAAGCACATGTTGAATCAGTGGAGTTTCACTTGGAAGGTGATTTACTGACCTTTTGATACGAGGTCTGACACTATGGAAACGCTTAACACATATTTTGTTTTATACAGAAAAACCTTATATTTTATATGTACAGAATAACCATATTTTTTTGTTTTATATGTACAGAAGAACTTTATTTTTAAATGTTGTACATGCAGAGGAACCTTATTTTCTACATTTTAGCTGTACAAAAGAAAAAAAATCTTGTTTTATACAGTATGTAAGGAAGCATATTATTTTCTTTTATATGTACAGAAGAACCTTATTTTTTATGTTTTGCATGCAGAAGAACCTTATTTTTTATGTTTTATATTTTCTTGTTTTACATGCAGAGGAACCTTATTTCCTATGTTTAATATGTACAGAAGAAGCATATTTTTGTGTTTTATATGTACAGAAGAACCTTTTTTGTTTTATATGCAGAAGAACCAATTGTTTTTGTTTTATTTGCAAAAGAACCTTACGTTTTATCCTATAATATAATTGCCTAGTTGGAGGGGCGGGTGGGTGTTCGCTGTCTGCCTGTCATCATTCGCGTCATGTTTGTGTCACAAAAGTGACATCGGGCTTGTCGGCCCTGTCGAAGGCCCCGGCCGATCTATCCCACGCCACCCACCCTCCCACACAAACACAGACAGACCTTACACACAAAACACAATACCGGGCCAGATTCCCAGCAAACTAGATTTGAAGGCTGCATCTATCATCTATAGAAGAACATTATTTTTTGTTTTATATGCAGAACCTAATTTTTGTTTTATATGCAGGAGAACAATATTTTTTGTTTTATATGGACAGAAGAACCTTATTTTTTTGTTGACATGCAGACAAACCTTATTTTTACGTTTTATATCTAGAGAATAACCAGATTTTTTATGTTGAAATATGCAGAAGAATGTTCTTTTTTGTTTTATATAAAGACAACTTATTTTTTGTTTTATATGCAGAACATTATTTTGTTTTATAAGAACCTTACTGTTTTATAAGAACCTTACAGTATTTCTTGTTTTATATGCACAATAACCGTATTTTTTGCTTTTTACATGTACAGAAGAACGATATGTTTTACTTTTATATGTATAGAATAACCTTATTTGGCATGTCTCATATGTAGAGAATAACCATACTTGGTTATCTTTTATATGCAGAAGAACCTTGTTTTTTGTTTTATATGTACCGAAGAACCTTATTTTTGTTGTTCTATATGTACAGAATAACCTTATTTTTCAGAATCAGAATCATATCAGAATATGCAGAATAACCTTATTAATTTGTTTTATATGTACAGTAGTTGTGTTTTCAAACACTGAAATAAGATTCAGATTTAAAACTTTAAAAGCTTGAGATGAGAAAGTAATTGATTGAGTTGTGAATAAATCTAGGAAAGTAAACAGAAGTTACTATCCTTCTCAGAAGCCAAACAAAGAGTACCGTCACCTGTGTCCCTCCTCAGCTGGTCAGCAGAGATGGACCAGGGAGAGAGCTCCATTTCTTCCTGGACACTCTGAAGGCGTTTTGGCCGCTGCCATCTTGGTTCTCGAGCAGCTCGTGCGAGACCAGAGGCTCCCACAGAGCCACCTGTTGGTGAGCAGCATGATCTCCGGACAGGCAACCTGTCGATCACACCCAAACCATAGTCTGCTTTATCTTCTATTTTACTCTAAATGGTGATATATATATATATATATTTTTTATATATATAAGAGATAATATGAGATTTATGAGATATATAATTATCTTCTATTTCACTCTAAATGGTGATTATGGCCCCTATCATTGCATCAGCCTATAAACTGCGCTGAGCGCCCAGCGCAGCGCTGATCAGTGGGCATGGACCAGCCCACTCGATATCTTGGTGTTGGCGCTACACGCAGCCTTAAGCATTACAACCATGCCTTTTAAGCGTAAAATTTGGCACTATCTGCTCATTGGGTAAGTGCAGTAAATGAATCACATGCTTCACTTTTCAGCTCCAATTCCACGGAGCGATCCAGTCCGGCTTCAGAAAAGCCGAGGGCTCTGATCTCCCCCCCTCCCTTTTATCCCCTCTCTCCATATATAGGCTATTATTCCAAATTATTCTCAAACCAATCTAACTGCAGTTTAAATACTGCAAGCATGTAAATACGCTACACTATAGCAAGAGCAAAGTGAAAAGAATGTTCTAAACGCATCAGCCAGAAAAATATAGCCTATCCATATGATGAGATTAATTAGATTGGTGAAAGTTTGTCCAGAATGATATCGTTTTGCTACCTTTTCTTCTCCCCTGCTGCACAGGTAGGATGATGCACATAAATATAGCCTACATTATGTAAAGTCATTGCAGAAATGTGTTTTTATTGTAAAACTAAAATGTGAAGTAGAGCCAATTTATTGGAGCGGACATCACAGTAGGACATGCCAGTAGAACCGTGTTACACTGTCACTCATCTAAATCACGTTAAATCTACAAGGGATATATATAGCCCCAATATGGCATATATGTTTCACATAGGGTGGTGTTTTCATTTCGATGTTTTATTTGCTCCAATATTGAAATGTTCTACAATTGCAGGTTGTGTTCACATTACACATTATTTAGATCTACCTTTATATCTATTTTGGCTCATTTGGTTGCTATTTATTAGCCAAATGGATTAGCCCAATGCATGCTGGGAGATTTCACATGTGTGACTGTTGCAGGGACCCAGGCAGTGAATGTTTGGCCAGAATGATCTTTTCTCTCCTTCACTGCACAGGTAGGATGATGCAACACCCTCTGAATGTCACGGCCTCAAAACTGTCATGTTAGAAAAAACGGTCATGTTGTTATACTATTGTGTTGTGTCTGTCTGAGCGAGGGAGTCAGAGAGAGAGATCTGTCTGAGCGAGGGAGTCAGAGAGAGAGAGAACCAGCAAACTTTTTTCAAGTATTGTGCCTGTCAGACTGATGAGCGAGAGGGAGTGACACAGAGAAGGGCGACAGAGGAGAGGCAGAGGAGCGCTCCGTGCAATTGGCGCACTGAATAGGCCTGGTTTTCAAAAGCGCAAAGCGCTAAATTTACGCCAGGTGGGAAGATATCATTAGGCCGGTATTTAAGGCCGAAACGCCCATTCTCGCCCATTCTGGGACTGCGCCACGCCCATTCAGCCTAAAGCGCATTTACCAGCCTAAAGCCATGTTGATATCTTCCCGAGACAGGCGCAAGGCACGTTTTTTTTGCGTTTAAGGCTCGTTTTTGCGCCGAAGGCCTGTGGGAGAATAGGGCCCTATATATATAAACACTGTACATTTTGCATGAAAGGTGAAATTAGCTATATATATTTTTTTTAACTAGACTGTAAACATGTTTATTTCTGTTGTAAAATCAGGCATTTTAAAATGGGCGTTAATGGGGAACGACTCCCTTTTAGAGCCAGCATCAAGTGGCTATTCAAGGAACTACAGTGTTTGCTACTTCCGCAATGGCCTCAATGCGACCAAACTGCCCCCTCGTGTAGATAAGATCAGAAACCCCATTTTTACAGGTGGGCTGTAATACTGTTTGTTTTATCTACTGTATATTATTCTCAATTTTAGAAGTTTTATTCTTCTGTAAGCCTGTTTTTAATTCATGTATTGGAATTTAATTTAGTCGATCTTAATAAATGTTATCTTTTTTATTGCTTGTAAAACACATTTTAATTAAAGTAATTCATGTCTTATTTTATTATGATTTATTAACGTGTTAATAAATACAATTATATGTTATTTCATTTCTCAGTGTTACTTTGATGTGTTGGGGTAACAGTAATCTGATTACTTTTTGTAGAAATGAAGAGCTTCATGGGGTAGTTTTGCAATTTCTGCAATCAGTTACTAGTTATTATTCTATCAAGTTGCATTTCACAACTTTTATTTTCATTCAAATATTTAGTTGTCATTGTATATAAAAAATGTAAGTATTGTGCTACATGATGTTATTAAATAGTGATAGCATCGTGATAGTGATAGTAGTAGTGATAGTAGTAGTAATAGTGATAGTATAGTGATAGTAGTAGTGATATCATTACTAGTTTTACACAGTAGAGTGACAGAGTTTTCTGGATAGCAGCTCGTTTTGTCTTCAGGAAATAATTATGTTAAGGACGGTAATGGGATCCGTAAGGATGAGGTTTTTGGGGTGACGTTGGCCTCTAGTGGATTGTGCAGGCTGGTTTTCTAGTTCTATAGACCCCTTATACGACTACGTCACACTGACATCACGCAGCGTCGATGCGCAAGACGGAGGCAGAAAGACAAACTCTGCGCAGCCCTGGCAAGTAGTTTTCCAGTGGCTGGAAAACTATTCGAGCTAGACATGTCTTCGTGTTGTGCAGTGGGATGCCAGAATCGGAAAGCTATTGTAGCAGAGTATTCGGGGCCGCCTATTCACACTTGGTTAATAAAATAATAAACGATAGAGCCAGGCTGTAACATTATAACAAGCTTCTCCCCACATATCCTGTTCTACGGCAACTCGAGGGAACATACACAGCCTCGCACACACGCAATAGAACACAACACAACACTGAACAGTCTGTTACACTATCAACAAAGCAAGGACTAAAGTTTTACCGAATCCCGTCAACTCATACTGCTTTTAATGCTAACCGTAGGTGTCTTTGGTTGCAAGCCGAAAGAGGAAATCGTTAAAAATTCCCGACTTTGCAGTGCTCATTTCATAATCAGGTTAGCTGAGCAGCCTACCTCAGGCAGCTTACCTGATTATTAATCGCTCGGTTAGTTAACGACCAAGTAACGTTACATAATGTCATTATTGAGTTGTGTGCATTATCAACATAACAATATATCTTTGCAAGTTACAGAATAATTATCTACGCTATCCCCAGTTATAAAGGAATGCACGATATGTATTGCTGGCCACTAGGCTTGGCCAATTGACAGCGCCAGTGCGTATGGGTCTGTAAGACATATCCCATTAACCAACGTTAATTTTGATGCATAACATTGCTTATCACTAGGCAATAAGCTGTTGTAGTAAGCCGAGAACTGCATTTTAAAACTAAAATCTAACTGTGTGTCGCAGATGAGCACAGAGCAGTCCTGACAGCGGGGCTTTTACACAGTTCTCTGTGTCTGTCAATGCTGGGCTCACGGCTTTTTGCCTACACGATGCGCGCGCAGCTTCAATGTTGACAGCTGTATAAGGGGTCTATTGCTCTGGATTCTGTTTCTACTCTGAAAGCAAAGAAGCACTATGTTGACAATTTTCTTTTTCTGCCTATGCAGATACAGGAGTAGTTTAATAATCTATAGCTATCTATACCAGAAATCTATTTCGGCTAAATGGTTTGGTTTGTTGTCTTGATCGACAGCATAGGCTACAATTCTCAAGCATAGAGTTTAAGGTCAACTCAATAGGTCTCTGTGAGCAGTGGGCTTTCTCTCTGTGTGGAAAACAGAATGTAAAATTTGAAAAAAAGAAGAAGATATAAAACAATGTTCGCTCTATAATCTTTGGGACATTGTGGGCTTCAAGTCACTAAGGGCCCTATCTTCATACAGGCGATATCCCCTATTTACGCTTGCGCACCTGTTTGCACGTGCCTTAACGCAGGCAAGATAACAGTCCGCCTTGCGCATTTGTCCAGGTGTTATGCTGAGTTTTGCACCCCTGCCCGGCAGCAAAAAAAGCATCCCCACCTCACAGGAGCATAATTGTAATGATGTTTGGGTAGACGTGACCTCCCTGTTTTTAAGTTAAAACAGCCCCAACATATTGTGACGATGCAATACTCGCGGAGGAGTATAACTTATCACAAGAACTGGCACAAGTGCAGATTAGAGGCGTGCCAAATCATTTATGCACCGCGCAAACGGGATTTGAGCAGAGTTAACCACCAGAATTATTCACAGGTGTGGCCTGACAATGCCTGGGCATTACATCAATCAAACCAGATTTCCGTCTTGCAGTACAGTTTGCGTGAGGCATGCTGTAATTCTCCCCATGTGTAATTTGGATAGGTGTAGACCTATATTGACTGTATATATTATCCCTATCTCATAACGACACCATCACATCATATACCTGTTAAAAATGTGTTTTGATGCAATTCGGGTTATTTTGTTAACTGGGGTGGGACTGTGGGCGTCACGCACACAAGATGGTGACCGTGTATGTTTGATTGGAGCACCGGCGGATTACTAAGTGGATATCTTCTTTTATATTGAGCACTTTACACTTTCTGTGAGTACACTCTCTGTGATTCTGATCACCGTAATGAGTCTGCATCTAATCGTATGATCGCGGATCTCTGGTTTGATTGGGACTACAGACCCCAAAAGTACTGTCCCGCAATACTAGCTAACGATAGCGAACAGCTACAGCATTACTACAATCAGTCAATAGATTGAGGAAATTTAACGGACCAGCGGGTCCGTGCCGAAGGCAAGTACCTACCAGCTGGATTTCCATTGAACCCGTGCATGGGATATATACAAATTAAAACCAAGCACTGACCGTCGGGTGCGGGGCCGCGCTAAAGCTAACTAGCTAGCAGCTCCGACGGCACAGTAGCAGCCCCCGATACAGTGTGGTTTGTTTTTAGCCAAGATCTGTATCAATCTACTAACCTGCTGGCGTGAGAAGCTTCGTCTGTCGGTACTGTGCTGGGTTGTTTTTTGTATTTGTTGATCACGGCCGGGGAATTCTCTGATATACAGAGCCTCGGACCCCGAGTTAGCACGGAGAACTCTCTGCCCACAGAGCTCCACAATCCGTGGATTATTATCACAGACTTCTGGCTGCTATTAGCTGGAGCTGCTAGCTTGAATCTAGCTTGGCTTTCAGCTTCTTCACCTACAATGGGACCGTCCGCTTTAGCTTCAGACTGCCCTGGCTGCCTCCATATGAGCCAGAAAATAGCAGAATTAGAAGGCCGGATTTCTCTGCTATATTCAATCCAGCCCAGGATGCCTCCCGCTCTGCAGAACCAGACTCCCCGGCCAAACTTCATCAGGCAGAGAATTTCTGGCAACCATCCGATTCCTTAGAGCTATCAAATTGCTTCTCTATACTGGATCCTGCCACCCCTGCCCCCCCTTCAAACATGACCAATCAGCAACCGGCTAACAAATCTACACGTCGTAAACTACTAGAGTCAGCGGTGAAGAACAACATGAGGACTCCGACAGATCTCTTCACTCCGGACCCCGGAGGCTCCATCACCCCGGATCCGCCGAGAGCCCCAGGCACAGAGAGGAGGTCCATCCCCACTGCCTGCAACACCAACCCCGGAGCCGCTCCCCCTCATCCCAACAACGACCACCACACCAAGGATGCTGCTCACGCTTCCTCTAGAGCCTGTCCTGATGCAGACGCCAGCCTTCATCCCAGAGGAAAAGATGTTACACCTGGGCCTGCTGGGGATCATGATAAGGATAGCTTCCACCGCACCCCCCTCATCCCCCGCACAAATGCAGTCTCTTTTGATGCTCCGGTATGTGATACCCTCATTATCGGTGACTCTATTGTATGCCATGTCTCTGTGTCGAACTGTAAAACCAAATGTCTTCCAGGCGCTAAAGTCGCGGATTTGGACACAATGTTGCCGCGTCTGATGCCGGAACTTTCTCAGATTGATACATTAATTGTTCACGTCGGCACTAACGACATCGCTGATGAGAAATCAGAGCTACTAAAATCTGAATTCATTAAGCTCATAGAATGCCTTACATGGACTGGCAGGAACTTTATTATCTCAGGACCTCTGCCTCGCTTTCGCTCAGGCGGGATGAAGTTCAGCCGTCTTCATCAGTTACGGCTCGTGCACACCATGAAACGCTCGGCGGCATGCCTCCTGTGAAAGCCTCTTTGACGCTGCATCTTGATAGGCTGTCTTGCTCTATTTCCGCGTCTGATTGGTCCATTTCAACCTTGCGACCCCTGCCGCTGGAACCGCCCAGCGTTTCGCTGTCGCAGACTAGAGGCGGCTTGTCTCCGAGCGGCTTCACGCTCGCGGGGCGGGACTAGGGCGGGACCTTTCGTTAAAGCTACCCAATGACAGCTCTTCCTACACATTTCGTCCCCCCATCCTCCTGTGTACCTCGACGTGAACACGTTTCTACAGGCTACAGCTCCAAGCTGGAAGCTGGTTTCCACGCCCACAAAATGCTGCGACGAGGCGGAAAAGCGATTTTGCCATTGTAGATGTGCACGAGCCGTTACATGTATGGTTAAAGGGTTTCTGTTCATATTGGAGTGTTCCCTTTATTGACAATTTCCTACTGTTCTGTGACAGACGTGATTTGTTTAACGGACATGGGCTTCACTTAAATAAGAAGGGAGCTAGAGTACTCTCCTCTAATATTACATATTCTCTGAACTCTATTCAATGGGAACCAAATAACAAATGATACATCTCTAGCTCAAGCCCCCCAGTCCAGAGAAACTCTGATGGCATTCAGTCTGCCCCCCAGCATGGGCTTGGGCTTTCATCAGATTTTATTTCATTTAATTGTAATTTTTTTAAGTCATGTCTTATTGTGTCGGCTCCCTACTGTATCGAGCCGCAATCAAATTTTAGTATTGATAATAGTGTCCCTGAAACACAAGGAATTACAGTCCTGGCCCCCCACACAACACGGCTCCCCCGCCATGCATTAAGGCCGAGGGGAATTATAGAGGGAAACCTATTAGTTGTCCCACTCGTTCCTGCTCCATGTACTCCCCCCCTTAATGCTAACTCCAATTCCATCAATTTGGGGTCCCCCCAAGAACTTCAAGCCGCTAGCGGCTTGAAGTTCTTGCATTTAAATGTCAGGAGCCTGTTGCCCAAACTAGATTTCATCAATATTCTGATTATTGACGCTGCCCCTGACTGACATTCTTGTTATTTCTGAGACTTGGCTCTCTAGTAGAGTCCCTGACTCAGACGTAGCCATAGGTGGGTATAACTTTTTTAGAATAGACCGAAAGGCAAAAGGGGGAGGTATCGCGGTACATGTTAGAGACCACATGGTCACCCGTGTCTTAACTGCCTCCTCAGTCCCTAAACATTTTGAGTGTATTGTTTTAGATATCTGTGTGGGAGGCGATACTCACCTTGTATTAGCAGGTGCATATCGCCCACCCTCAGCGCCAAAATCAGCCCTTGACGATCTGGGGGTGATTCGGTCTAAATATGTTTCTTCTGAATTGATTATATTGGGAGACCTGAACCAGGACTGGCTCTCTGAAACCTCTTCCGACTTGAAACAGCTCTGTTTAGAATTGGATTTGTCACAGCTCATACTGCACCCCACCAGACCAAACACAAAGAACCCTTCCAAATCAACACTAATAGATATTATTTTAACGAATAGACCGCATAAATACCCGAAGAGTGGCGTATTTGCCCAAGGTATTAGCGATCATTGCCCCATTGCTTGTATTAGACAAACTAAATCCGGTAAGTCCAGGGGTCACTTTATAAAAAAGCGTGATTTAAAAAATGTCATAGATCAGGGCTTTTTACACGACCTCTTTTACTCCGACTTGGACAGGTTATGCTTAGTTCCAGAGCCTGGACTAGCTCTAGAGCAATTCACCTCTACCTTTAATTCTGTCATCGACAAGCACGCCCTATATAAAAAACTCAGAGTTAAAAATCGCTCTAGTCCCTGGTTCACAAGCCTTGTTAAATCAGCCTTACATCTCAGGGACTTAGCCTGGTCCAGGGCTAGATCCACCAATAATCCTGTTGACTTGCTAAATTTGAGAAAATCCAGAAACAATTGCATTAGATTAATCAGAAAAGCGAAATCAGATTTTTACTTGGCCTCTCTCGATAACGCACAGGGGAACTCATCTAGCTTCTGGAAAACTTTCAAATCACTACAGCCTACATCCAATCACGCCCTCCCCCCTCAGATCACTGTTGGACATGCAACAATTTCAGACAAACAACAGATGTGTGATGCCTTCAATCATCACTTTATCTCCGCTGGCTTCCTGTTCGATAGGCTCCACACCACTGCCCCCCCTCTGGTCCAAGCCTCTAGTCTGCACAACCTGCTGAACACTCTCCTCCTCCCTCCCCTTTTGCTGACCACTTTTCATTTAGGCCAGTGAGCGTTTATGAAGTGCTCAGAACACTTAAGAAATTAAACATCAAGAAATCTAAGGGAGAGGACGGAATTGCCCAATTTTTCCTGCACCTCGGTGCCCAGCTGATTGCTGCCCCAATAGCTCACATTTTTAATTTAACATTTATTTCGGGTAAAATTCCATCTATTTGGAAGACAGCTCAGGTCACACCTCTATTTAAAGGTGGCAACCCGAGCGATCTAAACAATTACCGGCCTATCTCCAAGCTGTGCTGCCTGGCCAAAGTCCTTGAAATTTTAGCAAATGAGCAACTCCGTTTATTTTTAGACACATTACTGTTACCGCCACATCCCTTGTTGTAAACAATATACTGAAAAGCCTTGATGACCGTCAGCACTGTGCGGCTCTTTTCGTAGACCTCTCAAAGGCATTTGACACAGTAGATCACAACATTTTACTGAAAAAACTGTCCTCCATCGGGCTGGACAACCTCTCAGTCAGGTGGTTTTCGAGTTACCTGTCTTGGAGGAGACAAACAGTTAGTGTTGATGACACACGATCTGGGTCTTTGTGTATAGGTAAGGGGGTCCCCCAAGGATCAATTTACGGTCCCACATTATTCACTCTTTATATTAATAATATTTTCTTTCCTTCTGAGCACTGTAACGTCCATTTTTATGCTGACGACACAGTTGTGTACTGTACTGGAGCGACACCTGCACAGGCAGGCTTCAGACTGCCTTTGACCGTCTTCAGCAGGCCCTTTCTGACATGAAATTGGTCTTAAATGCCAAGAAAACAAAATGACTGATGTTCTCTAGAACCTCTACTGTCAATGAAAATCTGAGTATCCGCACAGTGCAGAACGAGCCAATTGATTGTGTTTCTTCATATAAATATCTTGGTATTTGGTTGGATGCAAAACTTTCTTTTCGCGTTCACATTGACCATCTAACGAAGAAATTGAGGAGGAAAATTGGTTTTCTATACAGAAATAGATCTTGTTTTTCTCTCTGTACCAGAAGAGCAATTGTACAGTATCTATTATTGTCTGTCCTGGATTATGGGGATGTTGGCCCCTTTTGTTGCATTGGCATAGAAACTACGCCGAGCGCCTGGCGCAGCGCTTATCAGTGGGCGTGGACCAGCGCACTTGATATCTTGGTGTTGGCGCTACACGCAGCCTAAAGCATTACAACCACGCCTTTTAAGCGTAAAATTATGCACTGTCTGCTCATTGGATAAGTGCAATAAACAAATCCACACACTTGCCTTTTAAGCTTCCTTTTAAAATTCCAGTGGTCGGGTAAAACCAGACAAAGCCAAGCGCTCTGCAACCCCCCCCCCCCCTCCCTTCATCCCGTCTGTCTGTCTCCATATATAGGCTATTATTCCATATTATTATGCTTCTCAAACCAATCTAAATGCAGTTTAAATACTGCAAGCATGTAAATACGCTACACTAGCAAGATCAAAGTGAAAAGAATGTTCTAAATGCATCAGCTAGAAAAATATAGCCTATCCCTATATGATGAGATTAATTAGATTGGTGAAAGTTAGTCCAGAAAGATATCGTTTTCTCTCCCCTGCTGCAGGTAGGATGATGCACATAAATATAGCCTACATTATGTAAAGTCATTGCATAAATGTGTTTTTATTGTAAAACTAAAATGTGAAGTAGAGCCAATTTATTGGAGCGGACATCACATTAGGACATGACAGTAGAAGCGCGTTACGCTGTCACTTATCTAAATCACATTAAATCGACAAGGGATATATATAGGCCCAGGATGACATATAGGTTTCACATAGGGTGGTGTTTTCATTTCGATGTTTTATTTGGTCCAATATTGAAATGTTCTACAATTGCAGGTTGTGTTACCATTACACATTATTTAGATCTACCTTTATATCTATTTCGGCTCATTTGGTTGCTATTTAGTAGCGAAATGGAGTAGCACAATGCATGCTGGGACATTACACAGGCAGTGAACTTACAACTTCTTTTCCCTATGGGACGTGTGTTGTGTCTGTCTGAGCGAGGGAGTCAGAGAGAGACACAGAGAAGGGTGACAGAGAAGAGGCAGAAGAGCACTCCTCGCAACTGGCGCACTGAATAGGCCTGGTTTCAGAGAGAGACAGAGAAGGGTGACAGGGGAGAAACAGAGGAGCACCCCGCTCAACTGGCGCACTGAATAGGCCTGGTTTTCAAAAGCGCCAAAGCGCTAAATTTACACCAGGTGCGAAGATATCATTAGGCCGGCATTTAAGGCCAACACGCCCATTCTCGCCCATTCAGAGAGTGCGCCACGCCCATTCAGCGTAAAGCGCATTTACCAGCCTAAAGCCATGTTGATATCTTCCCGAGACAGGCGCAAGGCACGTTTTTTAGCGCCGAAGGCCCGTTTTAGCGCCGAAGGCCTGTGGGAGAATAGGGGCCGTTGTGTACATGCATGCCCCACCTACCATCTTGAAATCCCTTGATGCTGTGTACCCCAGCGCTCTGCGCTTTATAACAGGTGACGGTTATTTAACGCATCATTGTATTTTGTATGATAAGGTGAACTGTCATCTAGAAGAAAGCAACATTGTCTCTTGTTTATTTTCAAGGCTCTGATTGGACAGCTTCCTTTGTATTTGTCTTCACTTTTAAACCATGTTAACACAACAGAATGCCAGCGTTCACTCAACCGGAACAGGGCCAACCTCTGAACATAAAACATAACAGGGACAGACATAAAACACAGACAAACAACAAAAAGAAAGGAAGGGGGGGGGGGGGGGGGGTGGCCATAGCAACCAGAGAGCAGCGGCAGCTAAACGCGCCAGCGTTCACTCAACCGGAACAAGGCCAACCTCTGAACATAAAACATAACAGAGACAGACATAAAACACGGACAAACAACAAAAAGAAAGGGAGGGGGGGGGGGGGGGGTTGGCCATAGCAACCAGAGAGCAGCGGCAGCTAAACGCGCCAGCGTTCACTCAACCGGAGCAGGGCCAACCTCTGAACATAAAACATAACAGAGACAGACATAAAACACAGACAAACAACAAAAAGAAGGGGGGGGGGGGTGGAGGCTGAGGGATGTGTGGAGGCGGGGGGATGGGGTGGGGGGAGAGGGTAGGACTGTGCGTGCATGTCCATGTATGTGGGCCTAAGAGTCCTTGGAGTTATAGTTATAGTTATATAGAGTTATATGGAGCAGGGTGGATGGAGTGGGCCTCAGGCTGCAGAGCAGGGTGGATGGATTGGGCCCCAGCCCCAGGCCACAGCTAGCAGAGCAGGATGGTGAAAGCCCCAGGCGACAGCTAGCAGAGCAGGATGGTGGAAGCCCCAGGCCACAGCTAGCAGAGCAGGATGGTGAAAGCCCCAGGCGACCGCTAGCAGAGCAGGATGGTGGAAGCCCCAGGCGACAGCTAGCAGAGCAGGATGGTGGAAGCCCCAGGCCAACAGCTAGCAGAGCTGGATGGTGGAAGATGGATGGAATCGGCTCCAGGACACTTTAAAATTGGAGCAACTGATCTCCCTGGAATCATTTAAAGTACTCCTCGAAAGCACTGTGCGTGAAGAGTGCACTTGTTTTATCTAAACTGTTTTATCATCTCTGTCTGTACATTTCTGTATGTGTTCTTTGTAACAGGGCACTCTTGTAAATGAGAGTTTACTCTCAAGGGCCTTTCCCTGTATAAATACAGGTATAAAAAAAATAAAAAATAAAAAATAAAGGAACAGGCACTACAAGAAAATCTCAAATCGGCTATCACAGATCACTGCAAAAGGGAGAACCACATTATGGACTGGGATAAGGCCAAAGTCATCCGCACCCAGGACAACAAACACCAGCGCTGGATTATGGAGGCAGTGGAGATCAGGAAGCGGGCGCAAACGACGATGAACCGGGACGAGGGGGCTTACATGCTTTCCACCACCTGGAGCAGCATTCTCAAAGGGCGAAATGACAGCGGGGTGCGTGGTCATCCTGTCAAATCTGACAGGACGATCACGCCTCTGTAAACAACATCAGCTGTTTAAGACACGTCACACACTATCTAGTGACACCTCTGATGAAGATGGAAGTTTTGCCGTCGAAACATGTCAGGTAGGAACAAAAACCTGTGTCTGATATAGAAGAAAACCTAACGATCTAAGTCCAAGACATTATTAAGCTTGCACCAGTGGACCGATGCATTTTTTGTTTTTGTTTTTATGTAAAGAAATTAACCCAACTACGGCCAGTAGGCTATAGCCTACTACATCATAAAGTATAAAATAAAAGTTCAGCCGAAAGCCATTCATATTGTTGTAGTCCCTACTGGCCCATGAGAATCGTAATCAAGAACGTAGGCTATTAAGCCCACATCAGTGAGCCGATGCATTTTTTTTTATATCGCATAGTCTGTTCCAACCTGCGTGCCTTGCGTGCGTTAAGCGTAACCCCTTATTATGAGAAAAGAAATGAACCCAGCTTCATCAACAAACTAGGTTCTAGCTAGATTTAATATGTTTACTAGCTCGCTAGTAGTACTAACTAGCTACTAGCTCTCCATGACCACGTTTTTACCCTGTAGTAGAATTGTGTCCTGTTACACGTCTGTATTGTGATGTAGTGTGGTGTGTAGCTGAGTTAGCTTCTTATCTTGTTTTTTGGAGGTTGAATACCCAGCAAAATACACAGTTGGCATCAGCGAAGGGGTTGAACTTTGGACTGAGGTATTTAGTACATGAACAAAAAACATATATTTTCATAATGGCAGCACTAATTTGCATAGTAGCATGCCACAGATACATGTCGCTACTTCAGGAATAGTTTTATTATAATCCTTGACCCTCAAAACATGGGTCTAGACACCTTATTTGTTCAGTTATCTGCAATATTGGCTGAGATATAGTGAAAATATACTTTTTGGTGATGGCGGCACTAATTTGCATAAAAATGATATGTGGGACATTTTCACAACTTTTTAACATAGCTCATAATTTTTTACACAATTTTTCCAATCTAGAAATGCTGATTAGAAGTATATTTTCGGGGGGTGCATGATACCCCCTCCTTCCTACTAGACTAACGCCTCCATACCAGACTTGACGGTGCAGCTTTTCTTCTTTGGGACAGTTTGCCTGCAGAGGTCAGGGAGATGGACTTGGAATTTCTCTGTCTGGCAAGGGGGTTGATTATGATGAGCGCACAGTGAAAAGGTGTTTTTGGCACGGACACAAGCGAGTCGATTTGGGTAGGGTTGGTGGTGACTTGTCACAACCAAGATTTCAGGGTGTCCAATTGTCCCTATCAACTTTTAAGCAACCTTATTTGCATTATCTTTGGAGTGCAGTTCATTTAGATTGTCTTCCCATATTTTGCAAGGATAGAATTGACCCGACCATTATTGAGTGAAATTAGTTTGCATTATGTTCAAAGTTACATTTACCCCTGTTTTTCACAACTGAATGGGCCAGTCCAATTTTTTCCCCCCAAACTCACGTTTGATTGGCTCATTTGGCTGATGACCAAACAAACGCCCACCCACACACACACACACACACACACACACACAGTTTTCCCGGTTTCCCTGCAGCAGACAGACCCTCTTGGAGACAATCTTTCTCAGAAGAGACTAACGTTAGCGACAAATCTGGAGACTTTTTCTGACATGGGATTAACATTACCAGCAAGCAGTAGCAAGCAGGCAATGACAATAGCTGGGTAAGTCCCGCTAGCATCGATGCTAATTTATCAAAGTACAGCGCGCAGCTGAAGCACATGGCTATGTGGCTATGTGCTTCAGGTGGATGTTAACGTCCATATTAATTAGCCATGTGCTTGCGCAGTGTATTGGCGATGTCAAAGGGTGGTGATTGACGATCTGACTGAAGATCGTGCAACTCTTAGGAGGAAGAAATGTAGGATGTATGATGTGTGGGATTCAGTGGCAATTTTTTCTTTCCAAACCGGCTGTTTGTGAAAGAACATGATTAGATGGCTAAACCTACAGTTTGTGTTTGTTAGTTACAATTATGCTGACAGGAGAGCTGAGCAGGTGGTGACATTAAAGTTATTGAGAAAAGGAGAAGATACTGAATGACATCACAACAGTATAATCCTAATGTTGATTTAAAATGAGATATTCATTCAAATATGGCTATAAAAGGTAAAACAAAAACCAAAAAAAAAAAATTGGCCAACGAAAGCGCCTCCCCTCATGCCGTCCTCGACCCTACCAACTTTGAGACCAAAACGACGCCCTTGCACGGACATAATATTGTTTCTGTTTTAACTCTATAGCAATACGTGCATGCAGAGGCAACTAATACCTCAGGCACCAGAAAGCTAACATGGGGCATGCTATTGTAACCAGTGTACTCTGAGCAGTCTTTTAAAGAAATAAATAAAGTCATTCAGACAGGTGTGACTGTGATTAGAATAACTACGCCTCTCAGTTATTGTCCATTTGCGCCCTCTGGTGGCGTAATTTAGAGAAGGAAGTGGGCATGAGTGACGTGGTTTTCCCAGCATTTCCAATTCAGACAGACATGAGACACGCATGCACAATAGTAGCTCCAGCCAGCTCTTGTGCAGAGAGTTTGAACACTCTAACACTTGATTAAACTAGAAAACTAGAGAAAAGATAAATAGGAGAGATCCTTTGAAGCTGAAATAGAAGTTACACAACAGTCACGGAGCTGTAGGCCGTCCAGAACGGCTATTTGTATCAGACATTCCGGTGAGTTAGCTGCTGAGCTAATAGGCTAAAAACAGTATTAGCGCTGTGCTTGTTGCTAACCTCCATGATTGCTGCTTGATATATGTTGATGTTAAAACCAGTCGGGATGAGCTACTAACCTGATGAAGCTATCATTTAGAGAGCAATGTAAGATAGTGGTTGTTAATTTAACTCCATGCAGAAACATTGAATGTTTTGCCCTATACGTTTTTGTTGTGACTGTAGCCTATGTTTCAGTAAGTTAGTCCATTAAGTTGGACAGATACAAGTGGGGGTTTAAGCTAAAATGTGTCAAGTGAATGTTGAAATAAACTATAGTTATTGAGATATTTGTAAGAATGTAATGTATTTGATGTCCTGAGAAGAACCACAAGTGAAATGTTGATATAGACAACTGAGTGATAATTCTGCACCTTTTGTGCAGGCTGGTTTTTTGATGAGACTAGACTACAGACTGAACTGTGCTGCCGAAGTCACCATCATCCCACTGCCTGCTGGACTCCATTGCCATCATCATCTTCAGTCTTCGCCATCATCATCTTCAGTCTTCGCCTCCACTACAGAATCAACCATTCCTCACGTTCTTCATCTCAATCCTACGGGGAGCCAGGATGGACAGTTTTCCTTGCGAACAATGGTGGTAGGAACTTGAGTGCACTCAGACAGACGAACTAAGACTCTTATTTTTTTAGATCTCATTTTATTTCATTCCTTTCATTCCTTTTGTTTTGGTTGAGCTCAACAACATTGTATTTCAATTAGCCTACTCTGGGTCTGAACCAAATTGCCTAGCTAAACCTTTAGTTGTATAGTGAACAAATTAGTAAGCCGTATTTGGGATTCAGTGAAAAATATTATAAACTAGTGAACACTAGCACTTTTATTTATTTTTAGGTCGTAATTAGTATTGAAATGCCGGTGCATTTTTGATTCATGCCCAGAGATACTACTTTCAATGATTCCTGTTGAGAAAAGAAAAATTGGTTGTGTATTGTGTACGAAAGGTAATATGGAATGTTATTGTTCTAACTGAAAGGAAATAAGACAAAAGTACGAAAAAGACAAAATAAGAAAAAAAGAGAAACAATAATACTAAAGTTGAATCAAAAAGATATACAGTTGTTGGTGTGAGTTATTGAATTTGGGAAGGAATTAGTAATTTTATGGAAAGTAACCACTTCATTATATGCCAGTCTCCTCTTAAGTAAAGGTAAAGTCCCACTGATTGTCACACAATGTGTGAAATTTGTTCTCCGCATTTGACCCATCCCCTGGGGGAGCGGTGAGCGGCAGCGTGTGCCGCGCTCGGGAATCATATGGTGATCTAACCCCCCAATTCCAACCCTTTGATGCTGAGTGCCAAGCAGGGAGGCAAATGGGTCCCATTTTTATAGTCTTTGGTATGACTCGGCCGGGGATCGAACTCACGACCTCCCAATCTCAGGGCGGACACTCAGACCACAAGGCCACTGAGCTGGTTCTCTGAACCTAGAAATTAGATCTACTTGCAAAGTAGGCGATCACTCGCGCTAGGTGGGTTACACTATGTTAGCTGACTGGCAGTGTTCTGGTTTCATCTTCAGCCAGCCAGCATGCTACAAAAGCGGCTAATGTTAAAGCTATAAAATGGCTTACCATCTGTAACATAGGCTACTTCACGGTCTGGTATGAATGAAATGTAAGCTTTCCAGTTTAAATGTATGATTTGAATGTCAATGGAGAAAATTAACCCGTCACATTGTATGATTTTATGTTACAGGTATGCTACTATGTAATTACATATGAACTAGCCTACTGTTGAACTTGTCTGGTACTATGTAAATACTGAAGTATACTAGACTCACTTCATGTTACTATGTAATTAGATATGAACTACTGTTGAACTTGTCTGGTACTATGTAAATACTGAAGTATACTACTCACTTCATGTTACTATGTAATTACATATGAACTACTATTGAACCTGTCTGGTACTATGTAAATACATATGAAGTATATAATAGACTCGCTTCATGTTACAGGTCTGTTACTATGTAATTACATATGAACTACTATTGAACTTGTCTGGTACTATGTAAATACATATGAAGTATATAATAGACTCGCTTCATGTTACAGGTCTGTTACTATGTAATTACACATGAACTACTGTTGAACTTGTCTGGTACTATGTAAATACGAATTATATAATACTCATTTCATGTTACAGGTCTGTTACTATGTAATTACACATGAACTACTGTTGAACTTGTCTGGTACTATGTAAATACATATGAAGTATATAATAGACTCGCTTCATGTTACAGGTCTGTTACTATGTAATTACATATGAACTACTATTGAACTTGTCTGGTACTATGTAAATACATATGAAGTATATAATAGACTCGCTTCATGTTACAGGTCTGTTACTATGTAATTACACATGAACTACTGTTGAACTTGTCTGGTACTATGTAAATACGAATTATATAATACTCATTTCATGTTACAGGTCTGTTACTATGTAATTACACATGAACTACTGTTGAACTTGGTAGCAAGTAAATACACATGAAGTACTGTATAAAATTGACTCACTCCATTTTACAGGTCTGGCAGCATGTAACTACATATGAACTACAGTTGAACAGACTCACTCCATTTTACAGGTCTGTTACAATATAACTACATATAAACTACAATGGAACAGACTCACTCCATTGTACAGGTCTGGTAGCATGTAACTACATATGAACTACAGTTGAACAGACCCACTCCATTTTACAGGTCTGTTACAATATAACTACATATAAACTACAGTTGTACAGACTCCCTCCATTTTACAGGTCTGGTAGCATGTAACTACATATGAACTACAGTTGAACAGACCCACTCCATTTTACAGGTCTGTTACAATATAACTACATATAAACTAGAGTTGCACAGACTCCCTCCATTTTACAGGTCTGGTAGCATGTAACTACATATGAACTACAGTTGAACAGACTCACTCCATTTTACAGGTCCGTTACAATATAACTACATATTAACTACAATGGAACAGATTCACTCCATTTTACAGGTCTGGTAGCATGTAACTACATATGAACTACAGTTGAACAGACTCACTCCATTTTACAGGTCCGTTACAATATAACTACATATAAACTACAGTTGAACAGACTCACTGCATTTTACAGGTCTGGTAGCATGTAACTACATATGAACTACAGTTGAACCGACTCACTCCATTTTACAGGTCTGTTACAATATAACTACATATAAACTACAGTTGAACAGACTCCCTCCATTTTACAGGTCTGGTAGGATGTAACTACATATGAACTACAGTTGAACAGACTCACTCCATTTTACAGGTCCGTTACAATGTAACTACATATGAACATAATTTATAACTATTGGTAATCACTATGTAATTACATTTGGTGTTCATGTGTAACTACAAATAGTTAATATGTAAATAGGGTACCTGTAAAATAAAGGGTTACCCAAACGGTATAACGTTAACTGTTAAAGAAATCACATACACTAAGTATAAGGGACATCAGATTACTGCATATTACCATGTAAAAGCTTTAATAACACTGAAAATTATTTATTTATTTAGAATAATCCATGATTGTTAGTTGACACCACATACCACATAGGCCTGCTGAACATTTTATTGTGAAAAATAATAAACATACATGACATTAACTGTAAATCTGGCACTTAATGATGAAGCTCAAACTCAGGATTATACTAAAGTAGACTGAACAGAAATGATTCTATTCTGCGCTCTACTGAACACATTTCCTCATTTTCTATTTAGTCAAATGAGATGCCAGCAGAATCAGCACCAACTCAGTTGAGGCCTACTCCAGCTATCTTTGAACACCACATAAAGTATGATGAAGACTCAAAACATGAATTTTAACTTCCATGTTCTTCTGTCATCCATTATTACACGACTTGTCCTGTTGTTTTCGCGACATGGGTGACGATACCATGCCGGCCCTATGCCAGGTGTCGAACTGGCCTTGTTTCCCTCTGTCTCCTGCATTATGAAAAGCTTTATAAATCCAAGCAGTAGGCTAATTCTCAGTAATTTACTTAGGTTATTGTAGGCTACATATTCACCTTCCAGACGGCTTCTAGAAGAAAAAAAATGCTTTTAAATTAGCTGTTTGATAAAACTATTTATAAACCTTATTAATAAAAATGCTTATAAATTAGCCATTTAAATTAAATTAATTAAAAGGACAAATGGAAGACTGATGCTGATTTGCAAAATGCAATTTAAAATGTGAATTTTTTTAATCCATTTTAATATTCTTGCTTATTCATTTTCATATTATTTGTCCTTTGCATAATTCATTTCGCCTTTACTTTACCATTAGACAACTGTTTTACTGCTGGGGCGGAAGGAGAACAATGATGCGATGAAGGTTGGAGTAGTAGTTCCGGCAAGAATTTCAATCCACTTTCACCCCTGGTTGGAGGGCTCATTCTCTACGGGCCCTCCTACCCCACAAGCCTCAGTGCACTGTTTATATGTCCCTGGAGAGGGAGAGGAAAAATGGGAGAGTCTAGTTGGGTTTCCATCCAAAGGTATCGCACATTTTAATAAAATTTTCTGAAAGTCGGCTAAAGAAAATGTGAAAAAATTTGCATTTCCAGCCGCTTCTATTATGTGAATTATAGCGCTGTCAATCACCTCGTGTTTGAGACTGTCTGCCTCTGCTGATCAGCTGCTAGACCAGCAGCTACATGCCGTCTTGCAGGCAGGCAATGACCAAGCTCTATTAAACACATCTAACGTGATTCATTTAAAGTTTCTTGATGATCTACAAGTAGACAAAGGTACCATAAAATGCTATTTCTGGATTACCAGGTGCCGCACTTCAATTCGGCAAGCATAACGTTATAATCCAGGGAGCAGATTATAAGTGAATACAATTTCATTCAATTCTAGAAGTGAGTCGGCTTAAAGTTAATATCCCAGTCTTCTTCTGTTTACCACGACGGGTGTGCTGCATATTTACCATTATTTATCCTGTGGAGCCCTATTGTTTAGGCTACACGGCATGTCATGTTTTGCAGTGAAAAAGACAAGCTGCATGGTTTTTGACGGAATATCGCTTCATCTGTTTCCACTGCACTTATCGCATTTTGCTTTTATTGATACACCCGACTTTTCCACCTCCCTCAAGCGTGAAAACTTGTTTGCCATATTCAGAGTTTTTTGTGAATTTTGCAGCGTTTCGACGTTTTTTGTATGCATAAATTGAAATTTCGCATAAAAACAGGTGGATGAAAACCCTACTACTCTGTGATGACAGGTGACAAAGGGTATTTGAAGGGATGCCTGGTTTGTAGAGATACATCACACATGCATTATTTGTTCAACATTCCTTAGGGAGTAATGGAATGTCTAACTCCTCTCAGATTGTCAACAGAGGTCATCGCAACAATTGGCCACAAGATGGAGTGAGGAGACACTCCCCAAAGCATAGTCTGCTGCATTTGCTTTCAGGTGACCAGTAATATCGGTAGTGCATTTCTAATGGTTTTTGTCTTAGTAAGAACGAGGTCTAGTTTGTCTTCCTATCAGAAACCATGATTATTGCACTGTGTCAAGCATTCATTTTCTTTACTGGCTTAACATAACAAGTGACAAGATATCAGCCCAACCCAAAGTATATAGAGAAGTCTCTGATTAGACACTGATGGTATTTGTGCTGCCCTCTACAGTTCAAACACAATATTTCAACCTTTGTTACAGCCTCAGCTTCAGATACAGCAGACCTGTCCATTTGGATGAGGAAGAGTTATTAATAATAGCTATTGCAGAATAGAGTTATTAATAATAGTTATTGCAGAATATACAGTTAAGGCCAACCAAACAGAAGCCTTTTTTCCTTTCCCAAGCAGTGCATAGGCATTATTCACACAACGGCCATTTTGAGCATACACACAGCGGCCATTTTGTTACACTCAAGATGGAAAATGTATGTGGGGGAAGTAGGCCTACTACCGAGTACTGCATAGCTGCAGCCTGGCACCCAGCCCGGGCAGTTATAGGCTGCATACTTGCCATGAATTGGAATTTGTACAAAATTGCAATAAGATAGGCCTATATTATATCCATGTTAATTATATTTTGTTTAATTTAATTATTCTTGTTACCTTTGCTCTATCTTTATCTTAGGTGTGCGTTATTCTGTTTGCAGCAAAAACTCTTAAAAATAATAAATAAGGATTAGTTATCCAGAGGGGCAAGCATGACCCAGGTCTGTCCAGGTGTTGATGCCAAGATGAATATCTCGTGCAAACTTCATTTCAGAGGTTCTCCAGTGGAAATCACATTAGAAACTAATGGATCCTAAGAAGGTGGCCATATTGTTTAGAGCAAATGCTACAGGAGTAATCTCTGCTCAGTGTGTTTACTGGTCATGTTAAAGAGTTTACAGACTGGTTTACTTTCTCCTCCATCAAAGGTCAAACCAACATCACTAGAGATGCGGGCTGATCCAGTTGTTGGTATGTATTGACTGAATGCTGAAGAAGGCTATCTGCTGAAACGCGTACGTTGTTTGCTGCTGTACCAAACCTATTAAATGCCAGGACATTCTAGAGTGCTGGCATTTTCTACCTTTTATGTATTGACTGTAACAACAGAATAAATCTAGAGACGTTTACAGGGGTGGGCAACTATTTTTCATGGGGGGCCACATGAGAAACCCAGATTGTTGCCGGGGGCCGAACAAATATTATCATGCCGTAACCCATGGATGGGCAACTTTGATGATAGAGAGGGCCACAAAAAATGTCCTCGCTACCAGATTTTGCTGAGGGCTGAACGGCGCCAGCGTGAAAACTTTGGGGCATTTGAAGCCAGGTTTAGAGGAATAACTCATTTTTAATTAACAATTGTGATGTCATTATTCAGTCTTAACCACCATTATTTGATCCTTTTTTCACTCCTATGTCACCACCTGCTCTCCCTGCAGGGCTTGAAATTAACTTTTTTCACCACCTGCCAATATGGCTGCTAGATTTTAAAGTTACCAGCCAATTAGAATTTCCAGTAGCCGAAATGTTTTTCTTGAAATACACCAGAATATGAGTGGGTTAATTTAAGCATAAGTATCAGTAAGTGGCCCGGGATTCTCAAAGCCTGTGTTGAGGGTCACACAAGAACAAAAATGCACTCTTGAAGCTAAATAAATCCAAAACCAACAAGTTAATTATTTAAATTTCTACTTCAATGTAGAACAGTCATTTCTTACACATGAGATTACTTTTAGCCTTTTAGTCATACATATTATTGAAAGATATTCCATATTCCAGACTGAAATGCTATAACAGAAGAGTATTGGCCAGAATGACATGAACATTTGGACACTTATTCAGCGGGTATCTTGCATGTTGCGTTCAGGTGCACTGTAAAAGAAAAAAAGAATTTTTTTTTTTTCTTTTCTTCTTTTTTTGCAATTCCATCGCGGGCCACACAGGGGGCGCCCGCAGGCCGCATACGGCCCGCGGGCCGTATGTTGCCCATGTGTGAGCTAAGACCTCACCTCAGAATGCGCACCCGGACTCCGTCCTTCTATGGGAGACTTCAACCATGTTAAACTGAGGAAGTCGGCACGCAGGTACAAACAACAAATACACCTTGCTACCAGGGGTGAAAGAACACTTGACCAATGTTACTATATAATCCCTCAGGCGTTTCACGCCGTGGTGCGCACTCCTCTCGACCAATCTGACCACTGCACGGTCTTTCTTATCCCCCAGCATCGCCAGAAGCTAAAGACTGTTAAACAAAGCAGGCCTGTCAGACGTTTTTCACCCGAGGCTGCTGACGAGCAAAGACATTTTATGTCAACTATACTTCAGCTAGTTGACAAAATTCACAATGCCTTTAATAAAAATGAATATGCCTTAGGAATATTTCTCGATTTATCCAAAGCCTTTGACACAGTTAATTATGACATCTTACTGCAAAAGCTGTTACATTATGGATTTTCTGGAACTACCTATAAATGGCTCAACAATTATATTCATAATCGACAACAGTTTATCAATGTTAATGGATTTTCCTCAGAGTATTCTACTTTAACCTGTGGGGTCCCACAGGGATCAATTCTTGGACCACTTTTGTTTCTTATTTATATTAATGACCTGTCTGCAGTTATGTCCTGTTTATTTCCTGTACTTTTTGCAGATGATACAAATTTATTATTTTCGCATAATGATTTCTCTGTACTTATGGCCAAGGCTAATTCAGACTTAGAATACATTTCCAAATGGTTCAAATTAAATAAATTATCATTAAACGTGAAAAAAATCCAGTTTTATTGTATTTACATCCAAAAATAAAACATACCATAAATCTGATTCAAATGTATTTATTGGAAATAATCAAATTGCCCAGGTAGCCTATCATCAACAAGTTTTCTCTGTGTCTTGATTGATGAAAGATTGAGCTGGAAGAGCCATATTTACCATGTATGCAATAAAATATCGAAGTCTGTTGGTATTATTCGTAAATTTAGAAGTCTGGTTAATCAGAAATGCCTATTAACCCTTTACTATAGCTTAATCTATCCATATCTTACATATTGCAATATAATCTGGGGAGCAACTTATCCTACTCACCTTCACAAGCTTTATTTATTGCAGAAAAGGTTTTGTAGAATTTCAACTTTCAGTGACTGGATTGCTCATTCAGATCCGCTCTTTAAACAGTTAAATATCTTAACAATTTTCAATTTAAATAAGTTTAACATGTATTTTTATTTTCAATGACTGAGACCTGGCTTTCAGCCGACACTACGGATCAAGCCATTAAAATCCCCGGCTTCAGTACACACAGGGCTGATAGGGACAAGGAACGCTCTGGCAAAGCGAGAGGCGGCGGCGTCTGTTTGATGATAAACAAGAACTGGTGTACGAATATCAATAACATCGAAACGCACTGCTCAGCGGACTTGGAATACGTTATGCTCCAATGCGTACCGCATTATAGTCCACGTGAATTCACGTCAGTCACTCTTGCTGCAGTGTACATTCCGCCCCAAGCCAACGAGACAAACGCAGCCAAAGAACTCCACCGCGCGATCAGCGCACAGGAGCTGAAACAACCGGAAACAGCAATGATCCTGGCAGGCGACTTCAATAGAGTCAACCTGAGGAAGCGCTTGCCTACACTCTACCAACACATCAACTTCCACACAAGGGGAAAACGCACACTGGACCAGTGCTACACTAACATCAAACACTGCTACAAGGCGACCCCCCGTCCCCCTTTCGGCAGATCGGACCACGCCTCCATCCTGCTCGTTCCCAGGTATCAACAACAGCTCAAGCGACACCCCCCAGCCTTCCGAACCACCCACTGCTGGTCAGACCAATCAGAGGACATTCTGAGAGACTGTTTCGACCAAACAGCATGGGAAGAGTTCAAGGCTGCAGGAAACCTGGACGAATACGCAGACACAGTAACAGGCTTCATTCAAAAATGCACAGAGGACATAATCCCCCAAAAAATAATCAAAATAATGCCAAACCAGAAACCCTGGATCAATAGTGACGTCCGGGCAGCCCTCCACGCCAGGACCACTGCCTTCAACTCTGGAACACCAGAGGAATACAAACAAACAAGATATGCCCTCCGAACCACTTTAAAAAGAGCTCGGAGAGAATATGGCAGGCAGCTGGAAGCAAAACTGGACTCCAACAACCCCAAACACCTGTGGAGAGGCATCCACGCTGCCACCGACTTCAAAGGGGAAAAACAGCAAAACAACAACGAGTCACCCACCCTGCCAGACGAACTCAACGCGTTCTACGCCAGGTTCGACCCCTCTGCCAGAGCGCCTCCCCTCCTCCCCCCCTCCTCTCCCACCCCTCTCCTCCTCTCCTCCCCCCATCACCCCTCCTCTCCTCCCCCCCCTGCCACCTCCTCTCCTCCCCCCCCCACCACCCCTCCTCCTCCCCCCCCCCCCCACTGCCCTCCTCTCCCCGCCACCTCTTCAACACCATAGTACCCTCCAGGCTGGTATGCAAGCTCAAGGACCTGGGACTTAACACAGCAATGTGCGACTGGATCCTGGATTTCCTGACAGACCGCCGCCAGGTGGTGAGGGTGGGCAACCTCACCTCCTCCCCACTGACCATCAGCATAGGAGGGCCCCAGGGGTGCGTCTCCAGCCCCTTCTGGTACGACCTCTACACCCACGACTGCGTGGCGACTCAAACCTCTAACACCATCGTGAAGTTTGCAGACGACACAGCAGTCGTGGGGCTGATCTCGGGGAGCGACGAGACGGCCTACAGAGAGGAGGTGGGGGCCCTGGAACAATGGTGCCAGGACAACCACCTCTCTCTGAACGTCTCCAAGACCAAGGAGATCATTGTAGACTACAGGAGGGGGGGGGGGGGGGGGGGCGCACACCCCCCAATCACCATCAACGGCACAGTGGTGGAAAGGGTGGACAGCTTCAAGTACCTGGGAGTCAATATCCACCAGGACCTGACTTGGGCCGGCCACACCGCCACTGTCGTCAAAAAGGCCCAACAACGAATACACGGACTCAAGCGCCTGAAGAAATTTGGGCTAAGGAAATAAATCCTCAGGGACTTCTACAGAGGCACCATTGAAAGCCTGCTGACTGGCGGCTTCACCACCTGGTACGGGAACTGTACCACCATGGACCGCAGGGCGCTACAGAGAGTGAGACGCGCGGCACAGCACGTAACAGAATGTGAGTTGCCAGATCTGCATGAACTGTATAACCAGCGGTGCCTCAGGAGGTCCCTGAAGATCATCAAAGACACAAACCATCCCCACAACAGCCTGTTCTCCCTGCTACCCTCAGGGAGAAGATACAGGGTTCCGAAAGCACGCACAAATCGCTTGAGGAACAGTTTCTTCCCGCAGGCCACGAGACTCCTTAACATACACAAATAGTGTAGTAGCCACACTGTACCGTACTGTAGCTGCTACCATTACGTATGTCTAACGTTTAATTGTATGTTTAATAAGGAATATGCTATTTGCACCTGTATGTCAAATACGCCAAATTTAAAATGTCGAGTTTAATTGTATGTTTAATAAGGAATATGTTATTTGCACCTGTATGTCAAATTGCTTGTTGTGTCTCTTGTTGTTTTTGCACTCATATGCCCTGTTATATTTGTACTATGTTGTAAACGGAGTCCACAGCACAAGAATTTCACACGTGATACTTGTACCATGGAGTGACAATAAAAATCTTGAATCTTGAATCTTGAATCTTGAATCTTGAATCTTGAATCTTGAATCAATGTATTGTCCCAAGATGTTTCCACTCCCTTGCCCTGTAAAGCTTTTTTTCAGGTAAATTGCAAAGTTCACAATATCAACACTAGACAAGCCAAGTTGTTACACCTCCCATTTTACCGCACTGGACTCTGTCAGTTCTCTATCAGATATAGGGGTGTCCAGATATGGAACAATATTTATCATCTTGTATCCCAGTCCAAATCTCTCAATCATTTCAAACACAAATTTAAGATCTATCTGATGAACCTAACTTAATTCTACCGCCCACATACACCCTTTCACACACAGCACACCCACACCTTTTTATGTTTTTCTTTTATTCAGTTTTATTTCTGTTTTTAATTTATTGATTGTGTATTGATAAGAGGTGACATCATGTTTACAAGCCCTCTCGGGTTTTTTAGATGTTCACCTGCACAATATGTAGGCAAATGTTTATGTTTGTTATATTATGTTTTAAATGAGTGCAAATAAATAAACTTGTAAACTTGTAAACTTGAAACCACAGACTTTTATGCTTTTAAAGAAGCATGTGATTGTTTGGACGAATACACGGATACATTATCCTCCTATATCAACTTTTCGTAAACCTTCATTTTACAGGTACCCTAGTTACATATGAACTATTTGTAATTACACATGAACACTAGATGTAATTACACAGTAATTACATTTGTTATACATAGTTATAAATGACGTTCATATGTAGTTACATTGTAACAGACCTGTAAAATGGAGTGAGTCTGTTCAACTGTAGTTCATATGTAGTTACATGGTAACGGACCTGTACAATGGAGTGAGCCTGTTCAACTGTAGTTCATATGTAGTTACATGGTACCAGACCTGTAAAGTGGAGTGAGTCTATTCAACTGTAGTTCATATGTAGTTACATGGTACCGGACCTGTAAAGAAGCTACAGGCTGGGACAGAGATTGCTAAAACCCAGTGGTGGATTCGAACCACTGAACTTCAGATTGCTCTGGAGATATGTATTCCATTGAAAATGGTGTGGCAATAATAAGCCATGGTTTAACAAAGAGGGTAAAAGCCTCTGGGTTAGGAAGAACCAGACCTTCAAAAGTGGAGACATAGATCTCTACAAGACTGGCAGGTATGAACTTGAATGGGCAGAAAATCACAAAATCAGCGAAGGCTAAATATAGAGAGCCTGGAGGATAAACTGAAAGCTGGGGACATCAGAGGGGTCTGGCAGGGTCTACACACCATCACTGGGTCCAAGGAAAAGGAATCAGTCCAGGATGTAGATCCGCTACTCCCTGACAAATTAAATGAATTATATTGCCGCTTTGATGTACAGTCAGGTGAGCGACCTGGGGTAGCTGACAGTTTGGGGCCTGTAACCCCTCCCTTCACAGTTGAAGAGCAGCAGGTCAGAGCCCTCCTATGTAAAATGGTAAATGGCCTGCATTTATATAGCGCTTTTATCCAAAGCGCTTTACAGTCAGTAGGTACATTAACCCCTTCACACACCGATGGCGGCAGGTTACCACGCAGGGTGCTGGTACACCAACGGGAGCAATTTGGGGTTCAGTGTCTTGCCCAAGGACACTTCGACATGCAGACTGGAGGAGCCGGGAATCGAACCACCTACCTCTTTTATCCAAAGCGATTAGTGGACGACCCGCTCTACCTCCTGAGCTACAGCCGCCCCTATGTAAACAACACGTCAGGAAAGCTGCAGTGTGAACATTGTGCTGACCAACTCGCTCATTTTTACCAATCTGTATCATTGGTTTCTGAGCACACTTAAAATCCCGGCACTGTATAAATCTGCCACAGTCATTCCTGTGCCCAAAAAACCCAACCCTTCTTGCCTAAATGATTACAGGCCTGTCATGCTGACCTCTGTCATAATGAAGGTGTTTGAACGACTTGTATGTGACCACCTGTCTAGTTGTAAAGCTAGATATGTATCAGTTTGCTTACCAGTCCAACAGGTCTGTAGAGGATGCTGTGTCCATGTGTCTCCACACCATCCTGCAACACCTAGAGGCCTTATGCCACTTATGCTAGAATTATTTTTATTGATTTTAGTTCAGCGTGTTGTTTGTGCCTTTTAAATTATTTGAAAAACTTGTTAGGTATATTGATGAGTCTCTGTGCCATTTGATTTTAGACTTCCTCTCAGACAGAGAACAGGTGAAATCAGTAACCTGCTCTGTAGGTCTAGGACCCTGAACACCGGGGCCCCGCAGGGCTGTGTTCTCTCTGCTTTTCTTTATCTTGTATATACGAATGAAACGACTGTCTCCCACTCTGATTCTGTAATTTTTTTTAAATATGCTGACAACACAACAGTAGTGGGTTTAATCAAGAATGATGAATCAGCCTATGGAGCCGAAGTAGATAGCCTTGTTGACTGGTGTAAAGACAATGCTCTTTGCGAAAACAAAATAAATTATCATTGACTTCCGGCGTGATGAAGCAGCCCACTCTCCTCTGCTCATCAACGGCCAGCAGGTGGAGCGAGTAAACAGTTTAACATTTCTTGGCACAACTTTATGTGACAGCTTAAAGTGGGAGGGTAACACCAGCCTCATTATTATCAAGGCCACATTAGCAAGGCCATATTTGGTTACCAGAGGCTCCACTCACTGAGACAACTCAGGAAGTTTGGGGTGTCCAGGGAGGGGAAGCTCCGTTTTTATAGAGCCACTGTTGAGAGTGTCCTCACTTTCTCAGTGTTTGTGTGGCACGGCAACACAAGCGGCACAGCTAGAGAGAGTAGTATGCACGGCGTCAAAGATCATCGGCTGTGACCTTCCTTCTGTGGACTCCACACGCATAAGCAAAAAGGGGAGAAGGTGATGGGAGACCCCTCGCACCCTGCTCACTCCTTCAAGCCCCTCCTCTCTGGTAGGAGACTCCAGAGCATAAGTTGTAGGACATCTTGTTTTAGAAATAGCACATATCCTGAGGCTGTCCGACACCTCAACTCTAGCCCAAATGCACAGGCACTTTGTGCTTGAAGGGTCAGTACCAGCTATTTTTGCACTTCGTTTTAAGCACCTTAAAATAGTTTTTACTACTTTACTTTTAATACTTTTAAGCACTTTAAATTGAGCACTTTAGCTCTTCTTGGCACCGTGACACTTTGTATAGTTACAGGTCCTTTGAATTGTTTTGATTGTTTTTAGTGTTTTTTTAATTTGTATGTATGGTTTTCCGCTATTTGTCTGGTTTTATTTTCTGTCTTAGACTATAAGGCCTATGTATTTCTTAATTATTTGCATCTTTGTCTCCTGTTACTATTTGTGATCAATTTGCACCAAGACAATTCACCACCACTTCTTCCTCACATGTCAGACTTTTGTGTCTGGGTAGTTTAGACTCTACATCAGGGGTATTCAATTACAATTCAAAAAGGTCCAGTTAGAGAAAATGTCCTCGAGCAAGGGTCCGGAACATCGCAACGTCTAACTTTTGTGACTATTCAGTGCCATATATATTGAGTAGCCTAATAGTTCTATCAACACCTGCATGTAGTCAATAACTGACTGTTGAAAGAGAAAATAACATGTATGTATTATTAAAGCACGTAATACCAGTTCAATCATGAGAGGCCAGTTGGTAGGATTTAACAAACTTTATTTAGCAATCGGCATGCATGGCAAATACTTTGGCGCATGACTCCATTAGCCAGTGGCGCTGCTCTTGAGGCAAGAGGAGGGCATCTGCATAGGCTAGGAGATCCCCCCCCCCCGTGGGGGATCAGGAGTCACGACTCGTTGGTGGCGGACTGGGGAGGTGGGTGGGGCAAAACAACGCTTCGCAGGACGGCTTCAGGGGAGATGGACTGCTGTGAAGCTAGCTGCTGCTATGATCGGACAGAGAGAGAGAGGTGATGTAGAACCCTTGCTATATATATGAGAATTAACTGACGTCATATCTGACGTCATTACAGACGTCATACTAAGACCTTGACTGACCACGTCATACTAGAACTTGACTGACGTCAGGGGGTGATCGGATTAGATTATGCACGAATGGCCTTCTGCTTGAAATATGGTCTAGAGACCTCACTTAACTCATTGAGTGCCAGCCACTTTTGGAGAACGGACGCTCCCAGTGCCAGAGTTTTCAGAGCGTTTTCAGTGATTTCTCGAGGCCCACAGAATACTGTGTGATATTACTATGTAAACACCGAACACGCAAAAAGAACAAGGATACTCTATTGTATCATCAGCAAAAAAAAGTTTATTGATACCATTTTCCGTTCTTTAGTTATGAGCCGGAGAAGATAGGTTGTTTTCAGCGTTTTCAGGCATTTCAAATTATAAGCTGAGATATTCAGCCTTTTGTGAAATGCAGCATTTCAAGCACATTCACTGACTCTAGATACGGTAATATTTTCTGATGTAGTGATGTGGTGTAGTTGTGTCCTGCCCTGCGTGCCCCACCCCCCCTCCCCCCCCTCAGCTGAAAACTCCTCCCCACACTAGTAACACACAGCCTCGCACCAAGCGTCTAGGAAGCCTGGGAAGCGCCGCCTCCCAGGCAGCGCAACATGGAGAAGCCACACGCGGACTGCAGTGAAAGGTTTGGCTTTTCAGTGTCGCGCTGCTGCTTTTCTAGCGGCTAATCATGTGGAGAAACTATGCTGACAGACAGACAGAGGCAGAAGGACTCAGTTGTGTGCGCGGATTGACTGTGTTCGCACGCACCGTCAGTTGCAGCCACTCCAGCCAGAACAATCTACATGGCTCAGGACTGCAGCATGAGCGGGTTCTCTTTCATCAAGGCTATTTCAGGCTGTGTATTCCTGACATTTCTGTAATCTGGAGAGCACTGTCGCCACCTAAGGGTTCTGTAAAATAGGTTATAGACCTCCAATAGCTACTATAGTTGTACAGGAGCTGCGGAAGGCTTTGATCGACGTCCCACCGTCAAAAAACGCATTGGACGTCGAAGGACGTCCGTGGCACTCTACGTCACTATTTAATTGGACGTCGAAGGACGTCCATGGCATTCAATGAGTTAAACGTGAAAACTGAAAATACAATTTTTGTTTTTGTTCAAAATATATATATTTTTTAAATAAACATTGTTAAAATACTGAATTACTTTATTTGATTTAAGTAAAATAAGGGCTGCATTGAAAAAGTAAAATACATAGCAAAGAGCTTAATTTTAGAAAAATAAAATAAAAAGTGTACTGTAAGTTCCCTTTTTCTTCTTTTAGTTAACTGCACTTGACATTTTAACAGTCTCAATCAAAACTATCTGAGCACATTTTAACAATTCCCCCACGTTATCTTGTTCAATGAGAGAAGTGTAGCCCAGCTAGCCCAGCCTGGTAGAACCTAGCCTGGGTAAACCCATCCCCCACGTGACCTGCTCTCAGACCTGTTCTCAGTCACTATGGTCTGGTCCCCCGCCTGTGCTAAACGATTTCCTGCGGTTGTTGGGCCCCCCCCGATAGACCGCTCCATTACGCAACCTTCATCCAACCAGCTTTGTGCACAGAGCACATGCGCAGTGCAGCAGATGGCGTCATCGCTCTGCGACCTTTGTTGTTAGCAAGCGAGCTAACACTTTTCATTTCAGTACTGCTAGCACGCAAATGGTTACAACCAGCTACAACCAACCAAGCCCCCCTCCGCCCGAAATGTAAACAGACTCAGAGCTGGCCTACGGATCGATGTGTGATTTCCAGGTAAGAATATGTTATTCACAGGTATATGCCACACTATATATTATCTCAGAAACTAGCGTAATTGTGTTTGGTAAGAAAGACATTCGATAAATGAATGACTTTTCCTCATCGGCTGTGTGGGGGTTAGCGAGGTAACGTTAGCTAGCTAGATTACGGGAGCATTTAACAATCTAATGAATTCTAGAAAAACATGTCAGAAGCTAGCTAACGTTAGCCACGTGTAACATACAGTAACTGCTACGTTTTATATTATTAGAGCTTCCAAGAAGAGAGAACATCGCCTCTGCCAATGACTCCTGTGACGGTGGTCAGGGAATGAAAGAGGAACAGGACAACTGTCTACACGGACCCAAACCTCGATCCCTGCTGCAGATGGCCGCAGATCTGGAGAGATATTTGTGGCTGTGAAGAACAGTCATCATCTATACAGTGATATGATCTAGTTTTCAGGGACACGCTGTCTTATCTGCATAAATCATATTGAATAGTACCAGACAAAACAAATCAAATCAAGCTCATGCAGGGTGTCGGGCAGGCAGCAGTGCATCGCGCACCCCTCTGGAGCTCGCAGAGCTCCAGGCTGCCTCCGGGGCTCGACTCTGCTGCAGCCCGAGGTCGGGTGCAGGGTGTCGGGCAGGTAGCAGTGCATCGCGCACCCCTCTGGAGCTCTCAGAGCTCCAGGCTGCCTCCGGGGCTCGACTCTGCTACAGCCCGGAAATGATCGTGGACTTAATGTTAATCAAAAACGGCCACACTCATAACGGTAAGGTGTTTTCAGGGACACGCTGTCTTATCTGCATAAATCATATTGAATAGTACCAGACAAAACAAATCAAATCAAGCTCATGCAGGGTGTCGGGCAGGCAGCAGTGCATCGCGCACCCCTCTGGAGCTCGCAGAGCTCCAGGCTGCCTCCGGGGCTCGACTCTGCTGCAGCCCGAGGTCGGGTGCAGGGTGTCGGGCAGGTAGCAGTGCATCGCGCACCCCTCTGGAGCTCTCAGAGCTCCAGGCTCCCTCCGGGGCTCGACTCTGCTACAGCCCGGAAATGATCGTGGACTTAATGTTAATCAAAAACCGCCACACTCATAACGGTAAGGTGTGTTTGACCTAGCTAGAAATAACGTTAATGCACTCGCATTTCAGCGTGGTTACAGATGTAGCTGACGCTAGCTAGCTACAGTAGATTTTTGGAGGCTATAGCGTTAACGTGAATGTCATGAAATAGTGAGCGTAGTGTTATACTGTATATTATACATAATCCAGATCATATTCCAGATGCAACCTAGCTAGATGTTAAGCTCCACACTGCTGTATGAGTACAATCAAATCTATCAAGCCTTGATATCATATTCCAACGTGAATTCAGCTGGGGGGTTCGCTCCAGAACGAGACTGTTGCATTCAATATTTGTACACGATACTGTGCAGTAGTTAGTGCAGGCTAGTTAATTGTTGGAAGTAAGGTTTTTGAATTGTAAAAGGCTCACAGCACATGTTGTTTCTGACTTGGATTGATTAATCAAAATGTTCAAAATCTTTACTACTGTAGGCTACTGTCCATTAATAATTACATCAGGTGACAAGCTGAAATGTCAATTCTTATAGCAAATCTAGGTAAATTTCAGACTTTAACGTAGTGTCTTGTCTGAAGTGAATACAAGTGACCTATATTTTTCAATCCTGTCTTTGAATAAAAGTTGTACATTGTGTTATACTTGAAAACCATGTCTTTGCTCCCTTTGTGTTCACAATTACAACAAATCTGGTGATCTGCAGATGATGTAAACTTTTGTAATAAATGTTATCTCTTGTACTTCAACCTCTGTCTAGTCAATTATAGGACAAGATACACTTAGCCTACTGTAACACAGTCTTGGGTTTTGTCTTCATTGCCTAGAATTATTATTATTATTAAAACGATTATGAATTATATTCGCTAAACATTATCTTAACAGACTTACCAGCTTAGGCTTCATTCTGTGATGCGTTTGTTATGGTTTGTTGTTGTTCACTTCCTCCCAGCATGCATTGTGCTACTGTATTTCGCTACTAAATAGCAACCAAATGAGCCGAAATAGATATGAAGGTAGATCTCAATTTTGTGTAATGGTAACACAACCTGCAATTGTATAACATTTCAATATTGGACCAAATAAAACATCAAATGAAAACACCACCCTATGTGAAACATATATGTAATCCTGGGTCTATATATACCCCTCGTCGATTTAACGTGATTTAGGTAAGTGACAGCGTAACGCGCTTCTACGCTTCTACCGGCATCTCCTACTGTGATGTCCTCTCCAATAAATTGGCTCTACTTCACATTTTAGTTTTACAATAAAAAACACATTTATGCAATGACTTTACATAATGTAGGCTATATTTATGTGCATCATCCTACCTGCAGCAGGAGAGAGAAAAGTTTATAATAGCCTATTACTGTATAGCCTGGATGACGTTAGCTAATGCTACCCAGCCTTACATTGGTATATGCTGTATTTAGCTTGTGGTATTATGTAGGCTACAATAATATTGTATAGCTGGCTAGACAGAGGAGTTTATCTGGAATCAGTGTGACAAGATCCCTGCTGCTAGCTTGTCTGCCTTTCTGTGTCAGAGTATCTAGCTACATTATCTGCATTACATGCTACACCATGCAAATATATTTCGATATAATTCAAACAATTAGCCCACTGTACTACTGGACTGTGTATTGCTGTGAATAAGTTAGATTTGATTGTGTAAAGTGTTACATGTTATATTTTTAACTGAGCTTTGCAGAATTACCTCAACACAATTGTGTTGTGTATCAGCTTTAAATATCCAATATATACAGCATTAAACAAACGACCAGCAGCATTCAAATGTGCAAAAACGTTATATTTATTGAAATGTGGTGATCTCATGTCACATTACATAATGTTATGCCCAAATGGTCTACTGCCCAGAAGCGTCACTTTACATGTTTGGTAGGGAATTATTTTAATTATGTTAAACCAGCGTTTATCTTCCATAATGCATTACATCATAATCACAATGCTATGAAGACATTAGCTGATCACCACAGAGCAGCACAGACAAGTTTATCAGATAATTTCGCCATAAAATGTGTCCAGGTGATCAGCTCTGAAGCCCTGGCTTGTATGGTCCGCTAAAATCCGATTTCGATAACGCTAGGTGTTATTTTGATCAACAGACCTCAACCTCAACAGCTGTTTTCACTTGAATTTCCTCACGTAGTTGCATAGCCATATAGCTAGCCAGCTAGTAGCTAGCTCGGGAGCTATGCTTTAGAGAGGCCAAATGCTAACGGCTAGGTAGTGCTAAGCCGCTGCAGCTGTTACACGTCATTGACAAAGACGCACTCTCTGATTGGCCGATCACGGCAGGACTGATGTTGGCAGTCATGCCGTCACTCATTGGCTGCGGGTCTGCGGGAGTCTTTCAACCGCCGCGGAAATCGTGAATGGCCCGGAGTCTAGACGCTAGTGACTGGGAACTGAGAGAGCAGGTCACGTGGGGGCTGGGTTTACCTAGGCTAGGTAGAACCAGCCTGGTAGAACCATCCTGATAATAAGATTATCTCACTATCAGTGGGCAGGAGTACTTGTCTTGACAGACAACTCCTTCAGCCAATCAGCGTCTCCACATGCAGTCCAAAATAATACATCCATCTCGAACAACGAAAACATCTTTTTCGGCGATAAACTCCGCTGGTGCATAGTTTTGATTGATTGATTGATTGATTGATTGATTTACGTGTCACACACCAATGGTGCCCAGCCCGTATGGGCTTACGAGACACGACAAAAAAATAGAAACATAACTGTGATTTACAATACTTCATCTTCCATATTTCAAAATGCAAGATAACAAACAAAAGGACACACGGTGTTATAGAAAAATGGAACATATTCAATACAAACCTATACAAACAGCATATTTTTTCTTCTTTCTCAGGCATTACAAATAAATTGAGCTATATCAAAGACTCTCTTATGAAAGAAAAATTCAAGTCTAGGCACATCCTGTAACTAAAAAGCTTCTGGGTGAACAACAAACACTTTTTCATACATTGTAGCCTATGTCTCAGGTCATCGAGGGCAGTAAAACATAAAATGAATTTCATTTTCTATCTCCCTATCTATTTCTAGTGTTTGTGTTTAATTGTTGTTATTGAGTCTATTTCTGCAAGAACTGCCCTTATGGCTGTGTTTTCCGCATTGATCTTTCTGGAAACATCATTGTCCTTGCAGCAGCTGATGATGATGTTTCTGGAAACATCATTGGAAACATCATTGTCCTTGCAGCAGCTGAACCGCAGACCTGATTGGCTGAGTAGCACCACATGGGTTGCCAGTGGCGACCCTGATTGGCTGAGTAGCTTCACATGCGATTATCAATGCATGCAATTGGTCTGTGATGTCTGAGGCTGCTCTGAGGCTGGTGAACTAGTACCGTGAAGTCTAGAAAAGCTGCGCCAGTTAAAATTGAAACGCTCCGTCAAACTTTCATAATTCTCAATGATTTATCAGTTATACAGTAGGTTTGGGTCCGCATAGTACAGCGTATGGTCCGGACCTGGACCACGGTCTGCCATTTGTTGATGCCTGCTCTACATACAGTAGTCTCGCTTGCCAGACTTTCCTCGCTTCCGGGAGAGGAGTCTGGCAAGCGTAGACTGGACTTGTGGGGGAAATACTATGTTTGGTTTAACCTAGTCTTGCTTAACAGACTCGTTCCCTACAATGGGGGATCCAATCATTTTCAGCATATACATAGCAACGAGCTAGCATTGTTGATGTTGTTTCACAGTGGCAGAGGCATTTGAGATAGACAGATTTGTCACAGAGGGAGCGGAAGGGAAATCCATATATGGTCGCCCCGGTCAGTCAGAGTGGGTCAGAGCCAATGGCAGAGCTTGCAGGGAGCTGAAAGGGATTTTCTTCCGCTGCCGACTGAAATGGTCGCCGCCAATGGCAGAGCTTATACCAGCAGCCTGTTTCCATGCAGCCAGACTACTGTAGGTAAAAGCACTATCCTACCACTACGGAGACCCGGGTTCAATTCCCAGCAGCGCTATTCCGGCTTGGTCAGACGTTCCTACAGACACAATTGGCCGCGTCTGCCGGTGGGAAGCCGGTGGAGTATGAGTCCTGGTCGCCGCACTAGTGCCTCCTCTGGTCGGTTGGGCTGCCTGTTCTGGGGAGAGGGATCCTGCCATGCACGCGATAGGTCCTGCCGGTGAAACTCCTCACTGTCAGGTGAAAGGAAGTGCTGGCAACTGCACATGTATCGGAGGAAGCATGTGCTATAGTCTACTCTACAACACCCCCCAGATCGGCAGATGGGTGGGTTTCCGACCGGGACACCAGGGGACATTGGACAAGTACAATCAGAGTAATAAAAAAAAACGTAATAAAAAATATAAATTAATCTCTGCCTTTTATGCATCACCGACCCCGCTCTAGGCTAAATGTGATCGTGTCTTCACAGTTTTAGCCTCAACCCTCTGCCAACTGTCAGATTTGCTGAATGTTTGGACTTTTTATACTAGTTTGTTTTTGTTGTACTGTACTGTACTCTGGTCTGTTTCTCATATATCTTTTTAATTCATTTAGCTTCATTTATTTATTCACTATTTCTCGTGGGTGTGAAGCACTTTGTAACTGGGTTGGAGAAAAAGCTAAGGCTTTACTTTTCGACCTTTCTCATCCACACTTGTCCCTCTGTGTCTCTTTGCCTCTCTGTGTGTGTCAACAGAACATTACACAAAAGTGCTACTGTACCAGTTTAATTTGTCCACTCTTTACTTTTGTGCAACCCATTGTCACTGTAACTCTTCCATCCTTCCAACAACAAATGTTTCCCAAAGTGTCTGACATGCATGTCTAATATTGCAGAATTGACATTTAAGCTCAACCAAATTGGGGACTGCCCATTTTTCCGACCCCCCATTGTTGCGACCTCCCTGTTCCGACCTCTCCGTGTAACGACCTTGCACGCATACACATAGGCCTACTACACATTCTGTCTGAATCCCATTTCCATACAGAATCTATCTCCAGGTGAAACAAATCAACATGAAGAAAAAGGAAAAAAATGGCCGCACACTTCAGCTCCCTTATGTGCATTTATTTATCACATCCTATGGTGCTAAATAAATGCACATAAAGGGAGCTTTAGTGTGCTGACTTTTTTCCTCTTTTTCTTCCATCACGTAATCACACACAGTAGGCCTACAATGTCATGAAATTGCAGCAGGCTGAGGAAGCAGAGAAAAGCGAGGACAATAAAAGTTATTATTTTATTTTATAGAAAATACAAGTTCACCCTTTTATGATCCTTTTTTGCCAACTTGCAACATCACACAAATCGGATTTAAAAGACTGCCTATATAGGCTATGGTAGGCATGGTATGAAAGATGCGTACTGGTGCACACAATCTCACCGCTCGTGGATGTTTATAGCCTACATTCGGAAACTTGCGTGAATAGTGGTGTAAGTATACTGCCCCTGCTGCTCGTTTCCTCCACATAGGAATTAAAAACAAGAGCTTTCCACTAGATATCCACATAGCAACGGGTGCCAAAATGGGCATGATTTGCGCTGTGCGCCGCGCACACACATCTAGGCTCTGCACGCTACCCTGCAGGGCTGAGAGAGGGAGAGCCCTAAAAGGCCTCTACACATGATCAGCAGTTTTATTTCTCTTCAGAAAGAAATGAACAAAATAACCAGTCTAGATTGGACACACCAACAGATGGGACGGCTGGGGCAAGCCTTTTAGTTTTTTTTGCATGGGGATTCAGGCTCAGAGTCTGAACTCTCCTCCTCCTTGCTCCAATCCATCACTAAAGTCTGATACTTCTCCGCCATCAGACGCCACCTTGCTCATCTCCTAGTCTCGCTAGCCAGCCTCTCTTCCTTTCCATCAGAGAGTCTGGCGCTGTGGAAACAAGCAACAGGGATCAGCCCGCCCCTGCTCTAAAGCTGCTCTCCCATTCGAGCGGCTGTTTCGGTGGCAGCAGGATATCCGCTCCCCCGCTTGCAAGCTCTGTCACGCTCTGTTCATTGGCTCCGACCATGTCAATCAGAGCGGCTTCCGCTCCCATGTGTGTCGCTGTAATGCTCCCGCCGAACGCTAACTAGCTAGCGTAGAAAGCTAATGGCAGAAACCTACAGGCTAACTCGTTGCTACACGCTGAAAATGGCAAGTTTTGAAGAAAATTTGGATTGTGCAATAAAGAAGGCCTGCTCGGCACAAGTTCCACCCCGAAACTATTTTCCAAGGGCACTAACGCTAAGCACCACCCAAGACGAGGCTGATTGGTTAACCCAAACAGAGCATTTTTTTCGCAATCCCACAATGGAAACCTGCGACGCCAGACTCTCTGACGGAAAGGAAGAGAGGCTGGCTAGCGAGACTACTCATCTCCTGAAACACAGCCACCTCTTCCAGAATAAGTTTTTCTTCTCTCCATCTTCTGTTTGTGTTTTCCAAGTTTTGATTCCGTTCATAAATTCTCGGCTTCTATCTCTGTATATCTGTCTTTCTCTGCCCCCCTCTCTCTCCATAGATAATATATAAAATATATATACCTATATAGTTTATAGTTGACAATGGAATATTACCAATAATAAAAATAATAATAATCATAGACGCTGCTACGATTTTTTTCTGGCCCAATGGAGCCAGCAACATTCCAGAATTCCGGCCTTAGAATAGGCTATTTACCGGCCCAGTCAAAATGTAGCCTATTAAAAAAATATAGATGTTGCCTATAATTTCTTAAATACATAACATATTATTGCATAATTTTTAGCAAACGAAATCTTAATTTTAAATCATTTTTTGATTTCAAAATAATTATCTAACTATTCAATGGAGTTTTAACGTAGTTCAGACAGGATGATCTTGATCTTCACCGGTTCCACAGTCACTGCACTTCTCCTGCTTGCTCACCTGTTAACCTGTCAGCTTCCTGGTGATAATTGAATAATCAGTGGTTGCGTCCTAGTTTCCCATAAGCCAATAGCATAGCAACACATCACCTAATTCACCTTTGCTCACCTGCACTTCTAGCCTATCACATTGTGGCACTCCCCTTCAGGCAGCCTATATCACATGGTTGCTGTGTGCATAAATATGCTTTTCTGCGTCTCATTCAGTCTCTCTAAGCCCTGCTGGCGGTGCACACCCACCACCTCCCCGTCTCCGCCAAGTTCCTGATCCAGAGGTTTTCACCAGCACCAGTATCCTGACTCCACAGGGGGGTATGGCTGTGCTGTTCGAGCTGACCCAGCTCGATCTCGATATCTCCCTGTGGTGTCAAGCTCCAAAGACTAACTAACTTTCTCATCATAATATTCTGTAAAGATCATTCATCATCATTGTAATAAAATCATTGTTATTCATCAAGTCTCCTGATTGAACTGCGGTCTGCGCTTGCAAATGCAAAGGGAGCGAGCTGCACACCGCTCCTTATTTAATTAATTAATTTGGTTTGGGTTTGCAGACGCATTAACACATTCACTGCCAGCTTTTTTTTTTTTTACTGTAGGTAGGTTCTGCCAGAGGGTTTTTTTGAGGATTCTGGCTCATTTTACAAGAGCCGAGGATTATTTTCTGCTTGGACTTTGTGAACACAAAGTTCACAAAAGTACTAATAGAATGTGTGCTTTCTCTGTCTAAAAGAGTTAGTTTGTAGAGTTAGTAGTTATTTTTTTTTTATAATATATTTATTTGAGATTGGAATTTTGCAAAGTTATATACAAGGTACACACAGAGCAGTGATATTTCTTCTCTCTCTTTTTCTTGGGATGCACCAGTCACAGACTGGAGCACAACCTTTTCTTATACAATCTCAAATTGACAAAGGCACAAACAGAAAGAAAACTAAAACAACAATGAAACAAACAAACAGACAAAACAAAGAAACAAAAATAAAATAAAAATAATAACACACAAATCAGGCATAGGTCGCATGGGGGGTGATGAGCAACTAACTGAAAGGGAGAAGTATATAAAAAATAAGAAATAAATCAAAAGTAAAAAGAGTAGAGTATGCTCAGGGCGTCCATCTCAAAAAATAATAAAATAAAGGTCAGTTTGGGTCCAAAGACAAGAGCGAGTTGACATGGGAGATAATAGGCTGCCATCTTCTGTCAAAATTAGCAATTGATCCTCTCACGGAGTGCCCAATTTTTTCCAAAGACAGGAAAGACATTAAATCACTCAGCCAGGATGTGGAGGGAGGGGGATTTTGACTTTTCCAATGCAACAGAATACGTCTACGGGCTATGAGTGATGCAAAAGCGACAACATCAGATTCAGTTTTAGAGAGATTAACTAATGTAGAGGGCACCCCAAAAATGGAAATAAACGGACATGGATTCAGTGTAATATTAAGGGCTTCACTTAATGTTCCAAAAAAACATGACCAAAAATCAGACAGCTTTGGACAAAGGAAAAACATATGAGTATGGTCAGCAGGAGAAAAGCCGCATCGATCACAGATGTCATTCGTGTCAGGGAACAGCCTACTAAGCTTAGCATTTGTGTAGTGAACCCTATGAAGAACCTTGAACTGGATTAAGGTTAAACGAGAACATGAGGATGAGGAGTTTACTCTAACTAGTGCCTCCTCCCAACATTCATCAGACAGTTCTTGTCCAAACTCCTCCTCCCACTTACCCCTAACTCTCGCAAGAGAGATCGTGTTCGAGTTCAGTATGAGGTTATACATGACTGAAATTAAACCTCGTGTTTCAGGAAGAGACAAAATATCGGTTAGAAAAGAGGTTGCCGGGAGTAGCGGGAAAGATGTAAAATGCGTGCGAGCGTAATTACGAGCCTGCATATATTTAAACAAGTGGGAGTGTGGTAGATTATATTGTACACGGAGGTTCTCAAAAGAGGCAAATATACCCTCTAAGTAAATCTGAAAAGCAAACTAGACCCTTCTCTCTCCACAAACTAAAAAATGCATCTAGGTGAGAAGGAGAAAATAAGTGATTATGGCATATAGGACTATGTGGGGAAGGGGGGCAGACAGGTTGAAATGACGCCTAAACTGTTTCCATATTTTTAAAGAAGAGAGAACTATAGGGTTTTTAATAAATTGGGGAGGGCGAGAGTCTAAAGGGGCACAGACTAAAGCTGAAAGAGAAGAAGGTCGGGAAGAGATGTCTTCAATTACACACCAATTGAGAGCGGGTGAATTACACCACGCATGAATATTTACAAAATTGGCCGCCCAATAATAAAATAAAAAATTAGGCAGGGCAAGGCCCCCATCTTGCTTGTCTCTTTGGAGAACTTCTCTACGGGCCCTCGGGTTTTTACCAGCCCAAATAAACCTGGAAATAATTTTGTCCAAGTTTTGAAAGAATGACTTTGGTATAAAAATTGGAAGACATTGGAAAAGAAATAAAAAGCGAGGGAGAATATTCATTTTAACAGAATTGATTCTACCCATTAGTGACAAAGGAAGAAAATCCCAACGTTCAAGGTCAGATTTAATATCACCCACTAACTTTGCAAAATTATCCTTAAAGAGAGAAGAAAGAGAGTGGGAAATGCTGATTCCTAAGTAACGAAAATTAGAATGAGCTAGTCGGAATGGTAGCATGCCTGGCGGAATTTGCTTCGCTGCCTCGTTGATGGGGAAGCACTCGCTTTTGCCGATGTTTAGCTTGTAACCAGAGAATGAACCGAAAGATGTTAAAATGTGTAAGATGTCATCGACACATTTTTCAGGTTCACTAATGTACAACAAAAGGTCATCAGCAAAAAGAGATACACGATGTTCCAGTCCAGCTCTATAAATACCAGTAAAAAGTGTTGAGGATCTAAGATCTATAGAAAGAGGCTCTATAGCTAAAACGAAGAGAAGAGGAGAGATAGGACAACCTTGACGGGTCCCTCTTGATAGCGAAAAGTAATCTGATTTCTGAGAATTAGTCATCACTGAAGCAGTGGGGGCGGAGTATAGTAATTGTATCCAAGAAATAATTTTAGGGCCAAAGCCGAATTTCCCCAAGACGGAGAACAGATACTCCCACTCTACACGATCAAATGCTTTCTCTGCATCTAATAAAATGACCATTTCGGCAGCTGGTGTGGAACTGGGGAAAAGAACAATATTCAAAAGTTTCCTTATGTTCCACGGCAACTGCCGTCCCCTGACAAAACCTGTTTGATCATCTGAGATGATGCTAGGTAGGCACGGGTCTATCCGGCTTGCCAGGACTTTAGCTAAGAGCTTAACATCTGAGTTTAACAGACTAATCGGTCTCCAACTACCACATTCCTCAGGGTTTTTGTCTTTTTTCAATATAAGTGAAATTGAAGCTTGATTTAATGTTGGAGGGAGAGAGCCACATTCCAATGAGTCATTAAACATATCTAATAATAAAGGGGCTAGCAAATGAGAAAATCTTTTGTAGAAGTCGGCCGGGAACCCGTCTGGTCCCGGGGCTTTATTATTTTGCATTAATTTAAGACAAGTACTAATTTCTTCTAATTGAAAAGGGCTATCTAAATTTTGTTTATTATAATTGTTAATGACAGGAATATCTAAATTTTCAAAAAAATTATTCATAGCTATATTGTTTATAGGGGGCTCAGATTGATAAAGATTAGAATAGAATGTAGTGAAAACTTTATTTATTTCAGATGGTTCGGTAACTGAGGAATGTGCAGCATCAAAAACTCTAGATATAAATCGAGGGGCAGCTTGACGTTTAAGTTGGGAGGCTAAGAGACGGCTGGCCTTGTCACCATGCTCGTAGTATGAAGCTTTAGTCCGTCTGATAAGATACTCCGCTTTGCCTGTAGAAAGCAAATCAAATTCAGATTGTAATTGAACCCTCTAGCATATAGAGCTGGACTGGGAGAGATGGAATACTCCCCATCTATACTGAGGATTGCGTCTATTAGTTTTTGTTGCTTTCGTTTAGTCTCCTTGGTTAAATGAGAGCTAAAGGAGATGATCTCTCCACGCACCACGACCTTGAAAGTTTCCCATAGGAGTGAGGGCGAAGTTGATTCGTTCCTGTTAGTTTCAAGGAACATGTTTATTTTACTAGAAATAAAGTCACAGAATTTATCATTGGATAAAAGACCTGTGTTTAGCCTCCACTGCCTATTGGTAACAGGTGGTGAGAGAGCTAAGTCCAAAATCAGTGGGGTGTGGTCAGAGATCACAATAGCAGAGTAAGAAATAGATTTGACGACAGATAACAAAGTCCTATCTATAAAAAAGTAATCAAGACGGGAGTAAGCTTGATGTACATTCGAAAAATATGAAAACTCTTTTGCAGTAGGATAAAGGAAACGCCACGGATCAATGCAACCCAACTGACTCGCGAGAGACGACAAGGCCTTAGACATTCCAGATGGTATAATTGACTTAGGGTGTGAGCGATCTAGTTGCGGCTCAACTACTAGATTTAAGTCGCCCCCTAAAATAAGACGGTGAGAGTCAAGATTAGGAATCTCAGAAAAAAGGGAGGTCATAAAATTCGGGCTATCCCAATTAGGGGCGTAAACACAGACTAGTACAACTGGGGTTTGGTATAAAGCACCACTCACTATGATGTAGCGCCCATTAGGGTCCGATATAATCTGTTCGGGGGAGAACTGTATATGTTTACTGATTAGAATGGCAACTCCTCTGGATCTACTGTTGAGAGCTGAATGGAATATTTGCCCAACCCAAGGTTTACGCATTCTATTCTGATCACTCACCCGCATATGAGTCTCTTGTAAGAAGGCGATACTCGTGTTAAGAGCTTTAAGATGGGAAAACACTCTGGACCGTTTTATTGGGCCCCCCAGTCCACGGACATTCCAACTCACCAACCTAATAGGAGACCCCTCAGTTGTCCTCTGGTGTACAGTTGGGTTAACCATTGATCGTGTCTGTGACAGAGAAATAATTAATGACAGAGATGAAAAGGAGATGGACACCCTGAGCATCAAAAAAAAACATCATTGCACCTGTCCCCCCAGCGACAATAACAAATAAACAAAAAACACATAATTTAAAACTTTGATAGTAAGAAAATTCAAAACCACTTACTAATTGGTTTCCTAAACTTGTCATTTCGAAACCAGACAAGTTGCAGGATTGGTCTAAATACAACCAGTTTACTATGCAGTGGAGTTCACCTCCTGATGGAACGTAATCTACGCCATGTGAATACTCGCATGTGAATACTCGCAATCACTACTAATCAAGAGTTAGTAGTTATGTAGATATTAGCCGTTGAGTACAGCATGGTTTCAGCGTCTGAGACTGAAAGCTGAGATAATCGCAGTTTTGTGAAATTCAATCAAACAGGCAGAACAGTCACTTTAACCATTTATTTTTGGCATCAGTGAGAGATCAGACATCTAAACAATATAGTTCTGAACGCCCTCTCCTTCAAACTCCTCCCTCCGTGGGCGTGTCTGGTGGCTTTCAGCAGTGTTTGTCACAAGCGAGTTTTCTGCTCCTGCTGCTGCTGCTGCGAGTTTGAGCAGCCTCCCTCCCTGGCAGCGAGTGTGGATGGGGCTCACTCGTTTCTTGGGTTTGAGAGCTTTGATGAAGCTTTGTGCGATTCTAGGCTTTATGCTGCGTGTTTCAAAGTGTGTTTTCCACCCAGTCTATTTTTGGAACCCCCCACCGCCAGCTCCCAGCGCGATAATGCGCGAAAGTGAAAGCGTTTTCGCCAATCCATTTTACAGAGAGAATGGTTTCCTCGCGCGTTCCCCTGCAGTTTTGGCTCCCTCTTTTTCTAGTTTGGAGATCACTGTCGCCACTTAGTGGGTCGGTGGAATGGGTTGTACACGTTCGGTGATCTAATATTTTTATAGGAGACGTGGGGGGCGTTGATCCACGTCCCACTGTCAATTTTTTTTTTTTTTTTTTAAGACGAGATATCTCGTCATTGGCAGTCAACGGTTGGATTTTGTAAGCCGAGATATCTCGTCATTGGCAGTGAACGTGTTAAGATTAATCAATACAACACAAAAAACAAAAGCTATTATCCAATCGTCCAACAAATGTATTTTATTATAGTAAATTAACTTGTCACAAACTTTGAGAACTGAGTTTGTCATATAGGCTATTCCCGTTTAATTAAGCCTATATACCTAAAGAAAGACGGTGCCGCGTCTATGTGCCGACAGGCCGCAGTGCCGACAGGTCGCAATGCCGATAGCCCACAAGCAGAACCAGCTGAGCGAGGCGGCGTGCAGCGTGTCGGTGGAGCTAACCTCTCCCAGCCCCCACGCCAAACCTAACCTCCCCCCATGCCATGCCTAAACCTAACCTCCCCCAGACCCTAACCCAAAACCTAACCTCTCCCACCCCCACGCCTAAACCTAAGGTCGGTATTGCGGGTGGTCGGCATAGCGGGTGGTCGGCATAGCGGGTGGACCCCAAGAAAGACACTGGCGGGCCTACATTAAATGTCTCTTTGCATCCAAGAACGTGAGATTAAATAACTTGAAAGATAATCTAAATTAAGAAGTTGCCTATACCTGCAACAAGCCAGAGATGAGACATCAGTCAGTCAAACTTTATAGCCTATATTTTCTGAAGCGGGTCTATATTGACATGGACTGCAGCTGGTTGACATGCGGGCGGGCATCCAACTTGCTTTCAGAACGGACTGATATAGCTAGCCTACTTCACAAGATGACAATATTTTCTTTACTTTAAACTGAAGGGCAAAGGTAAAAATATTAGCCTTGTGTTACCTTGTGTTGTAGGCAGCCTACATCTGAGAATGAAATCCCTTGTTGCTGTTGTGAGCTTTGAGATGATGCACGTTAAAGTCGGCAATTACGGCTCAGAATCCCTAGCCTAGGTAAACCCAGCCACCACGTGACCTGCTCTCTCAGTTCCCAGTCACTATCGTCTAGCGAACGGGCCATTCAAATCGATTTCCGCGGCGGTTGAAAGACTCCCGCAGACCCGCAGCCACCCCGCAGCCAATGAGTGACGGCGTGACTGCCAACATCAGTCCTGCCGTGATCGGCCAATCAGAGAGTGCGTCTTTGTCAATGACGTATAACAGCTGCAGCGGCTAGCCATTAGCTTTTGGTCTTTCCAAAGCATAGCTCCCGAGCTAGCTACTAGCTATGGCTATGAACAGCTACAGCTACGTATTGTTGTGTCGCCGTTAAATGTGCTAATGGAGGACCAGATACGCGAGGCTTCTAATCTGGGAATCAAGGCGTTGCAGATCGGTGGGGTGAATGATAAAGACAAGGACATGGACGCTGCAAGCTTGTGTATGCAAGTCCAGAGGCCTTGATGAAGAAAAAGTAGCGAAATATGCTGGCACCGGCTACACGAAAATTAACGTTATTAAATGCTGTAACGTTAACGGTAATTCTCATGTGTATGGTTTATTTAGCCTACTCAATCTCTTCTGAGATTATAACGTTAACCTGTTAGGACGCTGTGAGCTTGTGTATATAAGTCCAGAGAACTTGATGAAAACAAAGTGACAAAATATCCTGGCATCGGGTACACGAAAATTAACGTTATTAAATGCTGTAACGTTAACTGTAATTCTCATGTGTATTGTTTATTTAGCCTACTCAATGATCTCTCAGCCCATGTTGATGCTGAACCAAATGACCAGTCCGGCTGCAATGGTTGATTTGTGAGGTTAATGGCAGCCAACAGAACTTCATATTGTTTCCATACTGTACTGCATGTTGTACTGCATGTTGTACTGTTCATACTCAAATTGTACTTTTTTGAATGGAACTGAATAAAAATGTTTTTGTTTGATACTCTATTCTGTTGTATTGTCATGTGAGAATGAAAACAGCTATAATAATAGTACTTCAAAACAGTGGTTCTCAAAATGTTTCCACATAAGGATCCTAAACTGAATAATGTGATGCTAGGTCTGTTGACAAAAATAACACCTATATCGAAATCGGATTTTAGCGGACCATACAAGCCGGGGCTTCAGAGCTGATCACCTGGACACATTTTACGGCGAAATTATCTGATAAACTTGTCTGTGCAGCTCTGTGGCGATCAGCTAATGTCTTCATAGCATTGTGATTATGATTTAATGCATTATGGAAGATAAACGCTGGAAGGCTGGGTAGCATTAGCTAACGTCATCCAGGCTACAGTAACATTAGGCTATTATAGTTATGAAACGCTGATTCAAACGTTACAATAATAAGACACAATAGGAGGCAGATAGGCTACTGTAGCTAGATACTCTGACACAGAAAGGCAGACAAGCTAGCAGCAGGGATCTTGTCACACTGATTCCAGATAAACTCGTCTGTCTAGCCAGCATTAGCTAACGTCATCCAGGCTATACAGTAATAGGCTATTATAAAGTTTTCTCTCCTGCTGCAGGTAGGATGATGCACATAAATATAGCCTACATTATGTAAAGTCATTGCATAAATGTGTTTTTATTGTAAAACTAAAATGTGAAGTAGAGCCAATTTATTGGAGCGGACATCACAATGGGAGATGCCAGTAGAAGCGCGTTACGCTGTCACTTACCTAAATCACGTTAAATCGACGAGGGGTATATATACACCCAGGATTACATCTATGTTTCACATAGGGTGCTGTTTTCATTTCGATGTTTTATTTGGTCCAATATTGAAATGTTATACAATTGCAGGTTGTGTTACCATTACACAAAATTGAGATCTACCTTCATATCTATTTCGGCTCATTTGGTTGCTATTTAGTAGCGAAATACAGTAGCACAATGCATGCTGGGAGGAAGTGAACAACAACAAACCATAACAAACGCATCACAGAATGAAGCCTAATCTCTCCTGAGATTATAACGTTAACCTGTTAGGACGCTGTGAGCTTGTGTATATAAGTCCAGAGAACTTGATGAAAACAAAGTGACAAAATATCCTGGCATCGGGTACACGAAAATTAACCTTATTAAATGCTGTAACGTTAACTGTAATTATCATGTGTATTGTTATATTGCAAATTTAGCTCAATTTGTAGAAAATGCAGATGTGAACAGCTAGGTTTAATGACAAATATGGAATATCACCCAAGGAAATACCACGGTTTAATGCCAACAGATAAACCATACAGATTTGTTGTAATTGTGAACACAAATAAGGGAGCAAAGACATGGTTTTCAAGTATAACACAATGTACAACTTTTATTCAAAGACAGGATTGAAAAATATAGGTCACTTGTATTCACTTCAGACAAGACACTACGTTAAAGTCTGAAATTTACCTAGATTTGCTATAAGAATTGACATTTCAGCTTGTCACCTGATGTAATTATTAATGGACAGTAGCCTACAGTAGTAAAGATTTTGAAAATTTTGATTAATCAATCCAAGTCAGAAACAACATGTGCTGTGAGCCTTTTACAATTCAAAAACCTTACTTCCAACAATTAACTAGCCTGCACTAACTACTGCACAGTATCGTGTACAAATATTGAATGCAACAGTCTCGTTCTGGAGCGAACCCCTCAGCTGAATTCACGTTGGAATATGATATCAAGGCTTGATATATTTGATTGTACTCATACAGCAGTGTGGAGCTTAACATCTAGCTAGGTTGCATCTGGAATATGATCTGGATTATGTATAATATACAGTATAACACTAGGCTCACTATGTCATGACATTCACGTTAACGCTATAGCCTCCAAAAATCTACTGTAGCTAGCTAGCGTCAGCTACATCTGTAACCACGCTGAAATGCGAGTGCATTAACGTTATTTCTAGCTAGGTCAAACACACCTTACCGTTATGAGTAGGGGTGTCACGATACACTCAGTTCACGATACGATACGTATCACGATACTGGGTTCACGATAACGATACGATACGATACGATTTTAACAATATTTTTTTAAACTTGAATAATGACAATATATGACTGGAAAAGTAGTATTTTATTTGAAATGCACAAATACAAAACATGCTGTTGTGGGAAATTGTTATTACAATAACAACTAGAAAAAACATGAGATTGGAGATAAGGCTTATCTTGAAATAGAATGAGTTACACCGTCACTTAGATTTACTTTGAACTAAAAGGTTTCTCAGCAGTATAAATTCTCATTATGCATCTTCAGTTTTTCTTCAAACTCAAACAACAAGACTTTTCTTAGTCTATTTTTTATGCATCTTCAGTTTTTCCTGTCAAGTAAACAGTTTTGCCAGAAACTCAATTGAATGGTTTCTCTCCTGTATAACTTCTCATGTGTCTCTTCAGAGACTTGTTCAACTGAGCTACTTTCCACACATTGAACTTCAACAAACAAAGACGTTTCTTTGTCTACTTTTGGAAAAAAAAAAAAAAAAAAAAAAAAAAAAAAAAAAAATCACGATATGAGATTTCATCTCAACGATACATATCGTGACGTTTTACTATCGCGAAATTTCGTGGGACGATATATTGTGACACCCCTAGTTATGAGTGTGGCCGTTTTTGATTAACATTAAGTCCACGATCATTTCCGGGCTGCAGCAGAGTCGAGCCCCGGAGGCAGCCTGGAGCTCTGCGAGCTCCAGAGGGGTGCGCGATGCACTGCTGCCTGCCCGACACCCTGCATGAGCTTGATTTGATTTGTTTTGTCTGGTACTATTCAATATGATTTATGCAGATAAGACAGCGTGTCCCTGAAAACACCTTACCGTTATGAGTGTGGCCGTTTTTGATTAACATTAAGTCCACGATCATTTCCGGGCTGTAGCAGAGTCGAGCCCCGGAGGCAGCCTGGAGCTCTGAGAGCTCCAGAGGGGTGCGCGATGCACTGCTACCTGCCCGACACCCTGCACCCGACCTCGGGCTGCAGCAGAGTCGAGCCCCGGAGGCAGCCTGGAGCTCTGCGAGCTCCAGAGGGGTGCGCGATGCACTGCTGCCTGCCCGACACCCTGCATGAGCTTGATTTGATTTGTTTTGTCTGGTACTATTCAATATGATTTATGCATATAAGACAGCGTGTCCCTGAAAACTAGATCATATCACTGTATAGATGATGACTGTTCTTCACAGCCACAAATATCTCTCCAGATCTGCGGCCATCTGCAGCAGGGATCGAGGTTTGGGTCCGTGTAGACAGTTGTCCTGTTCCTCTTTCATTCCCTGACCACCGTCACAGGAGTCATTGGCAGAGGCGATGTTCTCTCTTCTTGGAAGCTCTAATAATATAAAACGTAGCAGTTACTGTATGTTACACGTGGCTAACGTTAGCTAGCTTCTGACATGTTTTTCTAGAATTCATTAGATCGTTAAATGCTCCCGTAATCTAGCTAACGTTAACTCGCTAACCCCCACACAGCCGATGAGGAAAAGTCATTCATTTATCGAATGTCTTTCTTACCAAACACAATTACGCTAGTTTCTGAGATAATATATAGTGTAGCATATACCTGTGAATAACATATTCTTACCTGGAAATCACACATCGATCCGTAGGCCAGCTCTGAGTCTGTTTACATTTCGGGGGAGGGGGGCTTGGTTGGTTGTAGCTGGTTGTAACCATTTGCATGCTAGCAGTACTGAAATGAAAAGTGTTAGCTCATGCGCTAACAACAAAGGTCGCAGAGTGATGACGCCATCTGCTGCACTGTGCATGTGCTCTGTGCACTAAACTGGTTGGATGATGGTTGCGCAATGGAGTGGTCTATCGGGGGGGGGGCCCAACAACCGCAGGAAATCGATTAACAATGGTGGGATTCCAGACCATAGTGACTGAGAACAGGTCTGAGAGCAGGTCACGTGGGGGATGGGTTTACCCAGGCTACAGAATCCCTGCACTGCACGTTTCAGCAGCGCAGCAGTATAGAACTGATGCACTTTCTGAAAGCTATTTAGCCTACTTGATTAGACTTCTATTTTCGTATTTTTTTCGTTATTGTTTAATTGTTTTCAGTTAATCAGGCAAGCTTATCCTATTGGAATTTATAATTATTTCGTATGACATTTTACACAGCTGCAGGGCGCAGCAAAGTAGAGGTTTATAAAGGTGTAAATGTGGGAGTGTTTTCCTTCATGGGGGTGAAAGTGGATTGAAATTATTGCGGGTATACTACTCCAACCTTCATTGCATCATTGTTCTCCTCCCGCCCCAGCTTCATGCTCCCTGAACACGCATATTTTTGACATGTAGTCTATAGCAAATTATTTATTGTGCAAGTTAGTAGCCTACTTAATTAACCTGTATACAGGTGGCACAATTCTGCTTGTGCAAAGGCTTGTGTAAAACAGTTGTCTAATGGTAAAGTAAAGGCGAAAAAGAATTATGCAAAGGACAAATAATATGAAAATAAATAAGCAAGAATATGAAAATTGATTATAAAAGGCACATTTTAAATTGCATTTTGCAGAGCGGAAAATCTGTGCCCGAAATAGCAAAAACAACTGTGCCGGGCTCGCTACGTTCTTTAGACTGTGTGCTGTCAAAATAGAGGAGTGTGGGGAATATCCCAAACTCCAGGATGTGTTCTCCAAATAAGGGCATGCATGTCACATATGTTTGGTAGTTATCGCTCCTCGAGGCTGAATGATAAAACAAACAAACAAAAGAAGCCACAAAATGAGAAGGCAGATTTTCAAAGTTTACGTTTTCATGTTTATTTTAGGCCAGAAAAAACAGCCTATAATGACAAAAATAATTATTTTAAGATGCTTAAACATGGGAGGGATTTAAGGAAACGCACAATCATATAATGATTACATTTTTTTTGACATGGCAAGCCTTCATGGTAATGGATCGGACTAATGGGGGGTCAGAACATTCGGAGGTCGGAATATTGGGAGGTCGGAAAAATGAGAGGTCGGAACAATGGTACGGCACCGTATTAATCAGGAGACAGTAGCATCTTTTCCTCACCGTATTTCCTACAATGAAGCGACATTATTGACACAATCCCAATTTTTCTCCTTTCAAACTATATTATAATTCAGTCAGGACCACTTTAGTCAAAACACAGGGGACACGTCGCCATTCCGAAGTGTCGGCATTCCGATCATTGACTTCTATGCTGTCAGAGAGGCGGCCCTTTTTATCTCCAAAAAAGGTTTCGCCATTGCGAAAGATATTAGATCCGCCATTCCGACTGTGTGTGTGTGTGTGTGTGTGTGTGTGTGTGTGCGTGCGTGCGTGTGTGCGCGCGTGTGCGCGCATGTGCGCACCTCAGCCTGCTGCTGGTGAGTTGCGCTGAAACAGCCATGCAGGATTCATTCTGTTTTATCTGTTTTATCTACGTTTTAATTCTAACTTTTTTTTTTAATCCTATCTAGGTTTTAACTTTAATGTAACTTGTCTTTTTATGTTGCCTGTTGCTTTTACTTGCTGTATGTTTTATGTAAAGCACTTTGAATAGCCTTGTTGTTGAAATGGCATTGTGTGATTCCGTGATGGATAACAGGAGGAAAATGTCTGCACACTTCAGCTCCCTTTATGTGCATTTATTTAGCATCTATTTAACAACTATTTGGATGTGATAAATAAATGCACATAAGAGCTGAAGTGGGCGGACTTTCTTCTTGTTTTTCCTCATGTTGATTTGATTGGAAGTGTGCAGCTGCTCTCTCTTGCATATCTGATTGCTAAAGCAATTAAGAACATTTTGACAAGACACAGATACATGTTCTTTATGTAACTAAAACAAATGATTCTATATTGAGCTGTAATTGAACGAGTATATGAAACTAAATTCTTGGGTGTAATTATAGATCATAAACTCTGTTGGAAGCCACATATAGAATATATTAAAAGTAAACTAGCTAAATCTGTTGGTATTCTGTACAAAACTAGGGATCTGCTGAATAAGAAATGTTTGCATATATTGTATTTTTCACTTATAGTGCCATATATGTCATACTGTGTTGAGGTCTGGGGTAATGTATATAAAACAAATATAGATCCTATTATTAAACTACAAAAAAGAGCTATTAGAATAATAAATAAAGTTGGTTACCTCAAATCGACCAATCCACTATATTCATAAGGTCCTGCACCTTAAAATTCGTAGATATTGTGTATATAAAAACGTTAGAAATTGTTTTCCGTGTTAGGAGTAAAAGCCTTCCAGTTTGTATTCAACATTTTTTTAAATTAAGGAAATTATAATTTAAGAGGGTTATGCATTTTTAAAACAGGCAAAGTGAGAATTAATGTCAAATCTCGATGTGTTTGTTTTGGGAGTTAAACTATGGAATAGCCTTTGTGATGATTTGAAATTGTGTACATCATTGTTGAGGTTTAAAAAGTCAAATAATTCAGGATTATAACTTACAGTAAATTCTGTCTTTCTTTCTATTATTTATTTTGCTGCAGATATTCTGGGTTTTTCTAATGGATTATACAGGATATAGGCAAAAAATAAGCCTTGGCTTCAGCCAATTCCTTTTTTTGGTCATTGATTAAATGTATTTGTGTGAAATGGTCTGATATGTACATGTATGATGATGTTCTCTTGCTGTATATTCACACAAATTGTTACATTTTGTTTGTGGTTCATTACAACCTATGACCAAAAATAAACCATTCATTCATTCATTCATTCATTCATATTATTGAGGAGTAAGATTAACATACACCCAGGTGTGACCAGTTAGGTCGTTAAGACACCAATATATAAAGCCTGGCGTTTGTGCCAAATGCGCTATTGGCCTCTCAGTTTAAAATCAGATATCTTCTTTTTAATCTCCTCCAGGGTCCGTGGCTCTGAACTAACAGTGTTTACTGCTTCAGTCACTTTCTGTCACTCAGCTTGTTTCATTTTATTTATATGCAGCGGCGCTGTCCGAGGTGCTGAACCCCTAAAACACGCTGGTTGGAGCTGTCCACTTCAGCAGTGCTGATGTCAATGGGCAGCAGCAGCAGACCTAACCCTCACAGGCTGGTCTCACTTCTCACTTTCATAAAATGCTAGAATTCGGTTATTATCACATAGAACCAAGAACCAAGAAAAGCAGCAAATCCTCACAACAAAGAAAAAAGTATTTTATGATCTTTTATATTTCTTCTTTCAAATAAAAGTGCAATGTAGATCCACTTAACATGTCTAGTAGCCTATACTTCAGAAATACAGCTTGAACATAAAATGCCACAACAATGTGGTCTTAAAACTAAAGAGGTAGTAAAGAACAAGTGTTTTGCAAACTCGAATTCTGTCCATAAGCATTCTAATTTATTAAAATAAAAAAAATAAAATAATAAAAAATAAAAAAACGAATGAATCGTGATTAATAAAAAAAAAAGAAAATCGCAATAACTCGAATAATCATGACGGCCCTAGTTCTCCTTATACCCTGTTCACTCGAAGTTAACGAGGAGGTACTGCGCAGTGTTCCAGAACTGGTCCAGTGTTCGGAGTCCCCGGCGGTACCGGCGCCGCAGCTCCCTCAGTCGCTGATCCAGCCGTCTCCACTTGCGTCTCTGGTGGGGAGCTGGATCGCCACGTTCCGCAAACACAGAGATCAAGTCAAGTCAAGTCAAGTTTATTTATATAGCCCTAATTCACAAGCATGTCTCAGAGGGCTTCACAGAAAGTATGTCTAGCTGATTCTAGCTAACACACAGTAACAAGAATATACAGAATAAAGATAACATTTGAACATTTGAAGAAAGCAGGAGAGTGGAGGAGGGAGGGAGAGGGAGGAGGGAGGAGAGGGGGGAGGTGGGGAGAAAATAGGAAATGTGGAGGAGGAGAGAACAGAGGAGGAGAGATGAGGGTGCAGGGGAGGGAGAGCCAGGGTAGGGGTAGGGTCTAGGGTTGGGGGAGGGGAGGGAGTAGGATACGGGCCCGGATTAGGGCGAGGGTGGGGAGAAATGGGAAATGTGGAGGAGGAGAGAACAGAGAAGGAGAGGGTGCAGGGGAGGGAGAGCAGGGGGAATGTGAGAGGGAGGAGAGGGCAGAGAGGAGGAGAGAACAGAGAAGGAGAGGTGGGAGGGCGCAGGGGAAGGAGAGCAGCGGGAATGTGAGAGAGGGGAGAGGACAGAGAGGAGGAGAGAACAGAGAAGGAGAGGTGGAAGGGTACAGGGGAGGTAGAGTAGAGGTAGGGTCTAGGGTGGAGGGAGGGAGTAGGATACGGGCCCGGATTAGGGCGAGGGTGGGGAGAAAATGGGAAATGTGGAGGAGGAGAGAACAGAGAAGGAGAGGTGGGAGGGTGCAGGGGAAGGAGAGCAGGGGGAATATGAGAGAGGGGGGAGGACAGAGAGTAGAGGTAGGGTCTAGGGTGGAGGGAGGGAGTAGGATACGGGCCCGGATTAGGGCGAGGGTGGGGAGAAAATGGGAAATGTGGAGGAGGAGAGAACAGAGAAGGAGAGGTGGGAGGGTGCAGGGGAAGGAGAGCAGGGGGAATATGAGAGAGGGGGGAGGACAGAGAGTAGAGGTAGGGTCTAGGGTGGAGGGAGGGAGTAGGATACGGGCCCGGATTAGGGCGAGGGTGGGGAGAAAATGGGAAATGTGGAGGAGGAGAGAACAGAGAAGGAGAGGTGGGAGGGTGCAGGGGAAGGAGAGCAGGGGGAATGTGAGAGAGGGGGGAGGACAGAGAGGCAGAGAAGGAGAGGTGGGAGGGTGCAGGGGAAGGAGAGCAGGGGGAATGTGAGAGAAGGGAGAGCAGGAAGTGGCAGGGATTCAGGAAAATAGGGGAGAAGAGGAGAAGGAGCAGAGGGGGGGAGAATGAGGAGAGAGCAGGAGAGGGAGGGGGGGGCGGTGGGATGTGGGGGAGGAAAGAGCATGGAAAGAGAGGAGAACAAGAAGGGGGAAGAAGGGAAGAAGCGGGGGAAGGGGGAAAGAGAGGGGGGGGGAGAAGATCAGACAACTGACTACTCTAAGCATTAACCAGAGCTAACTGGGACATAGTATCTAGCTAATCTACAGCCTAATCTGGCCTATCCTACCCTGCTCTAGTCTGATTTTAGCCTGAACACTAACAGGTCAGCCTTAGGCTGTAGCTAATCTATCGCCTACCTAAGCTGTTCTAAACCAACCGGCAGCCCTCGACCAGTGATGAAGAGCACCGATGCCCCCCGACCCGGCCCCCGCCCACATAAGGCGTGGGAGGGAAGGCCAGGCCGGGACACAGCGGCACCCCCTCACCCCCAGTGAACGCAAGAAAACCTTTCCACCATATGGTCGCCACATGGATTGCCCCAGTGACTTGGCTGAGGAGGAACCTTGTGAGGTCGTTGTGCTAGGGGCCAATTGCTGCGGCCCGGGCGGACCCAGCCCCCACGCGACCCGCCCCCCCAGCCCCCAGCCACCAGCATAGTGACTGAGAGCGTGAGAGCAGGCCACGCGGGGGACGGGCCCACCCAGGCCACAGCAGCGGACCCCCATCTGGGGACTCCCCTCCGAGACAGGCCGAGAGATGCCGGGCTAAACCATGCACAGAGTTTCCGATAATGAAACTCTGTGAATGGTTTATTATGGAAATAAAATGTACAAGAGAACAGAAAATTGAAAATGTAAAAAAAGAGTCCAACAGAAGGGATATAAAAATGTAATTTTTAAATTATCCTAAGATCAGGGAAGGGAGTTGAAAATCTAAAAAGTAGAGTCCAAAAAGAAATAGAAAATGCAGTCTTTAAGTGTTCGTAGGTTTAGAGAATACTAGTTAATTAGCTAGGTGAAAAAAGGGGTAACAAGATTGGGAGTTCCATGAGGATGATCTGAGGAATCCATGAGTCCGCGTTGGTGACATGGATTAAGAGGAGGGGAGGGGAGGATAGGAGTCGGAGGTGATGATTAAGAGGAGGGGAGGATAGGAGTTGAAGGTGATGATGAGGCGGCAGGGGGGGGGGCTGGGGGGGCGCCCCCCCCTTCCCTTAGGCAAGCAGGTGACCAGGATGATGAGGATAGGGGTCGGTGATGGTGATGAGCCCGGGGTGTCAGACAGTAGAAGGAGTAGTGGGTAGATGGCCTAGAGTGACGACAGGTGGCTAGGGCGATGACGGCCGGACCTAGGGCTGCAGCGGTGGGGTGTACGTCAGGCCAATGAAGGACACCTGAGGGGGAGAGAGAGAAGAGAGCGGGGGAATCTGCGCAGAGGTGGAACTAACTCTATAGACAACAATAAAATTAGGTCAAATCAAAATTTATTAGGATTATTTAGGATGACTAATATTATACTGCTAATTCAGGTCTAGGTAGTCTAGGTCTAAGTTTATATTGATACTGCTGGCTTGAGATAGCCCGCTCAGCAGTTCAGGACTAAGTTTATTCACCAGCTATTTGATTTTATATCTGAGCTACTGGGTCGGCTGATGCCATATTATTAAATTAGGTCAAGTCTAAGTTTATACTGATACTGCTGGCTTGAGATAGCCCGCTCAGCAGTTCAGGACTAAGTTTATTCATCAGCTATTTGATTTTATATCCGAGCTACTGGATCGGCTGATGCCATATTATTAAATTAGGTCAAGTCTAAGTTTATATTGATACTGCTGGCTTGTGATAGCCCGCTCAGCAGTTCAGGACTAAGTTTATTCACCAGCTATTTGAATTTATATCTGAGCTATTGGATCGGCTGATGCCATATTATTAAATTAAATTAGGTCAAGTCTAAGTTTATACTGATACTGCTGGCTTGAGATAGCCCGCTCAGCAGTTCAGGACTAAGTTTATTCACCAGCTATTTGATTTTATATCTGAGCTACTGGATCGGCTGATGCCATATTATTAAATTAGGTCCAGTCTAAATTTATACTGATACTGCTGGCTTGAGATAGCCCGCTCAGCAGTTCAGGACTAAGTTTATTCACCAACTATTTGATTTTCTATCTAGGCTACTGGGTCGACTGATGCCATATTATTTAAATTAGGTCAAGTCTAAGTTTATACTGATATTGCTGGCTTGAGACAGCCCGCTCAGCAATTCAGGATTGTATGTACTCAAGAGCTAATAAATATTTCTAGAGAATGACATCATCAAACATAACCATCAAGCACAACCAAATGATTGGGAGAATAAATGGGTTTTGAGTCTAGTTTTGAAGATTTCAATGGAGCCAGCTTCCCTAACTGACAGAGGAAGCTGGTTCCAGAGATGTGGAGCACGGTAAGAAAATGCTCTGCTACCTGCTGATTTTTTCTTAATTTTAGGGACGGTAAGATAATTGAGATGGACTCGACCTTCCGCTGTTCATCCTTCAGTTTAGTGATGAACACAAACAGAGGAGGCTGTCGTCTGCCCATGGCAGTATTCCATCTTCGATGGAAAGCTGAAACAATCACAGACATATTATAAGAAATAGGCCCCTTATAACAAAAAAGTGGTGCCATACCAGCCTCATTATCTTTTATTGGCTTCATGCTAGCAAAGTATGGGGGCCTGGAACTGTGGGTGTTTGGAAACAATTGGGATATAAAGTCACGCCCACTAGCCTGCTTTTGACCACTAATGCTGATTTTTTTTTTATTCAGTTGAAAAACATCATAGGCCGAAATCAAACTGTTTTGAAATTATTTAATCTCTTTTTTCCATAGACTTCTCCACATGCGAGGGAACCGGAAGGAGCTGGACTAATATGTAGAAAGGAATTCGGTTGGATCCAGACCTTTGACTCCGCCCACTCTGCTGAATTTACAGTTCTGTCCAATATTGTTACATATTTAAACCCCACCTGCAAAAAGGCGTGCTTTCTCCTCTCTCCTCTTCACATCTAGTGATAATTACATCATAAGTACAGGCAAATTGCTCACCCAGTACAGTTAAGAGATCCAAGTTCTTACCTTCCACTCTGTTGTTGGAGCGGTTGTCGGACAGGCGATTATAGACATTCCAAGTGGCTGGAGGGAATGGTGCATTGCCAGCCACGTAGGTGCGGTCCATATAGCGGATGAAGCGACCCAGCTGTGGGTATCGGCGGACCATCCGTCGGGTGGGTTGGTCTGTGGCCCTCAGGCGGAAGGTCTGCCTGACCACGGCTAGGGGAAGGAAGCCAATGGCCATTGTCTTCCTGATCCAGAGCCTCAGGTTCCTGTCTCGTCTGTAAGGACCTGCAACATTTAAATAAAAATTATCAGGTGCCAGCACAGGGGAAAAGCATCCCTATTGGTGGTGGGGGCACACACGCATGCACGCATCCACCCACCCACCCACCCACACACACACACACACACACACAGTAAATTGACAAGTAAATTTGGAGAAAACCAGCTCAGTGACCTTGGTTAGAGTGTCTGTCCTGAGACTGGGAGGTTGTGAGTTCAATCCCGAGCTGAGTCATACCAAACTCTATAAAAATGGTACCCGAATGAATGCATTTTGCAATCAAGTACCTAATATAGGTAAAAATCACACACACATAGCTTATATTCAAATTTCTATCATTGGTTATTTAGTCATTTAGCAAATAACACCACATGACTCTTTGGTACTAACCAGCAAGTCCGACCTCCTGGATTTTGCGCCAAAAGGACTGGCACAGATGAAAATAGCAGCCAGTTGTTTGGATACCAGGCAGTTCTGCCCTCAGGGCTTGCATCATGGCCAACTCGAAGTCCGTCACCACTCGTTCCGGGCTCCACCTTGTAGATGTATGAGATGAGAGACAGACAGATGGAAAATGAAGAAATACCAAAATAGATTATTCTTTGATTACACATCTCTAGTGGACAAAAAGGAAAAAGACAATAAAGTTCACACACACACACGCACACGCACACGCACACGCACACGCACACGCACACACACACACACACACACACACACACACACACACACACACACACACAAACACACATACATACATACACACACACACACACACACACACACACACACACACACACACACTCGCACACTTGCACATAGACACACACCTTTGTCCTGTGACACGCTGGACCTTGCGCCTCACGTGTCTCAGCACTGAGCGGTACATGGCCTCCGTCCTCCCGCTCATGAGGACCATGACAAAAGGAACCGCTCTCTCGTGGTAAAGCCCATGTATGGTGACAAATTGCTCATAGGGCCTTGGGCAGGTCTTAAAAGTGCCATCCATGTAGATCTGAAACAAAATGCAAATCATAAAGGCATAGCCTTTATTAGAGTTGAGCTGAGTCATTGTTGGAAAACAGCTTTGATTTGGACTGTATACTGGTACTTTAACACTAGAACCGCCAACGGTTAAAATTTATTTGATTGTATGTAACTTTGTGTTAATAAAATATGCAAGTGCCCCAGTCCGTGATTTTTCCTAAAAGTGTGTTCTGTTAGCTCCTCCTATTGTTAAAAATTGTCAAAATAAAGTCAGATTTAAAAAATGGCAATTTATACCTAATATTTAACATAATGGAAAACACCATCATTTTCGAGGCATTAGAATTTGTTACATTTCGCGCAGTTAGACAAACATGTTATGTTGCTATGGCAATGCTTTGTGTCTACTATAAAAAGGTAGAGCTGCTTCAATAAGCTCTAGAAGGAGAAGACGACAAGAGATTATAAACATATTCCCAGATTTCCTCCATTTAAAGGCACTGTGTGTAAGATTCTGCACTATTAAATATCCCCAAACCAATAACTTGTATATATAGAGGAGGTATAGTGATTTATTTCTGTGTTTACAACTAAGCCACGCCCCCTCCCTGTGTTGTGATGGCCCTCTGTCCTTCCCCTCTAACATCCCGAATCAGTTTACATAGAAACCCCTCCCCCGAGAAGCCGACCTAGTGAGCCCCTCCCAGCCCACAGCCCAAAACAGAATTTTGTAGACCAAGATGGCGGAACCCTGATGCGGGCATTCCTGACTTTTACATTCCGTGATCCACCTTATATATGCGGTTTCATACTTTAGCCAAATCGCCGCCGAAAAGAAATATCTCAGACCAGAGTCAACCTTGCCGGTCTGGCTTTCACTAGATGGAGAGCCCTACGAGCAGGGTCTGCTGCATGGTCTGGCCTGCAAAGTGACTCGGAGCTGCCGTGTTCTCCTGTACACAGTGGTAAGTAACGTTATCGCGTTTGCATGTCCCATTTCAGTAACGTTACGCATGATAGCGAAATGTACAAGTTGTTATCGATATTGTGAATTTGTTCTGTGAATGTTGTAATCACTTGGCTAACTGTTGCTTTTCACGGCTATTCAAATGACTTTACACTGCTAGTGTAGTGTGTACGAACGACAAGCTAATCAAATCCTGCAGGATTTGATTAGCTTGTCGTCCGTGTATAACTTATACACAGACATTCTGGTGACAAGCTGACATGAATGACATAACGTTACTTCCCATTACAAATTTCGCATGCATTTTCTGTTTATAATTACGTCCAGTTGCTGTCACTATGACGCAGAACGGTATAGTAATGTGTAAACACTTAGAAAGGCCATGGAGAAAAGCTAGCTTCGCTAATGTTAGCAGTTTGTTGTTATCTCACTAAGCAACGTTACATTAGAAAATAGCTGTAACACCGTCCAAACAAATCAAGGTTTGGTAAAAGTATCTAATTCATGACAATGTGGAGGAACCCTGCCTTGATATCTACCAGCTACAAAATAGATGATTCAAATTAATACTAAACACGTTTCCATTTGTCTGATTTCCAAGGTGCCAGTCATCCAGTCATCCAGAAGATGACAAGATAGAAAACAAGTGGACCCACCATTATGATATTTGAGATGGAGAAATTGTGCTTTTATAGCAAACCTGTATAATACATGTTCTATCATCTTTGATGTTTAGATGTTTGCTGTCTGCAATCTTCTGTACACCAATAAAGTTGATATGACTTCATCCATGTCTCTTGGCCACTATTCTCCATTGTAACATTAGATTTGCCTAAAGCTGAGTGTGTCTAGCTACAGTAGCCTAGTGCCTACCAGTATTTGTGTTTCTGTGTATATATAGCCTACTTTATATAATAGACAGTGTATGTGATGTTTCTCAGTACATTGATTTCACAACTTCGTTTATCAGAAAAAATACTTTATTTGCAAAACTAAAATATGGGCTACACCAGGATGACGTGACCAGTTCCATCAGCTATGCGGTTCTTCAGGATGTCGACAAGATCTGCTATCGTCCTACAGCCGACCTTCCTCTCTGCGACCCTGTCTCCTCTTTGTCCCACTGGTGCTAGCCTGGGCTTCAGGCATACAGCTTGGTTTGCCTGCCTATAAAATACAGCAGTGATTCAAGCGTTTGAAATTAGTTTGAACAACTCTAACAATGAGAAAATACTAGCGTTGCACTATGAATACATTTTGGCCATGTCTTGGTATTAGCAGACGAACAAAAACACAGGCTAAGCTACTCACTGTTGACAGACAGCTGTGGTTAGCTAGCGATGTCCCCAACATTGAATTGAAATCATCCTAATTTAGCTATGTCAACCTGGTTTTAGACAACGTTTTGCCTAACTGTACTTAGCAATAGGGCAGGCTATGCAAAAGGTTAGGTTACAATGTAACCTTTTCAAAATCCATGTAACCATTACATGGATTTTGATCGGTTAGCAGATTATACAAATAAGTCTTACCAAGCGGACTATTGTCAATATCCTAAAGGTTTATGACTATCATGTGAAATTTGTCATTACTCAAGCCAAATACATAGCCGAGATGCATTCGTGCTTGTTTTATGTACTTACGTCTGCAGTAGGTAGGCTATGCACAAAATAGTTGTTTATATCTCCGTTGCTTGGGAGGGAGGGAGGGAGGGAGGGAGGTGGGGGAACCAGGAAGTGCTGTGCGCTGGTGGGTGGGATCGAGATTGTTTGGGTAAACAAGTTTTGTTATGGTTTGAAATGGCGACATCTAGTGGACATAAAAATCACACACAGTGCCTTTAAGTGACTCACTCAGAGAAACTTCCTGTTCTACTGGGAGAGAGGGAGGACTGCTGTAGACTGACAGCAAAATATGTAGGCCTATCAGCCTTCCATGAGCTCCACAACTCGGATAATTAATGTTTATTTGTATGATCATTTCCTGATTTTGTATTGTTCAATTTGTTGTAGTTACTCTTCCATAGCCCCTCATGCTCTCCATGTCACTTAGCCTATTGTTATTATATTGTTATTGTTATTTTCTAATGTTTATTATTATTGTACTATTATAGCCTATCTGTGTTTATACGCTTTGGCAAAATGATAGGCCTATCCTATGCAGTCATGCCAATAAAGCTTATTGAATGAATGAATGCATGAATGAGGAGAAGAAAAGAAGATAAGACGTGTTACCAAGTCTCCTCATCTGGAAGTTTGCCACACACAGCCTACAGTCTATCGGACTATTTTTTTTACACAGTGTGTGTGTGTGTGTGTGTGTGTGCGTGCGTGCATGCGTGCGTGCGTGCGTGCGTGCGTGCGCGCGCGTGCGTGCGTGTGTGTGTGTGTGTTTCACTGTCGGCTCGCCTGCTTCCTCCTTTTCTTTTCTTTTTCTCTCTGACTATGGGTTTGGAGGAATTTATTTAGTGGGGCTTAATTTATTTAGCCTATTCATTTATTTATTTAAATCTTCACCTCTGTCTGTCGGCTGCACAACCTTTGTCAACCTTTGTCTACTAATGCATTGAAATAAAAGCTCATTGTGTGGCCTACTTATAACTATTAAAAACAATATGAGCCAATTAACAAGTTATACAGACATGAATCGAATAGCCTACCTGTCGACACTGGTTGAGCCGGGCAAAATTCCTGTCCGTCCCAAACACCAGAAACCCATGCCCGGCATGGTGTTTTGACAAGAAGTCGTCCCCATCCCACGATTCTGCCCATGCGTCCCGAACGACCACCTGATCCAAGGTGGCCGGTATGGGGGGCATGAGACTATAACGCAGCCTGTTGAGCCTTGACCTCACCGCCTCAAAGGGAGGCACGTGGTGGATATTTGGAGCCTGGAGAAGGATGTTGTCATACACGCGCTTGACAGGGCAGGAAGGGTCGGCTCGCACCTTGATGAGCATCTGCTCTATAATAGCAGTGGTGGCAACTCGGTCTGCATCGGCCACGTGCCCATGTCGACCGGGCCGCCGGATGACGACTATGGCTCGGTCGTCTTCATCGACGTTGAACCTGTCGGTATGCACAAATACATTGCACCCCGCATGAGCACAACGCCAGTAAATCTTCTGCGGGGCTAATTTATTTCGCAGGTAACGAAAGTTGTCCAAAATAAGCACTTTACCCCCGCGGCTGTTGGCTATTTGTAGATAGGCCATTTTGTTCTGATGTGCGCGAAGTGGTTCTGACATGCGTGAAGTGGTTCTGGGATGCGCAAAGTGGTTCTGGATGCGCAAAGTGAGGGGAACTATTTTCTGAGAGGGGGTGCTGGATTTTGTAATATCATATTCCATCTGCGGTCTGTATGACAGCAGTCACGGTCAGAGGTAGGCTATAATTACTCAGGTATCTTTTGTGTTTTATTTTAGTACCTTCTAAACTTCAGAAAACATAAACAAATAAGTATTTAGGAAAAGTCATAGACTAAAAGAGGCTTACAGTTTTTATTTAAACAGAGATATTGGCATTATCAAAAAAACAGGTCTATCAGACCGTCTAGGCATTTCTGAGATATCACTGCTGACAGTGGTTTACAGTCCATGTGATGAATTAATGATGTGGATGCTACAAAGAGCCGCACCGCCTGCGTAATGGTCGCGCGTAATGACAGCTGTTCTGGCGCTGTTGGAAAACCTCACAACAAAACATTATTTTTAATAGAAATGACAAGTTGAAGTAGCCTACAAAATGATCATAAATATCTCACTGCAGAGAAGCCACATGGTAGTCAAATTGTGGGAACACTGTGCTGCGGCGCTCTCCAAGGTGCTGATCCTGCTGGTTGGGCTGGGGCTCATGGGCTCTATTCTCCCACAGGCCATCGGCGCTATTACAGGCCTTAACCGCAAAAAAACGTGCCTTGCGCCTGTTTCGGCAAGATAGCAATAGGCTTTAGGCTGCCAAATGCGCTTTAGGCCGAATGGGCGTGGCGCAGTCCCAAAGTGGGCGTGTCGGCGCTAAATACCAGCCTAGTGATATCTTGGGACCTGGCCTACATTTAGCGCTTTGCGCTTTTGAAAAGCACGCCTATTCTGTGCCTTCACTGCTTCTTCTCTGTCACCCTTCTCTCTCTCTCTCTCTGAGTTCCCAGCATGCATTGTGTTTCTTCATTTCGCTACTAAATAGCCACCAAATGAGCCAAAATAGATATAAAAGGTAGTTCTAAATTAATGTGTAATGGTAACACAGCCTGCCATTGTCAACATTTCAATATTGGACCAAATCAAACATCGAAATGAAAATACCACCCTATGTGAAACATATATGTCCTCCTGGGCCTATATATACCCCTTGTCGAGTTAACGTGATTTAGAGAAGTAACAGCGGAACGCGCTTCGGAACGCGCTTCTAATGGCATCTGCTATACTGTGATGTCCCTCCAATAACTTGGCCCTATTTCACATTTAGTTTTACAATAAAAACACATTTATGCAATGACTTGACATAATGTAGGGTATATTTATGTGCATCATCCTTCCTGCAGCAGGCGAGAGAAAATGATATCTTTCTGGACAAACTTTCACCAATCTAATAGGCTATATTTTTCTAGCTGATGCATAGAACATTATTTTCACTTTGATCTTGCTATAGTGTAGCGTATTTACATGCTTGCAGTATTGAAACTGCAGTTAGATTGGTTTGAGAAGCATAATAATATGGAATAATAGCCTATAATGCAGACAGACAGGCTGGATGAAGGGAGGGGGGGGGGGGGCAGAGCGTTTGGCTTTCGTCTGGTTTTGCGGGATCACTGGAATTGGAGCTAAAAAGGCAAGCGTGCGATTCGTTTATTGCACTTATCCAATGAGCATGACGGTGCATAATTTTACGCCTAAAAGGCGTGGTTGTAATGCTTTGGGCTGCATCTAGCGCCAGCACGACGATATCAAGTGCGCCTTTCCACGCCCACTGCTTTGCTCTGCGCCTGCCGCTCGGCCTAGAAACTGCGCCGATGCAACGATAGGGGCCCATGTCTCTCTCTCACCCACAGGCCTATGCACAAGGCACAACACCTTCCCCAATGGCATATCTCCATTCCGACAATTTTGTCAGTGCTGGAGTTTAATTTGTTTTAGTTAGGCTACATAAAGAACATGTAGGCTATCTGTGGCTTGTCAAAATGTTCTTAATTGCTTTATCGTCACATCACGCAATCTTTGCAAGAGCGGAGCAGCTGCGCACTTCCAATCAAATCAACATGAGGAAAAACAAGAAGAAAGTCCGCCCACTTCAGCTCTTATGTGCATTTATTTATCACATCCAAATATTTGTTAAATAGATGCTATATATATGCACATGAGCTGAAGTGCGCAGACTTTTTCCTCCTCTTTTTCATCACGCAATCACACAATCTCGTGAATTTGCAGCAGGCTGAGGAAGCAGAGAAATGGACAATACGTTTTAATTTTAATTTATAGAAAATACAAGTTGACCCTCTTATGATCCTTTTTTTTTGCCATCCAGGAAGCGCTGCATCCTGGCTGTTTCAGCGCAAATCACCAGCAGCGAGCTGGAGGAGGTGCGCACATACTACACACACACACACACACACACACACACACACACACACACACACACACACACACAGGATGCTGTTGGACCTAATATATTTCGCAATGGCAAGACAGATCTCCATTCCGACAATTTTGTCGGAATGCCGGTATTTCGGAGTGCCGACATTTCGGAATGCCGAGGTGTCCCCCAAAAGACAAGACCACTTTACATACATTTTAAGCTTTTATTTGCATATGAGTGAGTTAAATTTGGCGGTATGGCTCTACGGAGAGCAGCAGCAGCAGGTTCTGGGAGCTCCTTCTTCCCCTTCCACAGACTCTGTGGAATAGCCTTAAGGCAAGGAACAGCAAAATACCCCCAGGTACAGAACAGAGCAAGCAACACTTCCGGCTTCGACATGGGTGGTCGCATTTTACGCAGCTCCCGGCCAAACCAACGCAACAGAATAACAACAAGGTTTTTTGCGCATTTTCTACTTTCCCTCCTGTGGATTATGGACTTGTACCTGAATTCACCACTTAAACAACTCCAGACAGAAGTGGAAAGTAGCAAAAACGCAAAAAAACAGTCCCATTGTGACTTCTATTTGTTAACGGGCTCGGAGAGGAAACACCCAGCCTTTGGAACCGCGGCGATTCACGCAGCACTCACGGCGAATCCGGACCGCAAGAAATTACCCCCGACAGGCAAGTTTGATAGAAAATCAATGATTCTATTATATTTGCTCCTGTCGGGAGACATACACCAGAACCCGGGTCCGGTCATGACACGGAGACAGGCACGACAGTTAGGATTGTTTACCCAGGAAGCGGCGGCTAGCATAGCTAGCAATACAGGACAACTGCTGCCAACACAGACAGCGGCGGCTAACGACACGATCAACGGCAACATTCCTCCACTATCACCTCTACAAAAGAACCCACGAGAGGCCACAGCGAGAAGGAATGAACCGGGGTTCACATTCGTGGCGCCCAGCACGTCGCGGGACTCAAACAGCGAGGCATCGGAAGTGGGCAGAGATTCGACCCATTTTTTGTTGTTCTTCCTCCCCAAATTTACAGAATAGCTTCAGCTATCAGCTTCATCTTGCTTCTTCGGTCGCTATTCTGTCTCCTGAAAATTTGTTTGCCGACGGGGAGAAAGCCCCACGTGATAGCCACCCGTCAATCTCTCTCTCTCTCTCTCTCTCTCTCTCTCTGCTCAACGCTGTAACACCATTTTATTTTGAAATTCAGTTGACTTTGCCATTTCCCACGGATATTGTCGCGTTTTTCTTTCCTGGCTTGACAGAAAAAGTCTGCCTTCACGCGCCTAGTCGGCTTGAAAATAGAACTCACGTAAAAATCGGCTCAGGCGAGGCGTGGGTACACAGAAGGTTCACATTGAGGCGCCCTGTGTACACAGCCTCATTGACTAAAAAGGACGCCTATTTAAAAGCGTGGGTAAAGGCAAGGCTTGGGTGCTGTGCTGTGTGTGAACGTAGGGTAACACACAGAGCGCACAGGGTGAATTTTATGAATGGAAATTGAAAACGATACGTATCATAGCGCATTTCCCAGTGCGCATACGCAAATCTGAGTCATTTCGCAGTGTGTATACTGCGTATACCTGCGTAGCACGTAGACAACACCACTGAGGCTAACGATGTGTGTTGTTGAACATTTTTGAGATTGTGGGGCAATGGACCAAAAACGAAGGGCATTTAACTTCAAGGCAGATGAGTTGGAGGTCTTAGTGACCGCCGTTGAAAAGGTTAAAGACGTGCTTTTCGGAAAGTTTTCAGCCACCCCCACGCAGGAGGTGAAAAGAGAGGGAATGGGCTAAAATAGCAAAAACCGGCAGAGCCCTGTGTCGCCTAGTTGGTCTCTCCAACACAGGTCTCAGCTCCTCGGCTAGCTGCAGTATCATGTCCCGGGGCAGTCTGTATCGATTAACGAGCGTTCTGTCATCAAAACGCAAAACGTCATTCGGGTCCCGCATGAGCCTTTCGGCAAATAAATTGCGCCTGTTGACATTTTGTTGGTTTCGCAAATGTATAACAGCGCAGCGTAGGTAGGTAGGTAGGCTATAAATTATAACGAGATGCAAGATGGCTGTTGTTCCAGTTGAAAATAGCGTAAATTAGTTAGGACAGCATAGCTGGCATCTTAAAGTTAGGAGAGCTTTTTTAAGATTTTGGGGAGTTGGGAGTTGAGAAGATCCGTAAATTCCAGCGGGATGAGAGAGACTATGGAGACAATAAGGTCTACACATGGCATAAACCTACAGCACAGCACCATGAATTTCAACGCAGAGGACCTTGCACAGTCTCCTTCAACTTTACGAGTGATGAAGACTCTGATACTCAACACCACACAGGAGATTTTTTAGACCAAGGAGAGGCCCAGCACAAAGGGGCCAGAGGCAATCGAGCGACCTACACAGGATACAGAGGAAGAGGAGGACGAGGAGGGGGTGTAATAAACCCCCCTCGAGACTACTACACCAGGAGTCGCAGCCAGAAACTGTGATTAACCTCTCAGGTACTCCCCTCACCAATGCGCACATCAAAGTCCTTTCCAAAGGACTCACTTTTGCCCCGTCCAATCAGTTAAATGACTTTGATTTGAAAGTAGACCTTTTTCGCTTTTATAGAAACCTTCATCTAAAGGCTTGGTATAAATTAACTCCGTCCCCAGCTTTCACCCCAGTGCAGACACTGCCTACGGGTGATGAGAGCCACAGACCTGCCCCCTTTAAACCTAAGTCATTTTTTTGCCCTACAGTGCAGAATGCTACACTGAATACGTTTGAACGGAAAGTCAATTTTGAAATTGAGAATTTACTCTCTAAGCGCAGCACTCCCATCAGACTCAATCTGTCAAGAGAGGAACGTGAAGCTCTCAAAGAACTTTCTGACAACAAAGATATAGTGATTAAAAGGGCAGATAAAGGAGGAGCAGTAGTGGTTTGGGGAGTGGATCAATACACAAAAGAGGCATATCGACAACTGCAAGATACTAACTTTTACCTCCCCCTAGCCCGCAACCCTATAGAGACTTTAACTAGTGAGCTTGAAGAGTTACTCACCACGGCTAAGAATGAGTCTCATATCACGGAGAAATAATTAAAATTTTTGTTCAATCCTAACCCCCGTATGCCATCATTCTACATGCTCCCCAAAGTACACAAGAACCTCACTGAACCACCAGGGAGACCTGTGATTTCAGGCAATGATTCACTCACAGAGCCTATCTCTAAATATGTGGACTTTTTTATCAAGCCTTTACTCCCATCCCTCCCGGCATACATCCAAGACACCACGGATGTTCTTAACAAAATCCAGGAACAGAAGAACATCGGCCCTAATGCAATTCTAGCGGTTATGGATGTGGCCGCACTTTACACATCAATTGATCACGGACAGGGGCTGATCGCCCTGAGACACTATCTAGACCAACGTCCGGACACACATGAACCACCTACAGACTTCCTGATCAATCTTACTGAATGGACACTCAATAACAATGTGTTTCTATTTCAGGATAATGTGTTTAAACAGATCAAAGGCTGTGCTATGTGAGCATGCTTCAGCCCTTCCTACGCAGGACTCTATATGGGTAAATGGGAGGAAGACTATGTATATCATCCACGTAGGGCCCTATCGTTGCATCGGCACAGTTTCTAGGCCGAGCGGCAGGCGCAGATCAAAGCAGTGGGCGTGGACAGGCGCACTTGATATCGTCGTGCTGGCGCTAGATGCAGCCCAAAGCATTACAACCACGCCTTTTAGGCGTAAAATTATGCACTGTCATGCTCATTGGATAAGTGCAATAAACGAATGGCACGCTTGCCTTTTTAGCTCCAATTCCACTGGTCCCGCAAAACCAGACGAAACCCAAGCCTCTGATCCCCCCCCCCCCCCCCACCTCCCTTCATCCCGTCTGTCTCCATATATCGGCTATTATTCCATATTATGATGCTTCTCAAACCAATCTAACTGCAGTTTAAATACTGCAAGCATGTAAATACGCTACACTATAGCAATATCAAAGTGAAAATAATGTTCTATGCATCAGCTAGAAAAATATAGCCTATTAGATTGGTGAAAGTTTGTCCAGAAAGATATCATTTTCTCTCGCCTGCTGCAGGAAGGATGATGCACATAAATATAGCCTACATTATGTCAAGTCATTGCATAAATGTGTTTTTATTGTAAAACTAAATGTGAAATAGGACCAAGTTATTGGAGGGACATCACAGTATAGCAGATGCCATTAGAAGCGCGTTCCGAAGCGCGTTCCGCTGTTACTTCTCTAAATCACGTTAACTCGACAAGGGGTATATATAGGCCCAGGAGGACATATATGTTTCACATAGGGTGGTGTTTTCATTTCGATGTTTTATTTGGTCCAATATTGAAATGTTGACAATGGCAGGCTGTGTTACCATTACACATTCATTTAGAACTACCGTTTATATCTATTTTGGCTCATTTGGTTGCTATTTAGTAGCGAAATGGAGAAACACAATGCATGCTGGGAACTCAGAGAGAGAGAGAGAGAAGGGTGACAGAGAAGAGGCAGTGAAGGCACAGAATAGGCCTGCTTTTCAAAAGCGCAAAGCGCTAAATGTACGCCAGGTCCCAAGATATCACTAGGCTGGTATTTAGCGCCGACACGCCCACTTTGGGACTGCGCCACGCCCATTCGGCCTAAAGCGCATTTGGCAGCCTAAAGCCTATTGCTATCTTGCCGAAACAGGCGCAAGGCACGTTTTTTTGCGGTTAAGGCCCGTAATAGCGCCGATGGCCTGTGGGAGAATAGAGCCCGTAATGTCTTTAGAGATCACCTAATCTGGTGGGGAAGATACATCGATGATGTCATACTGTGGTGGGGGGGGGACAGAAGATGAGCTGTTATCTTTCCATAGCTATTTAAACTGTACCAATAGTAACATCCAACTCTCTTTAGAATATGATCAAAATAAGATTAACTTTCTAGACCTATGTATTAGCAAAGATGCTACAGGCAATCTACACACTTCTATCTACAGAAAGGAGACACATAAGAATACCATACTCCACTCCAATAGCTTCCACCCAAATACATTGATCAATAATATCCCCTTTGGACAGTTCCAAAGATTACGTAGAATATGTGATACAGACTTGGATTTCCAGATTCAAAGTAAGGAGATGTACAGCCGTTTCAGAGAACGCAATTACCCCCCAGAGACACTAGACGCAGCCCTCTTCAAAGCCAGCGCACAGCGGCAGTCTCTTCTTACACGTAAACCGAAAACCAACAAACCAGACCAAGTCTATTTCTCCACCAGATTTAGCACACAGTCGTACGCAGTGAGGAATATCATTAAACGTAACTGGGATCTCATCAGGAGCGATGAGACATTACAAAGTGTCTTCCCAGATCCCCCTATATTCTCTTTCAGAAGAGCACCAACTTTAGGGGATAAACTAATGCGCAGTCACCAACCTGCCAAGGAGACAGCCACTTGGCTACCTAGAGTCCCAAATGGCACCTTTAAATGTGGCCATTGCAACCAATGCGACCTAGTAGTAAAATCCAAAGGCTTTACTCATCCACACACATTACAGACCTACTCTTTAAGACATTTTGTGAATTGCAAAACCACCAATGTAATTTATATTCTGTCTTGTCTTCGATGTGTGGCGTTCTATGTAGGACGCACTAAGCGACGGCTTCAGGACCGTCTAGCAGAACACAGATATGCTGCTAAGATTAACAACATGGACTATGCTTTGGTTAAACATTTCAAAGCTAGCCATGCTGACTACTCTGTTTCCTTCACAGCCATCGCTATAGATCACGTCCCGTCCACATCTAGAAGAGGAAATCGAGAGAAAGCCCTTAATCAGCTAGAAACCCGCTGGATCCATAGACTACAGGCTTTACGTTCCCCAGGGCTGAACGATGCTATAGATATGGTTTCTTTCCTATAGACATCCTCCCCTCAGGAATTTGGTAGCCCTCTCCTCTGCTTTATTTCCCCCTAGCCCCCCCCCCCCTTTTGTTTACAAGGGTTATGCATCATGATTATTATATATGTATTTTCTTATTCTATTGGTCTCACAACGCATTATGATTATTGATGTTTGTTGTTTTGTGGTGTATGTACTTTTCTAGCCTAGGAGTCTCTTTGTATATAGAACAAAGGTCAGTAAGTGTATTTATGTGACATGTTGACCTCTTGTGGTTAATATTATGTACTTTTTTCCAGCTAACAGCTGTCAAGTATTGCCATTAAGGCCACACCCATGGGTGTGGCTTGCTGAACTTATTAAGGCTTCCTTTACTGACTTGTTTCCTGTTTGCAACTAGCCCTGAAGAAGGCCTTATGGCCGAAACATGTTGGCTGTTTTATTCTGTTCTATGAAGAACTAGCCTTATATTAAAGCTTTTTAATGAAGAAGAGTGCCTTGGAACCTTTTTGATGAACAGGTCTCAGCTCCTCGGCTAGCTGCAGTATCATGTCCCGGGGCAGTCTGTATCGATTAACGAGCGTTCTGTCATCAAAACGCAAAACGTCATTCGGGTCCCGCATGAGCCTTTCGGCAAATAAATTGCGCCTGTTGACATTTTGTTGGTTTTGCAAATGTATAACAGCGCAGCGTAGGTAGGTAGGTAGGCTATAAATTATAACGAGATGCAAGATGGCTGTTGTTCCAGTTGAAAATAGCGTAAATTAGTTAGGACAGCATAGCTGGCATCTTAAAGTTAGGAGAGCTTTTTTAAGATTTTGGGGAGTTGGGACGCTTCTGTAATACGCTTTTCCCATTTTAGATTAGGATGAGAATATTGACTTAGGAACTGTTGTTCTGTAATGAGTGTTTTCCTAAATCAAGTCCTAACTCTAATTACCATGGTTACCAATCATTTAGGATAGGATTTGGAATTTAGGAAGTTTCTGTAATGTCGCCCCAGGAAGCTAACGTGGCTAACAACAATGGACAGAGGACCCCATCCCCCCCTCCCCACCTACCGCCACCCGGTCAACCAGACACCACAGAACGGAACACAGACATTCAACACCTTGAACTCGACGACATAAACCAGATAACGAATGCAAATGGACTACACATATTCCACCTAAACACAAACAGCCTGAGACCTAAACTGGCTGAAATCAGACAATTGTTTATGAACGGTAAGGCAAACATATTGTGCTTCACAGAAACTAAACTAGATGCATCTGTACAGGATCCAGAGATAGAAATCGAAAACTATTCAATAGTCAGGAGGGATAGGAATCAGTATGGAGGTGGTGTCTGTGTGTATATTCATAAAGATACCAAATTCATCAACCGTACTTACCTTAACCATGATGAAATTGAAACTATTTGGGTTGAAATCTTATTAGAAACGGCGAAATCCGTACTAGTAGGCACAATCTATAGACCGCCAGAACAGAGTGGCTTCTATGACACACTTGATGGGTGTTTAGCTGGGGTGGAGGGTGTAGAAAAGATTCTTATTGGGGACTGGAACACGGATATGCTACGTAAAGTAGCACCCGTCTTCAAGGCCTTGACCATGGACTGGTCAGATGAGCTCAGTGGTACACTAGTTGAAGAAACATGGCTTGGATTCAAAACCAAATTCACAACAATACTGAACAACATGACACCCCTAAGAACCACCAGGGTTAAAAATCGCGCTGAGCCATGGATGCACACTGAAATACTGACCGCTATGAAAACCAGAGACAAAAAATGCTCGGAACTTCATAAAAGTCAGACAAAGCTTACCAAAAGCTCAAACAGTGAACTCCAAGCCCACGTGGTTTAACTAAAAATTCAAAGGAACAGACTAAGAAATGACGTAAACACCATGATCAAAACCGCAAAAATTAATTTCATCAATGACAAAACTGAGGAAAACAAAAACAAACCCCGAGAACTTTGGAAATTACTCAACAACCAACTAGGATGCAGCAAAAAACTAAAAACCAGATTTACAAACATAAACATAAAGACAGAAAACACTCTCATCACAGACAAACTGGATGTGGCCAAATACCTAAACATATTCTTCACAAACATAGCCACAACACTGGTTAATAAACTACCCTCCCACTCAGGGCATTTTGGGGTTGAACACAGCATACTACAAAAACCTAGGGGTCCACAAAGACGACTTCAAACTTAAAATGGTATCAACAGATGAGGTACTCAAAAAACTGAGCGCCCTCCAACCTAACAAGGCCACTGGCCATGACAACATCCCCTCCAAATTCCTCAGAGACTCAGCAGCCGCCATCACCCCAGTCATCACACACATAATAAACCTCTCCATAATACAGGGACACGTCCCCAAGGACTTCAAAATTGCGAGAGTGACCCCCCTGCACAAAAAGGGCAGCAAATTAGACCCAGGCAACTACCGCCCTGTTTCTATTCTTACCTCCATCTCGAAAGTCATGGAAAAAATAGTCTACGAACAGGTCGAAAAGTACCTTGCGGAAAAAAATCTAATCTACGAATTCCAATCTGGCTTCAGAACATCCCACTCCACTGACACATGCCTTCTCTATTTGAACGACCACATCAAACAAGAGGTGGACGCGGGCAAATACTGCGGCATGGTCATGCTGGACCTACAAAAGGCCTTCGACACTGTCAATCACTCCATTCTGATTGACAAGTTAAAAGCAATAGGTTTTGATTTCAGATTTCAGATTTCAGATTTTTTTTATTCACACACACTTGAAAAAATATACAACTTGAGAAATGAAGGAAACCAGAGTGTGCAATTGGGAACCCCGAGGAAGCTTCCTGAGCTTTTGGTGGGGACCCACAAGAAACATAAATTCTGACATTAAATAAACAATTGTCATACAATATAGAACAGACAAAACAAACAAAACAAAATAGGACAGGGTACTGGCCTAATACCCCCACAACGTATAATGCAAGACATAGGACAGACAAGACAATTCCCAGTCAATTTCAATTCAGATATGTGGCTAATAGTTGATTCTTCAATATTTTTTTAAAAGAGGAGACAGAGTGTGACATTTTTATGGTTTCATCGAGCTCGTTCCAGATCTGCGGGCCCCTACACGCAACACTAATATTAGTGCAATGCAGTTTCCTGGTTTTACCATGAATAAGATGTTTCGTCCTAGTGTCGTGTGCGTGCAGAGGCACACAGATTGGAACGAGCTCATGTAGGCGGCGGTTTAAATTGTATGTAACCTGGTACATCAAACAGGCGTTCTGGAAGTAATTGTATTCAGTAAGGCGTAGGAGATTATAATGATAAAATAAAGGAGCAGTTGGTGAATTGAAATCAGCCCATGATAGTGCTCTGATTATTTTTTTCTGAAGTGTCTGAAGCTGTTTCAAATGTGTGGGGTAAGTGTTGCACCATATGACATTGCAATAATTCAAGTGAGGCTCAAAGAGTGTTTTATATAAAGTCAGACGGGCAGAAAGAGGAAGAAAATGTCGTAGTTTAAAGAATAGACCAACATATTTGCTCAGTTTTTTACATAAAGCATCTATGTGGCTCTTGAAGTTTAAAAGCTCGTCTATAATGACCCCCAGGAATTTAGTGCAACTGACTTTTTCGATGGCCCGACCATTGATTTGGGGCCGGACAAGTTCAGCTTTGTTATCATTTTTCTTTGAGCGGAATAAAATATAGTTTGTTTTGGTAATGTTAAGAGAAAGTTTGTTACAGATGAACCAGGTGGCAACTTTTGATAGCTCTTCATTTAGGATTTGGTCTAGCTCAGTTGGGTTTTTGTGGGAAATGAATAGATTGGTGTCATCGGCAAATATTATTTTATGGAAAACTTCAGAGGAGTTGACAAAATCGTTAATATATAAAATAAAAAGAAGTGGGCCCAAAATGGAACCCTGGGGGACCCCATAGTTGATGGTTTTGAGGGAAGATGAGACATTGTTTATGGAGACATATTGCTGTCTGCAGTTCATGTAGCTTTTAAACCAGCTAAGTGCTAGCCCTCTGATGCCATAATGCTGAAGTTTATAAATTAAAATATCAAAATCAATGGTATCAAAAGCTTTAGACAGATCTAGAAAGACACCCACTCCACAATCACCTCTGTCACGGGCATCATTAACTTTTTCAATCAGATCAAGAATGGCCATGCAAGTGGTACTCTTCTTCCTGAAGCCATACTGAGCAGGCACGATGATGTTCATTATTTCCAGGTATGAGGCTAGTCTGTTGTAAATAATTCTTTCCAAGATCTTAGAGAGTGTGGGGAGGATGAATATGGGTCGGTAATTGCCTAGATTGTTTTTGTCACCGGTTTTAAAAATTGGAATGATTTTAGCTATTTTTGCTATTTTGGGTACGGTTCCGGAGTGAATTGAGAGGTTGATACAATATGATAGAGGTTCGGCAATGACATTGGCTATAGTTTTTAGAATACGGCTGGAAATTTCATCAGCACCATGAGTTTGAGCTTTTCATATGCATGATGATTTTGAGGACTTTGTGCCTGTCAGTTGGCTCCAGGAAGAACGAGTTAATGAAGTTGCCAGATAGAAATTGCTTAAAAGATGCACCTATTGGTTTGTTTATGTTTTTGGCTAGGTTCTCTCCAATGGAAACAAAATAATCATTGAAGCTATCTGATAGACCGGCATTGCGAGTGGTGTGTGAATGTATTTGTGTACTGTCAGGGTCAGGGAGCACAGTGTGCTTCTGTCCCCTGTTCAAGACATCATTCAATACCTGCCACGACTTTTTAGAATCACCTTGTGAGCCTAGAATAAGTTCTGTGTAATAGTCTTTTTTAGTTTTCCTTATAATATGAGTAAGCTTATTTCTATATAATGTGTATGTATTTTTATTTATGCTACTAGGATTTTTAATATAATATTTATAGAGATTATTCTTATGCTTAACTCATTCTCTGCCAAAGACGTACTCGGACGTACTTTTTACAATGGCGTTCTGTGCCAAGGACGTACTCGGACGTACTTTCATGTTTTGCTTGTTTACATTAGATCAGACCCTTTCCCAGCCTGTGACATTGTTTCAAGTCAAACTGATGAAAGGAAGCGCTAAATCACGTTTAGTATTTATAGTATAGTCACCCATTTAGCAGTAAACAGAGTCCGTTAGTGAGTGACGATCATGAGCGGCCATTTGTGCATTGAGCAGCATTTGCGGCCATTGAGCAGCTGCCTGTGATTCCTGTGTGCGTGTGTGTGAGACTCGAGAGAGAGAGAGAGAGAGAGAGAGAGAGAGAGAGAGAGAGAGAGAGAGAGAGAGAGAGAGAGAGAGAGAGAGAGAGAGAGAGAGAGAGAGAGAGAGAGAGCGAGCGAGCGAGCGAGCAGGGTTCATTTGGTCCGTCCAGTCTTGGACTATCTGGTAAATAAGTTCCAGGAAGTAAAAGTCAGTAAAAACTTTTTTTTATTTTTATTTTTTATTTTTTTGGGAAAACAAATACTGTATATGTCTGATGTGTCACTGAGGCAAAAAATAAAAGGCTCAAAAGAGAGTTCTGCTTGAAACGGTGTTGTTCACTAAAAACCTATTTTTCTCCTATTTCTGTTACAAAGGAGGGCATTTTCAGTGAAAACAAGCTAACTTCCACTGCTTGTAACTAAACAAGGAAACATGGTCGAGTTTCAGTTTTTTACAAGGGGTAAGAAGAGAGTCTGCTTTATTGTGAGATATGTTGTGTAATTTTATTCCTAGCACAGAATATTCTGTGGGTCCTGGAAGATCAGGAAATATGCTCAAAATCCTGGCACTGGGAGCACACAGACCGAAATGACCCTGGCAGAGAATGAGTTAATAGATTTTAGGATGCCCTTAGTGAGCCAAGGATTAGTTGTTGCCGAGCGGCGCATGATAGTTTTTTCCGGAATAGTGGTTCGTATTGCATTGGTGATTGTCGTGGTCAAGTTATTGAATGCAGTGTCTGTGTTGTTGCAGGTATAAATGTTATTCCATGCTTCTGCTTTCAAACTGTCATTGAGGCGCTGGAGGGTCTCCTCATTTATTACTGTTGATTTTGAATTAAGGTATGGGGGTGGAGGCCCGCCAGCAGAACCAATGGACAGTATTACCGGAAAGTGGTCAGAGATGTCAGAAAGTACCACACCACATGCTAATTTGGAGTTATTGATGTTAGTGATGACATTGTCTATGATGGTCTTTGTGGAGTCAGTGACTCTGGTATAGGTGTTGATAGTGGGAAAGAAAGAGAAAGAATGTAGGGAATTTAAGAAAAGATTTTTTGCAAAGTCATCTTTAGATAAATCGACACACAGTTCTTATTTTTAGCATTTATAAGAAACAGTGTTTTTTCTAGTTTGGATTTAAATGTGTCGAGGTCTGCGTCGGGAGGGCGATATAACACACCCACCACAAGATTCTTGCCATTTCTACAGCTTAACTCCACAAAGAGAGAATCTGAATGAGCATCATTTAAGACAAGGTCATCACATAGTATCACATGGTGTTTAGAGGACACGTATAGACACACACCGCCGCCGGTTTTGGTTAGTCTGTTTTTTGTGAATAAATTGTAGCCGTCAAGGTTCAGGATGTCAATGGGAGATGTGTCAGACAGCCAGGTCTCACTACAGCCTATAAAATCAAAAGCACAGCCTGCAAGTAGGGTACACAGCTCATCATAGTGCCTAGATAAACTTCTGATATTTAAATGAAAAACGGAAAAGGAATTGCTATTACAAAAATGCTTCAGGTCGCCGGGGTCATACTGCTTGCAGGTTACCGCAGCACCCAAGTCAATACAGTTCCCCTCATGTCTTACATCATTACTACAGCCCATATTTCACATGGCACATAAGGTCAGCTGGGATTGCATTGTCACATAGACACTCATACTCATACACATACTGCGGAAGGCCAACATACAAACACACACACACAAACATAAATAACTTCTTGTAGGACATGATTTCAATCCTAACCACAGTCCTCTTAGAGGACTCCCAAAATTGAAAAAAGAACACCATATCAGTAAGTCAGTCAATATACCAACTTAGGCGTATACCTAATGCAGAGAGAAACAAAGTAACATAAGGAAGAGGGGATTTATTTTTTATTTTTTTATTATTCTTCAATATGAGTACATGTAGGGACAAGGCGGAACTGGCTACAGTAGTGCCTATTTGATAACTAAGAGAGCAAAAAAGAAAAAGAAAAGGCCCAATTTATTTTGGCCTAATATACCAATTGGCATAGCTGAGCACTGCCCTCATACACAAGAACAGGGGGGGGGGGCTTATTGCGCCAGTAATTGTAGACTTCTGCATTGTGGGTTGTTTTAGCGTGCACGAGAGATTTACCTGCACACGCACGTACCCCCGCAGACAAAGATAGATGACAGTAATATCGTTGCCAAGATATTCACAATAGAGACTGTTAGGCGTGTTAGAATACGTCTGCATCAAGGTAGCCTAATAATCACTGGACAAAGTGGAGAGAGAGAGAGAGAACGAGAGAGAGAGCAACAGAGTTCTGGTCCGCTTCTTCCCGTGTGTGAGCAACACAAGCACCATCAAGTTAATCAATGATCCTGTTAATAGGGCCACAAAAAAAAATAAAAAAAATAGACAGTCCCGTTTTGGTGTAGCCTAACTCTCTCGGAGATGGAATAACGTTAGATCAGTGATCTAACGTGATCTGCTGGGGTCGCAAAAGTGTGGGTTTTGCCCTCAAAGACCACACGGAGGACGGAGGGATGTTGCATGCTGAATTTGACGCCTTTCTTGTAGAGAGACGATTTCACTTCTTTGAAGGCCGCCCGCTTCTTAGCCAGGGTTGGACTCAGATCATTAAAGAAGAAGATTTTCTTCCCCTGGAAGAGCACTGCGTCCTTCTCTCTCGCCCAACGCATTGTACGTTCTTTATCCTGGAACCGAAGAAAGCGGGCTATTATGACTCTGAGCCGCTCACCCTCTGCTGGCTTTGGCTGGAGGGACCTGTGCGCTCTGTCTATCTCCGGGGGTGAGACAAAAGTGCCGCTGTCCACTACTTCCATCAGGAGATCCGAGATAAACTTTGCTGATACATTTGCTGATAAATTTTCAGACACGCTGACAATGCGGATATTTTGGCATCTGGAGCGATTCTCCAGGTCATCCACTTTGGCCAAAAGAGAAGAGTTTTCAGATGATATTTTATTGAGGGATGATTCTAATGTAGTTATCCTGTCGCTGTGGTCAGACAGGCAGGCTTCCACGGAGGCGAGTGCTTGCCCGTGTTTGTCCATGGTGAGGCGGATTGCATCCAGTGAGGCTTGGATTGGAGACAGAGCAGTACTCAGTTCAGTTGAGAAACTTTCCTTGAGCTTCTTGAGTTCGGAGATGAGCAAGGAGGCTGTAACCGGCTCCGCCATATCCCCCCGCTTGCTCGGGTAGCGTTAGTTAGGCTAGCTGCAGCCAACGAGGGTGTCTCACCACGCAGAAAGTATGTTTTTTGAGGCCCACTGTTCTTCTTTGACTTTTTTGACATAGATTCTAGGTCGGATTTAACAGAGGCTCAGCAAGAGCGAGGACACATTGGTATGTAGATGGCGTTTTTTACACAAATAGTTACATTGTTTGGGAGCAGCTCCTCAGACGCAGCTATCCTTTCCTACATCCGGGTCCTGATAGTCACTGATACCCCTTTTCCACCTACAGGAACCTGGAGCCTGGGCTGGAGCTTTGCTCAAAACTGGCGCTCAGTGGGAGCCTGGAGCCCCAGATTATGAACCCCTTTCTTGTTCCACCGCGAGAGCTTTGAACGAGAGCCACGTCATTACGTCATTGGATACGTCGGTAAAAAAAAAAAAAAAAATCTCTGATTTCCCAGCAGCACTAGCGGCAGGTTCAGGGTTCATTCAACATGGCGGACCTGATGATAGATAGATAGAGTACTTTATTATGAACGAAGTGTTGTTTTTGCTCCTGGTTTTTCGAGCCTTCATTGAAGCCCAAACAACGCTGGCACAACGCTTCTGTGCTGCTCGTCGTGGCTGCCTTGAACGGCGATTACGTTCGAGAAGACGGGTAATTAACGTTGCCTAATACGTTTTGATTCTTTGTAACACTGAATGGATGCTAATGCTAATGTTAGCTTGTTAGATTTACTTTACTTTTACTTTATTTCATTTAGCAGATGCTTTTATCCAAAGCGACTTACAAGTTACACAATTACAATTTATAAACATATCAGATAAGAACAAATTAAAGAGAGAAACATAGGTAAGAGTCAAATGTAAACATTAAGATAAGTTAAAAACAACAAATGAAGCAATGAAATGTGAAATGTGAAATGTAACAGTAGCATTAACCCTTAAGGAGGACCCAGGTGTAGTCCAAAGAGGTGGGTTTTCAGCCTCCGGCGGAAAATAGGAAGTGTTTCGGCCAGCACGACCGAAGGGGGAAGCTCATTCCACCATTGTGGAGCCAGAGAGGAGAACAGGCGGGAACGGGACAGACGACTACCAGGCATCAGAAGTGGTGGAGGGGCGAGGCGAGCGGTGGAGGTGAAGGAGCGGAGGGAGCGGTGAGGTGTTTGGAAGGTGACGAGGGATTGTAAATAAAGGGGGGCTGATCGGTGGACTGCCCTGAAGGCCAAAACCAAGGTCTTGAACTTGATGCGTGCAAGGACAGGGAGCCAATGAAGTTGACGGAAAAGAGGGGTGACATGGGAGAATTTAGGGAGGTTGAAGACCAGACGGGCAGCAGAGTTTTGGATGAGTTGGAGGGGCTGGATGGCAGATGCGGGTAACCCCGCCAGGAGGACATTACAATAGTCCAGGCGGGGGAGGACAAGAGCCTGGACCAAGAGTTGTGTTGCCTCGGTGGTGAGGAACTTACGGATTTTTCTGATGTTATATAAAGAGAATCTACAGGAGCGGGCGATGGCTGTAATTGAGGGTGAGTTTGATAGCTGGTTGTCGATAAGTACACCAAGGTTTTTAACGAATTGAGAGGGAAGAACTGTGGTATTGTCGATGGTGATGGAGAGGTCAGTGAGGGGGCAGTTTTTTCCGGGGATGAAAAGTAATTCAGTTTTGCTGAGGTTCAGTTTGAGATGATGGTCTGTCATCCAGGAGAGGATGTCTTTGAGGCAAGCGGCAAGACGTGTTTCGATCTGTGTGTCGGAAGGGGGAAAAGAGAGAAAAAGCTGAGTGTCGTCAGCGTAGCAGTGATAAGAGAACCCGTGAGAAGAGATTACGTGACCCAGGGACCTAATATAGAGCAGAAAAAGAAGGGGACCGAGGACTGAACCCTGGGGGACACCCGTGTTCATAGTGCAAGATTTAGAAAGGGAACCCCGCCAAAGAACTTGAAATGTGCGATTGGAGAGATAAGAGGTGAACCAGGAGAGTGCAGCACCAGAAATACCCAGATCAGAGAGAGTGGAGAGAAGGATGTGGTGGTTTACAGTATCAAAGGCAGCAGATAGATCAAGGAGGACAAGAACAGAGGAGAGGGAAGCAGCTTGAGCAGAGTGAAGGGCATGTGTGACGGAGAGGAGGGCGGTCTCAGTGGAGTGGGCTGGTTTAAAGCCAGATTGAAGGGGATCCAGGAGGTTATTTTGAGAGAGATGGAGGGAGAGTTGTTCAGAAACTGTACGTTCAAGGGTTTTGGAAATAAATGAAAGGAGAGATACTGGACGGTAGTTTTGGACGGAGGAGTGGTCAAGGGAGGGTTTTTTGAGGAGAGGTTTGACTATGGCAGTTTTAAGAGGAGGAGGGACGGTGCTGGAGGACAGTGAGGAATTGATAAATGAAGTGAGGAAGGGGGATAGATCAGGGGAAATGGTTTGAAGAAGAGAAGAGGGGATGGGATCCAGGGGACAGGAGGTTGCACGATTAGATGAGAGAAGTTTAAGGATAGCATTGGAGGAAAGGGGTGAGAAAGAGGAAAGAGTTGTAGTGGGGGACGGGGAACCAGGGTAGAGATTGGAAGTGCTGTTGTTGGTTGCTGGGGGAGGGAATGAAGAACTGATGTCATGGATTTTTTTGATGAAGAAGGACATGAAGTCATCAGCAGAAAGGGAGGAGGGAGGAGGAGGGGCGGGAGGATTAAGGAGAGAGGAAAAAGTAGAGAAGAGTTTACTGGGGTTGGAGGCAGAGGACTGAATTTGGGAAATGAAAAAGGCAGACTTAGCGGAGGAGACAGTAGTGGTGAAGTTGGATAGAATGAGGTGATAGGCGGAGAGGTCAGAGGGGTTGTGAGACTTGATCCATTTTCTTTCGGCTGCCCGAAGCTCTGTCCGGCGAGCTCGCAGAGCCTCGGACAGCCAAGGTGCAGGGGGACAGGGTCGAGCAGGTTTGGAGGTGAGTGGACAGAGGGAATCAAGAGCAGAGGAGAGAGATGAGAGGAGACTGGTGGCAGCATCGTCAGTGGAAAGAGAAGAGAAATGTTCAGCAGAAGGGAGGAGAGAGAGGACAGCAGAGGAGAGGGCAGAGGGTGAGAGGGTTTTTATATTGCGACGGGTGGTGATGATGTGAGTGGGGGGAGGGGGGAGTATAGGGAGGGGAATGGGAAGGGAGAAGGTTATGAAGTGGTGATCGGAGACAGGGAGGGGAGTGACTGTGAGGTTGGAAGAGGTGCAAGCACGGGTGAAAACGAGGTCGAGGAGGTTCCCCGCTTTGTGAGTGGGCGGAGAAGGAGAGAGGGAGAGGTCAAAAGAAGAGAGGAAGTTTAGAAAGAGAGGGGAGTGAACAGAGGCAGACGGGAGATTGAAGTCTCCCAGCAGGACGAGGGACGTGCCATCCGGAGGGAAGAGGGAGAGGAGTGAATCCAGCTCATCATAGAGAGCTCCAAGTGGACCGGGGGGACGATAAATGATGATAATGTTGAGTTTAACTGGGAAAGAAACAGAGACAGAGTGAAATTCAAAAGAGGATAGAGGAAGGTGAGGAAGAGGAGAAACCGTGAAAGACCATTTGGGTGAAATTAGGATACCAGTGCCACCACCACGGCCAGAGGCTCTGGGAGTGTGAGAGAAGGAAAAGGCATCAGAGAGGGCTGCGGGGGTTGAAGTGTTTTCAGGGATGATCCATGTTTCTGTAAGGGCGAGGAAGAGGAGTGACTGTGAAGTGGCGAGGGCTGTGATGAAGTCAGTTTTCTTAATAGCAGATTGGCAGTTCCAGAGACCAGCAGTGACAGAGAGAGGTGAAATGGAAGGTTGGGGGAATGAGTAATTGACTGGGTTTCTACTGAGAGAGTTGATGATTTTAGCATTGTGATTTATACGTGAAGAAGAGGGGTGATGAGGTCTATGATTAATGAGGATAGGGATATTGGAAATGCGGTTAACAGATTTGCAGAAAATTGTATTGCTAGAGGCTGTGTGAATAGTGGTAGATAAATGATCTGAAATAGAAGCTTCGGGAAGGATGGAGAGAAGTTCCACTCCCGGTCGATAGGGGGAGCTCAAGGGATGGGGAGATGTAATTGAAGGGAAGGTGTACTAGTGGGCAAGAGAGGGAGCGAAGAAGAGCGGGGGGAGGGCAGGGACAGTAGTGGTCATCTGAGAGAAGCCGACAGGACAGAGTGGCGAATGTTAGCCGCAAGCATGTAAGAGCCTATAGAGTTTGGATGCAGACCATCATCAGAGAACAGGGAGGGGCGTTCCCAAAATAAGTTGAAGTTATGGATGAAGTTGATGTCAAGTCAAGTCAAGTCAAGTTTATTTATATAGCCCTAATTCACAAGCATGTCTCAGAGGGCTTCACAGAAAGTATGTCTAGCTGATTCTAGCTAACACACAGTAACAAGAATATACAGAATAAAGATAACATTTGAACATTTGAAGAAAGCAGGAGAGTGGAGGAGGGAGGGAGAGGGAGGAGGGAGGAGAGGGGGGAGGTGGGGAGAAAATAGGAAATGTGGAGGAGGAGAGAACAGAGGAGGAGAGATGAGGGTGCAGGGGAGGGAGAGCCAGGGTAGGGGTAGGGTCTAGGGTTGGGGGAGGGGAGGGAGTAGGATACGGGCCCGGATTAGGGCGAGGGTGGGGAGAAATGGGAAATGTGGAGGAGGAGAGAACAGAGAAGGAGAGGGTGCAGGGGAGGGAGAGCAGGGGGAATGTGAGAGGGAGGAGAGGGCAGAGAGGAGGAGAGAACAGAGAAGGAGAGGTGGGAGGGCGCAGGGGAAGGAGAGCAGCGGGAATGTGAGAGAGGGGAGAGGACAGAGAGGAGGAGAGAACAGAGAAGGAGAGGTGGAAGGGTACAGGGGAGGTAGAGTAGAGGTAGGGTCTAGGGTGGAGGGAGGGAGTAGGATACGGGCCCGGATTAGGGCGAGGGTGGGGAGAAAATGGGAAATGTGGAGGAGAAGAGAACAGAGAAGGAGAGGTGGGAGGGTGCAGGGGAAGGAGAGCAGGGGGAATGTGAGAGAGGGGGGAGGACAGAGAGTAGAGGTAGGGTCTAGGGTGGAGGGAGGGAGTAGGATACGGGCCCAGGTTAGGGCGAGGGTGGGGAGAAAATGGGAAATGTGGAGGAGGAGAGAACAGAGAAGGAGAGGTGGGAGGGTGCAGGGGAAGGAGAGCAGGGGGAATGTGAGAGAGGGGGGTGGACAGAGAGGCAGAGAAGGAGAGGTGGGAGGGTGCAGGGGAAGGAGAGCAGGGGGAATGTGAGAGAAGGGAGAGCAGGAAGTGGCAGGGATTCAGGAAAATAGGGGAGAAGAGGAGAAGGAGCAGAGGGGGGGAGAATGAGGAGAGAGGAGGAGAAGGGAGGGGGGGGCGGTGGGATGTGGGGGAGGAAAGAGCATGGAAAGAGAGGAGAACAAGAAGGGGGAAGAAGGGAAGAAGCGGGGGAAGGGGGAAAGAGAGGGGGGGGTGGAGAAGATCAGACAACTGACTACTCTAAGCATTAACCAGAGCTAACTGGGACATAGTATCTAGCTAATCTACAGCCTAATCTGGCCTATCCTACCCTGCTCTAGTCTGATTTTAGCCTGAACACTAACAGGTCAGCCTTAGGCTGTAGCTAATCTATCGCCTACCTAAGCTGTTCTAAACCAACCGGCAGCCCTCGACCAGTGATGAAGAGCACCGATGCCCCCCGACCCGGCCCCCGCCCACATAAGGCGTGGGAGGGAAGGCCAGGCCGGGACACAGCGGCACCCCCTCACCCCCAGTGAACGCAAGAAAACCTTTCCACCATATGGTGGCAATCCACACATGGATCGCCACATGGATTGCCCCAGTGACTTGGCTGAGGAGGAACCTTGTGAGGTCATTGTGCTAGGGGCCAATTGCTGCGGCCCGGGCGGGCCCAGCCCCCACGCGACCCGCCCCCCCCAGCCCCCAGCCACCAGCATAGTGACTGAGAGCGTGAGAGCAGGCCACGCGGGGGACGGGCCCACCCAGGCCACAGCAGCGGACCCCCATCTGGGGACTCCCCTCCGAGACAGGCCGAGAGATGCCGGGCTAAACCATGCACAGAGTTTCCGATAATGAAACTCTGTGAATGGTTTATTATGGAAATAAAATGTACAAGAGAACAGAAAATTGAAAATGTAAAAAAAGAGTCCAACAGAAGGGATATAAAAATGTAATTTTTAAATTATCCTAAGATCAGGGAAGGGAGTTGAAAATCTAAAAAGTAGAGTCCAAAAAGAAATAGAAAATGCAGTCTTTAAGTGTTCGTAGGTTTAGAGAATACTAGTTAATTAGCTAGGTGAAAAAAGGGGTAACAAGATTGGGAGTTCCATGAGGATGATCTGAGGAATCCATGAGTCCGCGTTGGTGACATGGATTAAGAGGAGGGGAGGGGAGGATAGGAGTCGGAGGTGATGATTAAGAGGAGGGGAGGATAGGAGTTGGAGGTGATGATGAGGCGGCGGGGGGGGGGGGGGGGGCTGGGGGGGCGCCCCCCCCTTCCCTTAGGCAAGCAGGTGACCAGGATGATGAGGATAGGGGTCGGTGATGGTGATGAACCCGGGGTGTCAGACAGTAGAAGGAGTAGTGGGTAGATGGCCTAGAGTGACGACAGGTGGCTAGGGCGATGACGGCCGGACCTAGGGCTGCAGCGGTGGGGTGTACGTCAGGCCAATGAAGGACACCTGAGGGGGAGAGAGAGAAGAGAGCGGGGGAATCTGCGCAGAGGTGGAACTAACTCTATAGACAACAATAAAATTAGGTCAAATCAAAATTTATTAGGATTATTTAGGATGACTAATATTATACTGCTAATTCAGGTCTAGGTAGTCTAGGTCTAAGTTTATACTGATACTGCTGGCTTGAGATAGCCCGCTCAGCAGCTCAGGACTAAGTTTATTCACCAGCTATTTGATTTTATATCTGAGCTACTGGGTCGGCTGATGCCATATTATTAAATTAGGTCAAGTCTAAGTTTATACTGATACTGCTGGCTTGAGATAGCCCGCTCAGCAGTTCAGGACTAAGTTTATTCATCAGCTATTTGATTTTATATCCGAGCTACTGGATCGGCTGATGCCATATTATTAAATTAGGTCAAGTCTAAGTTTATATTGATACTGCTGGCTTGTGATAGCCCGCTCAGCAGTTCAGGACTAAGTTTATTCACCAGCTATTTGAATTTATATCTGAGCTATTGGATCGGCTGATGCCATATTATTAAATTAAATTAGGTCAAGTCTAAGTTTATACTGATACTGCTGGCTTGAGATAGCCCGCTCAGCAGTTCAGGACTAAGTTTATTCACCAGCTATTTGATTTTATATCTGAGCTACTGGATCGGCTGATGCCATATTATTAAATTAGGTCCAGTCTAAATTTATACTGATACTGCTGGCTTGAGATAGCCCGCTCAGCAGTTCAGGACTAAGTTTATTCACCAACTATTTGATTTTCTATCTAGGCTACTGGGTCGACTGATGCCATATTATTTAAATTAGGTCAAGTCTAAGTTTATACTGATATTGCTGGCTTGAGACAGCCCGCTCAGCAATTCAGGATTGTATGTACTCAAGGGCTAATAAATATTTCTAGAGAATGACATCATCAAACATAACCATCAAGCACAACCAAATGATTGGGAGAATAAATGGGTTTTGAGTCTAGTTTTGAAGATTTCAATGGAGCCAGCTTCCCTAACTGACAGAGGAAGCTGGTTCCAGAGATGTGGAGCACGGTAAGAAAATGCTCTGCTACCTGCTGATTTTTTCTTAATTTTAGGGACGGTAAGATAATTACCGTCCTGTGAGCGGAGAGTACGCGTGGGAACATAAGGAATGATTAGCTCAGATAAGTACGGAGGTGCGAGCCCGTGCAAAGATTTATAGGTTAACAGAAGCACCTTAAAGTCTGATCTGGCCTGAATTGGGAGCCAGTGGAGGGAGATTAAGACCGGAGTTATATGATCAAACTTCTTAGTTCTAGTTAGAATTCTAGCAGCGGCGTTTTGCACGAGTTGTAATTTATTTGTGCTACAAAGTGGAAGGCCAGAGAATAAGACATTACAGTAATCGAGTCTAGATGAAACAAAGGCGTGTATTAAGGTTTCGGCATCCGTTGCATTTAGCAAGGGACGGATCTTTGAGATATTGCGAAGATGAAAGAAAGCTATTTTAGTGATGTCCTTAATGTGAGCATCGAATGACAGAGTAGGATCAAAGGTAACACCTAGGTTTTTCACCTTTGAGTTTGGAGTAATTACGCAGTTCTCAATGTTCAGACTAAGATCAGTGAGAAATGGAAGTTGGGTTTTTGGGCCAACAACTAGTAGTTCAGTTTTGTTGGCGTTTAGTCGTAAGAAATTATTTGACATCCAATCTGTAAGAGCGATTAAGCAGGATTCAAGATTAGCGAGTTTAGAGCGATCGTCTGGTCTAATTGGTATATAAATTTGGGTATCGTCGGCATAACAGTGGAAGTTAATGCCATATCTACGGAAAATTTCGCCAAGAGGCAGTAAGTAAACTCCAAAGAGTAAGAGACCCAGGACTGATCCCTGCGGTACACCAAACTTCACTGAGGAGAATGTGGACATAATATTTTTATATGAGACACAGTGTGTCCTATCAGACAAATATGACTTTAGCCAGGATAGGGCAGTGCCCCGGATACCTACGTAGTTAGATAAGCGGTCTAGGAGGATCTTATGATCGATTGTATCGAAGGCTGCGCTTAAGTCTAATAAAATGAGAAGAGAGGAGAAATTAGAGTCGGACGCGAGGAGAAGGTCATTGGTTACTTTTGTAAGAGCAGTTTCAGTACTATGGAGTGATCTAAAACCAGATTGAAAGGGATCGAGAAGTTTATTATGCGAGAGGTAGTCAGTTAATTGTGTCGAGACTACTTTTTCAAGAACTTTAGAGAGGAAGGGGAGATTTGAGATTGGCCTGAAGTTGTTAAGAACCTCAGAATCAAGGTTTGGCTTTTTAAGTAGAGGTTTGATTACAGCAGATTTGAAGGAGGCAGGGACAATGCCAGAGGAGAGGGAGCTATTGATAATGTTAAGTAAGGGGGGGCCTAGTATTGGAAGGAGTTCCTTAATCAACTTTGCAGGGAGAGGGTCGAATAAACAGGTTATTGCGAAGGCTATTGCACTTAGATTGAAGCCAGGTGTGCAGACTGAGAATGCGACTGAACCTCGCAGCAGAGCGGCCAAGCGTGGGGATCGGACCGGATATAAAGATGGACTTTCCACAACTGCTCAGTAGGGCAAAAAGACGGATAAATCGAGGAGAGTGGGGACGGTGGCTCCGGGGAAACAGTGGGTTATGGCATTTACAAAGCGGAATCGTTTAATAATAGAATCACCGACTATCAGAGTGGTGGGGGGGAAGAGGGGGGGGCGGCGAGACTGACTGAGGGGGTTGTTGTGGAGGAGGGGTATTCGAGGGGGGGGGGCAGGAGGGTGCTCAGCGGCGGACTTTAGCGTTTGACTTTGGGATGAAGATTGGACTGCAGACCGAACCAGAGGAGGATTCAGACATGGGGTGGAATGAATGCGACCAGTGCGTTGTGGAGGGGTGTATAGTTTTGAATGGCTGATCGCAGAGGAGACAGAGGGAGGTGTAGGCAGGGGGGCGAGATGGCCGGGGAGAGGGGGGAATTGACGCATGTCGAGGACAGATAATTTATTATTAGTGGGCATATGAAGGACACCAGAAGGGGGGCGGGGGAGGAGTTTCCCACCGTGTCTGCCCCTACCTGCCGTAGTCCAGAGGTCCAATTGGACGGGGCCGGGGGTCGAGGAAGCCTGGGCTCTCGGTTTAGCTCCTTGTAGAGTCCAGGGGTCAGTGAAGCGGGCAGCAGCAGCTGTTAGATAACAGTGCAGTCAGAGCTGAGTTCATGCTCACAGCAATTGTGTCTTAACTGACTAAACAGACATATGTTCCGGTTGCAGAAACTGCACTACTTTGTTTTATTTTCGGTCAGACTTCCATGATTTGATCCTTGTATTGAGGGTTGACAGACATCATTGACTTGTATTATCATGCAGTGAGTGTGTTTACACGTGAGTAAACAGGATACTGGAGAACAATAATTTCTCTGCTATGTAGACCTAAGGTTAACCAGGTTTCCAGCCTATGGTTAACTGTAGGCTTACATGGCAGAGAAATTGGTGTTCTCCAGTATCCTGTTTACTCACATGGATGTAAACAATGATTTCTGTAAAACCTCTCATTTCTCAAAGAATCAGGATAAATGATGGTTTTTATATTGATCACTCTCCACACAGCATAACATTGCAGACGCTTTCATCCAAAGCGACTTACAACATGCATCTTTACAATCACTACAATAATCTTATGACTGTTATTGAGTTCGGTAGTCTGTTTATTTCACTGAGCTAGGTGTGCTAAATGTTTTGGGATTAAAGTAGGCCTACAATTTGACATCAAGACGTAAGCTGAACTGTTTGTTTTGTATTGTACAGGACTGGACTGGGGAGCTGCAACCTGTTTGCCTGATTCTCATCATTGCCATCGGATGTTTTTCTTCACTTCGTTCTACCTAAATTCAAGTCCAATTTTACTTACATGCTGCTGGAATGTAGTTCCTGTCTGTCCCCATGTAGCCTAATGCTAGTTCCTTGGTCTCTGTTTTACCTTTTAATAGTAATTGCAATGGATTTCTATTTTTTTATAGTTACAATAAATACCATATTATTTAAATGTTTCAATGTTGTTGTTTTACCATTTTAATTGTGAATAACTGCAGGGACACAAACTCATGTTATGGAGAGTGAAAAATGTGACATACACAAAACCACCCAGAAATCAAGTTTAGTGGCCTATTTTGGGGTCACCTATGCAAACTAGTCGCTATTTTACATGTGCAGGGGGAGGGCAGAGAGTAAATAATCTAAATGTCAGTTAGGGATTTTCTTTTTAATTTTATATCATATTTTACCCCACCTAAAAAAATTGAGTCCCTTAACTGTACACACAATGTTGATGTTCATGAGTGAAATATATCTTTCCAGTCTATACAATAAGCTTTTCTTAGTTATTTGCTTGCATGTGGATGTTTATGAGCACAGCCACACATTACAGTACATGAACAATTGAAAATACAAGGGGGGGGGGGGGGGGTATCTAATGGCAGAGATTTTATTTGGGCACAATAAATTGCAAAGTTATTTATGCCTGTAAACACTCCCATCATTCAATATATTTTAGTAGCCTACTTGAAAAGCCATTACAAAAGTAAAAAAAAAAAAAGAAGGGTTTGAGCAGCATCATCATTGCTGCATGGCAGTGATGTCACTTGCTTATATAGATGATTTATGACATGGTAAATGGACTGCATTTATATAGCGCTTTTATCCAAAGCGCTTTACAATGTGCCTACATTCACCCATTCACACACCGAAGGCGGCCAGCTGCCACGCAGGGTGCTGGCACAGCCATCGGGAGCAATTCGGGGTTCAGTGTCTTGCCCAAGGACACTTCGACATGCGGACTGGAGGAGCCGGGGATCGAACCACCAACCTTTTTTGATTCGTGGACAACCCGCTCTACCTCCTGAGCCACAGCCGCCCCATAAGATGATTCTGCTCTTATGGCATCACTGACATCATCAGTAGAGCTATTTTTAGAATGTAACAGAGCTGGTGTCATTCTTCAGGATGGCATGGACAAACGGTTATTCACAACCATATTGTGTTTCAAGCTTAATCTTTTCTCCTAAATGTGTAGCTGTGATCCATCACCTTGTTTTACTGCATCTATATGCCCTGTTTTTGCACTGTTATACTGTTATTTGCACTATGTTGTAACGGAGCCTACAGCACAAGAATTTCACATGTGATACTTGTACTACGGAGTGACAATAAAAATCTTGAATCTTGAATCATCAGTGCATCTTCATGGTTTGGTCACGCTGACAGTGGAACAGTTGTCTGGTCAGCCTCTGCATCACTGTGTCTGTCATTTGCTAAAACATAAGAAGACAACCAGTTTAGCATAAAACATACCCAGACTATCTCACAAGTTAGTTAACACACCAAGCTAATATCTCAAATGATTTTCAATAGCAACGCCTGTAGTGGTCATTTTAATCATATTGCATTGGTCTCAAATTTTACAAATGCCCTGTGCTATTTTATTATTAGTGATCAATATCACAGAGACATGGGAGGATTTAAGCCAGTTTGCTCGACCAGCTTTAGCAAAGCAGGCATAATGGAGGGTATACACAGTTTATTCACCTATTTTCAGATCAACTGTATCAATCAATGACTGAGTGAAACAAGTTGGGTAAACTACTCACATTGGATAGTTTACCCACCTCTGTATTTAATACCACTACACCCCTGTCACATAACGTTTTAGGACTTGCTCAGCTGACTACTATTACTGTAAACGCTACATAGCCAGCTGTGAGCTAGCTGTGAGCTAGCTTACGTTAGCAACCAAAGTCACAGCACCTTGGTAATTCAGATTATGCTATGTGCTGTAGCTTGCTAACCCAGCTAGTTACTGTAGGTAGCTGTTGGTGGTGAGAGTAGAGTGAGCATGTCCAAAAAGATCGTTTTAATAAACGAGAGAGTGGAGTTTACAATCTGTGGTTAAACAAAGCTAACTAGCGTTAGCGGTCTCTACCTACGTTACGTCAGTGACGATGGCTAAAACCTATAAGCAACTTACATGTTGATGTCCTGATGAGACGTCGCCGTTTCTTATGTACTGGAAGCGTGGGCTGAAAGTGTGTTATCACTTTGTGGACGTTAAAAGAGGACGACTGAAGGTGTTTATCAGTGTGTTCTGCCATTGTCAAGCCAGAGTTCGCCTCACGTTAGACTGCCCCCAGCCCCTGACGCAGCCTATGACGTAGCGGTGCTTTCATCTGATCCAGGACAGAAGTGGAGCCACTGAAGCACCCGTTTCCAGCGCCGAGAGCCAGAGTTTAGGCTGTCGAAACACAAAGAACTGGTTCAAAATTAGGCTCTGGCCCAGAACCGACCCTGAAACTAGGTCGGTGGAAAAGGGGTATGATAGTCTATCAGTGAGCTGGATGCAATCCTACCTGGAGGGGAGAGAACAGATGGTGGAGGTAAACGGTACTCTATCCCCCCCCCCCCTCACAGTGAGCTGTGGTGTTCCACAAGGAAGCATACTAGGACCGCTACTGTTCCTAATTTATGCAAATGACATGTCGTCAGCTTGTGACTGCAACTTGTTCTTGTTCGCGGACGACTCAGCCCTGCTGGTCTCTGACAAGAACAAGTTACAGGTTGAAAAAACCCTCAGCTCAGAACTCGGCAGAATCTGCACCTGGCTCGCTGATAACAAGCTATCATTAGACCTGGGTAAAACAGAGTCCATTCTCTTCGGATCAAATAACAAACTCAGCAAGACAGACGGCTTCTCAGTTACAGTGGGTGACAATATTGTCACAAGGAAAGATGAAATTAAATACCTGGGTTCCATCCTAGAGGCAAATCTTTCCTGTGACAAAATGGCATCCAATGTAATCAAAAAAGTCAACCAACGAACTAGATTCTTGTACCGGATCTCCTCTCTGGTAAACAAGAATACCCTGAAGACTCTGGCAGGAGCACTCATTCAAGGGTACTACGACTATGCTTGCACCTCATGGTACCAAAGCACCTCAAAGGCGCTAAAAACAAGATTACAAACATCACAAAACAAACTGGTCAGACTACTACTTGACCTTACTCCTAGAACCCACCTCACCCCTGCCCACTTTGACTACCTAGGATGGCTTAGAGTAGACGACAGAGTACAGCAACTTGCAATGGGCCTGGTCTACAAGATACACTAGAAATACTTCCCAAAGGTCAGTGAGTACCACGCCCACAACACCAGAGGGAGTTCCACAAATCATGTGCAACCCAGATTCGGCACAAGCAAGGGACTAAACACATTTCGCAATTATGCCACAACAATGTGGAACGCTCTACCCACAGCCGTAAAAAGATGTGAATCCCTACCCACATTCAAAACCGCTCTTAAAGAGCACCTACGGGAGGCTGCAATTCAAAACTGGCCACCGTAAATGTCCAAACCCAAACCCCCCCCACCCCCACCCTCTCCTAATAGACACCGTAAATGTACAAACCCAAACACCCCCCCCCCCCCCCCCCACCCTCTCCTAATAGACAGTCTCCTCCCCACCGTATGTATATTTTTTCTCCCACCCACCCACCCCCTCCTAATGTACAGTCTCCTCCCCATCATATGTATATATTCTCTGTTAGGATCTATGGGTAACAGTACTGTATATTTGCATATCGTATATGTCACAAATGTAACAGTACTATATACCTGTATGTCATGTATGTCCCTATGCCATAAATGTCATGATGTCATGTATGTTGTGTATGTCATAAATGTCACAATGAATTGAAAATGGGGGACCCTGATGTAAACAAGACAAACGTCTTTCTCTGGTCTGCATGCCCTTAACAATTGTGTGTATTGAGCTGTACTGTATTGTACCCATTCTGCAATCTGTTAAATAAAGTTTTCATTCATTCATTCATTCATTCAGTCATTCATTCATTCATTCATTCATTCAACAATGACAACAGAAATTACATTGTTTAAGTCAGATATAGCATGAAAGGAGGAGCTGGGGAGGAGGTGCAAACGGCTTGCAGAGGAAGCAGCAATGCCAGGCAAAGTAAAGCAGGTTTAAATAGGGCGCCCCTGTTTGAGTTGAGCCAATTGCATCAGTTGAGCCGATGTGGGCTGGGTTTGAGATCAGCTCCTAATCAGCTGTGGGCTATGGGTTTAAGCTGGGCTTGACATTATGTGGCCTGCCTGAACTACCGCCCTGCTCAATTTGTAGAAAAGCTTTGTCCAGTTTGTATAAACATATCACACAATGTATTTGTCTATAGGTGGATTATGAGGAAGCATTTTGGGGCCTATGTTCTTTCTGATATACATGAACGACATGCAATCGGCAAGCAACTGCAATTTATTCTTATTCGCAGATGACTCTGCTCTCCTATTCTCACACCGGGACAAATTGCTGGTTGAAACCGTCCTTAGCGCCGAACTAGAGAAAATTGGCACCTGGCTATCTGATAACAAACTATCTCTACACCTCGGCAAAACAGAATCAATTCTGTTTGGGTCAAGTGCCAATCTCAAAAAATCTCCTGGCTTCTCAATTAATGTAGGTGCAAATAAAATCAAAAATAAAGACGAGGTCACATACCTGGGGTGCATCCTGGACAATAAACTCTCTGGTGAGAAAATGGCTCTAAACGTGATTTCTAAAGTCAACCAAAAAACAAAGTTCCTAGCAAGAATATCATCATTTATCAACAGAGAGGCTATGAAAGTGCTAGCAGGTGCACTCATCCAGTGCCATTTTGATTACGCCTGTATCTCCTGGTACTTAAACACCACCAAAGCACTTAAAATCAAACTCCAGACCTCCCAGAACAAATTAGTCCGGTTGCTCCTCAATCTCCACCCCATGACTCATCTCCTCCCCGAGCACTTCTCTGGTCTTAGATGGCTCAGGGTGGAAGATCGAGTCTCACACATTAAAATGTGTATGGTGCGCAAGATCAAAAACAGGACAGTCCCAAACTACTTATTGGGCTACTTCTCCAATGTCTGTGAAGTACACAGGTACTCCACCAGGGGGAGCTCCACGGATTTGGTTCCTATTAAATTCAGAACCAACATGGGGAAAAATTCATTCTTATACTCTGCCGCCGTTCAATGGAATGCTCTACCATCAGCACTGAAAGAAATAGATTCCTTGACAAATTTTAAAAATGCTTTAAAAAAATGGTTTTATACAAAATGGTCTTAGATTGACCTTTTATTAATCTTAAAATGCTTTAAAAATGGTCTTATACAAAATGGTCTTAGAGTGACCTTTTATAGGTGCCCCCCATTAGGTTAGATTGGGTTGTATTGTTATCTGTTTATGTGTGTGAATGTACGTATTGTTTTCCTTATGTTACGTATTTTATTAGGATTTGTTGGGTTTATTTTAATTGCACAAATTGTCTTTTATTTTATTTTATGCTTATTTTTTATTGATTATTCTATGTGCCCTACTTCCCCATATTATCCTTCCCCCTGCGTGGCAGGCACACCCACGCGTTACCCGCAGACTCCGACAAGTGCTTAATGCACTCATACTGTTATACACTTACACACACTCAGGCATACACACAACAGTGCACTTTTTATCACAGTCATCTTAAGGACCGCAATGGAAACAAGCTGTTAGCTTTATTGCGTTTTTTTATCCTTTTGATAATGGTGGGCCTGTGCATGTATATACTGTATGTATACACTGTTTGTTCATTATCAATAAAGAACTCAATCAAACTCAATCAATCAATCAATGAGACAAAGGCCCCTGCTGGGCACAGATACAACCCAGCTCCTGTGCTGCACAACAGGACATGTGTGGAACAAGTGCAGGTGTGTATATGCAGAGACAATCTCACATATTTTCACCTGAATCTCAACTCAGGATTTACAGCTCAGAATCAACACATCAAATCCACCAGCATGTTAGAAAAAAAACACTTATCTAAAGATAATTCTTAATATGTTTACGTCACTTCTAACAACTGAATGCCCTCATTGCATGTGATATTGCTATGCCTATTATGTATTTTCTTTTGTTATTGCACTTATGGGAGAGAAAACTAAATAATCAATTACAAAGGAATACCAGTTGCAAAGAGGTTTTTTTAATGCATAAATGTTTTATGTGCAAAGTAGAGTTGAGAGAGAGAGAGAGAGAGAGAGAGAGAGAGAGAGATTTTTATTGTCACTCCGTAGTACAAGTATCATGTGTGAAATTCTTGTGCTGTGGACTCCGTTTACAACATAGTACAAATATAACAGGGCATATGAGTGCAAAAACAACAAGACATGTGCACATAGGTGCACATGTCTTTAAACATTTTAAATTCGACGTATTTGACGTACAGGTGCAAATAGCATATACCTAATTAAACATACAATTAGACATTAGACATACATAATGGTAGCAGCTACAGTGCGGTACAGTACAGCTACTACACTATTTGTGTATGTTAGAGAGAGAGCATTCATATCAGTGCCAATAGTCAAACAAGATGTGTTCCCTCTCTGGACACAAACACCAGGAATTCACATCACAGAAAAAAATATATAACTTATAAGTAACGTATTACATCACATTACATTTGTCTCTAATGAGTAGTGTAAGGCATTACAGTCCCTAAATCCAGTAATCACATTACAGTTACTATTCAAACACTTATGGCCAGTGTTGGCGGTTGTTACTCAAAAAAAGTAATATATTACACATTACACATTACTTTGAAAAAGTAATGCCTTACTTTACTTAATTACTCCCTGGAGAAAGTAATTTGTTACACTACTCGTTACATTACTTTTGCATTACTCTGCAACATCGCCTGAGATGCATTGTCACATAATTGCCAGTTAACAATATAACATGAAAGCTTACATATTCCCATATCAGCACAAATCCCTGTCCGAATGACATACACAAGATGTCACTCCTCCCTGTCCCTCCAGCCCATCCAATCTAGTTGTTGTGTTATGTAATCGAGAGCATGAAATAGCACGCACGTTTGGGTTTTTCCCCCATAATCCTGCAGATTCAACCCTGATCCTGCAGATAATTGAAGAATTTATGTAATTGCAAGTAATGCCATAAGTGTTTAAATAGTAACTGTAATGTGATTACTGGATTTAGGGACTGTAATGCCTTACACTACTCGTTACAGACAAATGTAATGTGATTACAGTAATGCGTTACTTTGTAATGCGTTACCCCCAACACTGCTTATGTCAGGACATTTCAGAACTGAACTGACAACTAACTTAAATTGATTGGACTGAAACACATTTAACCACTGTTAATAGGCTACTCCAAGTGGAAAACAGCACCATTTCCCCAGTGATGAGACCATTTAGCACAAAACCCTTCTCCAAAGTCTGTGTTATTTTCCTATCCTAATTCAGGAATGTTGAGTTATACAATTGTGCAATAGAGCTTGTGCTGAGACAGGTTCTCAATAAAATAAATCTCATCATCTCTCATCATTTGATCTGAAAGGCTTAAAACCATCTTTGTGGATGGAAGTGCAGACTGCCCTGGTAGTTTCTACACTCATGCATGTTAGTGAAAGTACTACGGTGGCCCTGAAGTGCAAATCACAACCGCAAATCAGAAAACACAACGACAAATAAGAAAACACAACGACAAATCAGAAAACACAACGACAAATTAAAAAACACAACGACAAATAAGAAAACACAACGACAAATAAGAAAACACAACAACATATTACTAAACACAACGACAAATAAAAAAACATGACAAATCAGAAAACACAACGACATTAACCAAACCACAACGACATTAACCAAACCACAACGACATAAACTAAAACACAACAACATTAACCAAAACACAACCACATTAACCAAACCGCAACCACATTAACCAAACCGCAACCACATTAACCAAACCGCAACCACATTAACCAAACCGCAAGCACATTAACCAAACCGCAACGACATTAACCAAACTGCAACGACATTAACCAAACCGCAACCACATTAACCAAACCACAACCACATTAACCAAACCACAAACACATTAACCAAACCACAAACACATTAACCAAACTTTTTTTTTTTTTTCTTTACTTTTTTTTATTATTAATATTATTATTATTATTATTTTTTTTTTTTTTTTTTAGACTTTTCATTTACAACTGTAAGGCAATCATCACAAGTGTATACAACTTCGACAAGCGCTTGTGGGCGCTTTCGATCTCCACTGGACAGCCCCATGTTCGATCCCCACGAGGGGGTCTCGTCAGCCCAGGGCGAGCTAAGTTTTAATTATCACCTAAGACTTTAATGTTCAATGTTGTTTTGTTAACATGTCCTTGTCTTAGTCGATTATTGATTTGTTGTTTTGTTTGTTGATTTGTTTATTTGTTGGTTTGGTTAATTGTTTATTTGTTTATTTGCTTATTCGTTTCCTACTGCTCATGTCGTCCTAGCAGGAGCTCATTTAGAGGCAACGCTGGTAGCTAGAGGGGCTCTCTGCCTCCCATTATTAGTGAACGTGGGTTAGTGCCGGCCCATAGTTTGGAGTGGTCCTGTTTAATTTGTGTGCAGTGGTTTGCTGTGCTCCTTGTTGATTGCCATACCCTTTTGATACTGTTTTATTAGTGTGCAGTGGTTTGCTGTGCTCCTTGTTGATGGCCCTACATTTTTATACTGTTCTATAGTGTGCAGTGGGTTGCCGTGCTTTTTACTGTGTGCAGTGTTCTGATAAGCTGTGCCATCCTGATCCACGTGCAGTACTGGCTATTGGGAGGAAGGGGGGCCGCTGGGCTTACTGGGAGTTGACCTCTGGGTGGGGACTTTTGCTGGGGTGTTTTAATGAATTAGTGTCTTAATAAAATCTATATGATTGTACCGTTATCTGTTTCCAGTTGCATTCTCTTCATCTGACACCGGACCAGACCGGGGGAAAAAAAAAGTGGTGGCAGCATTTTGCTATCTTTACAAACTTAACAAACCAGTGTTATTACAATAGTATTGTTTTTGGTGTAATATTAGAAGACAAAAAATTGGACCTAATGATCAATGTGTTACTAATCTTAGCTAAATTCTTTATTCATAAGGCCAAATTTATCAAAACTGCACCCATCTTTACCTGCTACTTTAATGAAACCCAACTCTACATGAAGTCCCTGAAATTAATTAAATCAAATTTTGCCAAAGACCTCTATTTATCTTTAATAAGTCTCTAGCCATCTTATGTTTTATTTATTTTAAATTGTATTTTCATTTTTTTATTTTTGTGTTTCGCCCTGTCTGTCCTGTATTGTGTGAATGTGCTGCCATGTGTCTGTTCATGCTTGTCGAAGTTGTATACACTTGTGATGATTGCCTTACAGTTGTAAATGAAAAGTCTAAAAAAAAAAAAAAAGTTTGGTTAATGTGTTTGTGGTTTGGTTAATGTGGTTGTGGTTTGGTTAATGTCGTTGCGGTTTGGTTAATGTCGTTGCGGTTTGGTTAATGTGGTTGCGGTTTGGTTAATGTGGTTGCGGTTTGGTTAATGTGGTTGCGGTTTGGTTAATGTGGTTGCGGTTTGGTTAATGTCGTTGCGGTTTGGTTAATGTTGTTGCGGTTTGGTTAACTCATTCAGGGCCAGTTTAGGACTGCCAATATTTAGCACAGGCCAAAGATTTTCATAATTGTTGGTCATCTTTCAAGACCCACAGTAAATTATCTATTAGCACCAGAGTGATTTGCAATACCTCAAAATGAAGATGTACGTCTCTGGGTTCACCAGGAAAAAAAAAGTTAGCTTTTAGCATGTTCTGTACTCTACTTATATCCATTTATATACACCCTGTTTTCACCCAAAATGTCTCTCTCTCAGATGACAAACAGGAGCAAATGCAATTTCTGTAAAATATACATTCTCAAGCAGAACTCGCTCTCAATTCTTTTATTTTGAACTGTATTGACATCAGACATGTAAATACTATTCGTTATGACACAAATGAAAATAAATAAATATATATATATATATATATATATACACATGAAGTGCTTTTTTTTTACATTCAACAATACTGCAGTGTGAGTGAGTGTGCAGACAGACACACAGACAGACAGACAGACAGAGAGACAGACAGACAGACACACCGACAGACAGACAGACAAACAGACAGACAGACAGACAGACAGACAGACAGACAGACAGACAGACAGACAGACACACACACACACACACACACACACAGACACACACACACACGATCCCCCTTCGTTGCGTGATTTCTAACCCCACATAGGATAAGCAATAACCACGCCCTGTGGCGCCGGGATTGGCCAGGAGCAACAGTGGAGCAGAGACACTACACTGGAGGGCACGCAGTCCAGCGATTTCATGAAGCTCTTGAGAACGGGCAGCGGGCTTCTGCCTGCGTGCCTAGCTGTTCGTGTGCTGCTCGTCCATGTCTCCCCCTGTCATATTCTTCCTGCTATCGTTGCCGTTTTCCCCTCGGCTATTCAACACGTCCTCACCGCCCTCTGATCACTGCTGATCGATCATTTCCTCATTCCTCCGATGATCAAACGCATCTGTGGATTACTTTCTCCGGTTTTCTCCGGCTGGCACACAGGAAGGCTGGCACACAGAAAAGCGACCAGCTCCTGCAGCGCGCGAGGGGCGTTTCAATGGGGTTTCTCCTGTCAGCACAAGGCAAGCTCCTTATCCATTTTCTGATATTCCTCCTGCTCAATTTCAAAACAACAGCTGCGGTATGTGTTTGTTCACGTGTTGTCTTAGATGATAGGGACCTGATACCATGTGACAGGCTGGGGAAGTGTTTTAACTACGCCCTGCAGTAATAAAAACAAAAACACGTCAAACACGTCATTGGCCCTCTGGGCTATTCCTGATAAGACGTCAAAGACGTCATTGGCCCTGAATGAGTTAATGTGGTTGCGGTTTGGTTAATGTGGTTGCGGTTTGGTTAATGTGGTTGTTTTGGTTAATGTCGTTGTGTTTTGGTTAATGTCGTTGTGTTTTGGTTAATGTCGTTGTGGTTTGGTTAATGTCGTTGTGGTTTGGTTAATGTCGTTGTGTTTTCTGATTTGTCGTGTTTTTTTATTTGTCGTTGTGTTTAGTAATATGTTGTTGTGTTTTCTTATTTGTCATTGTGTTTTCTGATTTGCGGTTGTGATTTGCACTTCAGGGCCACCGTAAAGTACAGACGGTTCACATTTCAGCAAGCTTTTTTTCAGACTCCCATAATAAAGTTACAGTCGAGAAAGCAAACTAAAACTGATCCCTCTGTGCTGTCACATGTCGCTCAGACCTTTCAAGTGTAACAGAGTTATACATCAGTAATATGTAATACACAAATTCTATGTAAATAGTTATAACCTGATATGTTGGGTCAGATTATTTGGAGCTTTTACTTTTAAAAAAAAAATCTTCTTCTTCAAGATAAATAGCTAATGAAAAGGACCCGAGGTTAAAACCACAGCAAAGCACCTCCTTGCCTCGTATGATTGGTATGAATGTAGACATGAATGATGATGGTCGGAGGGGCCGTTGAGCGCCGATGTGTGGCTGCCATGCTTTCGAACCACCGGTACGAATGGTGTGAACGAATAATGATTCTGTGAAGCGCTTTGAGCACTTGGAAAGGCGCTATATAAATCAAATCATTATTATTATTATTATTATTACTTCTGACGGAGTGGACGACAGCCGCATTTGCGCAACAGTGACAACACAAACTGCAGGATTAACATATTTGCTGGGCATATTGCAAATCTTGGTCTATTCTATTTACTTATACTATTTACTTATTTATTCAATGGCAGGATCAAAGCAGAAACATGTAAACGTTCATTCTGAATTTAATTTATTAAATAAATACAGCACTTTGAAATCATGGGTTCAGATTGACTAATTCAATTTACTGAGCTTATCCTCATCAAAATTGAATTCCTCAGATTCTGCACCAACCTGGCACACCTGTAAAAGGCAGAAGCATGTATTTATTCCTAAATTCATTTGTTTGTTCCTTCATTGATTTGTAGGCTACATGACATTTTAATTATTAAAATGAACAAGAACTGCTGAGAGTAAGAAAATGGGGGTGGCGGAAACTGGAGGGGATTCAGTTCCAAATGCCAAAAGGCAAGCTTTGATGTTTTTGGATGTTTGTTCATAGTGATTAGTGGAAAAAGGTGACAGATACCAGCTAGGGCAGACATAAAACCATTCAGAAAGCTGCCTATTTCGGGATGAAAAGGGTGACTCACCTAAAGGTGACTAGGTTGTAACCCTGGTCATCTTAGTTTCAATTAACTAGTTAGCATGTACATAATATCGTGAACACAGCTTCAACTTGAAAATACTATCCTCAGAGCAAGACTAATAGCCTTCATTGTTCACGGTCGTGAATAATTACCTTCCAGGGTCTTTGGGGAAACGATGAAAGGCATGTTGTTTGCTGTCAGAGTTTCTGCAGTTAATTGCCGAACAGAGCTTATTTTTCAACTTTAAATTCTCCTTCCCCGTCATTGTGTCATCTCTTTCTGCATTGTTCTGTTACTGCTGTTGTCTCGAGCCTCGCGAGGGAGGGTGAAAGCGCGGCTCCAATGTCCAGCTGTGACTGTCTTTATAAAACTGTAAACATATCAACCATATACACTTATAAAACTATATTACTGTAAAAACTGCGCTTATCCTCATCAAACATCCATTCCTCCTATTCTGCACCCACGTGGCACACCTCCCGTAAAAGGCAGCGTGTATTTGTAGGGAAATTGGCGAGTTTTAACAAACTGCTTTATAGTGTTTTTACCAGTTCTAATGACCGAGACCGGGTTTGGGATAGGAGGAAAGCCTCAACTATAATTCGGCTGTCTGTAAAAAACTGACTGACAATGAAAACTGACAGAATCCAAACTTAACAAGAAGCTACTAACCTGTAAACAGTTTGCGCAAATGCGGCTGTCGTCCACTCCGTCAGAAGTGCGTTGCTGTGGTTTTAACCTCGGGTCCTTTTCATTAGCTATTTATCTTGAAAAAACGGGGGGAAAAAATGAAAAATTTTACTTAGTTTCCACAATATGGTTGTTGTTTTACATCCCTGCACTACACCACTTCAATCAAGATTTGCAGTACGCCCGGAAAAGATGTGAATCCCCGAAGTTGCAACAGGGGTTGCAAATTAGCCTTGGCTAGAAACCTGTATGCATGACATCTGTTTTGTAGGTCATATGAAATAATGTTCAATGAATGCATTTGTCCCTGCTCAATAAGTTTAGAGTGTTCTCCCATTGAGTTACTGTTTAGAGAGGCTGATTATAGGGGCCAGCGCTGCCGCAGCTGACCACTGCGAGGCGCATTCGGTTTCCAAAAATGGCCGGAGTGACGTCTCTTTCCTTCCACGCTCTTTGCTGACACGCTGGGTGAAAAATGGGCTGAGCACACAAAGCGTCAATGAGATGAGACATTTCGCCCTCTACTGGTGAACAAACTGTTGCACAGTGAACCATTTTGTCCACCCACACGGTAGACCCCGGGTTTGATTCCACATACGTGAAAAATACATGAGCATGAATTTGTTTTGCAGTGGTTCAAACTTCATTGAGTGTGACAGTTTTTTTTTTTCTTGATTAATTTATTTTGGAGTTAAGAGTTTATAAATTATGTATGTGCATGTATCTGATGGGAATATGATCGATATCCCCAAGAGAAAACACTGTGATGTGCCAACATGAAATGCAGTTTGGAGGTTTCTGTGTTAAGGTCAAACTAGGATTTGTTTTCGGTGAGGTTTTTGTGTGGAGTGCGCCCTCTTGTGAAATTTACTGGCTAAAGCACAATGCAGTGTGGATGGTTTACTACATTTGCCTGCTTACTACTAGAAAATGTTGCTAAATCTTTAGATAAAAACCCACCAAAATGATTGTATTTTAACTAATTTTGTACCCCAAGACTATATGAAAAAGTTAATAAATGCATGATTGTTTTCTGATTTGAAGATTTTTCTCAGATTTGACCAGGGAGCAATGATGTCTGCAGGGCTGCTTTTGGACACTTTGGACCGTTTATCAAACAGCACCTCAGGACCTGAAGGTAAGTCATGGGAAGATTATAAAAAAGAAATAATGAAATAGAGGCCACCGACTAGTTGCTGCTGCTCCCACCATTTATTGGTATTACCACAAAGTGTCACATTTTGGGTAAAGCCCTTCCTCAGACATGAAGCAAGTACAGATAAACACCTTTACAGGGCTCACCTGACAGGGGTCACCTGTTCATGTGATACACCATATACAGAGTCAAACGTGTAAGTTAGAAAAAGGAAAACATACAATATATAGACATTCAGGTTATTTATACAAATATAATGCAATGCTACCAAAGTGTAGGCTACAACAGATTTCCATACACAATAGCCAAACAGGTAAACAGGTAAAGGACCTGGGGCCAAATTTATAAAACTCTGTGTGTATTTAGGTGCAGCAATCTGTGTACCACTAAATACAATTTCACCCAAACTCACACTTACAGTACATTATAATTTTTTGCCACTCCACACTAGGGATGCCACGGTGTGAACATTTTCACACCGACTAATAAGCACGTGACGTCACCGGTATTACCGGTTACCCCACCAAAAAAAAAAATCAATAGCCTATCTTTTTTCCTCCCTTCTGTTTAGGGTTAATGTGTCACCATGTGCACAAAATGGCAAATAAAAATAATAATTGCAAAGACATGTAAATATAGTAGCTTAGTGAACATTTATTTAGCCTACACTGATTTATGAATGATATACTTGCAAATCTAGAGCGCAGCAGCGCTTCACTTTACTTTGTTTGATCTTTAGCGCTAGGATCAATCATTAGATCTTCCCGACCCTGTTTCAACAACATGAATGCATAGAAGGTTGTTTTATTTTTTATTTTTTTAATGAAAAACACAACAATAGATACAACAGTGAACAGTGCAATTAGAACCTCTCAAACAATATAGGGTAGGCGGCTATTACAAAACAAAGACCGATGACGGGCAGCACAGCTGCAGACACATCCCGTGATGCTCTATAAAATAAGACAAATAAATGAGCTACACTATCTTAAATAATATATTATATACATTGTAAACAAGTGAAATTAGCAGCAAAAATTGTGGAAACAAAAAAATACAAACTAAAAAATAGGCTATGAAAAAAGCCTTCCACACATGCAGGCAAGCCAGTTTTCAAAACGAATGGTTGCTTTGCTATAACATAAATAAATTGCACCGTTTTAAATGGAGAAATTAAATATAGGCTAATATAATATATATATAATATAATAATAACTATAATAATAATAATAATAACAACAACAATATCGAGGGAACGAGGTGCGGCCTCGCTGCTGAGGTGCGGCACGGCCGCTTTCTTAAAGCAGCTACGAGCAACTTTTTGATGGTTTTTTATTGTTATTAAACAGTATAATTATAATATTGATGCATCACATATTACCTATAATAGTATCTGAGACCAAAACCGTGTGAATTGGAGTTTGCTCTCTTGGTGCTTATAGAGTCTCTGTCTGCTTCATCAATGTTACACCCGGACCGTCTACAACCGGAAGTGAAACGAAACGGTTTACGGCAGCTCCCTGCTTCCGCTGGCTCTGCCTAGCAACGCACCATAAACAAGCGAACGCCAGCTAGCTACAACCAGGGGCTAGCTACTCTCGCGAACACCTCTCGTTGTTATATTCTAACAGTTTGTTTGGAAGTTATTTTGTGGTTATGGCCGAACTGCGAGATCATGATTACGTCGCCAGTGCAAATTACGTGGCCGGTGCAAAGAAAAAAAGGAAGATTATTCCCCGTACCGACCAACAAAGAGAACGCAAGAAGACTCATGATAAAGCACGCGATAAAACACGCATCAACATAGGTCGCGCATTCAGCAGATGGAGAGACTTTCGGGATATGAAGGGTTTCAAAACAGACGGTGAAGTGGCTGTTTTCCTCCTAGACAGGTATGTGATATGTATATTTTATTTCTGAAATACTGTAGAGGACGTATTTACGTTGTATGCTACCATGCGTCGGCTAACTGGAGCTCATTGTTACTGTATTTCAGCTATCGACCAATGCAATCAACACCAAGCTCTAAACGGTTACCCTCTGCTCCAGCTTCCTCTGTCCCCGTTTTGTTATCCAGCATTGGATCAGGCTCTGACCGAGATAGGTATGCTTTTTATTGTAATCTTTAGTATTGTATTGTATTATTACTGTGAGCAGTGTAGGCTATCCCTGCCTCTTTCTCTCTCTCTCTCTCTCTCTCTCACACACACACACACACACACACACACACACACACACACACACACACACATATATGAATTAGGTAGTTTCATGTTTTTTGTGTGTGTATCTTCTTCCATGGAAGTATGAATGGTGGGCCACGCTTTTGCAAATCTTAGATTGTGAATTTTTCTCCACAATAGGGATGCAGATTTTCATATCCCTGGGGTCCAGCAAATTCCAGAAGAACAAGAGCCAGATGTAATCAACGTTTTAGAAGAAAGGTATGCTTCTGAACTGTGTCAATTAGGCTGGACGAACCGATTTGTTCAACTTCAGCCAGTCAGTTCTGAATGTGCTATTTTTTCAGCATGAGGTCCATAAACCTAGATGAGGATCCACAGGACTTTGATGAGCAACAGGCCAACGATCTGATGAACAGCACGTAAGTGCCCATGCTCATATCGGAACCGATTTTCTTGTTATATCAGCTTCCTCATATAGCATTATATTGTTGTTCAATGTTTTTCCATTTAGACTTGATTGGGAAGACGACACCTTCCCTGGGCTGTCCAGACAGGAAGGCGGAGTTGATGATGATGAAGAAGATGATGAAGACTATGTCCCACCAATGTACATAAGGTAAGGGACAAGTAAAAAGCTGCAGCCATGTATAGTAAGGTGTATGTTCTGAAAAAATGGTTTCCTATTGCCATTATTTGGATGCTGTGGTCCATTGTGTTCTCTAGATTCTACCAATTTTCCATGTTGCATTGTGATCCATGTTAGGAAAGCATATTTCACTAGTGTTCAATTCAGAAATGTTGCATTTTGTGTATTAGATTCTGTGGGCAATATTGCTTTCCAAGTGAAGTAATGTCCACTTTGTGTTTCACACAGACCAGGTGGGGCACTGCCAAATCCTCCTGATCTAGCCGCACTACCCATTGCTGGTGTGGATGAGACTGTGCATGGTGTACTCCAATCAGAGCAGCTAGATGAAGACACTTCAGAGTTGTCCGACCCTGCAACGGTGCTAAGCGAAGCTGACCTCATCGGAAAACGCGCATGCATCGCCTATGAAGAAAATCTGCGACAACTAGCAACATTTCTCCAGCTTCCAATCCAGAGCTGCAAGAAATGCAGCTCTTGTCCACCGTTTGAGATCAAAACAAAAAAAAGGGGAACTGCAATCATCATAAGATGGGTAAGATTGCCGTTTACAACAGATAAAGCTGGAACAGTCCACACCCCAAAACAAGGAATAGTTCTGAAAGCATGACATCTTCTAATTATTAATGAACAAAGCCATGCGCCTTGGCTATTATTACATGAAGGAATTATGTTGTTTTGTTTTTGCTTTATACTCGACAGTTTTGCTCCAATGGCCACATTGTCTGGAAGTGGAACTCCCAACCTCTGCTGAAGTATGGGATGCAGTCTGGAGACTTCATGTTGTCAACGAACATTGTTCTCTCTGGCAACAACTACACCAAGATTGCACTGCTCTTCAAATTTATGGAGATGGGTATGGTGGTGGACTCGACATTCTACAAGATACAAGACGCATACTGCATCTGTGCGATCAAGGATTTCTGGAAGCAGAAGCGGGCAGCAGTCATTGCACAGCTGAAGGACAATGATCGTGTCGTCGTGCTTGGTTAGTTTAGTATCCAGTTTCATAATGCAATATTTTTTTAATTTAGTGTTGAGGTATTCTCCTCTCTACACTAACCAAATTCTTGTTAGTGTAATATGGTGTCACTTTTCTTAGTAAACATGTGATTACTAATTTTCTCAAAATCACAGGTGATAGCAGGATGGACTCACCAGGTAAATATCGGCTTTTTCAATGTTTACTCTCCAATGCAAACCTCCCTCCCTACTACATTACTGCAAGCCCCCACTAATGTTTTTTGTGATTGTTTGAAGGGCACTGTGCACAATACTGCACATACACCACTATAGAACAGGAGTCCAGAGACATCGTCCACATTGTCACCATCGACAAGAGAGAGACAAACAGAAACTCAGTGGTGATGGAGAAGGAAGGCTTAATCAGGACTATGGATGCCCTGCTGCAGGAAATCGCAGTGAAAGAAGTGGTGACAGATGCACACCCGCAGATCACATTACTACTAGGTAAGTACTGTACATGCCCAGAACAACCGCTATCTGTGATATCTACTCTTTTACATCAAGCAAACACCTTGTTTTTTTCTCTTACAGATCCGACGCGTGGGAAATACAAAGAGTGGGGGCTTCAACACTCTCTGGACATTTGGCATGCATCAAAAAACCTGCGCAAGAAATTGCATGCTGTATGTTTTGAATTCTTACTTTTCAAATGATAATCAACAAACAAATAGTGAATCTGGCTACTATAAATCTGTTACCAAAAAGACAGCATTTACAATCTGCTTTTACTGTCTCACTTAGACTGGTGCTATCAAACAAAACTCTGCAATCCTTCCGTGGATCAAACACATCGTCAACCACTTCTGGTACTGCTGTAAACACGCTGGGGCAGTGGAGAGATTCAAAGTATGAATTTGTGATACTCACCCATGGCTAATGCAATTATTATGGATTTATTAGTTAGTGTACAGTTTACTAGTTCGTTCTCATCTCGCAAATTGTTGTCCGTGTTGGAATGTAATATGTGATCTCTTCCCCTTAGATGATGTGGCAAGGTGTTCTGATGCACGTTAGGAACAAGCACCAGTGGTCTCATTGGAGCTGTGACCATGACCCACTCGATGAGGGAAGCAGAGATAAGCCATGGATGGTGCAAGGTACAATGACAGGTTACATGCTGACGTTTTGATATCTACAGTATGTCTGGGAGTCTGTGTTATACTCCCGCTAGCTCCTGTCTCATGACACCTTCTGACCTCTGACCTTATTGTAGCACACGCCTCCTAATACTGCTGGTAGTGGAGGGAGTGCAGTAATTGTTATAGTTAGTAAAGACTACCAATAATACTGGACCAGAATCAGAAGATACCAGATACGAACAGGAGACAGAAAAGTGACTATTTGCAACATCAATGACCACACGAGACAAGGAGTTAGAACTGTATGAACTGGTACCTTGTATTTATATAAAAAACATTAAAGGAATGAAAGGAATGAAATAAAATAAAAACCATAAATTCAGTTTTCAGTGAATAACAAAAATATCTCAGTTCAGTTATTTAACAAAGCTTTCTTTTGTCACTCTTGTTTTAGCTTTTAACCACTGAGTTCTTTCAACTATTTTTCCCAGCTAGGTTATTTTCGGACCGGGTGCACCCTAATATGGTAAGTACTGTAATTCTGTATCAATCTCTATTTGAATATTTCAGGTAATCCAAGGATCCAAGGTAAGTATAAATATTAACACTGTAACAGTTCAATATTTTCACCTTTCAATTCAAATCAATCGTTCAATAGTTCAAGAATACCCCAATATCAAATATAATCGAATGCACAGAAATGATCCTATGAATACTCAGTCCATTCACTCGAACTAGTGATGTTTACTGCTCAGTCCTTCCATAGGCACGGGGGGTGTTTAGAGAAGAATGAAGAAGGTAAGTGTCTTTCCAAGTCAAGTCAAAGAGAGGTAAGTCAAAGTCTGGGATTTGGGCTGTGCAAGGGGGAAGTTGAGCGTACGAGTAGGCTGGCGTTGTGTGATTATGATTGTTCGTCCTACCGCCGTGGCAGGAGAGGGGTAAGGTTGGCAGTTCTGGGCTCTGGGTTCTACTCAGGGACCTTCAGGAATCCAGGAATCATCAATCCAGGAATCCAGGAATCATCAATCCAGGGGTCTCATCTGGGTTGGGGTTGGCTCGCCATCGAACTTCGAATCGACTCAAAAAACCTGACCTGCAGTCATTGACATGGCCAGAATTGTTCGATCAATCAAATGTCTTTCAATCCTTTTTCTGATCAGGAATTAATCATTCTTTTAACTTCACCAAAACATGTATAAATTATAATGTAAATTGTATATTCAACACATTTTAAATAACCTTTACAGCAATTGAATTCCTGAGCAAAATGAAATAAAGTGTCTTTTTAGCTTAATATTAATGTAATTATTTTTTACAGTGCAACAAATAAATGCTAAATGAATTGCATCATCTTTTACAGTGCAACAAATAAATGCTAAATGAATTGCATCATCTTTCACAGTGCAATAAATAAAATACTTGACAAAACATGACTCATGTTGCTTCTAGACTAGTAAACAGTGTAGCAGCTTGAAAGCAGCTTAAAATATTGAGCAATAAAACACTCCACATAACGTTTTCATACTCTTCTCAGTTGAGTTGTCAACCAGCTTGACTTTAGTTAAGCTAAACAGTCAGCTAATTGCACTGTAGTGTTCATCATTCAATGCTAATGTTGTTAGCTCCAGGCCTAGTGACTTGAAACTCGCTAGCTTAGCCTGCCCCTCATGGCGCAGCATTAATTATTTATTTCTTCCGTGACTCACCAATTCGGGAGTTCCTCTGTTTTGTTCGGTCGGTTTCGGTGAGCAAGGCTTCTCACACAGGCATCTACAAGCTTACAACAAAGTACAGGCTGTTACCATTCTGATTTGACAACTTTAGATTGTGTTTTCTACGTTTTATCTGTGTTGCATTTTTACCGTTCAGCAGCACAGGTCCTCTCTCCACTGCGTCTCCCAGCGTTTGACTAACGTAAAATCTAGCTTGTCAACAGTGCTAGGATCGGCGCTCTGATTGGCTAAGGCACTTCCTGGGTTTTGTTAACTCTTTGTGACCTGGTTCAGACAGGCATGAGAGAGAATAATGTACTGCTGTTTTATCATTTCAATTGTATTGTACATGTGACTTTTCTATTTAAGGATTAGACTGTTTTTATATCTCATTTGTGACCTGGGTTACACCCTCCCCTCTTGAACCCATGCACGTCCCGTTGCATGCACAACTAGGCTGTGTAGTCACTACAGGGGGTGGTTGACCAGAGTCTGAGTCAGGACCATTAATCTCACTTAAAACATCAGTATAGGCTACACTTAGACCTTGAAAAAGTGCTTGTACTATAGAAATTAAAGGGTTGCCTATCTGAGGATAATGAAATTTCTTGGGCCTCTCTCTGTGTCTTTGTGATCGTCTGAGAAAGCTTTCAGCTTCCTGATTGTCATTATCAATTTGATTGTCTGATACGTCATTGGTCGTGTCTGTATTAACATTTGTGTTTTCTCTGATTTCCATCTCATCAGATGCACTGCTTGGTCCTGGACGTTCCTCTTCGCCTCCTGGCACATCAGATGTGTGACATGGCTCATCAGGAGTGTGCAGGATATCAACAGGTTCACAAGGTGCTTTAGATAGACTTGCATTTTCAGGTTCTGCTGAGACATTTCCTCCATCAGGTGAGTTTCCTGGAGGTAAGTGATCAGCAGGAGTGTCTTTTCCCTTTGTATTTATCTCATCTAGGTCTTCTGCATCAGCAGGATTTGTCACGTCCTGTTCCTCAGTATCCGGGATTGCAGGTGAGTGAGTTTCATCAACTGACTGATGGACTGAAGTAGATTCCAGTAGGAAATCAGGATTTGTCTTTGTAGTTCCTTCTATCTGAGTGTTTGGATGGTCGTGGACAGCGGTGAATCTAGTGGTGCTTTGAGAAGGGGATTCATGGAACCAGTGGACTACACCGTCATCCTCCAGATCACTTGAATCAGCAACCTCAGTTTCACTGACACCTGCTGTCTGACGTGTTCTCGGCCTTCGGACAGGTTTGGGCTGAGGAGGCTCTTCCTCTTCTGTCATTGGAAGAAAACTACATGGAAGGAGGAGATCACGATGCAGTGTACGTGTGGGACCCTCTCTATTTTCTGGCTTAACAGTATAGACCGGGAGGTCTCCAGCACGTTTGACTACAATATGGACATCGGCTTCCCACTTATCTGCAAGTTTGTGCTTGCCACGTAGTCGTACATTCCTTACTAAGACTCTGTCTCCAATTTCAAGACTTGAAGCTGTCACTTTACTATCAAATCTAGTCTTATTTCTTTCGGCTACTTTCTGGGAGTTTCGAAAAGCCAATTTATAGCTCTCTTCTAACCGAGATCTAAGGTCTTGTACGTACTGGGAATGAGATTTTTGCTGATCTCCCTTCAAGGGCAATCCATAAGCTAGGTCGACAGGCAGTCTGGGTTTACGCCCGAACATTAACTCATAGGGAGTGAACCCTGTTACCTCATTACGTGTACAATTGTAGGCATGTACTAAGGGTTTTACAAACTCTTTCCAATGTGACTTTTGTTTATTCTCCAACGTTCCTAACATGCCTAACAAAGTTCTGTTAAATCTTTCGACAGGGTTACCCCGCGGGTGGTACGGAGTTGTTCTGATTTTGCGAATACCTGCGACTTCACATAGCTCCTTGATCAATCTGGATTCAAAATCAGGCCCTTGGTCGCTGTGCAGCCGCTCAGGTATGCCATAACAGACTATAAAGTTATCCCACAAACACTTAGCAACTGTTCTCGCTTTCTGATTGGGTGTGGGAATCGCGATCGCAAACTTAGTGAAGTGGTCGGTCAGTACTAGGATATCTTTCGTGTTGCTGCTATCGGGCTCGATCGACAAGAAATCCATGCATACTAATTCTAAGGGTCTTGTAGTCTTTATGGTTACCAGGGGTGCTGCTCTTTCAGGAAGGCTTTTTCTGCGTGTACAGCGGTCACAGGTTTTAACTTTACGCTCTACATCTGCAGATAGTCTCGGCCAGTAAAATCTAGTTCTGACAAGATCGAGAGTTCTGTCAATGCCCATATGGCCCATATCATTGTGCAAACTTTGCAGCACTGATGCTCTGAGTACTTCAGGTAGAACTAGCTGGTACGTAACCTGGTCTCCATCTTGTCTTTTTCGGTATAGCACATTGTCATGTAGCTCCAGTCGATTCCATTCCCTGAGCATGAGAGGGAGCTCTGGAAGTTCTTTACGCACAGTTGGAGGTGGTTTCTCTCCCAGTTCCATCTGAGCAATAACCTCTCTGATAGTTGAATCAGCTCTCTGTTTCTCTTTAAGCTCAGAGTGAGAAAGAGAAGGAATGACTGGTAAGCCGTGCTGGTCCTCTGCAATATAGCTCTCTGGGATTGCATCCGCGGAGACTGTAAGGGACTCAACGAGAGCGATACCACAGTTGCTGGAGTCATTTGCAACTACGAGATGACTTTCACAGATTGCTTTGATGGCATCCTGGTTGATTTCTTGGTTTTCTGTGTCAGCTAAGTGACGTTGAGTGAAGCGGGCTATGCGCTCTTGCTCTTTCTTAGACTGGGCATCATTTAGAAGTTCTCCATGTGGCCGTCTGGAGAGGCCATCAGCGTCCAGGTTTTGCTTGCCTGCCCGATACTGGAGTTTAAAAGAGTAGTTGGACAGAGCTGCAAGCCATCTATAACCTGTGGCGTCTAATCTCGCAGTGGTGAGTATGTACGTTAAGGGGTTACTGTCTGTAACAACAGTAAAGTCAACCCCATAAACATAGTCATGGAATTTTTCTGTCACAGACCACTTGAGGGCGAGAAACTCTAATTTATGCGCTGGGTATCGGGACTCGCTTCGTGACAGCCCTCGACTGGCAAAAGCTATGACCCTAAGCTTTCCCTCCTGCTCTTGGTATAATGCTGCCCCGAGGCCAGTAGTACTGGCGTCCGTGTGCAGAATATAAGGCAGCTTGGGATCTGCAAAACCGAGAACAGGGGCTGTGGTCAGTTTCTCAATGATGGTCTCAAACGCTCTCTGACAGTTACATGTCCATCTACTTTCAAAGGGTTTTCTGGGGTCATGATATTGATCTGACTTCACCTTGACTTTGGGACTTTTGCGGAGTGGCGGATATCCACGGGTCAAATCATTAAGTGGTCTGATTATGGCTGCATAATCTTTAATAAAGCGGCGATAATAGCCTGAGAAGCCAAGAAATGATTTCAACTCTTTCAGATTTTTTGGAATTGGCCAGGTTTTTAAGGCTTCAAGTTTTTCAGAATCTGTCTCAACGCCATTCTCAGACACTACATGCCCAAGATAACGCACTCTTGTCTGAAAAAACTTGCACTTTTCAGGAGATAATTTGAGTCCATACTCCTTGAGACGGGTGAGGACCCGCATTAATCTGCTCTCATGCTCCTCCAGAGTTTCTGAAAAAATGATGAGGTCATCCAAAAAGACCAGAACTTCTTTCAAGTTCATATCTCCTACACATTTTTCCATCAGTCTCTGGAAGGTGCTAGGCGCATTTGTTATGCCCTGCGGCATGCGATTGAACTCCCAGAATCCTAATGGAGTGACAAAAGCTGTCTTGGCTTTGTCAGCTTCGTCAACCTCAATCTGATAATAACCAGACTTTAGGTCGAGCACAGTGAACCATTTGGATCCTGTTAGCGCCGAAAAAAAAAATCTTGCAGGTTCGGGAGAGCATAGGCGTCCTTTATCGTTTGTAGATTGAGCTTCCGATAATCGATGCACAGGCGAACATCATTATTGCGTTTCCTTACAACCACAATGGGGGAGGAATACGGCGATTCAGACTCTCTTATCACGCCTGCATCAAGCAACTCGTGCAGATGTTTTCGCACCGCCTCGATGTCTTGAGGATATATGGGTCTGGCGCGATGCTTAAAGGGAGTCTCATCGTGGAGTTTTATATGATGCTTCACCTTGTCAGTGCATCCGAAATCTAAGTCATGATGAGCGAAGACTTCCGGCATCTCATTCAGCGTTTTAGTGACACGCTCTTTCCACTCCGGTGGTATTGGAGAATCGCCAAAGTTAAAGCTCAAGTCTGACTTTGATGTTTCTTCGGAATCAGCTGCATTGATCACGTTGTGTTGTGATAGGATGCTGTGGAAAGCTCCGAGCTCAGCGATGACACAGTTAGGTGGGATTGTGACATCCTGTTCTGATTCATTGTTGATCACTACAGGCACTTTATGTGGTGAGTTAGCAGAAAGTGTGATCAGGCAACTCTGTACACAAAGGCCACCAGGCAATGATGACTCAGTGGGATGGTCTACAGTAATCCATTTGTCTGTGGATTGGTTATGGACGTTGGCTGATCCCTCAAGAACAACACTGTGGCCCGCAGGAATGACAACAGGGGTCTTCCCTAGCATTTGGACTAAACCTACACTGCCATCTCTGTTCTGTTTTTGTCTTAGCTCAAGTATGTTAAGTACTGCCCTGTAACCATAAGGACTGGGTAGATGGTTTGGGGTCTTAATGTCTGAGTACCTTTCATATAGGACATCAAGTGTGTTTGTTCCTATTAAGACTGGTGACTGGCTATCAGGGTGTACGTCAGGAACAACAAGAGCAAGGGTAGGTATTTCTATGTCAATTTCAAGAAAGTCTTTGGGGAATGTGACAGCCATCTCTATGTAACCTAGATAAGGGACAGATTGTCCGGCTGCACCTTCAACCTCTAAAAGATTATTAAGTGGTTTGATGTCTTGATCGGATAAGTTCTGTTTGTAGAACGACTCTGGAACTGTAGTTACTTGAGAACCAGTATCTAGAAGGCAACTATAATCTACACCAGCTATTTTGACAAGAGCTGTGCATTTGGATCCTACTAACCCTTTGGGCAGTTTGTAGACTGGTTTCTTCATATAGGACTGGTTAAGGTTAACACGTTTTTTGCGCTTGATTTTAGCGGGACATAATTGACCGGCTTCAGCCCCCGTTCGCCCCGTAACAGAGACTGTGTCTAGTTTAACTGTTCAGCTGCAGCTATAGGGTTTTCAAGTTCCCACTTCCTTTGCCTTTCTTTCAACAGCTTTCTTTTCTCTGCGACCAAAGCTGGGTTTGGTTCGCTGTCGCAGTTGGGTTTGATGTGCCCATCTTCACCACATAGGAAGCAGTACCATGGTTTTGGCTTAGAGCTCTGATTTCTGACCATTTCCTGCTCAGATTCTTTCATCCGTTTCTCATATTTCTGTTTTTCACGTGACTTGCTGTTATAAGCTCCACTGGAATTGGAGGTTCCTTTTCTCTGTTGCTTTGCGGTCAGTGTCGCTAGTTGACTTTGGATCTCTGCCACTTGTCTACTAAGTTCTTGGGTAGTTGTGCTAAGTGCAGCACAGGCACCCTCTTCTTCCTCACAGCTATATGCAGTTTGCACTTGAGATGATGCTTTCTGCTTTGTGTTACCTAGATGCTGTCTCATGCGCATGGCTTTGGCTGCATGACGATCTTCCTCTGTGCGCAACAGTAATACTGCCCTGCAAAGCTAAAAGGGGGTAACTCGCCAGAGTGTAGAACTGAGAAAAATGACTTTAAAGTTTTGTTGTTGTCCAGCCAAATGTATTGTAGGAAGAAAACTGGAAATGTGTTAATTATTTGTTTATTTAATGTAGTTATTTATCTACATTTTTTTTTTAGCTCAAACTTGACCTTTGACCCTTATTTGGAAGTTACCTTACTCTAGCTTTGCATTGTCTACAAAATAATAAGGGGTGATGCCAAGCAAAAAGACAGTAACTTCAATTTGATCCTTCACTTGGTTGCTTATCACTATATAAAACCAGTATATATGATAATAATGATAACATAGACATGAAGTCTCATGTTCATGGCACAATTACGCTTAATATAATATACGTATAAATATAATATAACTAGATTATCAGGCCGCTACACATCCTTCAAGCCTAGTTTGGTGGGACTCTTGTTGGCCCGTTGTGTGTCTGTGTTGGCGCCTCGGGGGTTAATGTTGTATGAGCTGGCTCCTCGGGGGTTGATGTCGTATGAGCTGGCACATCTGGGGTTAATTTCATATGAGCGGCACCTCGGGGGTTAATGTTGTATGAGCTGTCATATGAGCTGGCGCCTCGGGGGTTAATGTTGTATGAGATGGTACCTCAGTGGTTAATGTCATATGAGCTGGTGCCTCTGGGGTTAATGTCATATGAGCTGGCACCTCTGGGGTTAATTTCATATGCGCGGTGCCTCAGGGGTTAATGTTGTATGAGCTGGTACCTGGATGGTTAATGTTGTATGAGCTGGCACCTCGGGGGATAATGCCGTATGAGCTGGCACCTCTGGGGTTAATTTTATATGAGCGGCACCTCGGGGGTTAATGTTGTATGAGCTGGTACCTCAGGGGTTAATGTCATATGAGCTGGCGCCTCAGGGGTTAATGTTGTATGAGCTGGTACCTCAGTGGTTAATGTCATATGAGCTGGCACCTCTGGGGTTAATTTCATATTAGTGACGCCTCGGGGGTTAATGTTGTATGAGCTTGCACCTCCGGGGTTAATTTCATATGCGCGGTGCCTCGGGGTTAATGTGGTATGAGCTGGTGTCTCGGGGGTTAATGTCATATGAGCTGGCGCCTCAGGAGTTAATGTTGTACGAGCTGGCACCACAGGGGTTAAATTTGTATGAGCTGGCGCATCGGGGTTAATGTGGTATGAGCTGGTGCCTCGGGGGTTAATGTCATATAAGCTGGCACCTCCGGGGTTAATTTCATATGCGCAGTGCCTCTGGGTTAATGTTGTATGAGCTGGCGCCTCGGGGGTTAATGTCATATGAGTTAATGTTGTACGAGCTGGCACCACGGGGGTTAAATTTGTATGAGCTGGCGCATCGGGGTTAATGTGGTATGAGCTGGTGCCTCGGGGGTTAATGTCGTATGAGCTGGCGCCTCGGGGGTTAATGTCATATGAGTTGGCGTCTCTGGGGATAATGTTGTACGAGCTGGAGCCTCGGGGGTAAATGTGGTATGAGCTGGTGCCTCGGGGGGTAATGTCATATGAGGTGCCTCGCGGGTTAATGTATAAGGGTTAGGGGGTTAATGCCGTATGAGCTGGCAACCTTGGGAGTTAATGTGGGTGGTGTGGGTGTCTGTGTGGGTGGGGGTGGTATTGGTCCGATGTCACAATCATGACATTAGGCCTGCCCAGTAATGTAACTCATACCTCAACTCAACCTGAGCATTCTGGTGAGTTACCCCCTTTTTGCGTTGCATGGCAGAGTATTCAGAGTGCAGTCAAACCAAACCAAACAACCATAACTGATGTTACCTTAGTCTTGCTTGGCTTTTCTAGGGCTTTTGGAAGTTACTGTAAATGTGACCCCCTATTTTCTCCCAAAAACAACACAATTGACTCAATATATTTTTCCACATGATAAAGCAGATCTTCAATGTTCCAAAAATGACAAAAACTCATTTTTGACAAAAATTGAGTTACCCCCTTTTAGCTTTGCAGGGCAGAATAGCAGCTCTGCAAATGTTGGTGGGTTTGTCTTCTTTTGTTTTAGCTGGAGTTCAGTGAGAAGAGAATTATTCCAACATCCCCTGCAAAACTGTGTGAGAAGATGTTTGTTAACTTCTTCACCTGACACACCGCCTCTTTTCACAGCTGAGTTTAATGCTACCTGAAGGCGCTGCAGGTATGCAGATGGTTTCTCACCAGCATCTTGGAATGTATCTAGGAATTTAGCATACAGCTCATCACCATCTTGAACCGTCCCATAAGCAGAATCTAGTAACTGGAGGTAAGCAGCTGGCAAACTACGTGGGCTCAAGTGTCTGACCACATCGGCTGCTGGAGGTAAGAGACTTTCAAGTATTCTCCTAGACCGCTGAAGGTCTGATATGGCCGGATCAGTCATGACTAGTTCAACACTGGATCGCCATGAATCGTAGTCAGGTTCATGAGTTGGTCTGGGGACTTTCCCTGAGAATGCACGGAGTCTCATTGAGGACTGCATCTGTAGTGCACCGTCTTCCCTTTTCACGATGTGCTCCACCACGACTCTTTGAACTTCTGGTGGGCTGAGATCATGTGCAGTAATCACAGGAATGTTTCTGATTCCACTGCTTTTAACTACATGTGGCGATCTACCAACATCGGATAGGACATCTTCAAGAGGAAGGTTAACTTTGGGAGAATGGACTGAGGTTTCTACAACACCTAACTCAGGCACTTCAACAGGTGTCTCTTTTTCTGCAGGTGGTGCAAGATCAGCGATACTCTCAGTTACTTGTGACATCATGTCTTTTAGGACCTCAGCATAATCCCTCCCACTCAATTTAGCAAGCCCTTCAAGTTCAGCAAGAAATAACTTGGTTGAGGTTTTCCCTTTTTTCTGTGTGTAAACACTAGCAAAAGATTGTATCTGGTAGGTATTCCCACTAACCTCAGCTACATGAATGTAAGGTAGTTGCGGGTTTAATTTTTCCACTGCCTCTCCCGTGTTATACTCTATGATTAGGGTTAGGAAAAACTCTGAGGAAATGTCATCTACCGATATGACTCTGTCAATGGTACCATATTGGTTTAGGAAATCCAGAATCTCCTTATCTTTGTCATTATCCCCAGTTATTCCACTAACTATTAAAGCATTTGGAATTTTGATACCGTGTTTCTGGGCTATATCCATTTTGTTTTTGTAGTCACAGGGTGTTCATTTAATATTGCAAATCAGTCATATATGTCTCCTGGCTGCTGGCTCGCCAATTTTATGTAGCACACGCCTCCTAATACTGCTGGTAGTGGAGGGAGTGCAGTAATTGTTATAGTTAGTAAAGACTACCAATAATACTGGACCAGAATCAGAAGATACCAGATACGAACAGGAGACAGAAAAGTGACTATTTGCAACATCAATGACCACACGAGACAAGGAGTTAGAACTGTATGAACTGGTACCTTGTATTTATATAAAAAACATTAAAGGAATGAAAGGAATGAAATAAAATAAAAACCATAAATTCAGTTTTCAGTGAATAACAAAAATATCTCAGTTCAGTTATTTAACAAAGCTTTCTTTTGTCACTCTTGTTTTAGCTTTTAACCACTGAGTTCTTTCAACTATTTTTCCCAGCTAGGTTATTTTCGGACCGGGTGCACCCTAATATGGTAAGTACTGTAATTCTGTATCAATCTCTATTTGAATATTTCAGGTAATCCAAGGATCCAAGGTAAGTATAAATATTAACACTGTAACAGTTCAATATTTTCACCTTTCAATTCAAATCAATCGTTCAATAGTTCAAGAATACCCCAATATCAAATATAATCGAATGCACAGAAATGATCCTATGAATACTCAGTCCATTCACTCGAACTAGTGATGTTTACTGCTCAGTCCTTCCATAGGCACGGGGGGTGTTTAGAGAAGAATGAAGAAGGTAAGTGTCTTTCCAAGTCAAGTCAAAGAGAGGTAAGTCAAAGTCTGGGATTTGGGCTGTGCAAGGGGGAAGTTGAGCGTACGAGTAGGCTGGCGTTGTGTGATTATGATTGTTCGTCCTACCGCCGTGGCAGGAGAGGGGTAAGGTTGGCAGTTCTGGGCTCTGGGTTCTACTCAGGGACCTTCAGGAATCCAGGAATCATCAATCCAGGAATCCAGGAATCATCAATCCAGGGGTCTCATCTGGGTTGGGGTTGGCTCGCCATCGAACTTCGAATCGACTCAAAAAACCTGACCTGCAGTCATTGACATGGCCAGAATTGTTCGATCAATCAAATGTCTTTCAATCCTTTTTCTGATCAGGAATTAATCATTCTTTTAACTTCACCAAAACATGTATAAATTATAATGTAAATTGTATATTCAACACATTTTAAATAACCTTTACAGCAATTGAATTCCTGAGCAAAATGAAATAAAGTGTCTTTTTAGCTTAATATTAATGTAATTATTTTTTACAGTGCAACAAATAAATGCTAAATGAATTGCATCATCTTTTACAGTGCAACAAATAAATGCTAAATGAATTGCATCATCTTTCACAGTGCAATAAATAAAATACTTGACAAAACATGACTCATGTTGCTTCTAGACTAGTAAACAGTGTAGCAGCTTGAAAGCAGCTTAAAATATTGAGCAATAAAACACTCCACATAACGTTTTCATACTCTTCTCAGTTGAGTTGTCAACCAGCTTGACTTTAGTTAAGCTAAACAGTCAGCTAATTGCACTGTAGTGTTCATCATTCAATGCTAATGTTGTTAGCTCCAGGCCTAGTGACTTGAAACTCGCTAGCTTAGCCTGCCCCTCATGGCGCAGCATTAATTATTTATTTCTTCCGTGACTCACCAATTCGGGAGTTCCTCTGTTTTGTTCGGTCGGTTTCGGTGAGCAAGGCTTCTCACACAGGCATCTACAAGCTTACAACAAAGTACAGGCTGTTACCATTCTGATTTGACAACTTTAGATTGTGTTTTCTACGTTTTATCTGTGTTGCATTTTTACCGTTCAGCAGCACAGGTCCTCTCTCCACTGCGTCTCCCAGCGTTTGACTAACGTAAAATCTAGCTTGTCAACAGTGCTAGGATCGGCGCTCTGATTGGCTAAGGCACTTCCTGGGTTTTGTTAACTCTTTGTGACCTGGTTCAGACAGGCATGAGAGAGAATAATGTACTGCTGTTTTATCATTTCAATTGTATTGTACATGTGACTTTTCTATTTAAGGATTAGACTGTTTTTATATCTCATTTGTGACCTGGGTTACATTATGGTGTCATCACTAATTTCTTAGTATTAGCCCCACTATGGGAGGTTCTCGCATTAGAAACCTAATCCAATCATGCCTTACAGACCTGACAGACACACTCTCTCTCTCGGAGAGATGACGACATGACTTACCTCACTGTGTGGCCAACTACGTTTTGTTTATGGTTTTTACACAGGTTCTCCTGCACACCTGGCTCTGAGTGAGGTCGTCATGGACAAACGCAGACTGAAGAACATCAAGAAGTTCATCAACCACCGGTATTTAAAAAATTGAAGTAAACTAACTTTCATTTATATATTTTATCCTTAGCTGTTATGTGAAAGACTGATGCTATGTCTGTCTATCCACAGCACAACATCAGACCTTGAAGCGTTTCAAAACCACATACTCATGTATGCTGGAAAACGCTTCGCATTCAGACCACCACAGTATGAGGCGCGCACTCTTCTGGCGGCAATCAATTACAACCACCACAACCACCGGCCTGCTGCACGGGACTCTGAGGGCAACTTGATGTGAGTCAAATTATGAATGCTGATAATCCCGTGAATATTTTTTCACCCCAACGATACAATAAACAGCTAGTGTAATTGAACAGTAACAGATCACATCTTCTCTAATGTGAAATGGGAGGGAGCGGCAGATTCCTGGCCCACCAACACAAGGCTCGCAGGTTCCACAAAGTGTTTTTCCCGGCGTGGTTGGGCGTCTATAGACATGATTGGCTGTGTCTGCAGGTGGCGAAGCCGGATTGAGGCTGTGTCATGGTCGCTGCACTATCGCTTCATCTGGTCGGTCGGGGCGCCTGGTCAGGGCGGAAGGGAACCGGTGGGAATAGCGTGATCCTCCCACGTGCTACGTCCTGCCGGTGAAGCTCCACGCTGACAGGGGTGGTGCTAGGCATGGTTCCAGTCTACGGCTCTCTCCAGATAGGCAGAGGGTGGAGCAGCGGCCGGGGAGGCAAGGGGGGGAGGATTTGGCAAAGTACAATTGGGGAGAAAATGTCGGGGAAGAAAAATAACAAAACGAATAACAGTAATAATAATAAATTGACATGGGGGGTAAATAAAATAATCACTTATCTACATAATAATGAAATTAAATATTCCATACTGTCACAGCCACAAACGATACTACAATAAGAAGACCAAAACATGGAGCGTCTACACAGTGAAGATTGCCAAAGACTACGGGCTCTATTCTCCCACAGGCCATCGGCGCTATTACGGGCCTTAACCGCAAAAAAACGTGCCTTGCGCCTGTTTCGGCAAGATAGCAATAGGCTTTAGGCTGCCAAATGCGCTTTAGGCCGAATGGGCGTGGCGCAGTCCCAAAGTGGGCGTGTCGGCGCTAAATACCAGCCTAGTGATATCTTGGGACCTGGCGTACATTTAGCGCTTTGCGCTTTTGAAAAGCAGGCCTATTCTGTGCCTTCACTGCCTCTTCTCTGTCACCCTTCTCTCTCTCTCTCTCTGAGTTCCCAGCATGCATTGTGTTTCTCCATTTCGCTACTAAATAGCAACCAAATGAGCCAAAATAGATATAAAAGGTAGTTCTAAATTAATGTGTAATGGTAACACAGCCTGCCATTGTCAACATTTCAATATTGGACCAAATAAAACATCGAAATGAAAACACCACCCTATGTGAAACATATATGTCCTCCTGGGCCTATATATACCCCTTGTCGAGTTAACGTGATTTAGAGAAGTAACAGCGGAACGCGCTTCGGAACGCGCTTCTGATGGCATCTGCTATACTGTGATGTCCCTCCAATAACTTGGCCCTATTTCACATTTAGTTTTACAATAAAAACACATTTATGCAATGACTTGACATAATGTAGGCTATATTTATGTGCATCATCCTTCCTGCAGCAGGCGAGAGAAAATGATATCTTTCTGGACAAACTTTCACCAATCTAATAGGCTATATTTTTCTAGCTGATGCATAGAACATTATTTTCACTTTGATATTGCTATAGTGTAGCGTATTTACATGCTTGCAGTATTTAAACTGCAGTTAGATTGGTTTGAGAAGCATCATAATATGGAATAATAGCCGATATATGGAGACAGACGGGATGAAGGGAGGTGGGGGGGGGGGGGATCAGAGGCTTGGGTTTCGTCTGGTTTTGCGGGACCAGTGGAATTGGAGCTAAAAAGGCAAGCGTGCCATTCGTTTATTGCACTTATCCAATGAGCATGACAGTGCATAATTTTACGCCTAAAAGGCGTGGTTGTAATGCTTTGGGCTGCATCTAGCGCCAGCACGACGATATCAAGTGCGCCTGTCCACGCCCACTGCTTTGATCTGCGCCTGCCGCTCGGCCTAGAAACTGCGCCGATGCAACGATAGGGCCCTACAACTACATCCGTGACCTGCAGAAAGCCGTCCTGGGGGTACGGTTGCAAGCAAAAGGGGGACTCCCAAGAAGAAGAACGCTTAGGGAGACTGATCCAAGGAGACTTGGCCTGCTTGCTGAGATTCCACCAACACCAACTGCTGAGTTGGTGAAAGCTCACTTCCAACGAGGAGAGGTATGTACACACAAACTCACATTATACTGCATAGTGGTAATCTGGTTTTGAGGTCTATATTTCCTAATAACTGTGCATCAAATTGCTGGAAATTACTAAACCAAGGGAGCTCAAGCTTTTTTAATCCAATGTCCACTTCTGATTGTTGGAACATTTCCAAGAACCACCTTCATAAATAACTAATAGGCTATCATCCTTACTGTGTATTGATGACAGAGGTTATCTGCGTCCAGGGGAGTATTGGAGGGTAAAGTGTTAGACAGTTTAGCCACCTTTTTGAAATGAGGCTGAGATTTTACCTGCCTATTTGAAAAGCCACTGTATATAAACTCATCTAGGATAGTGTACCCACCTCAGTATTTTCAAAAACACCCCTGTCTGAGGAACATTCCAACATGGCCCAGTGGTGGAGAAACACTGGAATAAAGAACACTATTTTTACATCTGTGCTTCATCACATGAATAGTACCCCACTTCTAAATTATATTTTCCCTAATAACAATAGAGTATTTGGCCATCAACGAGCCCTGAAATGTTTCCAGTATGCAGAGTACTTAGCATCAGCGCTTCTCAACATTTCTCATATCAAAGATCCAAAAACTGACACACATATAAGATCCACTGAACCCCCCATTGGATAAAATGTTCTTTGAGGGTCCCCCGTCTGACATTTTATTTTAGTGTAGATGGTCTACTACATCAAGTGTAGGACACGCAGGACCAGAATTGAGTTATAGTGAAATAAAACTATTCCCCTTTTTCCTGGGGACCCCCACTTTACAAGAGTGTCTTTAGCGGATGTAATAAACTCTATTTAAAAATCAGCATCTACAGAACTCTACCAAAACCAAAATTTTATTGTACCACCTACACTGATTCTTGCTTTGTATTCGGTTATGGATTTGATATCTTCAATTTCTCTGTTCATTTCATAGCTTTTACCCAGTTTCCCCTGTTTTTCTAGATTCTGATATTGCACCATTTTGGTAAAGCAATTAGTAAATGTTTAGAGAAGGGCCAAGTGCCAGATACATCTAGTGATCAATACACTAAAGACAGAATTGGAAGTACAGGTCTCTAATATTGAATTCAAATCAAAATTAATGCAGAGCTAACCATGGTGAAACTGTCTTCTCTCACTCCTACAGCATTTGCCCCTGTGAATCTTCTTGGAGAGGAATGCGCTGCGCTTCCAGATAATGAAGATGACGACAGATTTGCCTCTGTGAAAACCTGTAAACATTCAATAGGCAAAGATTGTGTACCATAAAATATTTGTATTGTCCTTTTCCTATATATAAAAAAAAAAAAAAAAAAAACTTTTTCAACAGTTTTCAACACTGGATTTTCATTGAGAACAAAATGTAAAGCCTTTGTCTCTGTAAACAAAACACCATCATAAAATTAGAACACCTAAAAAAAAAGACAGCGAACATTAGGATAGATAGATCAGTCTTCAAGTTATTGGATGTTGGATTAGGAATGTGCAAATAGGCATTGGCTCGACCTGGTTTATTTTGTCCATTTACATAAGGCGCCGTGGGATGAATCCTTTGTAGTGACCCTGTGCATCTGGGAAGGTGTCCCTGATCCTCCAAACAACACAGCTGGGGATCACAACTCTCACGCCTTCACCCAGACGACCGTACTGCCACAACACATATTGTCTGTAGGCTGCGTGCCTGTACTGGCGGTTCTCCACGCCTGCCTCTTGGTCGTCATCGATGGCAAAGAAGTCGTTCCACGCAGCACGGGCCAGGCGCAGAACTCCCTCTTCCAATATATAGTAGTCTATATATGCCGACCTGCTGATGCCGTTCTCTGGCCTCTGTCTGCAGCATAGCCTCTCCAAGTTGGTCGGCATTTGCTTGCAGTTAGTGCAAATGCACCAATCCAGCTGTCTTGGGATTGGGGGCCCGGGGTTTGGGTCTGGGTCAGGCTCAAAGAAGTCCAGGACATCAAACATAACTCCTGGGAGCCTCAAGATGACCTTCTCCAGCACCTGGTCTTTCTGGTCTGAAGTGAGGTTTGCAACCTTGGCCTGCCAAAAAACAAACAAGTAGTGAGTTATCACCGACAAATAGTCTTGTTTGCAAAATGCTTTTTATTTATAGTTGTGGAAGAATATTGGAATAATGAAGTTCACAAACCTTCATTTCTGCGTTTTTGGCCTCCAGGAGTTGTTGCATCCGTTCCTGGTGTTGCAGACTAATGTCCTCATCTCTCCTCTGTCTGCCTCGGCCTCTCCCCCTGCGACCACCCCTCCTCCTTCCCCTCCCCCTCCTCTGTTCACTGCTGGAGGTGCTGATGAAGCACCCTGGTCAGAACTGCTTCCACCCCCCTGGCCCGCCGCACCCCTTCCTCTGCCTGCCCTACCAAGTCCAGCACGACCCCTCCGCCTTCCCCTCCCCCTCCCCCCTCTGTTGACTGTTGTAGCTGCTGCTGAAGCACCCTGTTCAACAATCCTTCCAGCCCCCCGGCCTGCCATACCCCCTCCTCGACCTGTCCTACCAAGTCCAGCACGACCCCTCCCCCCTCCTCTGTCAACTGTTTGTGCCCCACGTTCAGAACTAGTTTCAGACCCCTGACCCCTCTCTTCCCTGCCATCTCCAGCACCTATCCGCCGCCTAGCCCTCAACCTTAGGGTGTATTCACACCTATCTCGTTTGGAGCAGTTGTTCCGAAACGTAGAGCATTTTCCCCCTTGGTGCGGTTCGTTTGGGGGAGTGTGAACACAGCAATCGCACTCGGATGCGGGACAAACAAGCGGACCGAGATCGCCAAGAAAGGGTGGTCTCGGTCCGCTTCCAAACGAACTCTGGTGCGGTTCGTTTGTGGTGAGAACGTGAGCCGACCTCGATCCGCCACAACAGCAGTAAACGGTGCGCATTTTTGGATAAACCAGCTGCCGTAGTCAGCTGCGCTGTGCGTAATGGCCTGAAGAACGAACATTTTTATCGTTTAAAAACAAGGGGTCATCCCAACATCTTTCAGATCCTGTTTTGGCGACTTGTGACTTGCATCGATAAACTTTGGGGGATTTTTGGATCATCAAATCAGCAGTTTGAACTCAATCAACTTACCTCGGACCATGGGAAGCAACGTTAATGTGTTGAATCTCTACGGATGTTGCCTGTAAATTGTGCGCGCGCCCTCTCTCTCCCTCTCTCTCGCTCTCTCTGGTCTCCATTCAATAAATGAAAACAAATCGTGGTAATCAGAGCCAGCCTTCTTTGTGATAAGATTGTCTGGTTCAATCAGACAATCAGACTGATTGCATGTCTTCCTCGAAATGTCCGTTATTATTAAATTATTTATTAATATTTTATTCCTGACAGGACAGGTGTTCATATAGCCTATGTCTCGGCTAATCCTCATCTCCGTGATAGCCTAATAGCAGAATTTGCGAGGGTCTTTGATCTTCTATCTCCAAATTCCCAATAGCCTAAATAGGCTAAATAAATACATAGGCTTACATAGCCTACATAGCATACATTAATAAATAAATAAATAAAGAACTTTCTCCCTCTCTCTCTCTCCCGATCCCTCCCTCTTTCTTTCTTTCTTTCTCTCTCTCTCTCTCTCTCTCTCTCTCTCCTGACACGGCGGACGCCCGACATAGCCTAAAATGTAGGTCTAACAAAACACATTTTTATAATCATATATAGGAAAATCTCTGGGAATTATTTTGTCCATCCCGAGAGGCTATTAGCCTATCAGCGTGTCTGCTGGCCAATCCAGGAAGTTTGACAATACTATTTGGACCGTTTCATTTGTGGCTGTGTGAACACAAACGAACCAAGGCACAAATGCAACAATTGTATCAATTAAGTACCTGAATCGGAACAAAGCAAACGACCTACAGGTGTGAATACACCCTTAGTCTGTCCTCTGCCACTGGAGCCCCGGGTCCCGAGCTGCTTCCACTGGGGCCTGTTATGTCCTCAGCTTCAAAGTCTGGGTCCTCAGTGTACTCTGTATCAATATCTGTGTCCAGAGTGTTTATGCTGAGGTCCTGCATGGAGAGCTCCTGTGAAATAATGGCAGACAATTGTTAGCTAATATAGCTTCTTTAGAAAAGGAACATGGGTCTATCAGGACTACATTATGCTAGTTATGCCTTACATACATCTTACATTGGAAGAAGTGCTATACCATCTCAGTTACCAACAAAAAGCATTTACTACAATACCTATTTATTCATTAGTTCTTTTTTATAGGTTAGAGTAAATATAGACATAAAATATATATATTTTGCACCCACAATTTGTATGGTTTGGACTCTTATATATTGAATTGATTGTATCTGCAATTTTTGATTGCTTCTTATGTGTGTATGCTTTTGTTATAAATGAAGCCTACTGTATATTCCACTGTATGCCTGGTAGTTAGCACCACAGCATGATGTATGCAAAAGGCTAACGTGATGTAACGTTACCTGGGAGTTATACAGTTAGGTCACGGTGTAGGCTACATTTACTGTAATACAGATTTGGTTGATAACGCTACTTTTTCGTTTGCCATTTCAACCGTGCCAAAATACGTTACATGTTGCTGTTGGTAATCAATGAGTCTAGTGGTATATAACGTAACGTTACACGGTTGGGGAAGCCATTTACCCGCAGATATATTTAGCCTACAGTTGATCTGAAATTGGAAGACACTCTCAGCCTCTTCACAAAGAGCTTGGTAAACCTAGTTTACCCTCTTGTATCAACGTTTTTGAAAATACAATGGTGATGATAACGTTAGCTTTCTCGACAATATTACTATTACCGAGTGCCCTAAAGAGTTTCACTTGGTGCTAACGTTTGGCTATTACAGTAACTATGAACGCGACTGTAACAAAGTTTACTAGTTTTTCCAAATACTTTTCAACATCCTCGTCTGACATAATCTATTACGTAGCCAAAAAATAGGTAGATTACCTCGTCGCTCTGCATCCTGAGAAACAGCAGGGTTTGGAAAAAATGAAAAATAAACTTGGAGCGTCTTTCATTCATTCACTGGTCAAAGGAGAGAATGGAGGCGTGAGTACTGTTGTGATGTTGTCGGGAGCCGGGCAGGAGGAGGGAGGAGGAGGGAGGAGGAGGAGAAGCCAGGAGTTTTACGACAGTAAACAGTACCACTTTTGTTCAGAGAGGGGGCGCCAAAAACAACCCAATGAAACAGTGAAAAGTTGCTCGTAGCTGCTTTAAGGCCAAAGTCATAGGCTATACCTTACATGCAGGCTTTAAATTAATTTGTACTTTGGCGGCAGGCTTTCAAAATGAGAGAAAAATATAGGCTATAGCCAATAAAAAATAAAATAAAATGCCAATTTGGCGACAGCCGACACAGCCCGGCCGACACAGCTTTATAGCCTACATATTCTTTGCTAGGAAAACCAGCATATTCACCCATCTCCTCCTCCAGCTGTGGGAAAACAGGCCGTTTATAGTGCGACAAACTGCCAGGGCATGGTCTGTGCGCACTTTCTCCATCTTGTCGACAGTGTTGGACACAGCGAGGTTCAGGTTGTGACCAAAGCAGCTCAACCAGGGCCAGTCTAATTGTCTTACTGCTGCTTTTATGTTGGCTCCGCTGTCGGTTGTGAAACAAGACACTTTGCTCTCTTCCAATTCCCAATCTTGTAGTGCATCCTGCAAAGCATCAGCCAAGTTTGGGCCGGTATGATCCTCTGGCAAAAAGCTTGTTTGCAGGCATTTGGATACCAGATTCCATTCTTTATCAATGAAATGAAACGTCAGTGACATGTATGGTGTCATTCTTTTGCTAGACCACATGTCTGTTGTGAGGGAAAAGTGATCCACTGTTGAGATGGCCCGTTGCAGCTCACTGCGGACTCTGTTAAAGGCGGCGGGGATTGCTGTATTTGAGAAATATGTTCGCCCTGGCAAGTCGTACTGGCGGTCGAGTGTGGCTATGAGATTTTTGAACTCTGGCTTTTCAACAGTCTTAAAAGACACAAATCCTTTGCAGAGATACTTTGTCACAGCATCAGTGCAAGTGTTCCACCTCGCGCTGTCCTTCTTATATTTAACGCATCGCGCAAAAGCACCACTTATGGACGGCTGTGTCTCTCCTCTCTCTGGGTGGGGTTTAGCCGCGGGCCCCAGCTTCGCAGCCTCGCTCTTGTGGTGCACTTGAAGGTGAGTGTGTAGGTTTGATGTGTTTCCCCCCGATGCTGCCACCTTCATCAGACAAAGTTTGCACACTGCCTCGTTAACATTCTCCGGTTCCCTATTGGCGTTGGGTTTAAATCCGAAATATTGCCAAATAGGCGATTTTGCTTTTTTCTTTGACACCAAATCCTCAGCCCTCGTCTTCTCCGCCATCGTGTCTCTTGGCCAACTCTCTTAATTAGGATCACGTGATCACAGTGTGCCGCTGCTGTGAGTCCAGACAGCGACAACAGACATGTCTTGACTTGTTCTTTATTTGGGGGGGAAAAAGACGGTGGAAAAAAAAAGACGGTGTTCCCGGTGGGCACAGAAGACTGCATTCACATCATGGTGTGAGAGATGTGTACGCGTACATATTTTTTATAAATTTGGAAACCTGTGTGGAAAGTGGTGGAGCACACTTTTTCCTGTGTACCTACACATGGTTTACACTTTATTTATTTTTACCGTGTAGTAGTAGTAGTAGTAGTAGGATTAGAGGTGCCTCTAATTAATAGTCGGGTTACACGTTCCTTTCCAATTGTTAGAAATATTTCTAACACTAATGTTTTCTCAAATGTTTCATCATGAGGGTTTACACCTGATGCTCCAGTCATGTGATATTCAAGTTGTTCTGATCTCTTGACACTGCAGGTATTTTACTGTTTGACTACTGTGTAATGGACATTTGTAGTACACTTTGTTAGCATTGTATTATTTGTAAATTACCTGAATGTGTATCTATTTTATGTTTTCCTTTTTCTAACTTACAGTACCATTATGCATCTTGACTATGTATGGCGTATCACATGATCAGTCAGGTGACCCCTGTCGGGTGAGCCCTGTTAAAGTTATTTGTAGGTTTGTCTCTGTAGTTGCTTCATGTCTGAGGAAGGCCTTTGCCTGAAACGTCACACTTTGTCGTATAATACCAATATGGAGCAAGCAATGGAGTCGGCGTTGGCCCAAACAAAAGAGAGTGCAGACAAAGCACGAGCAGTGATCGACATGGTGTACAACAAAGGAGAAGCAACCAGTTTAATTATGATCAAAGTCTTGTGTGAGGAGGACCGTTGTTACTTCAGGGTTTTAGGACTCATTCCTGCGGCACTCTATTTCTCAAGGTAAACTTGACTCTGCTATATTTAGCCTACTTAAAAATATATTGCTCTCATACTGAAGCAATGCTATTACAAGTGTACACCTAGTCTACAGGTCTACACCTGCAAAATATACACTGTGTTCAAATATTACTGCACTGAGTTATTGCATAAATTGTAAATTTATACATTTGCCCCTATGTCTTAACAAGGGTCTTCAAGAAGCTGTGGAGGTGTTCTGGTAATGTGTTTTGTTGTTGATATATATATATATATATATTAGGGATGTTCGATATTGGCTTTTTTACCGATATCCGATATCCGATAATGTCCAACTCTTAATTTCCGATACCGATATCAACCAATATCAACCGATACCGATATAAGCGGGCTTTTCCACCAAAATTTCAGGTAACAAGTTACATAATGTAGCTTAACTCATTGAGTGCCAGCCACTTTTGGAGAACGGACGCTCCCAGTGCCAGAGTTTCAGAGCGTTTTCAGTGATTTCTCGAGGCCCACAGAATATTGTGTGATATTACTATGTAAACACCGAACATGCACAAAGAATGATGAGACTCTCTTCTATCATCTGCAAAAAAAAGTTTATTGATCCCATTTTCCGTTCTTTAGTTATGAGCCGGAGAAGATAGGCTGTTTTGAGCAAAAAGACACTTTTCAAATTAGAAGCTGAGTTATTCCGCCTTTTGTGAAATGCAGCATTTCAAGCACATTCATTGAGTCTGAAGATAATATTTTCTGATGTAGTGACGTGGTGTAGTTGTGTGGTGCCTGCGTGCCCCACCCCCCTCCCCCCCCCCCCCTCAGCTGCAAACTCCTCCCCACACTACACAGCCTCACGCACCCAGTCTATTTTCGGAGCGCTTCGTTTTTGTGCGCCGGGCGGCTCCCAGCGCGACAAGGAAATGCCAAACCGCACTGCAGGGAAAGGTTTGGCCCTTCGGCGTCGGGTGCTGCCTTTCTGGCGGCTAATCGTGTGAAGAAACTATGCAGACAGACAGACAGAGGCAGAGGAGCTCAGTTGTGTGCACGGATTGACTGATGTTCGCAGCCAACATCAGCTGCAAGTCAGAGCCATCTATATGGCTCTGGCTGCAGCATGAGCGGTTTCTCTTTTGGCTCAATCCCACCACATTTAACAGCCCTGCACAGCTCGTCCCCACTCGGCTCCACTCGCCTCTACTCGATGGATGTTTTGCTTCGACCGGCGCTCGATCTGCCCACAGCCACCCCCCGCCCACAACCCGCCCACAACTGGTCGTCATAGCGACGCTGTTTTTTTGGCCACACCGTCGTCATCGTCAACGCGACGACACTGTGTGTGCGCGCGGCAGTGACGACACACAACAACAATGGACGCTCTCAAAGGCATTCTGTGCTTGCTTCTTATGTGGGTTTCTGTCACAGCAAGGAGAAAGATTTTATTTCACCAGAGGCTGACTGCAGCAAGACAAAAGACTGCTGATAAATACCAGCGAGCTTGCAAATTCCTACATCGAACCTCAGACAAGATTGTCCATCGACAAGACGACGGGACCACTCTGGTATCGCGGCCACGTAGGAGGGTGAGTTACGCTAAGCTAACGTTATCATGTGTTTATCGTCAGTAACACAAAATTGCCATATAGCCCTGTTACCTACAGTATTCCCCAATTGTATACACACCCAAAAATATAACTATGCACACAATTATGAAAGCCTGAAGCGCATGTGGAAACCACATGACTCCAAACTGCTTTGTTAAACTCATAAGGTTCTGTAATCTGCACGGACATTTGTGTTGCATTGACTACAGTAAATCAAAATGCTATCATGGGACAACAAAAAACACTACCAAAACGATAAAAAGGACACTTCTGTACTTATCCAGGCGAGTCTCGAGCAATGCTCTCTTTTCAGAAGTGCCCTGTTTACACACAATTTCATGGAGGCCTATTTGAACACCAGTTAAATTCATGCTATGTGACATAGGTTAACTCTTTTCAGTTCTGAGAAATTGAGCCATAGTTTCTGGCAATGTGTATAAACGTTTTGGAAAATGTGTAATGGACTGTATTAGTATCTACCTCTATCACATATTGAAACGTGTATGCTGTGTGTGTATTTCAGATTTGCCGCTCTTTGTTAATCCGCCGCCGCAGACCATGTGTTTGGGCATTCAACCGAGCGACCGAGTGGTGGGATGTGATTGTTCCCGGCTTCACCAACATGCAGTGGGTGCAGAACTTCAGAATGTCCGAAGAAACATTCATCTACCTGTGCAACAAACTGCGTCCAGTGCTGCAGAGACAGGACACAAACTACCGCCGGTATTTACTTTTTACTGTTTTATGTTTTGTATGTTTTCAAATCTATTTTTAGTTATGCTGCAAAATGATTTGCCCCAGTGGGGATAAATGAAGACATGTTGCTGTATGTCACTTTATAATTATAATTATAATTATAATGATGTTGCACAATGTCTATTTTGGCCACATAGAACATGTGTGCTTGCTACTGCTGTAAATTACAGGTGTAATTTATTTTCTTATCTTATTTTATTTAACTTTATTGTAGATAGGATAACTTAAATGCTGTGCTTTCTTGACATGTTTCTGACATGGTTTCTATGTATGTCTGACATATTTTTGACATTTGCTTTTTCTCTTGTGTGTTTTTACTGAGATGTACTGACATTGGCTTCTGCTGTAACACTTTAATTTCCCCCAGGGGATTAATAAAGTACTCTATCTACTACTACAGGTGTGTGCCTCTGGAGAAGAGAGTGGCCATCGCACTGTGGAAGCTTGCGACCGGCTCCGAGTACAGAAGCATTGGCCATCTTTTTGGAGTGAGCAATACAACTGTGTGCCGGTGTGTGAAAGAGTTCTGTGCTGCTGCAAAGAGCTTGTTGGTACCGGAACAAATTCTTCTTCCAGACCGGGCGAAGTTTGAAGAAATGGCTGCCTTTTATGAGAAGAAATATGGGCTCCCACAGTGTGTTGGTGCAATTGATGGGTCACACATACCCATATTGGCCCCGCCGGAGTTCCACTGTGACTATTTCAACCGTAAAGGCTGGCACTCCATGATTCTTCAAGCAGTTGTAGATGGAAAGGGACTTTTCTGGAACGTGTATGCAGGACAGCCTGGAAGCGTTCATGATGCCCGCGTTTTGAGACTATCCTCATTGTGGGAGAAGGCCATGAATGGCGACCTCTTCCCAGCTTACACCAGAAACATTGGTGGGGTGAATGCTGGCTACTACATCCTAGGAGACTCTGCCTATCCCTTGCAGAACTGGCTGTTAAAACCATTCCAAGACACTGGGCGGCTCACACCAGAACAAGACACATTCAACAAGAAAGTCTCCAAAGCACGAGTGGGGGTTGAAAATGCTTTTGGGAGACTAAAGGGAAGGTGGCGTTGCCTCCTGAAAAGAAATGACTGTGGTGAAGAACTGGTGAGATGTATGATTGTGACTTGCTGTGCTCTGCATAACCTTTGTGAGAGTCATGGGGAGGCCTACGATGATGAGTGGGATGCACCCGCTGCAGCAGAGCCTGTCATGGCAGTGGCACATGGTGTAGAGGAGGAGGGCAGGGATGTGAGACAGGGTCTGATGCGCTACATAAATCAAATTGTGGCAGGGCAGCAAGCCACCCAGTGACACGGTTTGTTTACCAAAATGCTCCTCGGCTGATCCCTCGTATACAGTAGGTGCAGTTCAAGCATTTTGTGCGGGAAGAGAAAAGCCAGTCACCAGAGGAACTGAAGCTAGGCTGAAAACTACTTCCCCAAATGTGTGTGCCGCAGTCAGGCTTTTTCTTAGCGTGCCTGTTGGTTGAGAAATCTTTGAACACAACTTAAAGATATCTCACCCTGTTACTAACTTAAGTGTGTTCACCACAGTCAGGCTTATCTTAACCATGACGGTTATTAACTGTCAGGGTGAGAGGTCTTTTCAAAAGACAAATCCGATCATGGCAGTTCTTTATGTAGGCTACATCAAACACTATTTGATGTAGAAAGAAGATTTAAAAGAAGATGTAAAAAAAAATTATCATTTTGATCAGTATTATTTCATTTTGAAGTGTGTCTTGCCCCCAGCTCTCTGCAGCTGGAATGTGGGTATTTTTTTTCTTTTTTTCTAAATGTATGTGGGCTTCGGGTGGGATGTGTGTAACTTTTTGGCAAAATATAATTTCTGCCATGTGTATCAGACACTTTAAATTGTATTGAAAAATAAAGTTGTCATCTGTCAAAGTCAGACTGTTCTTTTGTAAAGGTTCAACCCTGCCTATCTCACATATTACAGTTCTTACTGGAAAGAACATCTTTCATACTGTAGCCACTAGCCGATACATTGTGTACACAATGGATTTGAAATTAAACCAGATGTGCTTCCACCATGTCCAAAAATCAACCTCTCAGCCCTTTGTCACAAATGTGTGTGTGTGTGAGAGCAGGGGCTCCACTGTGTAACTAGCCAGCCAAATAATGACCAGATGTGCTTCCTTGCTGAATCCATCTTTGTTTTGAGGGTATTTACATTGAAATCAAGTGAACAGTGTAGGGATTAGGGAGGGGGGGCACATGTAGAAATTGTAATTCCTACACTGGTCACCTGATTTAGATGCAAATACATTGTGGTGGTGTACTGAGTTTTGAAGAGGCAGACAGCACATACAAAAGAGGATGGTAATTTTGGTTCATGTAAATTAACCTCTCAGCCGTTTGTCAGAATGGTCACACTGAACTTCATTGTTTGTCTGGAACAGATCCTGAATGCATACTCCACATCCGATGGGAGATAATTATCCTGCCTTCCCTCTCTAAAGATCTTGATAACCTATGTAAATTGTCGTCTCCCACCTTTTGACTCTCAATGTACAAACCCCAAGCCACAATAGCTGATGCTTGACCTGCTTAAGCCTCTGAAACGGCCCGGAGGAGGGGGTGGGAGGCTCCACTGTGTATCATCATGCAGCATAAAATACAGAATTATGAGTTATATGTGGTCTATATCGGCAATCCCTAACTGTTGTTAATAAGTATGATGAAAATGCAGGTCAAACTTGTCACAAGACAGTTTATTAAAACAAAAAGTGCAAACACAGCAAACCACACAGCAAACCACACGTGTATAAACATAAGTAAAAATTAAAGGTGCAAAGTGTTCAAGAGCTCTAGGCGAGTGACGAGAGTCTAGTCTGTGCCATGCCGGCCCGCCATCGTCTGCATTAGCGCGCGCAGCGTCGCTAGGAAGTCCTGGTTGAAGGCAGCAGTAGCCGCCATTTCCTCCCTCCGCAGGATGGCTTCCTGCTCCCTTGCCGCAACCACGTCACTGGCGAGCCTCTCGGCGTGCCTCTCCTGCCTCTCGGCGAGCCTCTCCTGCCTCTCAGCCTGCCTCTCGTCGAGCCTCTCCTGCCTCTCAGCGTGCCTCTGGGCGAGCAGCGCATGCTGGGCCCGGTTCAGCTGCTGCTGTTCAGCGTCAGCCTCCAGCATCTCCCGCATGACAGTCACCTGGTCCTGTTCCCTTGGGCGTCTCCTCCTGCCTGGAGAAAAAAAACGGGAAAAACACAAGAATGTGCTTGTTTAACCACACTGAACATCTGATAACAGACATTGTCATGAAGGCATAACATTGGTTGAAACTGGTATTAGTTTAGCTGGCTTCCTTATGGAGATGTTTATGTTTATGTTCATATTGTATACAATGAGATGGGTACACTTCCAGATGTTTTCTCATGCATGCCTACCTGTGTTTTGACGCACCGGTGGGACCGGTGTAGACGCTGCTGCTGGAATCACTGCCCGCGCTGCTGGGGACGAAGCTTCCTCTGTTTCTGATGGGGCCGGTGTTTGGGCTCTCTGCGGTGTCATGGGGTCATCGGGGGAGTCTGCAGACTCTGCACTCCCCTCGCTTGGTAGCGAAATCGACTCTGGAACAGAGAGATTATACAAATGACTCATTAATTACCAGGTTCACACACAAGTCAAATTCAAGCACTTTTCAAGTCTTTTCAGCACCTTATGGCTATGGCAAATTACATAGGCTATTTATATATACAGTACTCAAACTGATTATTTAACTTCCTTCATAACATTATATTGTTTCATACAGACAATAGTATTTCAAATTCACTTTTTGTTACTGTTCATTTGGACCTAGCACAAAAGCTAGGTCCAGCCTAGCTGTTTGTCCCCCCTTTGTCCCTAAACATGCCCCTAAACCTTACTGCATTTTATTTTACAGGTAGTCCACATGCTTTTAAGCCGCCTGCAAACATAGTATTTATTAATTTGCTTGTTTATTTATTTTATTTAAGCTCTATGCACCTCCCCAGTAACAGGCAACAACAACCGCGTAAACAATGGGAGACCAGATTCTACCGTGAGTTTAATAGGAGCGCTTGGCAACTAGCCAGCCAAATAACGATAACGATAACGTTTTCAAGCACACTAGCCTACCGGCGTCACACACACACACACACACACACAAACACAAACAACAACAATGCGAACTTACCACCCTCGATCATGGACTCGAGCAGCATCGTGGCTGTGTCCAGGCCACCCTCCCTGCCTTGGTTGGCCGGTCGATGGCCGTAGATGCCGTCCATCTGAACGAACCACTTCCAATGCTTCCTGTCGTTCCCACTCCGCCCGTTGTGGTCCTTGATGGCTCGGTAGTCACTTTTGAGTTTCTTTAACTTCTCCCTACACTGTTGGGATGTGCGCGTGTAGCCGTGTGTGGCCATCATCGCCGAGATCTCCTGGAACACCTTCTCATTTCGAGTTGCACCATCCAGCTCTCGCTGGATGCTGTCTTCCGCAACACAACACAAGAAGGTCTGCACCTCGGCGTTAGTCCATGGAGTGGGCTTGTGGGCGCGGGCGCGGGCTGCCATGTTTAAAAATATAAAAGTTGAGTAGAAAGCAAAATGTGGTGGAAATGAGCCAGTAGTAGTAGCAGTAGTAGAAAGCTCTTGTGCATAGCGTGCCTTTTAAACATGGCGCAAAGCTACCTGGCTGCTTGCTGCAGATGACGACGCGTGACGCCGATGACGACGTTCTCTCTGACCAATCAGTAGCCATCAGAGTTTTACGTCACCATTTGGGACCTACTCGCCAGCCCGAAGTACCCCGACGAGGCAGGGACCAAAAGTAGCACGACTCAGCCTCAAATCTAACCGGGCTGGCCCGGTTTATACCGGTGGGATGAGACCAGGGATCGAGTCGAGCGGAGCGGGACCGCGCTACTAGCTGCGGTGGAATTGGGCCATTTGATCACGGGCGTTTTTCCTGTTGTTTTCGGACCTTCCTCTAATCTGGAGAGCACTGTCGCCACCTAATGGGTCGGTAAAATAGGTTACACCAATTCAACATGCCCCAAAATTTTACAGGAGATATATTAGGCTTTGATCCACGTCCCACCGTCAAAAAACGCAATTGACGACAATCGTCGTCTTTGGCACTCTACGTTAGTATTCGAATTGACGACAACTGTCGTCATTGGCACTCAATGAGTTAATGTAGCTGAAGAGTTTAATATATAATATGCATGTTGTGTTAAAGTTGTAAGTGTTATTGGGGCAGTGGTGGCCCAACGGTTAGAGAAGCGAGCTTGTGACCAGAAGGTCGTTGGTTCAATCCCCGGGACCGGCAGGATAAATCTGGGTGGGGAAAGTGAAAAGGCAGCGCTTGCCCCTCTCTCATTACCACCACTGAGGTGCCCTTGAGCAAGGCCCCAACCGCTCCAGTGGAGCTGCTCAGTGGCCAACAGATCAGACTGTGGTTGTACTGGTCAGATTCCAGGTATGAATGTGTGCGTGAATGTGAACAGGGCACTCCTGAAAAAGAGAGCATTGCTCTCAGTGAGACTCACCCTGTATATTAAAAAAAAAAAAAAAAAAAAAAAAAAAAAATCGGCATGAAAACCGATATCGATATTTTCCCATATGAATTGTCTATGCTAATATCGGCCGATAATATTGGACATCCCTAATATATATGTATATGTATATATATATATACACACACACACACACACACACACATACACACACAAAATCATCTATCCAACAACAACAACTCCACTGACTATATTCTTTTTTTTTTTATTGTTTTGGACACAGGACTCCAGTGACTTTACTGAACTTGAACCTAAAGTCACCACAGAGACAGGTGTCACAACCTATAGGTAAACATCCTCAGTAACAGCACACATAAATCGTGGGCAATTAACGGAATAGCTTGCCAAAATTTTCTAATGCAGTCATTAGCCTACATATCTACTTATTCTCATGCCAGTATAAACTCGGGTGAGTGCTTTTTCTTCATAATTCCCCGGAGTGCTTCAGGCTCGCTGCTGGAGCTTCTTCCAGTGATTGGGGACTCCGGGGAGTTGGACATTCTGCTTCAAAAAGAGCAACACATTTATTTAATTTCTTTATTTGAGGGACAATGTACATTAATGAAGATTACTGTAAATGTGCCAGTGTTAGCCAGATGGCAAATTTTCAACTGCTGTCCTTTTGAACTCCTGTGTGTGCTTGTAATCAAAGTCTTCTGACGCCTGACGATCGCTCTATGAGTCGAAAAAATAATAACATGATCCATTATTTCATGAAAATCCATGTTGCTCACCATTGCATGCATTACCAAACCTCACAGAGGGAGGTTGTGCACTATCGCACACACAAAACTTACGTGTCCATGGTAATGGCCAAACCACGTGGGACGAGTTAGGAAAGAACGATAAATACTACATAATAGCATAATAAAGTATAGAAGTATCAAAATAGAAGTAAAGAAGATAAATATCAGACATACAAACTTACAAACAACGTTAAAACTAAACTATTTCCCTTCCTTTCAAGTCATGCATGAGGCAGTGTGAAAGACAAGTACTCATGAAATAGGAGGGTTTTGAGTCTGTTTTTGAAGATAGTGAGACTCTCGACTGTTCTGATGGAATTTGGCAGATCATTCCACCAACGAGGAATGACAGAGGAGAAAAGTCTAGATGAGGATCTAGGGCCCGTGTGTGGTGGAAGCGTCAGAAGCCTTTCGTTGGCAGAACGTGGACAGGAGGGGGTGTAAAGTTGGATGAGTGAGTTTAAGTAAACTGGGGCGGAATCAGTAGCAGTTTTATAAGCGAGAGTCAGGGCCTTGAATTTGATCCGGGCGGCCACTGGGAGCCAGTGGAGGGAGATCAGCAGTGGCATGACACGGGCTCTTTTTGGCTGATTGAAGATTGTGCGCACTGCTGTGTTCTGGATCATCTGTAGAGGTTTGAATGTTTTTGCTGGAAGTCCGGCTAAGTAGAGAGCAGTGTTGGGCAAGTTACTTTCAAAATGTAATATACTACATATTACTAGTTACTTTCATTTGAAAGTAATAAGTTACTTTACAATATTACTTTCTGTGTAGAGTAACTCGTTACTTATTATACTTTTGGCAGTACTTTGACCAAAACAACCGCAGCAGCAGAATGACATCGCCGCCCCGGAACCATCCCAAAAAATAATTTCAACCACCTTGAAGCCAGTGTAAACAATCCAAAATGTTATTATTTTCCTTTGTTATTGTCATCTATAGTGGTTATTTGCATAAAAACACACAGTTTGATTAGGAAATGATTGTATTTTTTTTAAATATGTGTTTTGATTTAATAAAATGTAACTCGATTTGTAACCTGAGTTATTTGAAAAAGTAACTGGTATATTACTTAAATCCTATAAGTAATAAGTTATATTACTGAGTTACTGCTAAAAGTAATATATTACATGTAATATGTTACTTTTGTAATGAGTTACCCCCAACACTGGTAGAGAGTTACAGTAATCAATGCGTGATAGAACCAGAGCTTGGACGAGGAGCTGTGCTGTGTGCTCGGACAGATAGGGTCTGATTTTTTTGATATTGTACAAGGTGTAGCTACATTATCGGGCAATTACCTGCAGTTTGTGGGATAATTGGTCGTCGAGCATGACCCCCAGGTTGCGGGCGGACTGTACACGAGCAAGTTGTGTTGATCGAATTTGATGTTGATTTGATGTTGAATGGAGAGTTTGGCTGGAATGATAAGGAGTGTGGACCAGTACTGGTCCACACTAACTCAAATTAATAACTCATTAACTCAAATCAACTCTCAATAACTGTCAAACTATTCATCATTCATCTAGTTTGACAGTTATTGAGAGTTGATTTGAGCTAATGAGTTATTCATTTGAGTTAGTGTGGACCAGTGATGTCACTGTGGACCAGTGATGTCACTGGTCCACACTTTAACACTCAATAACTGTCAAATTAAATGACAGACTTCAAAACCATTTACAGTTTTCTGATATACTACTGATGTTCTAATGATACAAAGCTGGTTGAAAATGGGCAGAGTGTTCCTTTAACACAGTATTTCAGTGCATTGACATCCAAGTAATTTATTTTTCCTTTTATAATCTTAGCCTACAGTCTGAAGCAGGTCGCTTTGAATGCAATGTGTCTGGCCTGCGTTGGGTTTGTCAGGAAAGCGTCAGCATCAAATACCAGTTTGCCTCTTGGGAGGAACACCTGGAGAAGCTGGAATGCTTACAATACACACCAGGGGGCCCCCTACTGGACATCAAAGTCATTGCTGGAAAGTTAGATGAAATGCATCTGCCACATTTGATCTGTTTAGGTAAGTGGACATATAGGTCCCTATCGTTGCATCGGCGCTGTTTCTAGGCCGAACGCCTGGCGCAGCTCAAATCAGTGGGCGTGGACCAGCGCACTTGATATCGTCGTGCTGGCGCTAGACGCAGCCTCAACCATTACAACCACGCCTTTTAAGCGTAAAATTATGCACCGTCATGCTCATTGGATAACTGCAATAAACGAATCGCACGCTTGCCTTTTTAGCTCCAATTCCAGTGATCCCGCAAAACCAGACGAAAGCCAAACGCTCTGCCCCCCCCCCTCCCTTCATCCAGTCTGTCTGTCTGACTGCATTATAGGCTATTATTCCATATTATTATGCTTCTCAAACCAATCTAACTGCAGTTTCAATACTGCAAGCATGTAAATACGCTACACTATAGCAAGATCAAAGTGAAAATAATGTACTAAACACATCAGCTAGAAAAATATAGCCTATTAGATTGGTGAAAGTTTGTCCAGAAAGATATCGTTTTCTCTCCCCTGCTGCAGGTAGAATGATCGATGCACATAAATATACCCTACATTATGTAAAGTCATTGCATAAATGTGTTTTTATTGTAAAACTAAATGTCAAGTAGGGCCAAGTTATTGGAGCGGACATCACAGTATAGCACATCACAGAAACGCGTTCCGCTGTCACTTATCTAAATCACGTTAAACCCACAAGGGGTATATATAGGCTCAAGAGGACATATATGTTTCACATAGGGTGGTGTTTCATTTCGATGTTTTATTTGGTCCAATATTGAAATGTTCGACAATTGCAGGTTGTCTTACCATTACACATTATTTTAGATCTACCGTTTATATCTATTTCGGCTCATTTGGTTGCTATTTAGTAGCGAAATGGAGGACCCAATTGCATGCTGGGAGTGGACATTCACAGGCAGTAAACTTACAACTGCTATTTCCTATGGGAAGCTGGGTGCTGCTATGTGTTGTGTCTGTTTGAGCGAGGGAGTCAGAGAGAGAGAGAGAAGGGTGACTCAGAGGCAGAAGAGCACTGGCGCACTGAATAGGCCTGGTTTCAGAGAGAGACAGAGAAGGGTGACAGGGGAGAGGCACAAGTGCACTGGCGCCTATGCTATTCAGTGGGCCAGTTGCCGGAGCGCTCCCCTCTGGCTCTCTCCCTCCCCTCTGGCTCTCTCCTCTTTCACCCTTCTCTGTGTCACCTCTCTCCCTCTCTCCTCAGTCTGACAGGCACAATACCGACTGTCTCTGACTCCCTCGCTCAGAGTCCCATAGAAAAAATAAGCTGTAACTTCACTGCAATGTGAATGTCCCAAGATGCATTGTGTTTCTCCATTTCGCTACTAAATAGCAACCAAATGAGCCGAAAACCTATATTAACTCATTCAGGGCCAGTTTAGGACTGCCAATATTTAGCACAGGCCAAAGATTTTCATAATTGTTGGTCATCTTTCAAGACCCACAGTAAATTATCTATTAGCACCAGAGTGATTTGCAATACCTCAAAATGAAGATGTACGTCTCTGGGTTCACCAGGAAAAAAAAAGTGAGCTTTTAGCATGTTCTGTACTCTACTTATATCCATTTATATACACCCTGTTTTCACCCAAAATGTCTCTCTCAGATGACAAACAGGAGCAAATGCAATTTCTGTAAAATACACATTCTCAAGCAGAACTCGCTCTCAATTCTTTTATTTTGAACTGTATTGACATCAGCCATGTAAATACTATTCGTTATGACACAAATGAAAAAAAAAATATATATATATATATATATACACATGAAGTGCTTTTTTTTACATTCAACAATACAGCAGTGTGAGTGAGTGTGCAGACAGACACACAGACAGACAGACAGAGAGACAGACAGACAGACACACCGACAGACAGACAGACAGACAGACAGACAGACAGACAGACAGACACACACACACACACACACACACAGACACACAGACACACACACACACACACACACACACGATCCCCCTTCGTTGCGTGATTTCTAACCCCACATAGGATAAGCAATAACCACGCCCTGTGGCGCCGGGATTGGCCAGGAGCAACACTGGAGGGCACGCAGTCCAGCGATTTCATGAAGCTCTTGAGAACGGACAGCGGGCTTCTGCCTGCCTAGCTGTTCGTGTGCTGCTCGTCCATGTCTCCCTGTCATATCCTCCCTGCTATCGTTCCCGTTTTCCCCTCGGCTATTCAACACGTCCTCACCGCCCTCTGATCACTGCTGATCGATCATTTCCTCATTCCTCCGATGATCAAACGCATCTGTGGATTACTTTCTCCGGTTTTCTCCAGCTGGCACACAGGAAAGCGACCAGCTCCTGCAGCGCGCGAGGGGCGTTTCAATGGCGTTTCTCCTGTCTGCACAAGGCAAGCTCCTTATCCGTTTGCTTTTCCTCCTGCTCAATTTCAAAACAACAGCTGCGGTATGTGTTTGTTCACGTGTTGTCTTAGATGATAGGGACCTGATACCATGTGACAGGCTGGGGAAGTGTTTTAACTACGCCCTGCAGTAATAAAAACAAAAACACGTCAAACACGTCATTGGCCCTCTGGGCTATTCCTGATAACACGTCAAAGACGTCATTGGCCCTGAATGAGTTAAGGGAGGATCTAAATAATGTGTAATGGTAAGACAACCTCCAATTGTAGAACATTTCAATATTGGACCAAATAAAACATCGAAATGAAAACACCACCCTATTTGAAACATATATGTCCTACTGGGGCTATAAATATCCCTTGTCGATTTAACGTGATTTAGATAAGTGACAGCGGAACGCGCTTCGGAAGCTTCTACTGTCATCTGCTATACTGTGATGTCCGCTCCAATAACTTGGCCCTACTCCACATTTAGTTTTACAATAAAAACACATTTATGCAATGACTTTACATAATGTAGGCTATATTTATGTGCATCATCCTTCCTGCAGCAGGCGAGAGAAAATGATATCTTTCTGGACAAACTTTCACCAATCTAATAGGCTATATTTTTCTAGCTGATGCGTTTAGAACATTATTTTCACTTTGATCTTGCTATAGTGTAGCGTATTTACATGCTTGCAGTATTGAAACTGCAGTTAGATTGGTTTGAGAAGCATAATAATATAGAATAATAGCCTATAATGCAGACAGACAGACAGACTGGATGAAGGGAGGGGGGGGGGGCAGAGCGTTTGGCTTTCGTCTGGTTTTGCGGGATCACTGGAATTGGAGCTAAAAAGGCAAGCGTGCGATTCGTTTATTGCAGTTATCCAATGAGCATGACGGTGCATAATTTTACGCTTAAAAGGCGTGGTTGTAATGGTTGAGGCTGCGTCTAGCGCCAGCACGACGATATCAAGTGCGCTGGTCCACGCCCACTGATTTGAGCTGCGCCAGGCGCTCGGCCTAGAAACAGCGCCGATGCAACGATAGGGACCATAGATACTAAAATAAATATATTTGTGTTTTACACCGTTTGTATTGATGCAGTGATTTTCTAATCACTAAATAAGTGTGGTTGTATCTTGTGCAGATCACAACCCCATGATTTCAGGCAAGTTTGCAGTTCTACACATAGATGACGGTGGAGCTGTTGTGGAAAAAGTGTCTGAGGTCACACCATTCCACGTCAAGTTATTCCAGCCAACCTGCTCTCTATGGGGGGTCCTGATGAGCATTTTGTTTCCAGAGAAGAAAGTGCACTGCAGAGCCTTCATTTATGAGATCACCGACAAAGCACACCTCACGCTACATGTTTATCTGATCCGAGATGATCCTGCTCTAGAACAGGTTATTTCATTTGTCATGGTAATCAATACAAACCATCATAAAAAAACAAACATTGTATCTGGGTACATGTGTAGAAACTTTATACTACTGTACATTATCTGCAAAGTGCAACAAACATACACAACTATAACCATGAAGCCTTTATGTGTTTTTCTTTTCCCACAGGCAGTGAAGGAGAAGGAAAAATCCAATAAAACGATTGAAAAGCCACCCCCAAACCATTCCCTTCCAATGAATGATTTTTTCTTCCTCACAGCAGACTCGGACATCGCAGAAATCGCCCCTAAGGTATGATTTTAACTAGCTATTACAGCTATGGTGTGAACTGAAAAATGTTGATGATAATATAATACCATTGTGCAAGCTCACACTTCACAAGAGCTACCTCAAAGTTCAGCTCATGCAGATTAAAATGAACTAGTTCACGTTCATAGCTCATATTCCCATAGCTCACAGTCCCAAAAAATGAGCAACTCGGTTAATTTCAAGCTCACTTGTTTACCCAGAGAAATGAAAACCGGTTTTATTCCTATGTAAATGACCACACGCATGTACACAATGGGCAATTATCGAAGTAAGAGAGTGAGAAATAGAACGATAATAGGGCCGTTCACCCCCCCAGGTGTGAGCGAAGCTCACTGTACGCTCATGGATTTCCAAAAAGGTGCACTCAGCTCACCGCTCATGAAAATAATGAGCTTGCTCAGTGAGCGGTGCTCTGCGTGCTCATGCACAACACTGGATAATACACATTCATTAATAATGATGATAATAAGTAAGGGTTAATGCACAACGAGGTGTCCATTATCAGAAATTAATGGACGACGCGGAGGCGTGAACCGTTGCTTCCGCGAAGTCCATTAATTTCTGATAATGGACACCTCGAAGTGCATTAACCCGCTTATACCATTGTCACTTGCCAAAGAAACAAAACAATTCATTTATATTTTCATGCATTTTGCAAACAAAATCTAGTTTTCATAACCTTGAATATGAGTTGAGAACCGGCGAACAAAATAGTCCCCAAAATAGTGCCACGCTCGCTCGGAGTAGACTGAAAACCATCTGAAGCTTTCAGTATGTTCGAGTCCAGGTATGTTTTGTACAAGGACGTCTCTCAGTGTGTTGCTGTTAACTGCCCATTTTGTTGTTTTCTTTTTGTTGATCTTGTCTTTTTCCTCTTTGACTGTGATCAAGGCAGTGCGCGCTCTTGCAAAGTGCCTGGCTGGCTTTCTGCAAAGTTGTAAACAGAGCTGGTTTGACAGTTGACAGCTGAGAGCCCAGCTTCTGTCAGCTGACAACATCAGCAGATCTCCGAAAACTACAGATTTCTAAATAGCTGTTATTTTAATAAACTGAGCACACAAGTGTAATCTAAATAGTTACTTTGACCGACAATTTTTTTTTCTAAACTTATAAAAGTGCCATATCAGCAGCCAATCAGAATCGAGTATTCACCCAGACCATGGTATAATTAAGCAATATATCACGAGAGCAAGTGTGTTGTGGTGAATATATCCCCCTGATCAGTTGTTATCCCACGAGGCCGCAGGCCGAGTGGGATAACAACTGAGCAGGGGGATATATTCCACAACACACGCTGCTCGAGTGCTATATTGCTTTTATAAAAGGGTTCCAAGTATAATAATATAATAATAATAACACTATAAGTCCGACTGGCATGGTATTCTGAGAGTCAGTAGAAACACTACTGTAAGGCGGGACCTCTAGCAAGAAGATAGACGTGCGGGTGATTTGATTGGATCGTTCTGGAGACTGAAGTCGACATTGGCCAATCCTGGTGCTTGGCTGAGAGCTTTCTGGAAACCCAGGCAGCTCGAGCGCAGCGTTGCATTCTCAGGGCTTGCCCGACACCAACTAACGTTACGGGGTTAAATGCGGGGTTAAATGCGGAGTTAACAGCCTTTCTTTTGCAAAGAAGACATTAGCCCGCATCTATTCTTGTACAAAACATCATTTTCTGCGAAGTATTAGTAAAGTTATAAGCGAAGATCGATTCACAAGGATCTGACAGCTGTCTCCGCCATTTTTTTTTCTACGTTGTCATTTGAGATAAGCCTTATTATTACTCTCTTAGTAAGAGAGTTGCCATGGCAACCAATAACCCATGGCCATGGGTTATTGAACTCGGTTACTGGAATTATACAATGGCTGTGAACCAATCAGATTGCTTGATTTGAGAGAGCCATTTTATAATAATAAATAATGCACTTTATTTGTAAAGCACCTCAAAATGCTTTACATGTAAATACATTAAAACAAGAGCAAATAAAACCACAGCATAACAAAGACATTGCAACAATATAAAATAATAATTAATAAATACATATAGACTAATTAAAAGGTTATAAAAATATGTTTTAGCTCCTTCTTAAAACGTTCAACAGAAGTTGCCTGTCTGATGTAGTGGGAGTATGTTCCAAATCCTTGGTGCATAGTTAGAGAAAGCTGCATCAGCACACTTTGTTTTTGACACATTTAGCAGGCCAGCATTAAGTACGTTTCCATAGAGTCCAATGCTATTTAGTCTGTTCAGAAGTATTTTCTGGTCGATAGCATCAACGCAGCACTTAACTCTAGAAGGACAAAGAGTGAGACTTTTGTATGCCTCCTTATGGATTTGTATGCCTCCACTGGCGATATGCAGGCCAGGGGCATTAGGCGGCGTTCACACAGAATGCGCTTTTGGAGCTGCCAGCTTTCTGCAATTCATTCTCTATGTAAGGACGCGCTAAGCGCGCTCCTCTTTCAAGGAACGCACCTGGCGTTTAAGTGCTGGTGGCTTTTTGGCAGAGCGCTCTGGGCGTTTTAAAGCTGAAAAAGTTGAACATGTGGAGGAAAAGCGTGCTGCTCGTCTTTTCACTCCTCCTACATTTTCTCCTCCCAGAGGGATCCTCAACCTCCGCTGCTGCCAGAATTGGCAATAATCTGGCTTTCATGTTGTCAGTGAACAACATCAAACAGACAAAACCAGCTGGCTACCGTCCATTTGGTCGTTGTGTTCTGATCTGTACTGCACGCGACTGCAGGCGAAAACAAAATGAAGCGTGTTTTGTGCACAATGGAAGCGCTCTCGACATGAGTTCCATAGCGTTCTGACTGAAAAAAGCACTTTGGGTGTGAACACCACCTTAGCCGTCAATTATTGTTCTTAGAAAGAAAATTAATCGGAATCGGCCAAAATTGGTATTGGCAAGTATTAAAAAATCGGAAATCGGAACCGGCCAAGACAATCGCAATCGGTGCATCCCTAGTATTTACTACGATTGCAACTACTGTTGAAGCACGGAGCAGCCATCTTGGATTTTCGAGGTTGGGGCTGGTAAGCCTCTCCCGAGTTTGGCAGAGAAAATCTGAGGACAGGTGACGTGACAGGGGGAGTTCATGACCTTTGAATGGTGAAATCCCCTGCTCCCAGTTTAAATGGAATGCAGCATAAGCATGGCAAAACTAACCCCCTCCCTTTGCCTTATAATTTCCTCCACAGACAGGATTAAAGATTTGCTGTACAGGAACACCACATTTCTTTGAGGTGCACATTAAGGATGCAGACACTGACTTCTCGCTCATACTAAAAAGTGAGCACGGTGACATTGTATGGGCACCTGCGATTCGAAAAGGTCAGACAAAAAAATACAATACTTTTTCTACATTATGTATGATCTCAGTATTATTTAGTAAACAAGCATTAGATGGCTCGTGTGGGGGTCAGCTCAATGTTCCAAGGATCAATGTTCCCAGGGCTCAATGTTCCCAAGGCTCGATGTTCCCAGGGCTCGATGTTCCCAGGCATGGGTGGATTCTGCACGCTTGGTGGGGAGGGGGGGAGGGGTTAGGGCAGGGGTAAAATAATGCTCACAATAGAGTGATGATGTACATGTTGATGACGTGATGATGATGATGATGATGTCATCATCATGACATGATGATGATGATGATGTTGATGTTGCATTTAAGCAAAAAAAATATCTAAAATCCTGAAGATCGACCATGCCACTTCTGGACTCATTGCTGCGGTGCTCTATATATATATATATCAAGAGAGGAAAATATTACGACCCCAGTTAACATCGCTGATGGCGCGTCCCAGCGCATGCTGAAGTATGTATATTTGTAACATAGAGTTCTGGCTTCCCTGACCAGTGACGCTTAGGAATAGACTAGGTGACACTTTGGAATAGGCTAAGTGACAACCAGGTATAGATTGGTGACAAGCTGGAGAGACGGTTGACGGTCGGAGAGACGGCATCCGGTACGGGATGGGTTTAGCACCCCCAGCCTGGCTCTCTCATGAGGGAGAAATCCACAAACGCGCTACGGATTAGCCTCCCGAAAATCTGTGTAAATAACGGCGCGGCCTGGGGTCCTTCATGCTAGAGTGAGGTGCTCGGCGCAGCCAAATGACGTGCAACACACAGGCCTTCTTGAGGCATTCTCTCTGCCTCTGGATGCCTTTGCCCCGGGAGGGCCTGGTGAGACGAAGGAGGAGAGCGGCCTGGATTAACCCATAGTGCCTTACAGCCTCCATGCACCGAAGGGTCTTGCTATGCTGCGATGTAGCACTAGCTCTATTGCAGCGGATTGGGCGTGATCGGCCCTTCCACAGGCAACGTTGCAGACAGAGTAGGAAGGCTGATCTGTGTGCGGCTGCTTCTGGAATGTGGGTCGGGGTCTTAATCGGCCTCGGCTGGGTCTACTGGGCGAGGGTGTATGATGTTGAACAGACCCGAAACACCTTACGACCCCAGTTAACAACGCTGATGACGCGTCCCAGCACATGCTGAAGTATGTATATTTGTAACATATATATATATATATATACATACATACATACTTTTTTATTTTTTTATTTTTTTACCACTGCATAGAGTAGAATAAAATAGAATGCATATGAAAATGCACATGAAAAATGAAAGGCATAGAAGAAACACTGGTATTGAACCCTGGGAACATTGAACCGTGGGAACATCGAGCCCTGGGAACATTGATACGCTCCCCTTGTGTGCTGTGTATACTAAAAAACATACCACATATAAAAGCAATAAATCAGCTAAATATCAGTAAGCTTTTTATTCTTCATCTTATTCCAGGTGACTACAACAATGGTCAGCCACAAGGTGAGAAAAGACACTGAATATGAGTATTTAGGATTTTTCAAAAGGTCTATGGATAAAATTAATGGGGAACTCACTTCTCGGGGAAGAGATGTCACGTGACTGTTCAGCTCTATAACATTCTAGTCACTATTTTAATTTGGTCCTGTTCAAATTGTTTTAATTTCTAAGAGGTCTCTGTTACAATGTGACTCCTGGTCTTTTTCCAACTTACCTTCCAGGTGCTTCGAGTCTCTCAGCAAAGGAGAAGCTGTTCTCAGCTTGACCAGATTTCAGCCAGCGAGTGACTGAACCTGTTCTAAAGACATTGCTGGATGCACTTCTGCAGCAGAGGGTAGTAAATCATCAAGAAATGGAGTCGGCTTTGGCCCAAACAAAAGACAGGGCAGACAAAGCACGAGCAGTGATCGACATGGTGCACAACAAAGGAGAAGAAGCCAGTTTAATTATGATCAAAGTCTTGTGTGAGGTGGATCCTTTCCTTTCTAAAGAGCTGAAGTTAACCTGAAGCAGAAATGAGAATTGTACTGAGGTCGATGATGGAACAATGGTAGCAGCCAGTTACAACTTATATCAACACATCTTCAAGTGCAAAATCTTTGCCTTTAAAGCACATGTTGAGTCAGTGGATCTGGTACACTTTCTAACCCATCTACAAAGTGTCTTCTAAGAGCTTTTAAGTGCCATATTATTATTATTATTATTTTTATTATTATTATTATTATTATTATGAATGCCTTCTTTCATATTGCGTATTATGACTGTACTAGTACAGGAAGGCTTTTGAAACAGCCTTCCTAAGGGCAACGCCTGCTTTAAGACGGGCCTAAAAACCTTTTTATTCAGAAAGATTTTTCATGTTAAATTTGGTTAGTGATGGCTTTTTCTTTGTTTTTATTTTTGTCCCTTTAAATCTGTAGCACTTTAACTCATCCCCCGCCATTGACGTGTTTTTCAGTGTTTTCACAGGCATGCGATAGCTGGCGCTCTTGGCCACCTTCTGAAGCACTAGTATACGCCTAAAGTCACCCAGAAGCCAGAGTTATTGCCCCACAAAACCAGCAAGCGTTATCCGCAAAAAATCTCCCTTCATGGAACAGCTCAATAAAACACATCCAGCCTGGTGTCTCAACGAGATGCAGCGAACAGCTTTCCTCCATCTCCACGCACCGAAGACGGACTATTGACAGTCACTCAACACTGAAAGATTTCCTTCACCAGAGAAGTTTGTAAACGCACACAAATCACTTCTTCTGTCAGTTAGATTAGTAATCCACTTTGTGCCCTCACATAGTGTAAATTTCAGCTGTCAAATATGCCCCCAGACCTCCACAAACAGAGCTCCAGAAGCCCCAGCCCGACGCGGGCAGGATCAGAGTGTGACCCGCCCCGACCGCTCTGTAGTGCGGTGTGAATGTCTGCCTCAGTTCGCTGCACAAAAATATGTTTTTCTCAAGATTTCTGTGGAGACACAGGCATTTTCGGTTAAATGGCCTACATTCAAGTGTCGATAACTAAAGAACGGAAGAAGGCAGAAACTAACTTTGTTTTGCATGAAAGTAGAGGCTTCGTTCTGTCGTTTGAGAGAGTCTGTGTTTACATAGAATAAAATATTCTGTGGGTTGTGAAAAATCACTGAAAATGCTCAGAAACCCTAGCGGTGGCTGGCGACTCCTCCTTTGAAACTCTGGTGGGGAATGAGTTAAGATTCACTGTGCAGTATAAATTAAATGCATTATTAGTATATTATCTTTTTTTGTCATGAAATTATTAATAATTGTAATTAATTAATCTAAGGAGCATTTTAAACCTGACTTTACCCTTAAATTTCCCCTTAAGTAGTAAGTAGAAGTAGTAAGTCAGAAAAAAGAATCCTAACTGTACAACAATGACACATCCATAATATGTACCAAGTCTTTCTTGAAGCTCTGCTTATAATAAATGAAATCCAATGTTTGTAATATATTTGTTTTTACCTATTTTATTCAAATTTGATCTGCAATTTTTTTCTTCTGTAAGCATGTTTTTAATTGACGTATTTGATTTGCGAAAATCCTAATAAAATTGTAACACCCAGGCCACAGTGTGGTCTGCTCTGTTATGATCCTGTGTGTAATTCCTTAGGAGCTGGGATCGATCTAGACTCAGTGGACCTTTGGTCTTATACTGTAGCGAAAGGAGTTTGTTCTTATGTTTATTCCTTCTGTATTAGTCTGTCTTTTCCTCCCACTTGTTGCCTATGTGTCCTCGTTAGTCTGCCTTTTCCTCCCACCTGTTGCCTATGTGTCTCGTTAGTCTGCCCCTACCTGAGTTCTCCCCACCAATCAGTTCTCCCATTTTGCCCTCTGTGTTCCTGCCTTCCCCAGCTGTCCCTAATGTTTCATTAGTTACCTCTGTCTATATATTGTCTCAGTCTTTGTCGAGTCATTGTCTATCCTCCCTGTAGTATATTGTTGCTCTGTGAATCCCAGTGTTTCCAGCCTTGTTTAGACTTTAGCCTAGCCATGTGCTAGTAGGTTTTGTTATTTTTTGTATTTAAAGTTTAATTAAAGACTTTTTGTTGCTCCTAAAAACCTTGCCTGCTGCCTCTTTGGGTAATGCTTTAGAATACAGCCCGCAAATAACCATGTAACTACAGGGTAACAAGACTACTTATAGTGTAACTACAGGGTAACAAGACTGTACTCATAGTGTAACTACAGGGTAACAGGACTGTACTTATAGTGTAACTACGGGGTAACAGGATCTGTATTTATAGTACAACTACAGGGTAACAAGACTGTACTTATAGTATGACTACAGGGTAACAAGACTGTACTTATAGTATAACTACAGGGTAACAGGACTGTACTTATAGTGTAACTACGGGGTAACAAGATCTGTACTTATAGTATAACTACAGGGTAACAATACTGTACTTATAGTATAACTACAGGATAACAAGACTGACTTTCTTTCCACTAACAAAGCGGAGGAGCTGGCCTCGGTCATGCAAGATCAGGAGTCCGTGGTTCATGTAGCATTCGTGACATCACCAATCGCATGAACCAACTCAACCTGCAACTCCAAGGTGGAGATGCGAACGTGGGAGAGCTGATTGAAAAGGTGACTTTTACTTTGCACTTTATAATTTACAATTTGAAGATTGTTTTTCTGTATTGCTCTTCTGCTATTGATGTGATCACTGCGCTGCATACTTGCACTAAGTCAAATTCCTCATTTGTAATCTGATTATAATGTAATATTATTATTATTACTGGTGCAATATTTTACCACTGGGTATGCTTAATGTATATGTACACTGTAGGAATTTAATGTGAATTGTTGACTGATTGCACTGTCTATATGTCAATGTGTATATGTTTAAACGCTGTCTCTTGATGCCCAAAAAGAATTTCTCCCAAGGGAGACAATAAAGGCTAATTCAATTCAATTCAATTCAATTCAATTCGATTACTCACTATGGCTATTAAAATTAAAGTTTAATATTTAATCTTGAAGGTGAATGCTTTCCGGGTAAACTTGGACCTCTTCCTGGCTGACATAGAGGGGAAAAACCTACACTTCCCCACACTGCGTGACACTCCTACAAATAAGACTGTGCTGTCACCAATGATAGGTGAGTTAAAAAAAATATTAAAATGTGTGCTTATGAAATTGTATAAGTAATTAAGTGAATCATTAAAGGTGTAATTAAGCTTTAAGGTTAATGCTTTTTTTTCTTCTTCATCGATAGGTTTGCTACAAAGTTTGGCAGACAATTTGAGCACATGATTCGACAACTTCAGAATCCCTGGGCAAGTGCTGCTCTTCATACGCAACCCGTTCGCCGTCCGTGTCACTGGGAGCTGTCCAGCAGAAGCAAAGGGCTGTGCTGCCTGGAATGGATGAGGGCACATTCCAGCTGGAAATGGTCCAGCTGCAGACCAATCATGTCCTGAGTGCCAAGTTCAGTGAGGAGTGCATTTTGGGTACACTCTGTCCATCAGTATCCTAACTGTAAAAGACTAGCAATCTACATTTTGACAATGTTCGGATCAACCTACTTGCCGAGTCAGGTTTTTCAAAGATGAATCTAATTAAGGACAAGAAGCCAATAGACTCACAGACGTGCATCTTAACCAGTGCATGCATGTTGCTTTGACCTCTCACAAGCCTCTCTTCAGCAAGCTCTCAAAGGAAATTAGATCTATCCCAGTAGAAAATTCTAAATTAAAGTGGATAGTGCAATATTTTGTCCACATCCCCTTTCTTTTTTGTGCATTTGATCACATTTTAGCTGGCTGTACACCAACAAACGTTAGCTGTTATCCTGTGAAATAGCTGATTATACCTTCCATTTGCTCGGTTAAAAAAAAGGAAATAAATGTGTGTATGTATTTGGGACAATGTTTTTTGTCCCCTTCCCTTTTCCAGCGATGCAAACTATGCACCTTTAGGTGACAGTCACCTTTTTGAATGCCTAATGTGTGGTTTTGTGTCTGCCCTATTTAGTCTGACGTTAGGTTTAGGGTTAGGTGTGGGGGGTGGGAGAGTTATAGGTTTAGGGTTAGCGTCTGGGGGAGGTTAGGTTTAGGCGTGGTGGGGTGGGTGAGGTTATTTAGATTTAGATTTTATTTCAAACATGGTGAAAAACGAAAACAAAGATAAAGAATGAAAGAAATATAAGCAAGAAGTGCCAAACAATCATAGTCAATTAGAATTCACAGCATACAATATACAGCAAATTCACAATAAATTTACATTTGTTTATCATGCCCGAAAAGGAGTAGGAATAAGTTAATACTTATCAAGTCCCTGTTTTATATCTATAGGCTTAATATGAAAGTATAATTATACTGTAATAACATGTTATACTACTGTAATAATATATAAGAGATGTGTGCATACTCACATTACAGTATATCCATAATAATATCAGGCATACTATAGAGTTGTGCCTAGTACATTTGTAGCATACCATGTGCACATACTAAAACTCTTGCGTGTATAGACAAGTTTCCTGCGCACTTCCGGTTTGCTTCCGGACTCGGCCGCGATATGTCTGTCCCTTCCGGAATACAGAGAAGCGTAACATACTAGCGTAGTAGTGTCTATCCCACACCCGTTGACAGTGGACACATGGGAAGATAATATGTGTAAATGGCCGAACGTAACTACATGCAGGATTATAGCGTATTTTGAGGAATCGATGGCGGTGGACGGCAACGTGACAAGGGAGCTGGAAGGTGGGTGCTGAGGGTGCTGCAGCACCCCCTGGTGGCAAGAGATGGGATTTTTGAAATTGGCTGCAAATTTGGCTGTCTTGTGTTTATACCACCAACAAAATGCATTAAAAAACAGTTTGTGCTTCCTACCCCCCCAGGGTGGAGTACTATGAGTCTGAAGTGGAATGGTTCAATAATAACAGGTACTTTTCTATCAATATTCCTCCAAATGTACATGTGATGCAGTGAAATATGAATAGTTAGAAGGCTTTTATTCTGAAATGCTACATCAGATTGTTATTAAATTGTCTGGATGACACCCTGGGGTTGAGTACTATCAGTCTGAAGTATAATTATTTTGTAATAACAGGCAGTTTCCTTGAACTATCCATTTGAATGTTCAGAAAACAGTGAAAAGAAAAAAAAAGTACACTTTTACTTTGAAATTGTACATCAACTCTCATAGCGTGCAATTGTAATTATAATATGTAAAAATTAGAACATTCAATTAGTATATATTTGTTCTGGAAGTGCGCTTTTATTTTGAAATCAGTTTGCGCATGCTTTTACCGTAATGCCTAGTATATACACGCACCACAAAACAAGTGGGGGCTAGAATGACAGTGCTTTCCGAGGTGAGGGCTGGCTTGACTGCAGTCACCTGCGACAGCTCTCCTGCACTCGTTCTCGGCTCCCATGTGGCTTTTTTTGTGGTAAGCATTTTGATTAATCTCCTCATCATACGAGCATCGGGCAACAAGCACGAGCCATTGATTGATTGATTGATTCGCCCGGTAAAAAGGCTTTTTACCTCCGCTAAATTGACAGCGGGTCTCTTTTGCTTTTGACGGCGGCAGGCATGCTTCTGTTTCTTTCCTGCCGTCTTGCTGGCCTCGGCTGAAGTAGGCTACTTGTTGCATGATCTCGATTAAAAAAAGGACTGGCCTAGCAAGGGGTGTCTGTTTTGACATTTCGGTTTCCTCCTGTGTGTTTCCTCACAGCAGGACTGATGCTGCTTGTTGTGCGGCTTTTAAACGGCGCTCTACAGTAAAGAAAGCGTCTGCTATATTTTTCTTTTTCACCAACACTCAACATACAGTGGGCGGAAAAAATATGATGTAAAATTAGTCTCTATTTAAGTCGTAGCTTATATTCAACATCACTTAGGCTGCTGTGGATGCAATGTGGACTTAACCGGAAGCCAGGGACATATAAGGCTGCTATGGCGCGCGGCGCGGGGAAACTTGTCTATACACGCACACACTCTCTCTCACACACACACTCTCACACACACACACACACACACACACACACACACACACACACACACACACACACACACAGATAGCCACTAGGGATGGGAATCGAGAACCGGTTCTTGTTGAGAACCGGGTCCCAGTGGATCGATTCCTTGGAATCGTTAGCCAACGTCCTGAACGATTCCACTATCGATTCCATGCGCGATGACGTCAGACGCTGCGACACGCACGCAGCCTTTGTTTAGACCGCAGCGACCATGGCGCCTAGGCAGAAGCGTTCAAAAGTGTGGCTGTACTTCACGCGAAAGGATGACCACAGTGCCACTTGCAATACTTGCAAACTTTCTATTTCCTCAAAAGGGGGGAATACTACCAATATGCGGAAGCATCTGTCCACACAGCACGCGATAATCCTGCAGGAATGCCATGTTTTTGATGCGCTGCGGAGTGACGATAACGTGGCTAACAACAGCGCGGCTAACGTTAGCACAGGTAAACTCCTCCAGACGGACCAGACCCTGTCTTGTGTGTTTAGTGTTCGTGCCATTTGTTTTATTGTGTAAACCAGCTTTCACTAATATGAGTAATTCCATTTCCATCCGTTAATTTAGATGATGAGGTTCAGAGTCAGGCTGGTTCAGAGACTGGGTCAGAGTCTGCAGCTAGTACTTCTAGTTGTGCAGCAGCAGCAGCACCTCTAGCCCCTCCATTCACCCAGGCAGGGAAAAGTAAAATGCCCGAGGCAAGGATACACGAATGTCACCGAGCAGTGACAAAGTTTGTGGTGAAAGGTTTGCACCCTTTTACCACGGTAGATGCCCCTGCTTTTCGGTAGGTTAATTTGTTTTATTTTATCTGACATGCCAGCTAAACTGAATGTCTAAAATGTCAAAGTTGCATGTTGTTATTCTTATTCTAACCCCTAGTTCTGTTTCATTCATTCTTCCCACTATATATTTTCTATAGGGAGATGACAAAGATGCTCAACCCCAAATATAAACCCCCAAATAGAGCTAGTTTAACTGACACACTGATCCCTGCTTGGTATGGGGTTGAAAAAAACAATATCATCTCAGAGCTGAAGCATGTCACAAAGGCAGCCATCACTGCTGACAGATGGACAAGTTTCAGTCAAGACCATTACCTCACAGTAACACTGCACTATCTCAGGGACGGTCAGATGAAAGAAAAAGTCCTCAAAACCAAGGCAGTGTACCAATCACAGACAGGGCCAGCTGTGGCAGAGGAGATTACAGGGATCCTGGAGGAGTTTGGAGTGAGAGAGAAGGTAGTGGCAGCCACTGTCGATAACGCATCAAACATGGATGTAGCCGTGAAGAAGCTAGGTATCATCAAGTTGCCATGTTTTGCACACACACTTAACCTTGGAGCTCAGAAGCTGTACAGCTGCACTACAATTTCCAACTGGGCGGCAAGGATTCGTTCTGTGATCGTATGGATGAAGAGATCCCACATGGCTAAAGTAGTCCTCAAGGAGAAGCAAGAACTCCTCAGTAAGATTTTAAATACTTTCTTTAGATCATAGCCAAGTAAGCCAACATACATTATGTTAATGTAAATGAACAGATTATGATCAATTGGAAATTATAAACTACTTGTAATATAATAGTTTATTGTAAACTTGTATGTGTGTGTTACTGTGTTTGCCTTTCAGCTGTGCCAAACCACATGCTGCTCTTGGATGTGAAGACGAGATGGAACTCTCTGTTTTTGATGATGGAGAGATTCTGTGAGCAGTTTTCTGCCATCCAAGCTGCAGCTGTAGACCCACGGCTAAGAAAGCCCATGGAAAAGGAGAAGTAAGTAACACTGTTAAAAATAATAATAATAATATGGCTTATTTAAAACTTGGTCTAAAGCAATTAAAAGATTTGTTTATGCAATATATGTTTTTTGTTATGTTGCAGACTGAGCAAAATGGGCAACGAGGACTTGAGGAAAGCAGAGGAGTTTGTGCTGCTGATGCAGATGCATTACACATCGACACTCGCTGTCTGCAGTGACAAAAGTCCAACCTGTGGCCAGATACTGCCTATCCTCAAGAAGCTAGAGAGACATTACACCGTGCAGGCAGATGACTCTGCATTCGTGAGGACCGTTAAGGAGAACATTTGGAATGATCTTTCCAAACGCTACCAGGTACAGTGACTGACAAGTATTAATTTATTATTAATAATATATGACAGTTAATCATATACACTAAATTATATTCATATTCAGTAACATTTACCCCTAATTTTGTGTTGTCTTGTCTGTCCTTCTTTTTCAACTTAAGGATGCTGGTGTCCAGGCATTCCTGGAGGAGGCCACCGTCTTAGACCCCAGATTCAAATCCAAACTGGATAGGGATGAGATCTGGGACAGGGTCAGGAAAGCAGCAGTGGCAGCAAACTCAGAGCCAGAGGCAGCTACAGATGAGGTATTTGAATTTGATTGTAGTAGGCTAGCACATTTCTATTGTTTGTGAGACCTTTCCTCTCTGGCTCTGTGGTTCTTACATGGTGAATTTCTTCTCAAGCTGTCAGACTCAGAGCAAGGAGAGACACAGATGAATGAAGGTGATGAAGAGGAGGAAGAAGATGACTATGTAAGTTCAATTCATTTTGATGATGATGATGGATGGCATGGATTTTTAGATTATTTAATTTTAATCCAAACCATTTGGTTATGTCCATTTAATTTCAGACGCCACCCGTAAAGCAGAGAAAGAGAACAGCCTTGGAGGAACTCTTTGAAGAGGAGGACAGTGAGCTGCAGTCCCTGCACCATCAACAGCCCCCTGTGTCCATGGCCCAGAGAGTGCATCAAGAGGTCCAGCTGTACAGAAGCCTGCCCTCCATCCCCTCCAAGGATAACGTCACCCTCTGGTGGTGGGACAAGAGAGACACTTTGCCCCTGCTGTCAGGTCTGGCTGAGGCCTATCTGTGTGTTCAGGCGTCCTCCACCCCATCTGAGAGGGTGTTTTCCACGGCTGGAGACACCCTAAGCCCTGAAAGATCATGTATCCTTCCTGAGAAAGCAGACATGCTTATCTTTCTGCACAAGAATTGTTAATTCGCCATACAGACAGTTCAGTTGATGGTTGCAGACTTACTCAGTTACATTTGGACTTGACTTGACTTGATTGTTTGCCACTGGCACTTGCACTGCTAGTTTTACTTTTTACAGTTCATATACCCTTTTAAAAAGGAAGGAGCATTGTAATTTCTACTAACATGCTAGACTGTTATATTCAACAGAATAATTATATATTTTTATTTTATCTTAATTTGTACAGAAGAATTACTTATTTCTTTGTCAGTTTTGTTTTTAGTTCAAGGTGAATACACTTAAAAACAACAGCACTTTAATTGTCATGTTAAAATATTATTTAGCACAGCGGTTCTAGCCGGTTCTCTCTCTGGACCCCACTTTGAGAGTTTCTTGTTGACCTATTCTTAGGTTTGTTTTTGGTTATTTAAAATACATAAATGTATACATACATACTGTATATGCTGTGCATAATCTATTCAGAGAATATTATATAAAATAAAATTGGTTAATAAACCCGTTTGTACATTTTTTTTCACTTTTTCTCACAATGAGAATCGATAAGAGAATCGATAAGGAATCGGATCGATAAGGAGAATCGAAAATGGAATCGGAATCGTTAAAATCTTATCAATTCCCATCCCTAATAGCCACCCTCCCACGCACTCCCACATACACATTTACAAACATTCACAATTGAATCGTACACGTTATAGAATCCATTCTGTATCTATTTAATATCAAGTCTTTAAACCGTTTGAAGTGATCTACATAACATCAATTCCTCACTACAGTTGTTCCACAGATTAACTCCTTTAACGCTAATACAGTGATATTTTGTATTTGTCCTGACTAGTTGTTTTTTGAACAAACAGTTTCCTCTTAAGTCATGATGACTTTCTCTCATTTGAAACAACTTTTGGATACTGTTCAGTAGTAATTGGTTTTTGGCTCTGTACATGATTTGGACCGTTCTGTAGGCAACCTGGGCCCGTATTTATCAAGCTTCCTAGAATTACTCCTAAGAACACTGCTAAGAGTACACTTATGAGCAAAAAAATTCCCAGCCAAAAGCTGCACTTAAAAGTCAGTTATTATGCATCTCACTCCCTCTTTCAGCGAGGTGTAGGACTGAATCCTAAGTGTCAATCTCAGATCTGATTTACGACAGGTGTGTGTGCCGTAAAGGGAAATGTTGATGACGCAATTCCAAGGCCAGGCCTGCATCTAGCCATTTCTAACTAGCTAGTTTTTCTCGAATTGATATAACGTTAGCATGGACCCATCTCGTTATGTGGGGAGATGTTAGCTTTTAGGTTGATACTAAACCTTCAGATCTTTAGCCTACTACTTAACATCTGAAAAGCTAGTCACAATATGCAGGCTGCAAACTAGTCACCTTTAGGTACAGCCAACTTTTCATCCCAAAATAGGATGATTTCTGAGTCGTTTGATGCCCTGGTCTCCGTCACCTTTTTCACTCTACATGACTTTGCATCCCTGAAGAAGTCAGTTAGGTTCATGGATCACTGCACCAAAACCTCTGATGACAAGAAATCATCAGAATTGTTGTCTAGATGTTAGTATTAACAATAAAAAATTGTTGTGACATCATTATGATTTGTTGTTCATTGTCACTAGCCTATGCATACATGAATCACCATCATTCAGTCAGTCAGTCAGTCAGTCAGTCAGTCAGTCAATCAATGAACTCATTGAGTGCCAATGACGACTATAGTCGTCAATTCAAATAGTAACGTTGAGTGCCAATGACGACTGAAGTCGTCAATTGCGTTTTTTGACGGTGGGACGTGGATCAAAGCCAGATGCATCTCCTGTGAAAGTATGGTGGATGTTGAATGTGTAAAAGCTATTTTACGGACCCATTAGGTGGCGACAGTGCTCTCCAGATTAGCAGCCGTGGGGACACGGAAACCGCATCGGTATGCATCGATATGCATGGAGCATAACGTTAGCTGTGCCTGCAGCAGCCAATCTGCTGCCACAATTGAGCCCCTCCGTCTCCGCTGCGATAGCCCCTCCACATGATTAGTTGTGGAGTTGTTATTATTCTCAGTTGGAAGCGCTGGGAGCCGGTGACAAATACACGTGGAACGCTGTGAAAAAGCTGGGTTTTCAGTGCAGAGCAAACGCAGCACAGAGCCACCAGAGACACACCCACGGAGGAGGGGTTTGCAGTCGAGGGGGGTGGGGCATGCAGGGCAGCATACAACACCGACCCAGACAGACCCAGACAGCAGGCTCGATGGACAGATTGGTTGGCAAACACAAGCTAGAATATCTGATGCCCACCAGCAGTAAATCAAGACCAGCAAGAAAGTGTAGGGTCTGCGCAGCAGGGGCCAGCGCTGCTGGTTGCAGCGAAAAAATATTATTTTGCCAAACAAAATTCCTTTGTTTTCGCTCTTTTATTGAAGGAAATTATTTTTGAGGTGTCACTACATCAGAAAATATTAGCTTCAGAGTCAGTGATGTGCTTGAAATGTTTCATTTCACAAAAGGCTGATTATCTCAGCTTCTAGTCTGAAACGTCTGTTTTTGCTGAAATCAACCTATCTTCTCCGGCTGATAACTAAAGAACGGAAAATTATATCAATAAACTTTTTTTTGCTGATGATACAATAGACTCTCATCGTTCTTTGGGCGTGTTCGGTGTTTACATAGTAATATCACACAATATTCTGTGGGCCTCGAGAAATCACTGAAAACGCTCTGAAACTCTGGCACTGGGAGCGTCCGTTCTCCAAAAGTGGCTGGCACTCAATGAGTTAATCAACAACTATTAATCCAACTCAGGGAAATTCGTTTTGAATAGTTTGTTGATGTAACAAATAGTAACATACAAGCAGATACACCAAATAGCTCAAATGTGAAAGGGAATCTATAAATGTTGATAAATGAAGATGGCTGTGAACTCTGATCCCAAAATAATTACATTCCTACAATAGTTAAAATAATTATAATATTGTGACCCAGAGTTTAACTAAACTTATGTGGGCTCTGTACAGGGCTCTGCTAAGCACTGCAGTGTATGAGATTAAAAAGTGACATCTTCTGTTTTCTTTGCAGGTATATTTCCACCAATTCCAATGGATCTGTGTCCTGTCAGAACCCTCAACTGCTGCAGTGTCCTGCAATACAGAACCATCTAGGTCACACATGGGCTGGACCCGGCCCCTGGACCATCTCAATCCGGCACCCAACGTCCTCAAAGGAAAACAAAACAACCCACAAAAAGTCAATAGAAGACAGAATCACGTTAATAAATCTAATCCGCTACAGCCATTTGATTTGTATCACTATGATATCAGGAGATTAACATGAGAAATTACCAATCACAGCGGGAGAGAGGGTTACAAATAGAGAGACCCCCACGAAAATCAGGAGTGTTGGCAGTTATCAGTCCAATGTGTTGCCATTTGCTTACTTTATGTAAGTCAGTATGGCCCTCTGGAAAAAAATGTTTCCCACCCCTGATCTAGGTTGATAGACTTTCAGATATCAATTATCTTGGTCAACAGGCTGGCATAAGTAATGTCTCTTATAACGATCATTAAACCTGATTTGGTGACAAAGTATTTAACACTGTTTCATTATTTGCATCATCGAACATAGAGGTTTTGAGGTGTCTTCAGAGTGACCAGCTTACTGTACCAGGTCACTCTTACCAGAAGTGACTACGCTGTTGTCTGTTATCTGCCAAATATATTTCCAGACTGTTAGAGGATTATAGATTATCTGACATCAGCCATCTTGATAGATATTGCAATGTCTTTAAAGCTCTGTCATTGTTTTAATTTTGCAGACTTATTCTGAATCTTGGATTAACCAAAAAGTGAACTCTACTGGCTGATGTGTTCTGTCTTTGGTTGAGATGTTTTGCATGAACTGTAATACCATCTGATATATTCAGTGTTCCTGCAAAAAAAATCATACACAATTCATTTAAACAGATGGACATTTGCTGGTCTCAGTTCATTTATTTTCACGGCTCAAACCTTCAGATTTGTTGAAATACTGATCTATAGAAGTTAAAATAAAAAGATTGCATAGGAGTTATGAGTGTGCAGTCTGTTTCTTTTGTTTACAACTTAGAACACACTACCAAACATGCAAAGCCACTTTTGCCTGCTCCTTGGTTGACCGTGCAGATGTATAAACTATGACAATTAAGCAAATAAGGGATTTTATATTTAAATTGAGGTTCTAATTACATTTGAAGACCCAGACAGTAGGCTACATCATGATAGCAGAAACAAGGCGGCTACAGATGCACTCTATTTGGCTTTTCCATCAGGTCATCCTGTCATTGAAGGTAGGAGGCATTAGATTCTTGGAGACAACAGTGAGCCATGTCAGCCTGGTTTTGCAGCATGTCAGATTTTCAAACCTGTCAACAAATCAATATAAAATATCAAACAATGTTGCTGCCTGTCCAAAAGTCTATAAGTAAGTCACGTTGGTTAATTTGACATGTGTTATTAATACAAATTTAACGTTACTCTAGATTAGAGACGAGTGAGCAGATTACTAAAATATACTGTAGTGGAGGTAACGGCCGGAACACACATCTTGCGTGTGCTGTGCGTCTGCGTGGCGTCTGCGTGGCGTTTTCATTTCGGTTCTCATGTTAACAGGTTACAGCAGCCACACCACCGGCATCAGACGCGCGTCTCAGGCGCGTGTCTTGCGAGCGTGAGACGCGCGTCATCTAGAGAATAGAAGCGAAGCCTATTTTTTCAGCTTTCCGCGCGCGTGTCTCTAGCGTCTCTACAGAAATACACATTAAAAATGACCTATTTCTGTTCATAATCATATCATACAAGCACAATTTTCAAAGCAGACATAATAACTGTTAGCAGAGTGGGTTAATGCAGCAGTTCTCGCGTGCACTCCCAGAGCAGCAGCAAGACGGAGGAAATAAATATACACGAGGAACAGTTTCTCTTTCTCTGTGGTTCTTCTCCCATGGAGCTGTACACTGACACTGGGTCAGAGACACACACACACATACATACGTTTTCCGTGCATGTCATTGGCTGTAACCACCTGTGTTGCGTTCAGGTAACATCCTAAATTACAATGTTATACAATTGAGAGCATATTCTCTTTTATATCAACAATAAAATTCTCACAACACTTTCGTGTTTATTTCTCTGGGCGAATTTGCGGCATATTTTTTTTGACTGGTTGCCAATCAAGGCTCGTTTTGATTTGAGACGAGAGGATGAGCTGAGCTCACAGCTGCAGTTCTCCTGCCCACTGAAAAACCAGATAGGCTACAACGTGGCTTCGTTCCTCCCCTCCCCACCACACACACACACACAAATCATACTGCCTCGATTCTGAAGTGAGCCCAAGCGATCTTCAGTTAAAATCATCATTGTATTGTTTATAGCAAATTTAATAAAAGGTAAACTCTATAGGAAGATAGTTGGCAGACAGGCAGCAGCGCAGCAGCTGCCACGCACCAGCCACGCTGCCTGTGTGGATGCCACGGGCGTGCCAGCCGCAGCAAGCACGCCACGCACACGCACACGCCACGCACACGCAAGATGTGTGTTCCGGCCGTAAGCCACATTTTTTAAATGAGGTTGATAGTTTACTCACTTGTTCTCAGATCATCTGTATTAATCAATGAGGTGGGTAACTCACATTGGATAGTTTACCCACCTCATTTACCAACAATTACACCCCTGACTGTAATGTTAAAATGCTAGCTGCAGTTTATTATGTTGGTATTTGTAATATAGTTAATCACTTAGCTAGCGTTTTAGTCCAAGTGACAGACCAAGGGAAGCATATAGACTGATCAGTGATAGCGTTGCTCATAAACTACTAGCGTAGTACTGCATTGACTAGCTCACAAAAGTTGCTAATAAAATAAACAGACTTTAAAAGGGGTAACATTAGTGGTAAGAGCACATTTACCAAAGAACTTACCATAAATTAGTCTTTTATTTGGACTCAGATTCTTAGCGAACGCTTGCCACCGCTTGCCACCAGAAGCTGCCGAACTTTCACCACTGACGTCACGTCTTAACACCGAATTGCTGGCTAAGTTAATATTATATAAATGAATGCAAATCATAGTAAAGTGCAACTGAAAATCATTCCAAAAAGTTAACAGCGAGTGATGTTGTGGTGTTTGGATTTGACAGTAACCAGGAACTACAATACCAACGTGAACCACGTGATACTTTTCCAAGCCTGCTATTGGATGATAACTACAAAACGTGATGCATGTCGGACCCTAAACATAGCTGTCCGCTCTCTTTAGCGGAGAAAATGCAAGTTGACAGAGTTAGCGATCACAAAATATGATCAGACAATACGAGTGGCAACAGTTTTATTTTCATTTGTTGAGACATGTCTCAGTTGTTAATAAAGGACTGGGTTCTCCATCTGTAGGGATCGTTTAAGTGCACGAAATCTCCCGTTGGCCCACAGTCTAAAATAATGAATTTTGATTGAGCATATCTTTGACTTTGTATTGTATTTGTTGCAATTGATTTTAATAGTTTAGCTTTTATATAATTTATATGTGGTTTCCAGCACAATTAATTATCTATTATAAATCTGTACTTCGTTTATCATGAGTTTCTTAGAGTTGATTGCACGATTGCCAAAGATTATGAATTTTGTTTTACTTAAGTTCAGTGTTAGTTTGTTGGAGTCAAACCATCTCTTTAGCTTAATTAATTCAGTTTCTACAGTATCTAAAAGTTGGTCAAGGTTCTTACCACAGCAAAATATAAAATAAACAACAGTGGTCCCAAAACCGAGCCTTGGGGCACCCCACAGGTCACATTCAATAATTCAGAACTGGAGTTGAGAACTTGAGCATACTGGTTCCGATTCTCCAGATAACTGCTTTATGTTTAGGGTTAGGGTCTGGAGGTTATGTTTAAGTGTGGGGGGGAGGGGGGGGGGGGGTGGGTGGAAGAGATTAGGTTTAGGCGTGGGGGCTGTGAGAGGTTAGGTTTAGGCATGGGGGCTGGCAGGGAGAGGTTAGCTCCAGCCGGTCCACCGACACGCTGCATGCAGTCTCGCTCAGCTGGTTCTGCTTGTGGGCTATCGGCATTGCGGGCTGTCGGCACTGCGGGCTGTCGGCACATAGACACCGGCACCTGTGTATCTACACAATGGAATGCCACCTAACGGCCGCAAGGCAAAGTTTATTTTTATATAGCACTTTTTATACTTTTCATATGTGCCTTAAAGGCAAATACAATGTGCTTCACATAAAACAGACAAAAAACAAACAAAAAATCATAAAAAAATCATCATAAACCAGTGGTTCCCATCCCAACCTTTGGGTCTTTTAAAAAAAAGTCAGACTTCTGAGATTAAAGTCAGAATTCAGTTTAATGTCAGAATTATTTAAAAAAAAAGAAAAAAAGTCAGAATTCTGAGATTAAAGTCAGAATTCTGAGAGAAAAGGTCGGCACATCTTGATGCCACTGCTGATCTTACCGATGTACCGAAATTTGACTCTCTGGGGTCCCTAGATTTTGTGATGTCAAAGCGGGGTCACAAAAACACCTGCAGTGACGCAACTCTCCGGAGCCAAACAGAGTTAAGGCTTATAGGAATCTGGAGGAGGGACCTCTCACTCCAACTCTGCAGCCAGCCGAGCAGCACGCAGCGCGACCACACACTTTACACAGGTGAGTTCCTCTCTGAGACTCACCTACATGTCTGTAACTTACATGCTCTGTCAAAGCCATGGCACACCAATCAAATATTCTACAACAAACACGGGCAAACACAAATGTTTTTTTGTGTGTGCCATGCATGTCTAAACAAACACGGGCAAACACAAATGTTTATTTGGTGTGCCATGGCTGCCTGTCCTTGTTTGGAATTGTTTGGAGATGTTTGGTCAGATTCAACACCTCTAGCCCATGGCACACCAATCAAACATTATCCGCAGTTGTTGGATAATGTTTGATTGTGTGCCATGGGCTTTAGCCTACATGTCTGTTACATTATCCATTAGCCTACATGTCTGTCTGTCACACAGCTCTGTGACTCGGAACAGTTTGAGAAAGTATTTAGCAAGTCGTTAGACCAGAGGCTTCTCTTTATAAGCTTGTATAAAACAGCTGGCAATTGATTTAAGTTCCAACTTCAAGCAAGTTAGCCACTTCAGTTCACACTGTCCCAGGCAAGGACAATACCCATAAAGGTGGACATGTACAACTCATAGGGTTCAGTTCCTAATGGCTTCTCTCTTTAATTGCAGCATCTGCAATTTGAAGTGTTCAGAGCAAGTTACGCTCCTCCACTCCTCCAAGTATTTCCCCCAGGCAGGGCTGCACCTGGGGCAGCCTCACCGGTCTGACCACATGCTTGTCATAGAGACAGTCCGCATGTCTGGGAATGCCCACAAAATGTTAAACGGCTGGTGCGCGAGTAGGGTAAAACCGCCCATATATCTCATGGGCTGACTCACCAAAAGACGGTGCTGCGGCTCTAAACTACATGTTTGGGGGTTCTATAGTAGAACACAAAACGTCTGCTCAGATGTGCGTTTACTGCGGTGGTAATCCCCGATCGTGTCTGCCTGGGCTGGGCTATCGGCTAAATTCTAACTTTGCTGAATGGATAGAACGGGGGTTTTTACCCCACCCTGGCCACGCCCCCAGCCAGGCTGAGCCAGCTAAACCAGCATCTATGACGAGACGTGGCCTCAACCTATGGTTGCGGTGAACGTTTGCCAATATCCAATATTTTTCAACTCTTTTGGCCAATTGCCCGTACAGATATATGCATGCATCCCCCCCCCCCCCCCCCCCCCCCCCACACACACACACACACACACACACACCTAAATTCAGAGAGTCTCTCCTGTAGTGAAATTTGACATATTTCACAAGTTACAAAACAAATAAACACTCGCGCCGGGGACATGGCGTCGAGCATGTAGTCAAGCATAGAGCAGTAAGTCATAATTAAAAGGTTTTATCGACTGGTCATATTGGCAGAATTTTTTTTTTAATTTTGCGGCGATATTTCATTTTAAAGCCTTTATCAGCCGATGACGTGCCAATATCATCATACATCCCAAGCTCAAAATGAGAACAAATGTTTTTTTGTGTTTTTCTTTTTGTGTCACAGGGATGTTTGTTCCATCTCTTGTCTGTGTGCTGTGGCCTCACCTTTCACCTCCTTTATTGGTTGCTGCTTGTAAAGTTGATGATCCAGGAACTGAAGGCTATTCTACTGTTGCACGCATTGCAAGTCCCTCCAGATAGGACGTTTTTGGTAAATAAGGCCATATGTTAGCATATATACGCCTGTCAGTGCTCCTGACCAAGGCACTGGCAATCGAACTGGAGTTGGGCCCCGGGGGCTGCACTGTGGCTGCCCACTGCTCCTAGTTCTAGGAAGGTTCCTAGTAGAGGATGGGTCATGCAGAGGATGAATTTCCCCATGGGGATGAATAACTTAAATGAATGAAATCAGTTTTATTATTTCCCTACAAATTATATATTTTCCACCAAATTCCGGTTTTTCCATTTAATTAAACTTTAGGGGTTAGGGTAGATATTTTTTTTCTTTTCAAGTTGTGAGGTGATGTAAGGGTCCCAAGCAGGCCCCCAGGAATAGTGCCGGGCTGTGAAGCAATTTGAACATAGTGGCTCGGTATTGCAAGTCACGTGACGCCATGCTAGCCTGGTAAACCAGCCCTCCACGTGAACTCACATTTCATTTGGTTCTGCGTGACAGTGGGTGTAGTTGCCTTGACAGACAACTCCTTCAGCCAATCAGCGTCAGATCCAGTCAAACCCAAATCCACTCAGGAGAATGGGAAAAACATGTTTTCCGCCGAGAAACTCTGCGGGTGCGGCGATACTCCTGTACTTGTTTAATTGTTGTTATTGAGTCTATTTCTGCAATAACTGCACTTTATGGCTGTTTAAACTAGACAAACGCTGACATTACCCCTCGAGAGGATCAGGCAGGGAGGCGGCCATTATTGTTTTGTTAGTGCAGTGCTAGTGGCGTTCCTGATTGGCCAACTTGCGCTGTCAATCACAGCGCAGTCGCTGATTGGCTCTTCCGCTCTTCCACTTCTGCTAACACCGTCCCAGGCTTAAGGGCCAGACCGTCACGCAGAACCAAATTAAATGTGAGTTCACGTGAAGGGCTGGTTTACCAGGCTAACGCCATGCAGCCTGAAAAGAGAAATTCCCATCCACTTGGTCTAGGCCTGGTGGTAGCTGGTCTAGTGTTGCAGCCTGGTCTAGGCCTGGTGGTAGCTGGGCTGTAGCTGTGGCCTGGTCTAGGCCTGGTGGTAGCTGGGCTGCTGTGTCCTGGGCTAGGCCTGGTGGTAGCTTGGCTGCTGTGGCCTGGGCTAGGCCTGGTGGTTGCTGGCCTGCTGTGGCCCAGCTACCACAAGAGACACCCAGAAAAGTTACACATGTGCAGGCAGAACATTAATGAGGGTTTCCAACTTCCAATCCATTTGGTGATCCAGTGCCATAGCCCTTGTTAATGTTCTGCTTGGACCTGTGTTACTTCCTGCCTTTTAGACGCAACATGGGTGAATTGGATGGGAAGTGAAAAAGGATAATTAATCTGTTTCCAGAGCTTATGCATGAAGCAGGTTGTGCTGGTTGTGACCTCTGCAGTGACGTGTGCCATGAGAGTCACACTGTGAAGCCCTGCTTTGACTTAACGTTTACTCTCATCCAATCACACCAATGGACCCTCAGGTGTGCCCGCCCCCCCCTGAGCAGCAGCCAATCGGTGATCAACGGCCTGGAAAAATCACCGGGATTCAAATGGAGCAGCAGCACCGGCTCCTCCATGTACTCAAAACAGGTAAAAAACTACCATGCATAGATATAGAGCATCGCAGGAATGAATCCGGAAATATACTTCCGTTCAGAGGGTTCAGAGGAAAAGTGAATGGGCTTTTAGAATGGGTATTTCACTTAAATGCATAAAATAAGGTCTGTGGTTAATAAAAGTTTATGAGAACGCAAATTTGGGTTCAGCGGGATAATCTTCACAAACGTGAATAACTTTTATCACTTTTGTTTGTTTAAAAAACGCTTCAAAAGGCATAAAAGTGATTAACATTCATGAAGATGATCCTGCTCAACCCAAATTTGTGTTTCCATAAACTTTTGCACAGACCATATTTTATGCGTTTAAGTGAAATCCCCATTTCTAAAACCCCATAGACTTTTTCCCTGACGAACCAAAATGGCAGCGATTTCTGGTTAAAGGAGGACTTACCCCCTAGATATGTATTAGAACAGTGATTTGAAAATACCTATGGAAAAAACCAAGAAATGACATATGCTCTTGTCTATACTAAACTCTTTGGCTGTGTTCAAGTCAAGATTTTTTTTCGGAAATTGACGCCATTACAGTTTGCCTACCGCCTCAAAAATAATTTTTTTGAGAGGGGCAATATCTTTATAAATATCAACAACTAGCCAACGCTGGTGGCATGTATGGAAAGAGTGTTGCTCAAAATGGTTGATAGTTATATCAATTTGGCCATTCAGTGGCGAACTAGAAATTTAATTATTTTTGTCCCATTTTGTCCCATGTGTGTGTGCGTGGCTTGTCTAAACTTACGTTAAAAGTGCCTCGCTGCTCGCAGCACACAGCACAGTGAGGACAAACCTCTCGCTCTGGGGTAACACAATGCGAGATTTCTCCACGTAATTCCCTCGTCTAACTAGAGATAAACCGCGCAATGAAATCCATTTTTAATTTGCGTTTTGGGGCTTTTCGTGATTCTTGTTGAAAGTTACAACACCTCTGATTTTTCCTCTCAGGGCGCAGGCAGAGCAGGGCAGAGCTCTTCTCCTCCTCGGAACACACACACACAGACAGAGCCAGTCGCTCTGCTCTGCTGACTTGATTTCCTGAGAAGTTGGCGTTGCTTGTACACAGTGATGATATTATATTAGCCGATATGTTTAGAGAAGCTTTGTCACGTTGTCACGTCGTAGTATAGCGTTATATTTTACATGTCCGCTAAACTGCGACGAGATTTGTTTGCTGAAATGTCAGACTGTTGAAAGCCCCCGCCTCTCACTGCTGCTGTGTGCTGCTGCTGCTGCGCGTGCCCCCGCCGGTGCATGAGAGAGCAGACTCTCCCGTTTGACTGGCTGAGAGAAAGTGCTTCCAAGTCGGACTGATAGCTGCGGAAATGTCAGACTGTGCTCTCTCTGCTCTCAGAGCACAGAGAGCCCAGCTGCTGCTGCGCGCGCCCCCGGAGCTTGGGGCTCGTCCATGAGGTTTACAGTACGACTCTCTCCCGCCTGCCTGGGCTGCAGTGCTTTCAACTCGGACTGATAATATAAACATCATCATTCGAGCTTATCCAGGTAATATATTAATAAAGTAATGACACATTCAGCGCGAAACTAACTATAATTAAGACATGTGCCAACTTTGACGACGTTTGGTTCAGTATTTTAACTCATTCATGGCCAGTTTAGGACTGCCAATATTTAGCAAAGGCCAAAGATTTTCATAATTGTTGGTCATCTTTCAAGACCCACAGTAAATTATCTATTAGCACCAAAGTGATTTGCAATACCTCAAAATGAAGATGTACGTCTCTGGGTTCACCAGGGAAAAAAAAGTGAGCTTTTAGCATGTTCTGTACTCTACTTATAGCCATTTATATACACCCTGTTTTCACCCAAAAGGTCTCTCTGAGAAGACAAACAGGAGAAAAGGCGATTTTTGTAAAGCACACAATCTCAGGCAGAACTCGCTCTCAATTCTTTTATTTTGAACTGTATTGACATCAGACATGTAAATATTATTTGTTATGACACAAATGACAAAAAAATATATATATATATATATATATATATATATATATATATACATGAAGTACTTTTTTTACATTCAACAATACAGTTTACTCAGTGTGAGTGAGTGTACAGACAGACAGACAGACAGACAGACAGACAGACAGACAGACAGACACACACACACACACACACGATCCCCCTTTTATCTTCGTTACGTTGTTTCCGGGTCTGAGTACTGCTGGCGTCTGCTGCTGTGACTGCCGCTTCTGCCTTGTTAGCTGTTCGTGTGTTTATTTTGTTTTGTTCTGGTCCACCCGTCCTCGTCCATGTCTCCCTGTCCTATACTCCCTGCTGTTTGATCGTTCCCGTTTTCCCCTCGGCTATTCAACACGTCCTCACCGCCCTCTGGATTACCCGTCAAACTGATCGATCATTTCCTCATTCCTCCGATGATCAAACACATCTCTGGATTACTTTCTCCCGTTTTCTCCCGGCTGGCACACAGGAAGGCGACCAGCTCGTGCAGCGCGCCGAGGGGCGTTTCAATGGCGTTTCTCCTCTCTGCACAAAGAAGCGTTTATCCGTTTTCTGTTTTTCCTCCTGCTCAATTTCAAAACAACAGCTGCGGTATGTGTTTGTTCACATGTTGTCGGCTTGTCTTAGATGCCAGGGACCTGATAACATGTCACAGGCTGGGGAAGTGTTTGAACTACGCGCTGCACTAATAAAAACAAAAACACGTCAAACACGTCATTGGCCCTGATGGCTATTCCTGATAACACGTCAAAGACGTCTTTGGCCATGAATGAGTTAAGAGCAAACTTCAATAGGAATAGGCTTGGAGTTGTGAGGAGCCGAAAGGGTACAGGGGGGGTAGGGGAGTAACTACCTTGAAATCCCATAGTCTTTGGGAACACTGTGACGTCAGTGTGTTCCTAATCTCCCATTAATTTGAGAAAAAAAAGCAGTGTTACACCCTTAGAGGGCGCTTATGCCAGATATGCTGCTGAAAAATGATACAAATGGTAAAATGGCAACAGTTTGGTGTCAAATGTGGAAATTCTGACCAGAATTCTTCACACATCACCCCCAAAGTCATATATATTGGTTAAAAGCTGAAAAGAAGTGTTTTGGAGGTAAGTTCTCCTTTAAGCCTACAACAATACTTCATCCCTGCGGTACTCTAGAGTGAAAGTCAAGCACCCTAACCAGTTAAGGCATACCAACCAAGGGATTTCATCCGCCATTCATTTTTCCGTAAACATCTCGTAAAATGCTTATGAAAAGAGTTGTATTTGATATTTAGCTATATTTAGAATCAGGAGAGACCAGATAACATTTCACTCGGACAAACAACAAAAAATAAAATTACGGATAACAAAAAGAAAGTTTAGTTTTTAAGTTTTGGTCCGAGTGAAATGTTCTATGGTGTCTCGTGTTTTGATCAGAGTTTCCCTGTTATCTCAAGACAAACGGTCATGGAGTTCTGGACAAAATCATATCTGACAATAAAAATATCGATCAAATAGCTCTAACGTGGCTCTAATGTGAACTAAATTAGGGATCCTCGATATGACAAAGTTTGAGAATTACTGTTGTAAAATAAAAGCCTGCTTAAAACCTAGCCTGGGTAAACCCAGCCGCCACGTGACCTGCTCTCAGACCTGCTCTCAGTCACTACCGTCTGGAGGACGAGCCATTCAAATCGATTTCTGGGACGAGGCGCAGACCCTCGCAGACCCTCGCAGAATCGCAGCCAATGAGTGACGGCGTGACTGCCAACATCAGTCCTGCCGTGATCGGCCAATCAGAGAGTGCGTCTTTGTCAATGACGTATAACAGCTGCAGCGGCTTCAGCACTACTAGCCATTAGCATTTGGCCTTTCCAAAGCATAGCTCCCGAGCTAGCTACTGTACTAGCTATGGCTATGAACAGCTACGTTGAGGAAAATCAAGTGAGAACAGCTATCAGTTCAGTTATAGCAGAAATAGACTCAGTCACTGCAATTAAACCAGAACAAGAGCGTGCACTAGTGACGTTTCTCGGGGGGAAAGATGTGTTCGCCGTTCTCCCGACTGGGTTTGGGAAAAGTTTGATCTATCAACTGGCTCCGTTGGTGATGAAGACGATTTTTCCCACGAAGAACCCAATTGTTATTGTTGTCTCGCCGTTAAATGCGCAAATGGAGGACCAGATACGTGAGGTTTCTAATCTGGGAATCAAGGCGTTGCAGATCGGTGGGGTGAATGATAAAGATGAGGACTTAATACATGGACGCTGTGAGCTTGTGTATGCAAGTCCAGAGGCCTTGATGAAGAAAAAGTGGTGAAATATGCTGGCATCGGCTACACGAAAATTAACGTTATTAAATGCTGTAACGGCAACGGTAATTCTCATGTGTATGGTTTATTTAGCCTACTCAATCTCTCCTGAGATTATAACGTTAACCTGTTAGGACGCTGTGAGCTTGTGTATACAAGTCCAGAGAACTTGATGAAAACAAAGTGACAAAATATCCTGGCATCGGGTACACGAAAATTAACGTTATTAAATGCTGTAACGTTAACGGTAATTCTCATGTGTATTGTTTATTTAGCCTACTCAATCTCTCAGCCCATTTTGATGCTGAACCAAATGACCAGTCCGGCTGCAATGATTGATTTGTGAGGTTAATGGCAGCCAACAGAACTTCATATTGTTTCCATACTGTACTGTTGTACTGTTCATACTCAAATTGTACTTTTTTGAATGGAACCGAATAAAAATGTTTTTGTTTGATACTCTATTCTGTTGTATTGTCATGTGAGAATGAAAACAGCTATATTAATAGTACTTCAAAACAGTGGTTCTCAAAATGTTTCCACATAAGGATCCTTAAACTGAATAATGTGATGCTAGACCTGTGCTTGTTTATTTAGCAAAAAAAGTATAGTTAAAGTTATACATTCATAACTTGTTCTGCAGTCAGCAATCAGACAATTCTCCAAAGCAAGTGTTAACTGCATTCAGAGTGAGCCAGTTATAAAAATATAACATGTAACACTTGACACAATGAAATGTAACTTTTTCACAGCAATACTGTACAGTCCAGTGGTATGGTGGGCTAATTGTTTGAATTATATCAAAATATATTTGCATGGTGTAGCATGTAATGCAGTCTGTTAAGATACTGTAGCTAGATACTCTGTGACACAGAAAGGCAGACAAGCTAGCAGCAGGGATCTTGTCACACTGATTCCAGATAAACCCGTCTGTCTAGCCAGCTATACATTATTACTGTACCATAATACCACAAGCTAAAGGCAGCATATGCCAATGGAAGGCTGGGTAGCATTAAAGGACGGCTTTTCCGTGGGGGATATGAATATATATAAAATCTCACGCCCCTAAGGTTTTCGAATCCGTTGAAATTTTTGAAATTGGAGGTTCACTCACAGAGATTTCAAGCATCTATCACATTATTTCCATGTCGCTCTGACGTAAAACGCGTCAGAGCGACATGTCCCGCCTTGCGGAAGTCGTGCACCTATGAACTACAACTGTTGTGAGCCATGGTCCCGCCTCTAGAGGTCCTCCACGCCCCTTCAGAGGCTTTGTTCAAAAACAAAAAGGCAGCCATCTTTTTCAATCGCATAGCTTGCTGTAGCTAATATTAGCTTCCCATAGTTCCTTGTAAAGAGACCGATCTCGGGAACGGAAGCACGCACAGACACGGGACTGGCGGCATTGGAAAGCTCGTCAAATTTGACATCTAGTAGTAGGTGGGTTGAAGTAACGAAATCAACGCTGAGCAATGTACCCGTTTTTACACATTTTTACAGAAAATAGTTACAACATCAGATGCGCGTAACTCCTACGAAAATGCCTTAAAATGCATGAAAATGTTTTTATGAAGACATCTCCCGACATATATACTACTGTTTAAATTTGGTGCAATTTGGAGGCAATTTTATTTTCGATTTATTTCTTCTTCTTTATCTCTTTTATTGTCGAAGCCTTCTTCTTCTTCTTCTTTGAGTTTTATGGCGGTTGGCAAACATATATGTGCATTACCGCCACCTACTGGAGTTTGATATCAGCCAAATGCCTGAGGGGTGGGCATGGAAACGAAGGCCACGCGAGCCCAGTGCATTGTGGGAAATGTAGTATTTCGAGTCCCCGCACCCGCACCTCCCCCCCCCCCCCCCCCCCCCACACACACAGAGTGGATTTCGGTTGATATCTCTGTGAGTAAACCTCCAATTTCAAAAATTTCAACGGATTCGAAAACCTTAGGGGCGTGAGATTTAATATATATTCATATCCCCCACGGAAAAGCCGGCCTTTAACTAACATCATCCAGACCTTGAGTTCGTATTTCGTTCCCTTCCATGTCTCATGTTTGGGAATGGCCATAAATATCCTTGAACCTTTGTTTTATAGACAGATAGTCTAGTAATTACAACAAGTAGATTCCCCGTGCACAGCGCTGTCAGCCTTTACTTCCTGGTGCAGGTGATGCCAGGAAACATCAGATGAGTGGTTGAAGAAGGAGAGTCACTGCACACAAGAAGGCTGAATTTCTTTACTTTAATTCATCAGGACACAGAACTCTTGGTGCATTTACATATGTGTAAACTGACATGTTGATTAATGTACACTGTCCCTGATAGATAAATAAATAAATAAAATTGGCTATAAGAGGATGCTGCCAGCTGGCCTTTTGCCCTGTGTTCAAGCTCCACCCCCTCTCAACCACAAGACCCATTATCGCAGCCTTAGACCCTTTAACCATGGCCATTTTGGCTCTCAAAGGCAGGATAAACACAGGTGTACCAAAGCATGAATTAGGGTTTCCATCTTCCAGTCCGTATTGGTGTTGCAGTGTTGAGGCCCTAATTAGTGAGTTGGTTGCACCTGTTTATCCTGCCTTTTAGACACAAAATGGCAGCTGTGAAAAGGGTCCATACAGTGCAGACGCTGCGTTACGGCAACTAAAATGGCGAGGGGGGTCTTTCAGCTGACAGTGTTTCCTCCATGGTCTGGGGGAGAAACACGGACACAGCAGTTATCCTATTGTAACTGACTGATTATAGAAATCTAGGTGTGTGTGTGTGTGTGTGTGTGTGTGTGTGTGTGTGTGTGCGTGCGTGCGCGCGCATGACTCGGGAAGGATGCCGACAAGACTGCATGAGGTTTTCAAATACAGAGCCAAAGTCACGCCCATTTCTGGGTTAGGCATCCACATCCGCTATTTACTTTCCCATACAATTTTTGTAAAACATAGTTTTACTTGGTGAAACCAAACGACTCAGCTATATTTGGAAACAGTAGAGACCATAACTAAGTAATTTAACTTGGACCAAAACTTGGACCAAAACGTAAAAACAAACAGCGGATAAAAAAAAAAGCTTTTTTCAATGTTTTTTTGTTGTTGTCTAAGTGAAATGTTCTATTGTCTCTCCTGATTCTAAATATAGCCGAGTCGCTTGGTTTCACCAAGTAAAACTATGTTTATAAGCATTTTACGAAATGTCTATGGGAACATAAATGGCGGATGAAATCTCTTGGTGCGCATGCTGAAGCAGGAAGTGATGTCGACTTTGGCTCTCTATAGTTTCAAAATGTGACTTATTTTGTAATGCAACCAGTCAACATGTATGACACCACTAATCAACATGTATGATGGCCTTTTTCACTTCCCACCCAATTCACCCATTTTGTGTCTAAAAGGCAGGAAGTAACATGGGTGCAAGCAGAACATTGAGGGTTTCTAACTTACAATCCATTTGTGATCAGTGCCGCGGCCCTCGTTAATGTTCTGCTTGCACCTGTGTTACTTCCTGCCTTTTATACACAAAATGGGTGAATTGGGTGGGAAGTGTTTCCAGAGCTTTTGCATGAAGCAGGTTGTGCTGTGTGTTGTGACCTCTGCAGTGCCGTGTGCCATGAGAGTCATGCTGTCCTGAAGGCCCTGCTTTGACTTCCTGCAACGTTTACTCTCCTCCAATCACACCCATGGACCCTCAGGTGTGCCCGCCCCCCCTGAGCAGCAGCCAATCGGTGATCAGCGGCCTGGACAAATCGCCGGCGAGTGGATTCAAACCTGGCCACTCACAGAGCAGCAGCACCGGCTCCTCCAAGTACTCAAAACAGGTACAAAAGCACCATGCATATAGAGAGCCAAAGTCAAGCCCCCTAACCAGTTTAGGGATACCAACCAAGGGATTTCATCCGCCATTAATTCTTCCATAGACATTTCGTAAAATGCGTATGAAAAGAGTTTTACTTGGTCAAACCAAGCGATTTAGCTATATTTAGAATCAGGAGAGTCCAGATAACATTTCACTCAGACCAAAAAAATAATAATCGTGGATACAAAAAAAAGTTTTGTTTAAAGTTTTTGGTCCGAATGAAAATTTCACACTCGTGTTGTTCTATGTGCTCAGAGTTTCTCTCTTATCTCGATACAGACGGTCATGGACAAAATCATATCTGACAATAAAAATATTGATCAAATGGAGTCCATGGCTCTTATGTGAACTAAATTAAGGGTCCTCGATATGACAAAGTTTGAGAATTACTGTTGTAAAACACAAAAGCCTGGTTAAAACCATCCTGATCATGTGACCTCACATCCTGTTTAAATCTATGTATCAGTCTGGACTTCCAGCCGTCCACAGTGATTTCATTGGGCGGGACTATTCACCTTGACAGACAACTCCTTCAGCCAATCAGCATCGCTAAATCCAATCCAGATCCACTCAGAAGAACAGCGAAAATGTTTTTTTCCACCGAGAAACTGGGCTGGTGCATACACTTGTACTTGTTTAATTTTTTTTTTTTTTTATATATTAATATTTTTTTCCCGATTTTTTATCCCATTTTTATCCCCCTTTAGTGCTAATTTAATTTAATTATCCTGGTTGCTACACCACCCTCTGCCGATCTTGGGAGAGCCGAAACTGGCTCCATGCTTCTTCCTCCGAGACATGGGCAGTTAGCCAGTCGCTTCTTTTCACCTGACAGAGGAAGCTTCACCGGTAGGACATAGCACGTGGGAGGTTCATGCTATTCCAACCAGTTCCCCTCCCTCTGAACAGGTGCCCTTAACGACCAGAGGAGGAACTGTGGAGGAAAAATCCACTGCAATGCTCTGCTGATTCATCAATAATGAGATATCCGTTTTAAATGTTCATAGGAGGTTTTTTATTTCCACAATCATCTCTCCGTGCACGGAGGTCTCCTCTCATCAACATTTGACGATACAAGAGCCCCGAATTATTGTTTACATCACATCATATACTGAAACTATCGATGCCCGCCCCTCATCGTGGAGGGCAGTTCATTGCACCTCCCTCCAACTCAGTACTTCTCCATGACGTCCATAGTTAATCTGATGTTCACCAGAATACATAACAAGTGTCTATTCTCACAGACACTTCCCAAAACAAGACACAGGTTCTCACAGGAACTCACATGTTCTCTAGACACTTCCCAAAACAAGATACATGTTCTCACAGAACAGCAATCTTCTGCATTGATGAAAAACACAGTTCACAAAATACATCTTAGAATTGTCATAATTAATAATCAATCAATCAATACAGACTTGATCAATAATTTTCCATGACAATTCCACACTTTTGATAAGAATAAATCATTATTATCAATTTTAAGAAACTATGGCCCCTATCGTTGCATCGGCGCAGTTTCTAGGCCGAGCGGCAGGCGCAGATCAAAGCAGTGGGCGTGGACAGGCGCACTTGATATCGTCGTGCTGGCGCTAGATGCAGCCCAAAGCATTACAACCACGCCTTTAAGGGCGTAAAATTATGCACCGTCATGCTCATTGGATAAGTGCAATAAACGAATGGCACGCTTGCCTTTTTAGCTCCAATTCCACTGGTCCCGCAAAACCAGACGAAACCCAAGCCTCTGATCCCCCCCCCCCCCCCCACCTCCCTTCATCCCGTCTGTCTCCATATATCGGCTATTATTCCATATTATGATGCTTCTCAAACCAATCTAACTGCAGTTTAAATACTGCAACCATGTAAATACGCTACACTATAGCAAGATCAAAGTGAAAATAATGTTCTATGCATCAGCTAGAAAAATATAGCCTATTAGATTGGTGAAAGTTTGTCCAGAAAGATATCATTTTCTCTCGCCTGCTGCAGGAAGGATGATGCACATAAATATACCCTACATTATGTCAAGTCATTGCATAAATGTGTTTTTATTGTAAAACTAAATGTGAAATAGGGCCAAGTTATTGGAGGGACATCACAGTATAGCAGATGCCATTAGAAGCGCTTCCGAAGCGCGTTCCGCTGTTACTTCTCTAAATCACGTTAACTCGATAAGGGGTATATATAGGCCCAGGAGGACATATATGTTTCACATAGGGTGGTGTTTTCATTTCGATGTTTTATTTGGTCCAATATTGAAATGTTGACAATGGCAGGCTGTGTTACCATTACACATTCATTTAGAACTACCTTTTATATCTATTTTGGCTCATTTGTTTGCTATTTAGTAGCGAAATGGAGAAACACAATGCATGCTGGGAACTCAGAGAGAGAGAGAGAGAAGGGTGACAGAGAAGAAGCAGTGAAGGCACAGAATAGGCCTGCTTTTCAAAAGCGCAAAGCGCTAAATGTAGGCCAGGTCCCAAGATATCACTAGGCTGGTATTTAGCGCCGACACGCCCACTTTGGGACTGCGCCACGCCCATTCGGCCTAAAGCGCATTTGGCAGCCTAAAGCCTATTGCTATCTTGCCGAAACAGGCGCAAGGCACGTTTTTTTGCGGTTAAGGCCCGTAATAGCGCCGATGGCCTGTGGGAGAATAGAGCCCTATAAGTTCAAACACAGTCAAAGAAAACTAACATAACTATTATCCTTAACTTATTAGAAAAAAAATTTATCATCTCACACATCTATATAGATTAAAATTTCCCTATGTGTTCACAATCACAATTAATAAGTCCTTCATTTCGGTTACTTACTTAATACTTAATACATACTTATGTTACAATGTATCATTTGCTCAAATCAAACTCTTAGTTATGCTAATATCAAATCAAGCATGATTATTTACCCAAGATTTCATATCATAAACAAAGTGTGTCAGAGGTCAATGGCCTTTTTATTGCTCCACACTTTTGGCATAATTTTTTTTCTTCTTAAAAACACACAGTTTACACATTTCTGATAATTGGCTCCTGTTCACTGGTGTTGGATCCTGGTAGTCGAAGTCAGAGGCGGCCCCTCCACTAAATCGTTTTGGCCCGCCTCCCACTTCGTCCTCCACTATCCACTCATATCAGCAAGCCGCTATTCACATTTCATATAAAAACATTCAAATTAAGCCCTACTTGGTACTTTAGAATATGTTTATATTCATTTAACACACAATTTGATTAATTACCCCCAACCCTGCTTAATACACAATTTACACAACCTACAGAACACATTAGTCAGATTAACCTCTATGTTTTGGGTTCCCTTCCAAGCATCCGGCAGACATACATCCCAAGTCGACTTTGGCATGTACTCTGCTCAAAAGCCGGGAAATGAACCTGCGACCTATCAGCTCACAAGTCATCTTACAAGTCCAAGTCATGTCTCAAGTCTTTGTCCTCCTCTCCGCTCTCTAGTCACACTGGAGTCCCCTGTCTCCTGTCTAACTGGTGTACAATAACATTGCCTTCAACAATCACACTCCTTTCACCGTTCCAAACCACTCATTCACACTGTGTTCACACTTCCCCTGTCTCCTGTGGTTCCAAAACGCTTTTTAATACACATGATCACAGTTTCTTTACACAAACCACACCAAGTACGACTCTCAGCATCTTACTCGCCAGGGGGAAACCGTCACGAAGGATGCACTCGCCCGAGTGCACCACGCTGTCTGTCCTTCGCCATTCATCCGGTCTGTCCTCAAACTTTCGCATGTGTGTGTGTGTATGCAGAGACTAAGCTAATTGCGCTGGCGGAGAATGTGGGAGGCTGGATCTCAGCATCTGGCATTGGAGATCCGATTGTCCCATGGTGATTGTCCAATCTGCTTGTCCATCTGATTGTCTCAGTCACACAGGCACACAAACACATACACAACAACAACAAAAACTTAAAAACCAAACAAAAAACAGACACAAAAACAAAAGCTGCTTACCCCCTTTGACAGATGCGTTATATAACGCATGTGTCAATTAATTTAGCAGTTTTTCTATATACTTATTTTTAGAGAGAGACACCCTTTAACTTGTCTCTGCCTCTCTCAGTCCTCTTGGGAAATGTGTGTGCGCTATGCACTGTGGTTATCTTCAAGGCTTCAGGCCGAGAAGCGGGGGGGGGGGGGGGGGGGGGGAGAGAAATCTCAGTGTGTTCACAAACTTTTACCTTTTCGCTTGGCAATAAGGGTTTTCCAGGCTAAATAATCCCTTTTCCTAAAAAAAACATAACTTCTATCCAACAGTATTGTAATCATGCAAAAAAGTACTTTTGCTCTGTGTGCATTGCATATCGTCGGTGTCGGGCCAGGACCTCGAATGTCACTTTTTTCGCTTTCTTACTTTTTGTCATGAATCAATGCCATTGGTCACCCTTCACGTCTCTGTGTGGTTTTTAACAAATGCAACCAATGGAAAAGCATTAAAACGAGCTTGTGAGTAAATCTCGTAACGCCATTCGCCCTCAATCTGTCAGTCAAACCTCGAAATTCCCCCCCTACCTCCGTGTGTACCCCCCCACGCAGGACACTAAACCCGGAAAAGACACACGGCAGACGCGCTGTGTTTTTCTCATATCGTTTTGACTCATCCTGGCTTCCTCTGACGTTAATATATCAATCAAATGTTTTCCAGTTATTCCTAGGCTGCAAACTTGTTTTAACATGCAAATCGGAGTGCTTTCTGACGAGAATAAAGTAACGTTAACGTTACGTTATGTCAGACTATTTCTCACCCCATGCGAAAGCCCCAAATCGGCCATGAGAGGCGAGGGGCAATCCTGCTGCTCCTGCGCGCGCGCCCGCGGCCTGGAGCTTGGGGGCTCGTGCATGAGGATGCGGCTGCCTCCCGCTTGACTGGCCATGAGAAAGCGCTTCCAAGTCGGACTGATAATATAAACAACATCATTTGAGCTTATCCAGGTCAGATATTTATAAAGTAATGACACATTCAGCGGGAAACTAACTATAATTAAGACATGTGCCAACTTTGACGACATTTGGTTCAGTAGTTTAAGAGCAAACTTCCTGAAAAGTTTCTGTTTTGGAGATTCGAGGTCCTGGAACGACAGCAGCGATATACATAATGTGTGCAGTGTGTGATTCTCTTGCTAAAACAATGGTTTCTCAAACAGCTGTAACATGCAAATGTTCATGTGTGTCATTACTTATCTGCTCATAATTGGTGTCTTTGGAGAAAATTCTGCTGTGAACTCCTCCACCCTCAACTGGCTTGCGTCTCCGGCCGTGTCAGCCTCTCGCCTGTGATTGACCAGCGCCTCACACCCTCTCCGCTCCGTCTTGATTCGCTTCGTTGAGTCCTCTCCGCTGTTAAACTGTCCAGGTCGGTCCCCCCACAGCGCATTGTTCATATCCAAGGGCAGATGTTATCCTGCTGGCGTCAACCTCCGGGCCAAGCTATGAATGGGAAACTCAACGGCAGTTATATATTCTTATTACAGCAAGCAAACCACTCCTGTTGCATTTCTATAGCCCGTTTACACCGGTGTGGTAAAACACTTACACGGGAGGGAGAGATAAATCTCTCCCACTGCTGGCCGCTAGCTGCGGTGTTCAGAGCTGTAGTGGCTGCAGATGTTGCTGCCGTCGGTTCCCTGGCTGAAGCCTGCCCGGGGTGTTGATGGTCTGCGCTTGAGCCTGGACTGCTGGTGGTCCTCAGTGTAATTGAGCCTGGCGCTGACTCTCAGTCTGCTGCATGGTGGTGGTGAGGCGCGGGTCAATTTCCAGGTTGAGACCTTTTAAGACACATTAAGAGACACTAGCGAAAGATTAAACTCCTCACATAATAAATAAAAGTGTATGTATGTATGGTATGTATGTATTGCTTCTGGCAGACATACTTTCTTTTCCCCTTCAATAAATGTGTTGCTGTTGTTTTTCTGTGGTTCTTCAAAACCACCTAGACCATAACTTTTTTACAGTCTATATTTCCCTCTAAATGTGGCGTGTAGGTCTGCTTGAGACAAATGTGCTTTCCTGGTGTGTATTTACACAAACCCATATTTATACAAACCCATAGCTCCTCGTGAGCTTTCTCTAAACAACTGTGGTTTTGTTTGTGTGTGCGAAATCAAAACCAATACCTTATGATATTACCAATAAAAACAAAATAACAACCAATCCCTCTTTTGTAGGCAGGTATGGGTTAAAATAAAACACACTGTGTATCCACATAACAAAATAAACAACCCTGTTTGTCCCCTGCCGGCCGGCTTATCTACACACATATGAACGTTTAAGCCCCAAAACAAAAAGTTCAATTTGAACGTTTAACCCCTGTTTAAGCCCAAAACCATTTCCCATTCATTTTTCATTCTTTCCCATTCATTTTTCATTCATTTTTTCATTCTTTCCCATTCATTTTTCATTCATTTTTCTCATTTTTCCTTCCTCAATGAGCCTCACTGCTCAGAGAAATTTCTCAGTCATTTCCCATTCATTTTCCCATTTTTCTTCCTCAATGAGCCTCACTGCTCAGTTTCACCCACACTCTCAATGAGCCTCACTGCTCAGTTTCACCCACACTCTCAATGAGCCTCACTGCTCAGTTTCACCCACACTCTCAATGAGCCTCACTGCTCAGTTTCACCCACACTCTCAATGAGCCTCACTGCTCAGTTTCACCCACACTCTCCCCCTTTTTTTTTTCTTTTTCTTTTCTTTTTTTCGCAACGCTCAGGTCTGGGTATGTGTTTTTTTCCACTTTATACTGCAGTTTTTAGACGCTAAGTATACCTTTCAACTTACGTCGACGCCAAGTGTACCTTTCAACCCGCGTCTTACTGTTTGCCCGTCGACAAACAGGCCGATTTTTTTCTCTAAATCTTGCCCAAAACGAGTCGACTCTAGTAAGCTCCTCTTACACGTGCGTTCTAACCTAACGCATCGCCTCACCCTCTCGGCAGTGAGTATATTCGAAACGGCAATAGTGAGTTTTATTTAATATTATCTCACGCGAGCATCCCCAGGACCCCGCACTCCCCTCAAAGGCAATGAATTGCCCAGGCAGAAGTTACATCCGTTCTCCACTACACAATCCCCCAGACCTGTACCTTTTACCAAAAATTGCAATTTCCTACGTTTTAAAACCAACTGTATAACAGTATTCAGCTAAACAAAATTTGCGATAATTGGTCAATCAACAACAATGCATTCCACACCTCTCACCGGATTTTTTTTTGTAGATCTCAATCACCGGGCAGGGCTGCGCAGGCGGGCCGACCCCTCCACTCGTGAACTAAGTCGAGTTTTGAGGTCCTGATAACAGGAGATGATCAATCAGTCGACTCCCCGCTTACAGCCCGGTCCAGCAAAAAAGGATCACAATCCCGGACGAGCCCCCAAGTTGTGGAGGAAAAATCCACTGCAATGCTCTGCTGATTCATCAATAATGAGATATCCGTTTTAAATGTTCATAGGAGGTTTTTTATTTCCACAATCATCTCTCTGTGCACGGAGGTCTCCTCTCATCAACATTTGACGATACAAGAGCCCCGAATTATTGTTTACATCACATCATATACTGAAACTATCGATGCCCGCCCCTCATCGTGGAGGGCAGTTCATTGCACCTCCCTCCAACTCAGTACTTCTCCATGACGTCCATAGTTAATCTGATGTTCACCAGAATACATAACAAGTGTCTATTCTCACAGACACTTCCCAAAACAAGACACAGGTTCTCACAGGAACTCACATGTTCTCTAGACACTTCCCAAAACAAGATACATGTTCTCACAGAACAGCAATCTTCTGCATTGATGAAAAACACAGTTCACAAAATACATCTTAGAATTGTCATAATTAATAATCAATCAATCAATACAGACTTGATCAATAATTTTCCATGACAGAACCACATTAGCAACCAGGATATTGCATGTTTTGGTAACGGGGGGTTCCTATATGAACCCCCGGGAGGCACGGGGAGAACATGCAAACTCCACACAGAAAGGCCCTTTTGACGACCCCACCCGGGCGGGGGGCACTCGAGGACATGTGGACGGGCACGCATTGCTTCAGCGTTCACAGCGTCCCAGGTGGGAATCGAACCCAGGACCTTCGAGCTGTGAGGCGACAGCGCTTACCACTGCACCACCGTACCCCCCTTAAATGTTGTTATTGAGTCTATTTCTGCAGTAACTGCACTTATGACTGTGTTTACTCCCGATTTGGAAATAATCACCCCATCCAATCAGTAGGCACGTCATCAGCCCCATTGCTATCGGCCAGTAGGGACCTACTGGCCTCCTAGTATAGGTGGAGGAGGCTGTTATCAAACAACTTTATCTTTAGGCAAATAAAACAACTTGGTTAAGGTTAGGGTCAGGATTAAATAACAAAAAGCGTTAAAATATGATTTACAGGTGAGATGTAGAAACATGGCTGATCGCTAATCGCTGTTCACAGCCTACTGCACCTACTAGCAGGTAAGTAGGGCCCTATTGGCTGATATGAATGGAATGATAACACGCTGATAGCGTTGATTGAATTATTTATAATATTATATAATATAACAATAATATATATATATAATATATATATAATAATATATAATAATAATATATAATTATTGATAATTTCCAAATCGGGGGTTACTCTACTAACGTTAATGTTACTGCTCCGCCACTGCAGCAGTCTATACTATAATACAAATAATATAATACTGTTTTGCCAGCAGCGTCCCTGACTTGCTAGTCACATTGTCAACTACAATGCAGGTCTCTGATTGGCCCGTGGACTTTGTAATTTCTGGAAGTCGCTGGGGCGGGCTGAAGGCCAGTCCCACAGAACGAAACAGAATGTGAGGTCATGTGATCAGGATTGGGGTTTTTTTCAGCCTACAAAAGACGTGTGTGTCTGTGTGTGTCGGTGTGTGTGTGTGTGTGTGCATGGGTGTGTGTGTAGTCTCGTAACTGGGAGGTGATAGATGACCTGCAGCAGCCTGACCTGTGCGCGGTGCCCGGCCCGTCTCTGGACCTCAGAATCCCTGGCATCTGTGAGGGCTACTTGCTGAAGGGGAGTCTGTACCCGCTCAGTCTGGAAGTCTGGAACAAGGTCATCATGCCTTCATTGGTAGACAAGGACAAAGTTGATTTTCTTTTAAAAACGCTAAAGAAAAGATGACGAAAAGAAATTGCAAAAAATTAACAAAAAGTTTAACATTCAAAGTTAATTTAACATTAATTTGACATACTAATTGTCAGATTCATACTGGATTACATATTGTATCGAAATTGAAGTTGTTTTGAATCCAATGGTACCAAGTGTTTGATATAACTCTTTTTCTGAGATACAACCATTTCTGTATCATACTATATTTAGTCGTTAGTCACATGGGGTTATTCATTTAACCACTTTTTTATCATTCCCCACAAAAAACATCAACCCCTTGTGACTAACGGCTAAAAAAGGATGTTCAGCAAACTTGCGCCGACCAATTTGAAAAAGTTCAATGGATTTCTGCTTAGCTGGGCTCACATTCCATTATTGCATTATACATTGGCATTTACCAAAACAACTTAGAATAGTACATTTTGTGTACAGTAGGGAAATCAACTGTGCAACACCGTCTGCATCAGCTAAGACATTTAAAGAGGAATAAGTAGCATTTTTGTTGATATAGTTGATGGTAATGTGGCTTTGTTTTGAAAGAAGAGCGGTTAGTTCAAGAATAGTCTCTCAAGCCAGACTGTCTCTTCTACATTCTGCAAATGCATCATATACAGTCTATACTTCACGCCCACAGAGCCTGGTCAGAGGAAGTTGGGGAAAAAAGAAAACTGTTTCAGCCCGGAGGAAGTTCGAACCGATGCAGGTGATTGGAGAAATATTCCTCCAATCACCTGCCTTTGGGCGGGACATCCAGGACATCCCCCTATCATCGCTCTTTATTTTCCCTGAGTTTCCCTTTCTGCTTTGGCCAAGTTGTCCCAGCTTGAAGTACAGACGTGTAGGTGGAAGCATTTAAAGAATGCGCGATCCAACTCCTACTGTCTTTAGTCTTCACTGAAATAGCTATATAAATCAAATCAAATCAATCAATTATTATTATTATTAATTATTATTATTATTAAATATGGGTAGTGATTTGGCGGTCCTGACAGAAGGGGGGAGCCCATTGAGGTTCCAGGGACGAGAAGAGTCGTGAACAGGATGAGTGACTTTTGAGCCAAGGGTGGAGGAGCGGAGAGAGGTGAGGTTTGTAGATAGGGAGGATCAATCTGGAGTACTGCCCTGTAGGGGGCAGTCGGTTGTACTGTCCCATAGGCCAGTACCAGTGTCTTGATTTTGATGTGTTCGGAGATGGGAAGCCAGTGAAGGTCCCGGAAGAGCGGAGTGACATGAGAGAATTTAGCTATTAGTACTTTCAGTGCTTTTAAGAAGCTTCCATTGGGATGAAAAACGTCACCTGTTTGGAAAGAAGCAGGTCCCTCGTACCAGATCATACAGAAAATATGTAATTTGGCCTTCAAAATAAAAGTAGGCCTATAGTATGTCATTGTCACTTTGGAAAAAGAGAATGATGAAGTAATATTCATGTAACTAGGGGGGGTGTATGTGTGTGTGTGTGTGTGTGTGTGTGTGTGTGGGGGGGGGGGGGGGGGGGGCAAAACTATTGCCATACAGAGTCCCCCTTAAATATATTCTCTAGCATACTTCATATTTCTGACATTTTTAGTGCGTTTTATTCTGGCTGGCTTGACACTGTGGTTCCTTTGACCTGCTGCCTGCAGACCAGACTCAGAAGACTCTTCTTCTTGTCTCCCTCTTGTTTCTAATGCTGCATTGGTCCTTTTCAGAGATACTTCCTGCTGGAGAAGGGAATCCTCAAGCACTCAAAGACACAGCAAGATGTAAGCTTCACACACACACACACACACACACACACACACACACACACACACACACACACAATGTTTTTGACTGACATGTACAGCACTCTGTGCATTCGTGCTGGGAGGGGTGCTTTAGAAATAAACTTTTACTTACACGTCTAACCCATTCATACCGTATATCCCCGAACTTAACCCTAAAACCAAGTCCTAGAGCAGACCTGCATTAGCATTATGCGGTGATGGTTCTGCCTGGCCTGGGAGGTCTAAGACAAACCATTTTACTTATAAAAAATCGAATGAGATGACAAATTGAATGTTTGGAGTGATTTTCAACATAATAAATGCTTAAAACTAAGTGCATAGCATCTTTTCTGTAATTTAATATAATGATAAAAGGTTATGGCATGACAGCATTTTGCTGGCCCCCGGCAACAATCTGGATTTCTCATGTGGCTCCCCAGGAAAAATAAATCTCCACCCCGTCCTAGAGGGCACTCGAGTGCATACCAGTAGTTATATAGTGCATGTACTACCTAGAAAAAGAAAAAAAAAACATTTTTTCAGTACTTCCGCAAAGGGCACTTCCGCTTTTTCGAAAAAGGGGCGTGGCTTCTTTTTGGGTAAAAGTCAATTTTTTCGGTTTTTCTCAAAGGGCACTTCTCTATTTTTTGCCTTGTTCTTAAAAACACTTTTCTTGTGAAAAACCTTTATTCCACTTGTTCCTCAAAGGGCACTTCTGTTTTTTAAATCACTTTCATGTGGAAAGTCCATTTTTCACTACTCTACAAAAGGGCACTTCCGCATTTCCCCCCCATATCAGCAGCTCACAGAAACAGCAGCTTTTTTTTTTATCTAGGCCAAAATACAATTTGGTAATTAGCCTAATATTTCTTCACACCGGTCTACAGATTCCTCTGACTCGCCCCTATGATGTTTGCATCATATCAACTACTTGCTTGCGAGTTTTAATCTAAAGTTACTTCTGTGTAGTAATCACTATGTCACGAAGAGAGATGCGTGTCCCTCCCTGATGTAATGACAAAGTTTTGATCTCGGCCAAATACATTTGGCCCATTTTAGGATCTGAAACTAGTATTTTGTTAACAGCGGCGACCATTTTCACTGTCTACAGATTCCTCTGCTTGCTCACTGGTGTTTCACAATCTCACCCATAGAGACCCAGGCTTCCCCTGCCAGCCCATCCCACCCCATCCCCCACGTTTTATCACTTCTGTTTTAAATAAACTTGTTTGTTTTTTGACCGTCAGGTGGGGGCGTTCCCGACAGCACGTAACGCCCCTTGAAAGCTACGAATAGCGGCGAGATCAGGTGGGCGTTCCCGGCAGCACGTAACGCCCCTTGAAAGCTATGAATAGCTGCTTGCTCACGTATTTCTCTGACTCACCCATAGAGGCCCCACAGGTTCCCCCTGACAGCCCATCCCACCCCATGCCCACTTATATCCTTTGCGTGCCTGTCAAGGCCATCTTATACCAATGTATCCACCATTCAAATATTCCATAATTGCATGTTGTGCATGCAAATATTCCATAATTACATGTTGTGCAGGCTATCTTAGCTAGTATAGCCTACTAATGTATAGCCTACTAATGTATTGATAAAAGTTAGGCATAGCAAAGCATTCTGGGTATTCCCAAGGCTATTCTGTAGATTCCCTACGCGCAACACACACACACACACACACACACACACACACACACACCCACCCACCCACCCACCCACTCACAGACATATTGACAGCCAGCCACAAACACACGCACCCACAAATTCACAGGTAAACATGACACACTGAAACATTCCAGTCAACTTCATCATTCATGTGTGATATTATGTATTTTCCCATGTTTTTCCCACTCCGGATCCAATTGTGATGTAGCATCACCATGATGTTTTTGATAGGCTATAAGCCTATTAAGCTTTGAATTAAATATGATCAATACAGATTGAGGTGGAGTGAATAGCTACAGACTGTTTTCAATTGAATTGAAAACGATTGAATACAGACTATGGTGTATGACTATGCCGTTTGCCCTGTCTCCCTTATCGCCGTAATGCATTATGGGTAGTCAGATACTACCGGTACTTTGGCTAATGTAGCGGCTAACGCTACTTACTTTGCATTACAGTAAAATGCCACTGAATGACCAAATTGATTTATCTTGATGTTTTATTTAACACCAGCGTTAGTTTGTTGTTTATGCGTATGCAATAACGGATGCGTTATTATATTTACTGGAATACATACATACGCCAACCTATGTACCCTATCAGAGTTTGTTACGTTATTGTACAGTACAATAAACAAAACAACATGATAGCATCAGCTGCATCACTATACGTGTGAGCGTAAGTATTAATGGTTTGCAACTTGTTTGTGTTGTACAGCATTTGGTTCAAACATATGGTGACATTGAATCAGTGTTAGCTTAACGCTAGCTAGCTAGCATACACTACGATCTGTGAATAGAATTGGCCTGGTCTTGGTCGATATGACCAAAAATTGATATAACATTACAGTAGCATGGACCCCTCTCATTTTTTATTACAGTTGAAGATTTTACAATCTCAACCACTCTCAATCTTATTACAACCCAGACCCCGGATATCCGTGACCTACGGGTATTATTTCAAAAATATAGAATATGGATCTTAGTTTTATTTTTCGTATTTTTATATGATTATTTTAATAGTTACTAACTATTAATAGTAACTAACTAGTCCTCCACACAGAATTGGTTAATTTACTGTGAGACTTTATGTTTTGTAGACAAGCACCAAGTATATATAATAATGGTATATAATAATAATAATGGTATATAATAATAATAATCTTTGTAATACAATTGTTATAAAATTAAAACGTATAGCACACTTACAATATGTTTGTTGTATGTATTACAACTTAATTCAACTTTGTCTCTCCCCACATCTCCTCTTCTCTCCTCTCCACACCTCACCCCCTCCTATCTCCTCTCCTCTTCTCTCCCCTCCTCTCCTCTCCTCTCTTCTCTTCTCTCCTCTCCTCTCCTCACCTCACGTCTCCTCTCGTCTCCTCACCTCTCCCCTCTCCTCTCTTCTCCTCTCCTTACAAGCCTATAGATGAGGGGTTTCAGACAATGGGCCCTATTCTCCCACAGGCTTTCGGCGCTAAAACGGGCCTTAAACGCAAAAAAACGTGCCTTGCGCCTGTTTTGGGACGATATCAATATGGCTTTACGCTGCCAAATGCGCTTTAGGCCGAATGGGCGTGGCGCAGTCCCAGAATGGGCCAAAGTGGGCGTGTCGGCCTTAAATCTCGGCGTACTGCTATCTTCGCACCTGCCGTAAATTTAGCGCTTTGCGCCTTTGAAAACCAGGCCTATTCAGTGCGCCAGTGCTCTTCTGCTGCCTCTCCCCTGTCACCCTTCTCTGTCTCTCTCTGAAACCAGGCCTATTCAGTGCGCCAGTGCTCTTCTGCCGCTTCTCTGTCACCCTTCTCTCTCTCTCTCTGACTCCCTCGCTCAGACAGACACAACACATAGCAGCACCCAGCTTCCCATAGGAAATAGCAGTTGTAAGTTTACTGCCTGTGAATGTCCCTGTCCCAGCATGCAATTGGGTCCTCCATTTCGCTACTAAATAGCAACCAAATGAGCCGAAATAGATCTAAAAGGTAGATCTAAAATAATGTGTAATGGTAAGACAACCTGCAATTGTACAACATTTCAATATTGGACCAAATAAAACATTGAAATGAAACACCACCCTATGTGAAACATATATGTCCTCTTGAGCCTATATATACCCTGTGTGGATTTAACGTGATTTAGATAAGTGACAGTGGAACGCGCTTCGGAAGCTTCTACTGTCATCTGCTATACTGTGATGTCCGCTCCAATAACTTGGCCCTACTCCACATTTAGTTTTACAATAAAAACACATTTATGCAATGACTTTACATAATGTAGGCTATATTTATGTGCATCATCCTTCCTGCAGCAGGCGAGAGAAAATGATATCTTTCTGGACAAACTTTCACCAATCTAATAGGCTATATTTTTCTAGCTGATGCGTTTAGAACATTATTTTCACTTTGATCTTGCTATAGTGTAGCGTATTTACATGCTTGCAGTATTGAAACTGCAGTTAGATTGGTTTGAGAAGCATAATAATATGGAATAATAGCCTATAATGCAGACAGACCGACTGGATGAAGGGAGGGGGGGGGGGGGGGGCAGAGCGTTTAGCTTTCGTCTAGTTTTGCGGGATCACTGGAATTGGAGCTAAAAAGGCAAGCGTGCGATTCGTTTATTGCAGTTATCCAATGAGCATGACGGTGCATAATTTTACGCTTAAAAGGCGTGGTTGTAATGGTTGAGGCTGCGTCTAGCGCCAGCACGATGATATCAAGTGCGCTGGTCCACGCCCACTGATTTGAGCTGCGCCAGGCGTTCGGCCTAGAAAAAGCGCCGATGCAACGATAGGGACCACAGTGTCCATTGTTACAATATTGTCAACAAAAATAGCACTAGTCTAAATAACATAACTTAATTCAACTTTTCTCACTACACTTTCCAAACATTAACACACATCAAACACAACAACTCTTTTCTTACTACACATTCCAAACATTAACACACATCAAACACAACAACTCTTTTCTTACTACACTTTCCAAACATTAACACACATCAAACACAACAACTCTTTCTTACTACACTTTCCAAACATTAACACACATCAAACACAACAACTCTTTCCCACTACACTTTCCAAACATTAACACACATCAAACACAACAACTCTTTCTTACTACACTTTCCAAACATTAACACACATCAAACACAACAACTCTTTCTTACTACACTTTCCAAACATTAACACACATCAAACACAACAACTCTTTCTTACTACACTTTCCAAACATTAACACACATCAAACACAACAACTCTTTCCCACTACACTTTCCAAATGTTAACACACATCAAACACAACAACTCTTTCTTACCACACTTTCCAAACATTAACACACATCAAACACAACAACTCTTTTCTTACTACACTTTCCAAACATTAACACACATCAAACACAACAACTCTTTCTTACTACACTTTCCAAACATTAACACACATCAAACACAACAACTCTTTCCCACTACACTTTCCAAACATTAACACACATCAAACACAACAACTCTTTCTTACTACACTTTCCAAACATTAACACACATCAAACACAACAACTCTTTCTTACTACACTTTCCAAACATTAACACACATCAAACACAACAACTCTTTCTTACTACACTTTCCAAACATTAACACACATCAAACACAACAACTCTTTCCCACTACACTTTCCAAATGTTAACACACATCAAACACAACAACTCTTTCTTACCACACTTTCCAAACATTAACACACACCAAACACAACAACTCTTTCTCACTACACTTTCCAAACGTTAACACACATCAAACACAACAACTCTTTCCCACTACACTTTCCAAACATTAACACACATCAAACACAACAACTCTTTCCCACTACACTTTCCAAACATTAACACACATCAAACACAACAACTCTTTCCCACTACACTTTCCAAACATTAGGCGTTTCTAAGATGTGGGGTCAATATCAATCTAGAATCTAGATTGATTTGATTCACTAATTTGGCGTTCTCTCATGCAAAATATCCAACATCCAATATCCAGAAGTAGTGATTACTACACAGAAGTAACTTTAGTTCCACCATTTGCTCTTTGCTTCAAACATAATTTGGATCAGTTGTAACTTTGACCATTTCTAACAATTTCTAGACAGTGAATTTACACAAGCACTTGAGTGAAATTCATAGTACCTATAGGGACTGTGATTGAATGAACGCAGATTGTCAGATTTGTTTACCAAACCCTTATCCTGGTGCCTGCAAGGGTCGTCTGTACCACTAATGTCAGCCACTATGTGTAAATGTGTTACAATATTGGGCTGGTTTCATAGACCTGGCCCAAAAGTACATACATCACATATGGTGCATATATCCATATATGCCTCTACCGTATGGGTTAGTCATAATAGGCAAACATGGTTTTTCATGTTCTGACTTGCTGAAATGTGTGCTGCATATATACATGTTAGTTACACATAATAGTCAAACAGGGGTTTTCATGTTCTGACTTGCTGAAATGTGTGCTGCATATATACATGTTAGTTACACATAATAGTCAAACAGGGGTTTTCAGGTTCTGATGTGCTGAAATGTTTTTACACGTCACGTAAAACAGTTTTTAAAACAGTTAATTAGCCTACACAATGTGTTATTTCAGGTTATTGTAAGTTATTGCATAGTTGCAATCTTTCATACCTGCATACTTACAAGTGGGTTGTTTTTAATGGCATGTGATTTGCGGTTCTAATTACCCAATGTGTAATTTCAGGTGATTGTAAGTGTGTCATACATACCTACAAGCCTTCATATCAGTTGGCTGTGTCAATGATTTTCTGTACCTCTTGGTGTGTCATCATTGTCTTTGTCAGGCTTAGAAGCAATGTCTAAACAGTAAACAGTTTATGACAAGTGGTGGCAGCATGCTATGCTACTACACAAGACGTGTTATGGTACATAAATAATATGTAGCGTGTAATAATCTGTAGAACTCTGTCAGAGTTCTACTCTGTCATTATTTTTACATTTGACTTTGAGAACTATGATGAACTGTTAGTCTCTGTACTGATGTACAAAAGTAACAAGATTGAGGTTGTGAAATCTTCAACCGGAATAAAAAACTGGATATAATATAACTGAATCAGTTAGGCCAAACTATTATCAGTCAGGTCGGTAATGACCGGGGGGAAATTATATGATTATTGTCCATTGTGTGTATGATACAACTTTGTTTATCATTCTGTGCCACACACTATACAGTCTGTTTTTAACTCAACACACTGTACCTGCCCCTTGACCTCGGAGGGGAAGAAAGGATATTGTCAAGGATAGTGTCATAAGCTGATAGCAAGGTGTGGTGATCACAAGCATTGTAATAAATATTGTGGTAAATGAAATTGGTAAATTGGTTAAGCAAAGCAAGTAATGCTTTTGCAATGAAGTTTGTAAGATGTATTTTACAAGATATTTTCTGAGATTTGGTTATATTAACTTATTATTTATATTATTATTCTATTATTATTATTCTAATTATTATCTACTATTATTCTAATTATTATCTACTATTATTCTAATTATTATATTATTATATTATTATTATTATTAGGGGTTATTATGTATATTAACTATACATATTAAAGTATAGATGATTGTTTTGCCCACCTTATTTGATTGCCTTATCAAAACAAATGTACAGCATGTTAAAGTTTTAAATAAAGTCAAGTCAAGTCAAATCCAACAGGTCTTAATGTCAATTAATTTAGCTTTAACGTGTTTTGTGAAACACACACACACACCCACACATTGACCCCTCTCATATATACGTAACTGTCTATAACTGTACATATATTCCTTTCACACACACACACACACACACACTTTTCAAAATAGACACTCTTTCATATTGTGATTCATAGTGATTCTTGTTTGTTTTATGTGATCCCGGTTTTTAAGCAAACCGGATCCAGTTTCCTTGTATGTGTACATCCTGTACAAGGTACATCCTGTACAAGGTACATACTACATTGGACTCAATGATCCACAGATGTATCAAACAAATGTATGTTTTACTGATACAAATGACCAAATTACCACAAATTCAACATGTAATGCCTTTTTCTCAATAATTTTGGTCAAAACATTTGGTGTGACCCAGATCAGTCCTTGTAACGAGGACCTTGTTATCACTGGTGTATATCCAGACTTGGCACATTGGATGTGTCCCAAGATCAGACATTGTAATGAGGACCTTGTTATCACTGGCGTATAGCCAGACTTGGCACATTTGGGGTGCCTCAGGTCAGTCCTTGTAATGACTTGATCAAAAATATTACAGACAATATATATATATATATATATATATATATATATATATATATATATATATATATATATAGTAAATATAATTGTATAATATATTCAAAGTATTGTTAATTGTTAATTATTATTCAAAAACTGGAAATACTGTAAATACTGTAAATAAACTAAACTAAACCTAAAACATGCTAAGTTGTACTGTGTGTTAATTGAATGTGTTTTGAAAACACATACATATAAAATCTCAAGTGAGATTTTTGAGAAAGAAAAAAGAAAGCCGCGCCCCCTTTCTACCGGAAAAAAAATTCAAGTGGTGCATGTTACAGCCAAACTTTCTGGATGACATTCGAACCATCCCAAAGAACCGGTTGGAGAATGCTGGCGTCCTGGAGACAATAGATCACATACGACAAACCTACGGCGACAGATACACCCCGGGCATAACCGTACATGTTTTACGGATGATCAAAAGGGGCGATTTAGCCGAACGTATAACACCAATCTCTCTCAGACACCCCTATACAGCTATATGAACACGCCCTCCATCTTACTTTTTCTTCACATTTGTTCACATTTGTTCTCTAACAAATTCCAGTCAGCGCCATTTTTTGATGATCTCCTCCCATAGCCCTACGCCACGCCCTCCCCTAGACCTAGCTCCTCCTCCTCATCACAACATAAGGATAAAAGAGACGGATTCAAAAGAGACTCATACCATTTTACACAATAAAAAAGACAGATACCATCATCATGGAGACCCCGTCGCCGTCACCATTGTCCTTCATTACAACTCACAGCCACTCTGAGTCGGCGGAAGAAGAAGAGTTGAACCGTCTGATGTACGGATGGTCCCCGTCGTTGTCACCCTTGTTCTTCATTACCCCACCTTCGTCACCGGAAGACCTTCCTTCTCCTCCGAACTCGCCCCTGACTCTGGACCAGCCAGATGGACTGCTCAGTTTTACTTTTCTGAACATTATAAAAGCCTGCACCAGCATGCTACCCCTTCAAGAGTGCAGGATGCTTCGGAAGCTTTTCTGCATGAACTGAGGGAAATATAAATACAAACATGTAACTTGTATAATGTGCCAATAAAAATAAAATTTATTCTCATCATAATCTGTTTTTTTCCTTAATAATATTAATATTGTACAAATGTCTGTTGTAATGAAATAATGAATAACATTATTACACAATATAATCCTAATGTTAATTTAAAATTAAATATTCCTCTAAATATTGCTCCTCTAAATATTGCTCCTCTAATATATAAGTTGCAGACTCTCATTGTTCAACATTGTACGTACACAGACTCCATTTACCCCTTGGGAACTGGTCACGGGCTAGGGTTGGGGTTTGAGTCAGGGTTTGAGTCAGGGTTTGGGTCAGGGTTTGGGTCAGGGTTTGGGTCAGGGATTTCCAGAGGTTTGGGGTATCAAAGGGAAAAAACGTGAAAAGAGTTATTTCTTTTATTATCTTTATTGTTTATTTGAACAGAGACAGTATTCAATAAACATTTTGTATATAAAAATATTGTCACCACAGGTGTAAACCTACGTCACCAAATACACCATGGGCATAATCGTACAGTTACGCTGAGCTTCTCCTCCTTGCTCATCGGTCGCCGTCGCCACAGAGCCTGCGTCAGCCTGCGTCAGCTCTTTTCTTTTTCTTTTTTTCTTTTTTTCTCTTTTATTTTTATATTTTCCCCCTCGTAATAGAATTGGTAGTGCCGGTCCTGGGAAAAGTCGACAAAACACCCCAACTCCCAAAGGGATATTGAACAGTCTCCTCGCTCCTCCCTCAGATAACACCCGGTATGGTTCACCTGGTCGGTGAACCGGCCATCCCGATTCAATGCCTCTTGAAGCTTTTCTCCCTTCCTCAGCACCTTGCTGTTTAGCATTTGGCGCCCCTTGTCTTTCCACGTTACATTCACAAAGAATGTGCTGTAACTATCCAACGGCTCGTCGGGGTACAACAGCTTGTCAGAATGCTTCGGTATGTCATCGAACTTAATCAGCTTGAGGGTGAGCGTTTCGCCAACATTGACTATGCCACAAGGAGCATGTGGCGCTAGCATGCTTCCATCCTCTCTGGTGATCAGAGGATACAACCCCAAGGGATTGGCGCCGATTCTCAGCTGCTGTATCGATTTCTCGATGGTACAGGGTTTTCCGCACGAACGTGACGCTATTCTCCGCCTTAACGTAGAAGCTATGCATGTGGCGTTTTTCATAGTTACATCCGTGTCCTTCCATGCATGCCATGCTTAGTAACGTGCAGAAATCGTATAGGGGCATGGCTATTTATTCACACTCAAACTCCTCCCCCTCAGCCAACGGGCCTCTTCTGTCAACGGGCCCTCCCCCATTTCGAGTAAAATTGACGACAAACATCGGATAATAAGAACAGTAAGAATAAGAACACCGCAAGGACATCAGGTACCAAGTAATAGTTGAGCAAATTATCATATGTTATCTTATGTTAGTAGACACACATCACTATATAGCTACCATACATCTAACGTCCATAACATGGTGGACCATTTAACGTATTCAGATTTAACTCTGTATTCAGACCATTGGATTCACCCCAGAAACCGGTGTACGTTATAACGTTATAAATATAGTCACATTATAAACAACTACCCAGCGCTGGGGTTAGATCAAAAATCAAGTTAAATCAATTTGATCGTTCAGTGTCGTTTTACTGTAATGCAAAGTAAGTAGCGTTAGCCGCTACATTAGGCAAAGTACCGGTAGTATCTGACTACCCATAATGCATTACAGCGATAAGGGAGACAGTGCAAATTCGGAAACTCCCCCGGCACCCGCTGGGGGCCGCATTTCATTCAATTTAATTCATTCAACCCATCAAACGAAATGAAACAATATCCGGAAGTGAGCTTCATTTTGCTGTGTCAAAGTCAATGAGCTCCTTTTTGGTCCATTAATATATACGTCAATGGTCTCCACCAAACATGGTTAGGGTTTAGGGTTTAGTGTTTAGGGTGGGACAGGATTTTTCAGAGGTTTGATTGTGGGACAGTGTGGGTAAATGCAATTACAATTACACAAACTGCTCGAGAAGAGTTGTTTTCCAAGCATAGTGTAGTTTTAAAGTTAAAGTTTTATAGAGACCAGCATAAAATAGCTTGTTTATAATAATAATAATAATAATAATAATAAACTTGTATTTGTATAGCACCTTTCATACATAAAATGCAGCTCAAAGCGCTTTACACATGAAGAATAAACAAAGGTAAATCAGTGAAAATCAGTAAAACAGTGAAATTTATGTGATGTAAAGTTATGTGACCTCTCTTCTTGGTTTTAGTTAAACTAATTGAACTAATTGGACTAATTGTAGCCTGTCAGTATTACTACTATTACAATAGTCAGGGTGTTATGAAGAGTTTGATAAGTTACTTTGATAAGTACTTAGTTTACCACGTGCTATTTGGATGGCCAATTCAGTACCACTTTTCGCCTCTAGGTGTCAGGCATAATCACATATCTAGGAGGGGTTTATATACTTTAAACTTTTTTTCTTTTTTCTTTTTCTTTCTCAAAAATCTCACTTGAGATTTTATATGTATGTGTTTTCAAAACACATTCAATTAACACACAGTACAACTTAGCATGTTTTAGGTTTAGTTTAGTTTATTTACAGTATTTACAGTATTTCCAGTTTTTGAATAATAATTAACAATTAACAATACTTTGAATATATTATACAATTATATTTACTATATATATATATATATATTGTCTGTAATATTTTTGATCAAGTCATTACAAGGACTGACCTGAGGCACCCCAAATGTGCCAAGTCTGGCTATACGCCAGTGATAACAAGGTCCTCATTACAATGTCTGATCTTGGGACACATCCAATGTGCCAAGTCTGGATATACACCAGTGATAACAAGGTCCTCGTTACAAGGACTGATCTGGGTCACACCAAATGTTTTGACCAAAATTATTGAGAAAAAGGCATTACATGTTGAATTTGTGGTAATTTGGTCATTTGTATCAGTAAAACATACATTTGTTTGATACATCTGTGGATCATTGAGTCCAATGTAGTATGTACCTTGTACAGGATGTACCTTGTACAGGATGTACACATACAAGGAAACTGGATCCGGTTTGCTTAAAAACCGGGATCACATAAAACAAACAAGAATCACTATGAATCACAATATGAAAGAGTGTCTATTTTGAAAAGTGTGTGTGTGTGTGTGTGAAAGGAATATATGTACAGTTATAGACAGTTACGTATATATGAGAGGGGTCAATGTGTGGGTGTGTGTGTGTGTTTCACAAAACACGTTAAAGCTAAATTAATTGACATTAAGACCTGTTGGATTTGACTTGACTTGACTTTATTTAAAACTTTAACATGCTGTACATTTGTTTTGATAAGGCAATCAAATAAGGTGGGCAAAACAATCATCTATACTTTAATATGTATAGTTAATATACATAATAACCCCTAATAATAATAATAATATAATAATATAATAATTAGAATAATAGTAGATAATAATTAGAATAATAGTAGATAATAATTAGAATAATAATAATAGAATAATAATATAAATAATAAGTTAATATAACCAAATCTCAGAAAATATCTTGTAAAATACATCTTACAAACTTCATTGCAAAAGCATTACTTGCTTTGCTTAACCAATTTACCAATTTCATTTACCACAATATTTATTACAATGCTTGTGATCACCACACCTTGCTATCAGCTTATGACACTATCCTTGACAATATCCTTTCTTCCCCTCCGAGGTCAAGGGGCAGGTACAGTGTGTTGAGTTAAAAACAGACTGTATAGTGTGTGGCACAGAATGATAAACAAAGTTGTATCATACACACAATGGACAATAATCATATAATTTGCCCCCGGTCATTACCGACCTGACTGATAATAGTTTGGCCTAACTGATTCAGTTATATTATATCCAGTTTTTTATTCCGGTTGAAGATTTCACAACCTCAATCTTGTTACTTTTGTACATCAGTACAGAGACTAACAGTTCATCATAGTTCTCAAAGTCAAATGTAAAAATAATGACAGAGTAGAACTCTGACAGAGTTCTACAGATTATTACACGCTACATATCATTTATGTACCATAACACGTCTTGTGTAGTAGCATAGCATGCTGCCACCACTTGTCATAAACTGTTTACTGTTTAGACATTGCTTCTAAGCCTGACAAAGACAATGATAACGCACCAAGAGGTACAGAAAATCATTGACACAGCCAACTGATATGAAGGCTTGTAGGTATGTATGACACACTTACAATCACCAGAAATTACACATTGGGTAATTAGAACCGCAAATCACATGCCATTAAAAACAACCCACTTGTAAGTATGCAGGTATGAAAGATTGCAACTATGCAATAACTTACAATAACCTGAAATAACACATTGTGTAGGCTAATTAACTGTTTTAAAAACTGTTTTACGTGACGTGTAAAAACATTTCAGCACATCAGAACCTGAAAACCCCTGTTTGACTATTATGTGTAACTAACATGTATATATGCAGCACACATTTCAGCAAGTCAGAACATGAAAACCCCTGTTTGACTATTATGTGTAACTAACATGTATATATGCAGCACACATTTCAGCAAGTCAGAACATGAAAAACCATGTTTGCCTATTATGATTAACCCATACGGTAGAGGCATATATGGATATATGCACCATATGTGATGTATGTACTTTTGGGCCAGGTCTATGAAACCAGCCCAATATTGTAACACATTTACACATAGTGGCTGACATTACTGGTACAGACGACCCTTGCAGGCACCAGGATAAGGGTTTGGTAAACAAATCTGACAATCTGCGTTCATTCAATCACAGTCCCTATAGGTACTATGAATTTCACTCAAGTGCTTGTGTAAATTCACTGTCTAGAAATTGTTAGAAATGGTCAAAGTTACAACTGATCCAAATTATGTTTGAAGCAAAGAGCAAATGGTGGAACTAAAGTTACTTCTGTGTAGTAATCACTACTTCTGGATATTGGATGTTGGATATTTTGCATGAGAGAACGCCAAATTAGTGAATCAAATCAATCTAGATTCTAGATTGATATTGACCCCACATCTTAGAAACGCCTAATGTTTGGAAAGTGTAGTGGGAAAGAGTTGTTGTGTTTGATGTGTGTTAATGTTTGGAAAGTGTAGTGGGAAAGAGTTGTTGTGTTTGATGTGTGTTAATGTTTGGAAAGTGTAGTGGGAAAGAGTTGTTGTGTTTGATGTGTGTTAACGTTTGGAAAGTGTAGTGAGAAAGAGTTGTTGTGTTTGGTGTGTGTTAATGTTTGGAAAGTGTGGTAAGAAAGAGTTGTTGTGTTTGATGTGTGTTAACATTTGGAAAGTGTAGTGGGAAAGAGTTGTTGTGTTTGATGTGTGTTAATGTTTGGAAAGTGTAGTAAGAAAGAGTTGTTGTGTTTGATGTGTGTTAATGTTTGGAAAGTGTAGTAAGAAAGAGTTGTTGTGTTTGATGTGTGTTAATGTTTGGAAAGTGTAGTAAGAAAGAGTTGTTGTGTTTGATGTGTGTTAATGTTTGGAAAGTGTAGTGGGAAAGAGTTGTTGTGTTTGATGTGTGTTAATGTTTGGAAAGTGTAGTAAGAAAGAGTTGTTGTGTTTGATGTGTGTTAATGTTTGGAAAGTGTAGTAAGAAAAGAGTTGTTGTGTTTGATGTGTGTTAATGTTTGGAATGTGTAGTAAGAAAAGAGTTGTTGTGTTTGATGTGTGTTAATGTTTGGAAAGTGTAGTGAGAAAAGTTGAATTAAGTTATGTTATTTAGACTAGTGCTATTTTTGTTGACAATATTGTAACAATGGACACATTGTCTGAAACCCCTCATCTATAGGCTTGTAAGGAGAGGAGAAGAGAGGAGAGGGGAGAGGTGAGGAGACGAGAGGAGACGTGAGGTGAGGAGAGGAGAGAAGAGAAGAGAGGAGAGGAGAGGAGGGGAGAGAAGAGGAGAGGAGATAGGAGGGGGTGAGGTGTGGAGAGGAGAGAAGAGGAGATGTGGGGAGAGACAAAGTTGAATTAAGTTGTAATACATACAACAAACATATTGTAAGTGTGCTATACGTTTTAATTTTATAACAATTGTATTACAAAGATTATTATTATTATATACCATTATTATTATTATATACCATTATTATATATACTTGGTGCTTGTCTACAAAACATAAAGTCTCACAGTAAATTAACCAATTCTGTGTGGAGGACTAGTTAGTTACTATTAATAGTTAGTAACTATTAAAATAATCATATAAAAATACGAAAAATAAAACTAAGATGTTTGTTCACGTTCCATATTCTATATTTTTGAAATAATACCCGTAGGTCACGGATATCCGGGGTCTGGGTTGTAATAAGATTGAGAGTGGTTGAGATTGTAAAATCTTCAACTGTAATAAAAAATGAGAGGGGTCCATGCTACTGTAACGTTATATCAATTTTTGGTCATATCGACCAAGACCAGGCCAATTCTATTCACAGATCGTAGTGTATGCTAGCTAGCTAGCGTTAAGCTAACACTGATTCAATGTCGCCATATGTTTGAACCAAATGCTGTACAACACAAACAAGTTGCAAACCATTAATACTTACGCTCACACGTATAGTGATGCAGCTGATGCTATCATGTTGTTTTGTTTATTGTACTGTACAATAACGTAACAAACTCTGATAGGGTACATAGGTTGGCGTATGTATGTATTCCAGTAAATATAATAACGCATCCGTTATTGCATACGCATAAACAACAAACTAACGCTGGTGTTAAATAAAAAATCAAGATAAATCAATTTGGTCATTCAGTGGTGTTTTACTGTAATGCAAAGTAAGTAGCGTTAGCCGCTACATTAGCCAAAGTACCGGTAGTATCTGACTACCCATAATGCATTACGGCGATAAGGGAGACAGGGCAAACGGCATAGTCATACACCATAGTCTGTATTCAATCATTTTCAATTCAATTGAAAACAGTCTGTAGCTATTCACTCCACCTCAATCTGTATTGATCATATTTAATTCAAAGCTTAATAGGCTTATAGCCTATCAAAAACATCATGGTGATGCTACATCACAATTGGATCCGGAGTGGGAAAAACATGGGAAAATACATAATATCACACATGAATGATGAAGTTGACTGGAATGTTTCAGTGTGTCATGTTTACCTGTGAATTTGTGGGTGCGTGTGTTTGTGGCTGGCTGTCAATATGTCTGTGAGTGGGTGGGTGGGTGGGTGGGTGGGTGTGTGTGTGTGTGTGTGTGTGTGTGTGTTGCGCGTAGGGAATCTACAGAATAGCCTTGGGAATACCCAGAATGCTTTGCTATGCCTAACTTTTATCAATACATTAGTAGGCTATACATTAGTAGGCTATACTAGCTAAGATAGCCTGCACAACATGTAATTATGGAATATTTGCATGCACAACATGCAATTATGGAATATTTGAATGGTGGATACATTGGTATAAGATGGCCTTGACAGGCACGCAAAGGATATAAGTGGGCATGGGGTGGGATGGGCTGTCAGGGGGAACCTGTGGGGCCTCTATGGGTGAGTCAGAGAAATACGTGAGCAAGCAGCTATTCATAGCTTTCAAGGGGCGTTACGTGCTGCCGGGAACGCCCACCTGATCTCGCCGCTATTCGTAGCTTTCAAGGGGCGTTACGTGCTGTCGGGAACGCCCCCACCTGACGGTCAAAAAACAAACAAGTTTATTTAAAACAGAAGTGATAAAACGTGGGGGATGGGGTGGGATGGGCTGGCAGGGGAAGCCTGGGTCTCTATGGGTGAGATTGTGAAACACCAGTGAGCAAGCAGAGGAATCTGTAGACAGTGAAAATGGTCGCCGCTGTTAACAAAATACTAGTTTCAGATCCTAAAATGGGCCAAATGTATTTGGCCGAGATCAAAACTTTGTCATTACATCAGGGAGGGACACGCATCTCTCTTCGTGACATAGTGATTACTACACAGAAGTAACTTTAGATTAAAACTCGCAAGCAAGTAGTTGATATGATGCAAACATCATAGGGGCGAGTCAGAGGAATCTGTAGACCGGTGTGAAGAAATATTAGGCTAATTACCAAATTGTATTTTGGCCTAGATAAAAAAAAAAGCTGCTGTTTCTGTGAGCTGCTGATATGGGGGGGAAATGCGGAAGTGCCCTTTTGTAGAGTAGTGAAAAATGGACTTTCCACATGAAAGTGATTTAAAAAACAGAAGTGCCCTTTGAGGAACAAGTGGAATAAAGGTTTTTCACAAGAAAAGTGTTTTTAAGAACAAGGCAAAAAATAGAGAAGTGCCCTTTGAGAAAAACCGAAAAAATTGACTTTTACCCAAAAAGAAGCCACGCCCCTTTTTCGAAAAAGCGGAAGTGCCCTTTGCGGAAGTACTGAAAAAATGTGTTTTTTTTCTTTTTCTAGGTAGTACATGCACTATATAACTACTCATACCTCCGCCACAGTGTGTTACAGGAATCCATTTGGAAAGTAGGCTCTTTTCTGTGATTGGACATGCCCATTGCCACGCCTCCTTTTGGTCAGTGGGTGTGAAGAGTTCATCAGTTCTAAGTTGGCCCATGACCTACTTATCTACAGAACAAATGTGGTGTTAAGTGAATCCATGTGGAAGTTACTGTAGGTTTATTTTTTTTGATTGAACACACCCATTACAGCGCCCCTGTTACACCTCAAGTCTAGGGTTAGGACCGTAACATGAAATGCACAGAAACAAGTATCAAATTTGCAACAAAAATGGCTTATTGCTCAAAACTAGAAAAAAGGAGGAACGAGGACGCTCTAGCTGACAGGGAATCTGGTCCAGCAGGCCGCCGTCTTCAATACCTGATGTTAACCCCTCGGTCGGCACTGCTGTTCCCTACCACAAAAGGTAGCGCCTCGTTCCTGCAAGACACAAATAAACAAACATGATTTAGAAACAAGACCAAAATGCACAAAGGAAACAAATTGAATGAGACAATGGTGTAAGTGCGCAGATGAGAGAGTACTGGTCGCACACTCCAGTACAACTCTGTTGTCATGTTGGAAATGAGTCCTTTATATAGGCAGACAGACAGGGCTGCTATCCAATCAGCAATCCAATCAGCAATCAAATCTCCAACCAGCTGCACCTGGGAAAGACTGAGCCAAAGACACTGTCGACCACAAGATAAACACCCGCAACCAGGAAGTATGTCACGGAAATAGCTAACGACGAGGAAAATGGACCGGACTCTCAGTCCATTGACAAGTCTACACATAAACTATATAATTCACAAAGAAAAGAAGAAAAACAAACAACACAGTCGTAACAGCCCCCTTTTGGGCCCTATCGTCATATGGCGTTATCATTTGCGTGCCTCTTATTGCTATCTTCCCTGCGTCTTAAGCTATCGCCTGCCTCCACCATCCAGTTTTGCGGTGGGATCTAAGCGCAGACACAGGTGTAGGCGTGGCCCAAGCGTGTCCGTGCGCCTCTTAACCTATCATCTGCTTCCCGCAAGTGTCATTTTGCGCTCTGGCGAAAATACCATCGCTATGTTCCGAGCGTAAACACAGGTTTGGGCCAAAATAGGCATTCCAGCACAATGTGTTAGAAAAAAGGGCCTTGGGTGCTCTCAATTTTAACGCCGCCGAATAGCTGGTCTTAGCGCAAAAAACTCCACTACGCCAGGTGTACGCCTGAGCGCACACAGTATTCTCTGGAAATCCTTGCTTGGATACATTACGCATGGCATGGTGCCCCTGTCTCCAAAACCTTGTGTGTGCACACACTCTTCAGAATGCCACATTTATTTTCAATTATAGCCTACATTGCAGAAAAAACACACCTTCATTTGAAAATGAGAATTCATTTGTCATGGTTTTATTAGGCTACATAATTCCCAACCATACAGGCCTGTGGTGTTAGGTAACAGTAGATTACTTTAGGTAGGAGAAAAGGTAGGAGAAAATAAAAAGCAAATGCTGATTTTTTCCAACCATTACGTTTAATAGTACTAATAATAATAGTAATAATGCTCCACTTCCCTCGTCGGGAGACAGAGAGATAGAGAGAGAGACAGACACAGGGCATACTGTTGGCCTATAACGTTACCCAGCTCAACTTAACTGCCTCATCTCCTAGTAATGCAGTAACCTAGGCCTACTGCAAAAGTTAACTATGTTGAAAATTCGATGTCTGGTTTTGTCACAAGTAACCTACAGCTGAAGTCCCTCTCACCATCAAGCAGACAGTGATGGAAGCATGTGTCTTTATGTGCGCCAAGGGGAAAATTACAAATGCTTGCAGAAAAAAATAGATACTCACAATTCTCTCATGAATTAGGCCTATTGGAATAAATTGGTCGGATTCAATTCATTCATTCATTCGTTAATAGAAACTAATAAATAATAGCTGTCACCTCATGCTTCTTGTGTTGACAAATCTGACCAAATTGACAAAGACTAAAACTATATTTATATTGTATTGTAGTTAGTTGTGTAAGTACACAATATATTTAAGTTTTAGTTTAGTAAAAATAAAAACTAGACTTTAGAAAAAAACTAACCGAGTTAGTTTTCTTTACTAAAGTCTAGTTTTTATTTCTATTCAAATGTTTATTTTTACACCTTGTTTTAGGTTTAGTTTCAGTTAAACTATAGTAACCTACACACACGCACGCACGCACGCACCCACGCACCCACGCACGCACGCACGCACGCACACACACACACACACACACACACACACACACACACACACACACACAGAGCAGAAACAGAGTGCAGGTTTACAGCTGTTGTGCCTGTGTTGTGTTCAGATCCAGAGAGGGAAGCTACATGGCTCTCTGGACGTCAGCCTGGCCGTCATGTCAATCAACAAGAAGTCCAAACGCATCGACCTGGACGCCGGGGACAACCTCTGGCATATCAAGGTACTAACAACCTAACAACCTAAAGGTTTTTCCTCTAACCTCTGGGGGCAGGCTCGTTTGAATGCCTGAATAACTGGAACTCAAGGGGCCGCTCTGTCCGAAAATCCCTTTCTGCTCCCTGCTACAGTAGCTCTGCCATCTCAAATGCCTCAGCTGCTGTGATACAACAACAACGCTAGCTCATTGCTACACACTGAAAATGGAAAGTTTTTACTACACACCAGGTGACACGGTCACGTCCACTCAAATTTGATTGGGTAAAGCGCAGCATGTGAGCCTGCCCCCTACGAGCTCTGTTATTTGGCTTTTCACGGAGCTTGCCAACAGATTTTCGATGCAAGTAGAAAGTCTGTCTCGAGAGATTAAGGTATGGCTACTAACAACTTAATGATCTCTACCACATCAAGGTAGTAACAAAATAACCTACCACATCAAGGTACTAACAACCTAACAACCACATCAAGGTACTAACAACCTAACAACTCTACCACATCAAGGTACTAACATCCTAACAACTCTACCACATCAAGGTACTAACAACCTAACAACTCTACCACATCAAGGTACTAACAACCTAACAACTCTACCACATCAAGGTACTAACAACCTAACAACCTCTACCACATCAAGGTACTAACAACCCAAAAACCTAAACCACATCAAGGTACTAACCTAACAACCTAAACCATAGCAAGGTACTAACAACCTCTACAGTACCACACCAAGGTAGTGTTACCAACCGGCGCCCAGCTAATGTCAATATTCACTTTTAAGCTCGTATTCTCATGTCTAGGGGTTAGCTGGCATATGATCCGATAACATAGAGAACAGTGGTGGCTCCTGAGCTGGAAAGCAAGGGAGGAAAATGTGCGTGTTTTTTCTTTTTCTTTTGCAGTTTGAAGACAGATTTAGAGGAATATCTCATTTTAATTTAGTATTAGGATTAGACTGTTGTGATATCATTGTTCAGTTTTAACCATCAATAATTGTTCCTTTTCTCATTATTTCCTTTCTCAGAGTAAATACTGTATATTTATTTCGAGATTTTTGTCAATTATTTGTGCTGTTATGGTTATTATTAGCTTAGTTACTCACTTCTACAGCTTTTTGCTGGGGACCCCACTTTGAAAACCACTGGCTTAGGCTACAACTGTTGCGAGAAGCTGGTGAATTTTTGCACATTTTCAATGTAGATTGAAGAAAAATAGGATGGATGAAACAGCTGACACACAATTTTGAGTAGGTCAGATTGTGTGTAGTCCACAAACCCTTATACTGTATGTTCTTTTCTTCGTTTTTCTTCTTGTTTCAGGATTTATCTCTATGCATTAGGCTGTGATTACTATTTATATAAATATATTTATTCACATAGATGCATGATAATGGTATACAGCCTACCTGTGACATCAATGTTTTGATTCATCTACTGTCTAAATGTAGCCTATTATTGCATCAATCAATCAATATCCTTTATTTCACCAGGTAAAAATAACTCATTGAGATTAAAACCTCTTTTCCAAGAGCGACCTGGCCAAAACGGCAGCATAAAGACAGTTTCATCAATACACACAAACACAAAATAAACAGATAAAATACAGTCAGTCACACTCAGGAAACAATAGTGAGGTTACACCGTAGGGCAATCACAAGAGCCAAGAGAGCTCATTTCTCTGTACTGTATCTTAAGATTTAACTGAATTCCCCAGAGTTATAAGATGAGATAGTTTCAACTCAAGTCCTTCTGCACATCATTCCAGGTAGAGGGGGCAGAAAATTTAAAAGCCTTTCTACCCAGTTCAGTTCTGACTCTCGGGACCTGCATCTGAATGATATCCTGAGAGCGCAGGCCATAATGGCTGAGGTTTCTACACATGTGTAAACACAGATATGTATGAAGAAGCCCAAGAATAGATTTATAGATAAAAGTCAGCCAGTGAGAGAGTCTACGGACAGATAGAGATGGACAATTTTCAACAGCATACAAAGTGCAATGATGTACACGATAGCTGCAGTTAGTTGTCAAACGCAAAGCACAGTGGTACACAGTGTCCAGTTTCTTTAAGTACTGGTCAGGAGCATTCATGAAAAGCAGATCTCCATAATCCAACAAGGGTAGAAAAGTTGTCGTGATCAAGTGCTTCCTGACTTGAGATGAGAAACACGATTTATTTCTAAAAAATAAACCTAATTTAAGTTTCAGCTTAGAAACAAGTTTAACAACATGAGATGTAAAAGACAAGTTATCATCAATTAAAATGCCTAATAAGTATTGTAAGATGTGATTTCAATTTCAACCCCTTGAACAGCAGAAGCTGCTTGCCATTTGAAAATAGCATGGTCTTTGATTTATCTGCATTTAATAGCAGCTTAAGCTGAGTCAGACGGGACTGAACAGCATCAAAGGCAGACTGCAAGAATTCAAGGGATTGAATAACTGAAGAGGATGGACAATAAATAACCATATCATCAGCATAAAAGTGGGACACAGCATCAGACAAGTTATCACAAAGATGATTCACACAAATTGTGAACAATAATGTCCCTAATATGGAACCTTGAGGCACGCCCTTTAAAACAGGAAGGAAGGAGGAAGAAGACCCAGCGGCCTGGACACACTGTTCTACCTGATAGGTAATTAGAGAACCAGTTTACAGCATGGTCAGATAAGCCAATCTTGTGGAGTCTGTCTGCCAGGATGACATGATCAACAGTGTCAAATGCCTTTGACAAATCAATAAAAAGAGCTGCACAATATTTCCGGCCATCTAGTGCCTCTATGATATTGTTTACCACTTTAATAGCAGCAGTAATGACTGATCCTATGATGTCATTGTAATCACACACAGGTGTGCTTTCACAGGACAGGTGTTGTCCATTCAATCAGCCCACCTGTCTTCATAATGGCTGTCTTGCACTGTGTTTGTATGAGACTTGACAAAGGCTATGGCCAAAACTGTTGTCAAATAGCGTTAAATTACACTTTCTTGCATCTGGAACCAGAGTGTGCGGCTTCCCCTCTATCAACATACTCGTTTAGTTACATTCCAATTCATCAACTTTAGAGCGTTATTTACCCCCCCTTCCCGACATGCTAGGTTGACATGCTTGGTCCCAATCGATTCCTTATTGTGTTAAAGTTTAAGGTCACTGTGACCTCACACACCCAATTTCCAAGCTCTGTAACACAACATCTCAGGAGCGCCTTGATGGAATTTCTTCCAATTCTTCCAATCAAGAATGAACTAATGGCAGAGGCATAAATCTGCGGTGCGGTCGTTCTAGTTTTAAATATGTGCTTTGATTTAAAAAAATAATAACTCAATTTGTAACTTGTGTTACATGACAAAGTAACTGGTATAATATTATTGAAATCCTATTGGTAATAATTTATATTACTGAGTTACTGCTAAAAGTAATATATTACATGTAATATGTTACTTTTGTAATGCATTACTCCCAACACTGGGGATGAGGACAGCTCAACCCAACAAGACCAAGTAATTATTGAGGGGCACCTAACTATGTGATCAGCAGCACCTCTGCTGGAATGAGTGTGAATTCACCAGGGGATGGAACCTGACTACAGAGTGGGCCAGCCATGGATGTATTAAAAGAACTGGATAGGGGACGAGCCACGCCCACCCATGCATTCGGACGGAGGCTGCTCACTGGCGCATGAAGCCATCACGGGGTTTTTTTCTGCCTGGTTTTACTTCCTGACTATGCGGCCCAAGGCGAAGTGCGCATGTGTGCCATGACGTATTCCATGATGTCTCCCACCCCTCCCACACATGGATGTAGATGTAGATGAAGAAGATACACCCGTATACGGCTCTTAGTGGCTTCTGAAGAAAAAATTACCCCATACAATTTTTTTTTATAATTAAAAGAGTCGTTTTATACTTTGAGTGACACCCGGAAAAAGTTCCCCTGGGTTTAACAGCTGCCGGGGTCCCCATGCAAGTGGATGGGAATTTTCCTTTCTGGGCTGCATGGCGGCATGTGACTTGCAATACAGAGCTTCGCCACCATGTTCAAATGGCTTCACAGCCCAGCGCTATTCCTGGGGGCTTGGGGCCAGCCCTATAATGCCCATTTCCACCGCTGGTATCAGCGCGGCCCCGCCCAGCTCGTCTCGCTTTTTTGTCTCATTCCACCATCCACCATCAAAAACCTGGACAGCCCGGGTTGAGTCGGGGTTGAGTCGTGTTAGTTTTGGTCCCTGCTTTGTTGAGGTTCCAGCCGGTACCATACGGTGACGTGAAAACACTGCAGACGACTGATTGGTCAGGCAGAATCGTGTTTACTCTATCTACTGTCAATGCTGGATACCAGTTTAGTGGGGCTTACCTTCTCTTCTGTTATTTCCATCAGTCCTTTGTGTTGCTGCCTTCGGCTCTGGTGAAATAAAATCGATCTCATTGCTCAGCTTTAACATGACAGTGGTTTTCAATTGTTTTGAGAGAGAAAAACTCCGCTCCTCGGCAAGCCATTGTAATTGTGTGCTACGTCGGCTCGGCTAGGCCGGAGGCGGGGGTTTAGCAAAGCTGCGGTCTTGCCTGGTGAGTTGCTGCCGGGGTAGTGGCTTCCCTTCTCCCCGTAGCGTAACCCCCGCCCCTCGCGCAGCACATGCATGTGAGAAACAACAAAGTGATATCCATTCTCCTGGCCGATTGTGACATTTGCCCATGTACACTGTAGGTCATTTAGAGGCACCAGTATTTCATAACCAGTTTGAAAGTTCTGTGTATGGATTTAATTTTAACACAAAATGTTAAACGGCTGGCGCATGAGTGGGGTAAAACCACCGATATATCTCAGGGCTGACTCACCAAAAGATGGTGCTGCGGCTGCAGCGGCTCTAAACTACATGTTTGGGGGTTCTAGAACAGAACACAAGACGTCTGCTCAGATGTGCGTTTACTACGGTGGTTAAATCCCCGATTCTGTCTGCCTGGGCTGGGCTAGCAGCTAAATTCTAACTTTGCTGAATGATAGAACGGGGGATTTTACCCCACCCTGACCACGCCCATGGCCGTAGCTAGCTATGAGGACGGGGAGGTCCGGACCTCCCCTAATATTTCAGAGAAAAAAATAAAACAATCTGCATGGAAAAGCATGAAAAACACGGGATCTCTTTTATTTTGAAACGAAAGGCAGGTCAGGCAGGAAGTCATCTGACGCCGCGTCCGCGGTAACTTGATTCTGAGAGAGCAGCAGCATGGTGGTGAGTGATGACTCTCTGTCTGCCTGGCGAGATAATTGAAGGTGAGCGAGCTGCGAGACAGTGAGCGAGTGAACGACAGACAGTGAGTGACACTGACAGATTTTTTAGCAACAACCAAGAAAGTAAGTGTCTAGTCTGTCTCTTAAGTAATGTTACCTGTGTGACACGTTGGGATGCTACTGGCTAATCATGCATGATGCCAATTGCCAAGCTCCCGAAGTCAGGTATGCAGGTGGCTATATGCATGGTTTCAGTTTCATGACCCAATAAGTAACAAAAAGAGGTGGTGTAAAGTTAAAAACAACATAATATATTTTATTTTATTTTTCAATCGTTCCTATCAGGAATAAATAAATGTCCCTCTGTATGTTTTTTTTATTATCGATGATGACTTTGTGTGTTGTGTACGGCTTGGGTTGTGTACCTGTGTTTGTAGGTGTCATTTTGATATGAATTTGGCTAAAACAGTTTGTGTTTGTTAGTTACAATTATGTTGACAGGAGAGCTGAGCAGGTGGTGACATGAAAGAGAATATACTGAATAATGACATCACAACAGTATAATCCTAATGTTGATTTAAAATGATATATTACTCTAAATATGGCTAAAAAAGGGGAAAAAAAACTCAATTTTTTTTTTCTCAAATCCGCCTCCCCTTGCTGGACCTCCCCTATTTCGGAACCCTGGCTACGGCCCTGACCACGCCCCCAGCAAGGCTGAGCCAACTAACCCAGCATCTATTGTGGGCGTTCCTAGAGTCTGTATGGGCGTTCCCAGACATGCGGACTGTCTCTATGGAAGCAGAGTCTATATCAAGTAGAGACGAGTAAGGCCAGGTAGAGTAGAGCTGTACTGTGCTGTTATGATGGAAATGAGCCATTAGTCAGCCTGGCTACAAACACATTATGTGGTATATTTCACATACTAACACCAGAGCAAAATGTCCAGAGATAGAAGTTAGACAGTGCTGTGTGTACTGAAGAAGAAAAAAGGTCCAGAGTGCTCGGAAGTCCAAAACTGGTGTGGTGAAGGTGCTCTTTGGTTTTCCTTTTTTCCCATTATTTTACTTTTAAATTTTTCAACTTTTATAACATGAAAAACAAAACAATAAACAAAAAACATAAAGAAGCAAACAAACTCAAACACAAAGAGAGAGAGAGAGAGAAAAACAACAACAACATTGCGACATGGTGCTTCCAGCTACCTAAGAAACCTATGCGCTTACAAAAGATCCCGTATATAAAATCTTGTGTGAAGAGAGTAGAGTAGAGAGTCCAAGAAAGGTCCAAGGCACTCTTCTGCCAGAAAGTAAACTGCAGATTGCTATTTCATTTTGAAAGGTTTAAAAACATAGCTAGTGCATGATAAAAGGGCTGGGACATGACCCACGCGTAGCGGCACAAACAGCCTTCTTCAGGGTATCAGTGCTGTGTGTACGACTGATTTAACGAGACAGAAATAAGACAGAAGTGCTAATAAACAGTTTATTACTACAACTTTCACTACTGATGAAGAGCGGAGCTGCCATCTTGGATTTTAAAGTCGGGGCTGGAGAGGTTCCCCCAACTTCAGATCAGGAAATCACAGGGGGCGTTCCAATGATGTAAATTGGTAAATTCCTAGTTGCCAGTACAACTGGAATAAAATCTAGCCTAAAAAATATCATGTAAATGGTACTAGAATTTATAATTTTTGCTGATTTGATAAGACTGGTCTCATGTTTTGGTTTGTGTCTCCAAAATGTGTCTTTCTCTGGCTTGCAGTAAACCCAGTCTAACCTTTTTATGATTGTATTTCTACTCCTCTTGTCTCCTTGACCTCCACTTCCTCTCTCATTCCCTCTTTGTTTCCTCACCTCCTTCCTCCTCGTTAGGCCAAGAGCCATGACCTCTTCTACATCTGGCTGACCAAGCTGTGCGCCCACCGTGTCTTCAAGAAGAACGAGGCCATGAGCGTCCATCACGGCGTGCTCCACGCTCTCTCAATGGTCTCCAAAACCACGGTCAGTAGAGCCCCATAGCCGGTCTGTCCCACAAGAACAAAACCAGCTCTGAGCCATGGCGACATGTCGGCACTCACTCATGTAAAAAATGGGCAGCATCAGATGTGTTGCCTACAGTTTAATCTGCAACATTTTCATTTTCAAACTATTTTAAAAAGTTGCTCTAGTGAGTAGGCTATGTTATCACGCACCCAATATTCCAATATATATTTTTGGAACGCACAAAAAGGTGTGGACCAAAGCAACTCAGCAGGCAACTAGAATATCAAAGCGAAAAAATGAGCTGCTTAGAGTTTAAAGATGAATAAATTTAATAAGAAGTAATTGTACCTGCGTACTTCAGAGTTATCATACAGAGTACATCTTCACAAATAATTGATACGGGCAACAAAAAACGCAACGCGTTTCAACCGTTGTATATATTTTTGACCTTATTCCGAAAAAGACAATATTCCGACTAAGCTGTTTACATGGCTAATGAAAATGAATTCCACTAATATTCTTCTGTCTTATCTTTCTTATCTGTATTGTTTATTGAAGCAGGGACAGTACACAATAAATATATTGCACCAGAGATAACTAAAAGCTAATTTGCATCTGTAGTCCCTGGGCACACAGAGTCCTGTGCGCACACAGTACATATCAAATACAGCAATTAAAGGAAAATCCTAATGTCTAAACAATCAAGATACATGACAAAAAATGATACTTACTATTAGCAAGATACAAGATATACAATGCGCATAACAGTAAAACTAGAACATAGAGGTAGATAGCAATCCACTAAAATCGCACATTGGCAAATTGTAAAAAATAAATAACATAGCACAGAAAGAAACTGTATATGAGGCCACACCAATGACTATAGGTGGCCGCAGGACTGACCCTCTCTCAGCCACTTCTTAATGGAGGATTTAAAACCTCTGAGGGTACTACAGCCCTTAATTACTGCTGGCAGGGTGTTCCACAGCATGCCCACCTTAACCGTGAATGCAGATTGACTACATTTAGTCAATCTAAAAGGCACGCAACAGTCCCCTCTAGTCAAGGCTCTTGTTGTTCTCACACTGGTGTTGCAATTTGTCACTGATTTGTTGAAAGGCAGGGGGGGGGGCAAGGCCGTGGAAGATCCTATACAACAAACAGACATTTGCCATCAACAGAAAATTCTCAAGAGTTAGAAAGTTATATTTCTTGTGTTTATGTCACAATGATGATAACTGTTAGGTTTTTTATCCAGGACCTTCAGTGCTTGCTTGAATAGAATAAAGAGTGGCTGCATTGTTGTTTTATTGGCCTGGGACCAAGTAGTGGCACAGTAAGACAGATGTGATAAAATTAAAGAATGAAGATACAGTATCGCCGCATCTGTGCTCAGCTGACATCGAATTAATCTAAATTGCAGAAGATTACGTTTGACAGTCCCTGCAGTTTTCTTTATGTGCTTTTTGAAGGAGAGGTTGCTATCTAAAATAATACCCAGGTATTTAAACTCCTGGACAACCTCCACTCTCTGACCCTTAACAAAGATGTCAGGTGGAGGGTTCCTGTTTACATGCAGCTCTGCATACTCCTGATCACTGTAACGTAGAACGTCCCCATGACGTACTGTATGTTACGGCTACGTTCAGTCAGCCATTCACTCGCCCATAATCATCTTAATCTGTCCCTCGATGGCTGTTACGGTGCATTAACTTACCTTCACACCATTTGCAAACAGCTCATTTAGCTAAACAAGCCAGCTGGCTACCTAGTTGTCTTTTCCCTTATTCCTAACTGCATCTCCTGGTCCATTGCATCTCTGGTTAGTTGATTTTTTTACAGCACCTTGACAAAACCTTGACAAAATAATAATTAAAATAATTTGCGATCTGAAGTGGCTTAGTCAAGTAGACACCATCTGACTCAACAAAAGAAGTGGAGGACGTCTTTTTACCCATGATGATTTATTTCATTACATTCCATAATTTTTGACTGTCGTTACCGCTTTCAGAAATTATCTGTTGATAGTAAGTTATTTTATTTATTTTATTCATTTTGGTCACCTGATTTCTTAACGTACAATACAGTTTTCTGTCAACAGGATAGCCAGAAATAGCAGCAACCTTTTTGGCCTCTGTCTCTTTGAGCCATCAAGTTCTTCAATGTGATATCTATCCATGGTGCACATTTGGCTTTAGCCGTGCATTCTTGGTCCATATATGGTCAATGATGTCACCAGAACCTCAAACAGGAGTCTCCACTGAAGTTGAAAGGGAAGACGCTTTCTATTTTCCCATACGATGAAGCCTGATCTAAACTTAAAGCTATAGCATTAGCCTAGTAGGCTACATGAGGGCAAGTGCTGGACTGGACTTAATCTGACTCCAACAGCATGGAAGTTTATTTGGAGCCCTGGACAGCGATCGCAGCAGCGATGGCTGCAGAAACCGTAAGTTTGTCTCCCCAATGCGAGACTCGCTCCTTTATAGCGTTGTGAAATGTCGGGTGCATGGCAGGCACGGATCTATAAATAGTAGGAAATAATTTGCGCGGATTTATGGAGGGCGGATGGTTCATGCATACACGTGGATTAGGATGGCATAAAAGCTAATCCGCGCATCTCTACTCTGCACTCTATTCTGATAAGCTAATTTTGTCTCTGTGTGTCCATGTGTCTGTGTGGCTGGTGTGCGTGTCTGTGTGTGTGTCTGCCTGTGTCTGTGTGTGTGTAGCTTGACGTGCAGTCTCGTCTGACCAAAGTGCACTCACTCTCCCTGTCCTCTGACTCCACTGAGGAATCGTGCACTGTCCGCCAGGTACACAATCCAAGTGTGTGTGTGTGTGTGTGTGTGTGTGTGTGTGTGTGTGTCTGTGTGTGTGTGTGTGTGTGTGTGTGTGTGTGTGTGTGTGTGTGTGTGTGTGTGTGCTGTATAGATGTCTGTACGAGCCTGGACATCAAGCCTGAGCCGGTGAGGTTCAGGTCGAACCCAAACTAAGCCCCATTGTAATGTGACGTTTGAAGCACGACCCGAAACACCAAATCATAATCATAACCAGATGCTAGCCGGTCGGCCTGCATCTTTACAAACAATTATCCGCCTTTAAAGCTTCTGGCATACTCTTCGCGCACGCGCTGGAGGCAGGGCTCCGAGGAGGGCGCGCGCAATCTGCGCGGGCCAAAACAGAACATACTCAGTGCGCAGCTCCAGGCTCCAGGCAGTCTGAATGAAATTGAATGTAACGTTCCCAATTCTATGTATTAAATTATAAAAAATGACCCTCAACATTTGGGAAGGCTAAGCCACACAACTAGTTCTTTATAATCAAACGCAATGCTTCTAAGGCAACTTGACGATGGTGAGGACTCAATCACAGCAGATATCCGCTGATAGCCTACCACGGAGATCTCACAGGCACAGGCAGCAAAACCCGATGCGCTGATAGAAAAATCTCCATGGACGCGCCGCGCTGCGCTCAGGCCTCGCCCCCCGACACGCCCCGTGCGATTACGTCATAATCGCCGTGCGCCCTATGCGCTTGGCTGGGCGCGAAGAGTATGCCACAAGCTTAATTATGCATGGTTTGTAACAACTAGCCAATCACAATGCAATATAGACCGCTCCAGATTTTACAGCATCAGACATGCCTATTTCCTCATTCATTGAAAGCGCACATCAAAGTGTATTAGCAGAGCTGTACTGTATGTCAGAATCAAAGGCTGTGTTGGATATTAATCTGTTACTGAAGGACTGTCTAAACAGGGGTGGCCAAACTATGGCCCGCGGGCCAACTGCGGCCCGCTGCCCGTTTTTAAGTGGCCGGCCATGAATTTAGCAAAAAACAAAAAAATCAAAACAAGTTTTTCTGTTTTAAAGTTTAAAAGGGAAAACGAAAACGAAAAAACAAAAATGGGAAAAAAAACGTTAAAACAAAAGAATAAAGAAAAAGAAACGGAAAAACAAAAACAAAAAAACTGATTCCCCCCATTTCGTTTTTTTCAATTTAAAACCATTGAAAATGGGTTATACTTGAGTACCCTGACCTGGGGCCTGTACTACGAATGTTCTATAAGAAGATCCAGGATCTGTCCCTTGATCTGGTTTGTCTAAACCAGATCTCGATTGTAGTTAACTTGTACTACGAACCTCGTTTGCCAGTTGTTAACACGAACCAGGTTTTTCTAATCAAGTTGAGAGCGCGTGCACATGAAAATGCCCGTGCAGATGAGCTCGTGCCTGCAAAAGAGGCATGGTTTTTAACAACTAGCCAATCACAATGCAATATGGACCGCTCCAGCTCAGAACCGTAGCTTTTACAGCGCCAGACACGCCTATTTCCTCATTCATCAAAGCCATCTACTACTATGTCAGAATCAAAATCCGCATTGGATATTATTAGTCTGTTCCCGAATGACTGTCTAAAGTTACCACTTTTATTCACATCAGTCATTTATTTGAAGAGCGGTTTCTGCCTCCACGTATCCTACAGCAGCTGAATTCACCCTCTCAATAAACTGCGAGTGGAAGTAATGTGTAATGTCTCAGTCCAAAATCCGTATGTATAGACCATTTAGGCTCAACGAATAATAATGATCTCATGATGTGTTTAGTCGCACTGATTGAATAATTCCTATAGGCTATCAATAAAAAAAAGAATGATAATAAAATTAAAAAAGCCTTCTGAACTGAATCGACACGGTACGTGCGGGCATAGATTTCATTTATAAAAAATAGCCTATTTTGTGGTCACATATATTGTCAGCAGAGTCGCATATCTCCATATTTCATATAATGATGCTGGAAATATGAAGTTCAATCACATCATACAGGCCAAAAGCAACACAGTTGCAGCTGCAAAATGCAGGAGTAGCCTAGATATGAATCATCTTAATATGGGATCGCCTGTGTGCAGGTGATCCAATATTAAATTGCTTAGATGTAGTAGGCTATTCCAGCATGTAGGCTATGACCATTTCAATTCCAACCCAACGTCAGTCTCAGCTCCGTTGCGCACACGGCACCGTGCGCTTTGGAGACCTCAGGCTGTTTCACCTGTAAAAGTGAAATATGAACCACAGATCTCCCTCTTCTAAACCCCTCCTACCACCACCCACCCCCCACTCTCCATCCCACCCCCCAACCTCCGCTCTCCTCTCCCTCCCAGGCGACACCCTCTCTGGGTCACATCCGCCGTGCGCCCTCAGTGGCGGACTCCATGGCGGAATATTTTGACGCTAATGAGGTGATCGTGTGCGACAGCTCGTCAGAGAGCGAGGCGTCGGATGAGTCCGGCCTGAGTGACATCACGACCACCAGCACCTCTGAGCCCGACGAAGGACACGATGAGCGGGCACGCTTTAACGTCACAAGTGAGAAGCCACGCCTACTCTCTGTCAGCATCAACACAAGGCCACGCCTACTCTGTCAACAACACAAGGCCACGCCTACTCTGTCAACATCAACACAAGGCCACGCCTACTCTGTCAACATCAACACAAGGCCACGCCTACTCTGTCAACATCAACACAAGGCCACGCCTACTCTCTGTCAGCATCAACACAATAAGCCATGCTCTGTCAACATCAACATAATAAGCCAGTAGTAGGGTCATCTGTGGCACTTCCGTGACCGTGGAGAGCGAAGGTCCGTTTCTCAATGGATTTGTCATCTAGGAGGGTTAATAAACAAATTTAGCCGGGGTGTATTTTTAAAAAAGGCGGGGAAAATATTTGAGAGACCAAAATCCAAAATGGCTGCTGTGGAAATTAACTTTTTAATGCTTTGACCTACAATGATGCACAATACATGGTTTCAGAGCTTATTCTGGTCAAGGAATACATATTTGTTGTTTATATAATGATTTGACCTATTTTTGACCTTCAAAGATGGCTGCCAATTTTGAGGCAGTTTTTTCAAAATCGTCATAGAGCCTTCATATTAGGCTTGAATGACAGGTCTTCTCATGATGAGTTGAATATTATACAGTATAAGTACACAGAAGTAATCTCTGAGGTCAATAAAGTCAATGTTTGTGTGTAAACAACAGTTGCTGATTTGCGGTTTCCCATTAAATATGGTAGGCTACTGAGAATATGGTGTCCAGTTCATCCCATCACATTTTCATAATGAACCAAAAACAATTTTGCACTATAGCCTAACATAAAATAGTATTCTGTATGCAAAGCTAGCAAGGTTAGTTGCTTGAGCTGAATTTAAAGGTCAACTCAAAACAAACAATGAAATTAACTTTGAAATTAAAACTGAATCCTAGGCTACTAAATTTCATCAGCACACAGTAAAGGAAACTTGTCTTTGAACTCAGCTGACTGTCTAGTCCTAATCCCTGTTGTGCAATGTCCCTTTTCAGTGAAGTTTTAGTTTTTGTTAAGAGTATGGACTTTTAATCTTGACCTTGTTGGTAGGCAACGGCCCTTTTTCAGTCAAGCATTTTCAGATTAGCTCAGTCAGTCTGTGAAGCAGTCAGTGTCAGCACTTGCGCGAGCTCGCTTTTTCTCTAACTAATGTTAACATTACACACTTTAAGACACTTTGTTTGGGGATATCAACGTTATTCACTAGTCTAAAGATAGTTCTACCATCAAGAACATATAAAACAAAAGCAAAAACAATTTTTATTTGCAGAAGTCATCATTGATATTTGGTCTTAGCTAACGTTAGGTGACGTTATTATTTTTAGCTAAAGTTAATGTTATCTGTCTCCACACTTCTGTCAACTGACATATGCATTTGCTTTTGAAAATAAACAGCCTGGCTTGCTTAAGCATAACTGAAGATTAAATAGAAATATAACATGACGAATGCATGTACCGATTGGTTGCCCCATCTTCCCAGGAGGTGGTGGTGTAAACATCATCAAATTTATCAAGTCCTGACCAGTCTTGGGCTTTTAATTGTAAGCTGTCCCATTTGCCTTGATTTATTGTATCGGTGGGCTTGCAAGGCTTGTGTTAGGATGACGTCATCATTCCTACTTTGACGTCGTCATTCCTACTATGATGTCACCAATCACTGATGATGTCATGATTCATAAGCGTCTTTCATGCCTTTCGCTGGTGATGTCATAACACAGGTGATGTCATATTCACATCTATAAGGGCCTGTTCCTGCAGGTCCTCGCCAGTGATTCATAATCTAGATTCACGTCAAGGATCATACCAATCTCTGCAACGTCTGCAACCTGCAACTCCTGCAACCAGCAATCCCTGCAATCTCTGCGACCGTTCCCAAACCTCGAACTGTGCAGCCCCAGCCATCAAGTTCCACAACACCCCAGCTTCATCAACTACCCGCGAATAGATCCACATGTCTAACACCGATCCTGACAGTATGAATCACTCAGAAATGGATTTAGCGGATAGATTTCCACCGATCAAGGAGGAAGACCCTTGGTGGGTGCGAGACCTGCCTTCGGCCACCCGACAGGGGTTTGAAACGATACTTGAGCTGATTGCTCAAGCTGCTTCTAGCTCTGCCCAGCAGGAAAGAGTAATCCAGGCTCTGGCTTCCGAAGCCGCTGATCGGCACGCCTTCTTGATTGGCCGGCTAGATCGTCTCGAAGGGCTAGGCCCCCAGGGTGTCATTCCGCAGCCTCTGCGAGACCTCGCACTTGAGTCAAGACGCCTGATTGCCCACCAGGAAAAAGCAATCCAGGCTCTGGCTTCCGAAGCCGCTGATCGGCACGCCCTCTTGATTGGCCGGCTAGATCGTCTCGACGGGCTAGGCCCCCAGGGTGCCATTCCACAGCCTTCTGCCCCTCCTGCCCCAGCTTTCGAGCGCACCGCCGTTCCGGAGGTTTCCAGACCTGCTACTCCCCCGTCCACAGCGGCCGTTGCTTCTAGCTCTGCCTCTCGGCCGCCCCCAGCTGCTAAGGGCATATTCTGGGGGGGAGTTCGCGTCATTCCAGAGCAGGGGCACCCACATTTGAGTCCCAGCAGTCATCTGTACCGTGATCTGACCGGCAGGGTTCGCATCACACCAGAGGAGAGGCAGCGCCGTTTGGACACCCGGAGCTGCCTGTACTGTGGTCGAGCCGGGCATTACCTCTCCTCCTGCTCCCGGCGTCCAGTAAGTGGTCCCACCGCTCGCCGGCCCGTGGTACTCTCAGTGGATCAAGACTCTACGTGTCCAGCCGAAGAATCTGTACGGTTGGGTAGCGTTCCCTGCAGGACCCAGGAGTGGCAGTGTGTCTCCAAGAGGGTTAACGAGTTGGAGAGGACTGTCAATCGTCTCATTGGGAAGTTCAATCGCTGCCTGCAGATCGGCTCCGTCCCCCCGCAGGGGGCCTCCGAGTCTGCTGGCCCTGAGGCACAACCTGAGGCACAACCTGTGGACCTGCCCCTCGCCGAGTCTGAACCTGTACCTGAGGCACAACCTGTGGACCTTCCCCTCGCCGAGTCTGAACCCGTACCCCAGCAGCAGCCAATTCCTGTCCTTGACCAACACGTAGGTTCCAGCTTCATGCTGGGGGGTTCCCGTAGTGTCGTCAGCCCTCGGTCAAGAGCAAGAAGAAATAAGAGGCGTTTAAAGGAGGAGACGGTGGGTGACCCCCCAAACTACAGGTCGGGAGGGCAGACCTCGCTGTGTCAGATCCCCCTGCGGCTCTGCCTTCGGTGACGGCGGCATTTGACCCTTTTGATGGTCTCCAGCCTCCCGTGTTTGGATCGTGCCCCGGGGGATGGCCGGCCCCAGAGGATCCACCGGACCCGGTGGAAGTTCTGTCTACGTATCGGTCCATCTATGGCTTCGATATCCTGTATTAGGGAGGAGCACCTCCACTGTCCTACACCCCATTTGGGGTCTGACCACCTGCATCTAACCACCTGCTGAAGAGCACCTCACTCTCTTACACCCCCTTTGGGGCCTAACTACCTGCGTCTAACCACCTGCGGAAGAGCACCTCCACCAGAACCTACGGATTTTTGTCTCCCAGATGCCATCCTTGATGGCCCCATTGGACGCCAGGTGACGTCCGTTGAGGGGAGGGTACTGTTAGGATGACGTCATCATTCCTACTTTGACGTCGTCATTCCTACTATGATGTCACCAATCACTGATGATGTCATGATTCATAAGCGTCTTTCATGCCTTTCGCTGGTGATGTCATAACACAGGTGATGTCATATTCACATCTATAAGGGCCTGTTCCTGCAGGTCCTCGCCAGTGATTCATAATCTAGATTCACGTCAAGGATCATACCAATCTCTGCAACGTCTGCAACCTGCAACTCCTGCAACCAGCAATCCCTGCAATCTCTGCGACCGTTCCCAAACCTCGAACTGTGCAGCCCCAGCCATCAAGTTCCACAACACCCCAGCTTCATCAACTACCCGCGAATAGATCCACATGTCTAACACCGATCCTGACAGCTTGTCACATTTTAGGACACATTCATAAGACATTGTGTGCTTTGTCTTTCATTGGGAGGGAAAGCAACTCGCTATTATATTACTGTTATATTATATTGCTGTTATACGCTGTTTATTTTCAAAAGCAAATGCATATGTCAGTTGACAGAAGTGTGGAGACAGATAACATTAACTTTAGCTAAAAATAATAACGTTACCTAACGTTAGCTAACACCAAATATCAATGATGACTTCTGCAAGTAAAAATTGTTTTTGCTTTTGTTTTATATGTTCTTGATGGTAGAACTATCTTTAGACTAGTGAATAACGTTGATATCCTCAAACAAAGTTTTCTTTTTATTTTATTATATATCCCCCCCCCCCCCAATTTTTTATCCCATTTTTATCCCCCATTAGTGCTAACGTAATTTCTTTATCCTGGTTGCTACTCCACCCTCTGCCGATCTGGGGAGAACCGAAACTGGCTCCATGCTTCCTCCGAGACATGGGCAGTTAGCCAGCCGCTTCTTTTCACCTGACAGGGGAAGCTTCACCGGTAGGACATAGCACGTGGGAGGTTCACACTATTCCAACCAGTTCCCCTCCCTCTGAACAGGCGCCCTTAACGACCAGAGGAGGAACCACATTAGCAACCAGGATATTGCATGTTTTTGGTGAAGGGGGTTCCTATATGAAGGAAACCCCCGGGAGGCACGGGGAGAACATGCAAACTCCACACAGAAAGGCCCTTTTGACGACCCCACCCGGGCGGTGGGCACTCGAGGACATGCGGACGGGCACGCATTCCTTCAGCGTTCACATCGTCCCAGGTGGGAATCGAACCCACGACCTTCAAGCTGTAAGGCGATAGTGCTTACCACTACACCACCGTACCTCCTTTTATATCCTCAAACAAAGTGTCTTAAAGTGTGTAATGTTAACATTAGTTAGAGAAAAAGCGAGCTCGCGCAAGTGCTGACACTGACTGCTTCACAGACTGACTGAGCTAATCTGAAAATGCTTGACTGAAAAAGGGCCGTTGCCTACCAACAAGGTCAAGATTAAAAGTCCATACTCTTAACAAAAACTAAAACTTCACTGAAAAGGGACATTGTACAACAGGGATTAGGACTAGACAGTCAGCTGAGTTCAAAGACAAGTTTCCTTTACTGTGTGCTGATGAAATTTAGTAGCCTAGGATTCAGTTTTAATTTCAAAGTTAATTTCATTGTTTGTTTTGAGTTGACCTTTAAATTCAGCTCAAGCAACTAACCTTGCTAGCTTTACATACAGAATATTATTTTATGTTAGGCTATAGTGCAAAATTGTTTTTGGTTCATTATGAAAATGTGATGGGATGAACTGGACACCATATTCTCAGTAGCCTACCCTATTTAATGGGAAACCGCAAATCAGCAACTGTTGTTTACACACAAACATTGACTTTAATGACCTCAGAGATGACTTCTGTGTACTTATACTGTATATTATTCAACTCATCATGAGAAGACCTGTCATTCAAGCCTAATATGAAGGCTCTATGACCATTTTGAAAAAACTGCCTTTTAGAGCTCAAAATTGGCAGCCATCTTGGATTTGAAGGTCAAAAATAAGTCAAATTATTATATAAACACCAAATATGTATTCCTTGACCAGAATAAGCTCTGAAACCATGTATTGTGCAACATTGTAGGTCAAACCATTAAAAAGTTCATTTCCACGGCAGACATTTTGGATTTTGGTCTCTCAAATATTTTCCCCGCCTTTTTTAAAAATACACCCCGGCTAAATTTGTTTATTAACCCTCCTAGATGACAAATCCATTGAGAAACGGACCTTCGCTCTCCACGGTCACGGAAGTGCCACAGATGACCCTACTACAGGCCTAGTTATATTTTTTAAATGATTTGTCCCTTACCTGAATTTCATACGATTCAAAGAGTGTGTTTCTCACTAGAAACCCAACTCCACCAGCTGGGTGTACCACGAAGAAAGATTAGTGGCTTAGCGAGGTAACTTCAGGTTTAACCCTAGGTTTGCCGTACCACGACGCTAGTTAACTTCTTATCGAGATATATCACCATAGCAACTTATGCTCTACGGCTAACCTGCTTTGTAGCAGGTTAAGTTCAGAGGATAAGATCAAAACCCATGAATCAGCTCTCTCGAAATAACAAGTCACCATTCATATGGTCCCCATATGAAAAATACATTGCATTCAAATTAAAAAGAAAAAGAAAAAAGAAAAAAAAGGCTCCTGTTGAATTAATCAAGGACTGAAGCCTTGCACTTGTTCCAGGCTACATTTGAATTAAGCCCTACTTACCACTTTGGAATATGTTTTTAAATATTCATTTTTGTGCTCTCAAGTAGCCTAGATACGTTGTTTGACCCCACCGATCGATTGCAGCTGAATCGTGAGTGGAGAAATATCACTAAACCGGCATAAAAAGGTTACATAAACATCTCCAAAGCGCACGGTGCCGTGTGCGCAACGGAGCTGAGGCTGACGTTGGGTTGGAAATGGTCATACATGCTAGAATAGCCTACTACATCTAAGCAATTTAATATGGGATCGCCTGCACACAGATGATTCATATCTCACAATCAGAATCAGAATCACTTTTATTGCCACAGTATGCAAGTTACATACGAGGAATTTGTCTTAGTGTCTGTATGCAGCGTAGCGGTTACATCAATATACAGGCATAAGAAGTAGGAAGATCACCAACGGCAATCGCAAGGTTGCAAGTGCAATCAAATTGAATCAAATCGAGTCAATATATACAATATGTACATGAGTGGTGAAGTGTTCTGTGGATGATAAATATGAATTTACGTTGGATTTACATGAGATTTACAGACTGAGTTAAATATACGTTAAATAGGCAGTGGATTTACATGAATTTACAGTCAGAGTTAGATAAGAGTTTACATTGAATGTACATGAAATGTACAGGCTAAGTTAAATAGGCATTAATGTGCAGGGAATTTACATCAATTTACCAATCCCAGTTAGACAGGCATTAAATTAGATACAGTATGAGTTCCAGTTTTATGGGGGGGGGAGTTCAGTTGAGTTTAGGAGGAGGTAGTGAGTTTGTGTGTGGGGGGGGGGGGGTTGTTGGTGAGGCCCTTGGCGGAAGGGGTTTCCGGGCCTTGTTGGTGAGGCTGATGGCGGTTGGGAAGAAGCTGGTCTTGTGGCGGGTGGTTCTGGTCTTGGCAGACCTCAGTCTCTTGCCATGGGGGAGTGTCTTAATGAGTTTGTGGCCAGGGTGGGAGGGGTCAGCCATGATTTTGCGAGACCGCTGCGTGCAGGTCCTGGAGGGATGGCAGGTTGCATCCGATTATCCTCTCAGCGCAGCGGATGATGCGTTGAAGTCTGTTGATGTCTTTTTGAGTGGCAGCAGCATACCAGACGGTGATGGAGGAGGTGAGGGTGGACTCAACAATCTAGGCTACTCCTGCATTTTGCAGCTGCAACTGTGTTGCTTTTGGCCTGTGATGTGATTGAACTTCATATTTCCACCATAGTCATTATATGAAATATGGAGATATGCGACTCTGCTGACAATAGCCTATATATGTGACCACAAAATAGGCTATTTTTTATAAATGAAATCTATGCCAGCACGTACCGTGTCGATTCAGTTCAGCAGCCTTTTTTTAATTTTATTATAATTTTTTTTTTATTGATAGCCTATTATTCAATCAGTGTGACTAAACACATCATGAGATCATTATTATCCATTGAGCCTAAATGGTCTATACATAGGGATTTTGGACTTAGATTACACATTGCTTCCACTCGCAAAAAAGACATGCCGGTTTCATTGAGTTTATTGAGAGGGTGAATTGAGCTGCTGAACAGGGACGGCACCCGGGTAGCAGTATGGGTTAGCTCCCCAGCCTGCGTCTTCCGTGAGGAAGAAGCCCAACAACGAGAGGCCTTTTAGGAGGGCCATTCAAGCCGCAAGTGGAGACTGCAGTGCCACCAAGTACTGGTACTGCATGGTGTCCACTAAGATACCATCACCTCGGAATGAGATGTTTGGAGCGGGGGAGTCTGGTGCAGCGCACAGGTCGTAGACCTGGTGAGATGAGGGAGGAACCCGGCCGGGTGGCAACCCACAGAGCCCGGTCCCTCTACGTACCAGAGCCTCTCCCCCCCCCGTTCCCGGCAGGTAAGTTCCGGAGCAGCGGATTGAGTGGCCCTGACCGCGTGACCACCTTCGACCCTCCCTATAGGGCTGACCGTGGGTAGCTACTGGGACGTAAGTTGGGGCTTGGCCAGCCCCGGCTGGGTCACCTGGGCGAGGGTGTATGATGTTGCGAGACCCGAAACATCCTATGACCCCAGGGTACATCACTGAGGATACGTCCCAGTTATGCATCCATGCAATGTTTTTTTCTTTATTAGTTAGCCTGGCCTAGCCAGTGACTCATAGGAATAGACTACGTGACAACCAGGAAAGACTGGTGACTACTGGAGAGTCAGTTGACAGCCGGAACAGGGACGGCACCCGGGTAGCAGTATGGGTTAGCTCCCCAGCCTGCGTCTTCCGTGAGGAAGAAGCCCAACAACCCACGAGAGGCCTTTTAGGAGGGCCATTCAAGCCGCAAGTGGAGACTGCAGTGCCACCAAGTACTGGTACTACATGGTGTCCACTAAGATACCATCACCTCGGAATGAGATGTTTGGAGCGGGGGAGTCTGGTGCAGCGCACAGGTCGTAGACCTGGTGAGACGAGGGAGGAACCCGGCCGGGTGGCAACCCACAGAGCCCGGTCCCTCTACGTACCAGAGCCTCTCCCTCCCCCGGTCCCGGCAGAGTAGTTCCGGAGCAGCGGATTGAGTGGCCCTGACCGCGTGACCACCTTCGACCCTCCCTATAGGGCTGACCGTGGGTAGCTACTGGGACGTAAGTTGGGGCTTGGCCAGCAACGGCTGGGTCACCTGGGTGAGGGTGTATGATGTTGCGAGACCCAAAACATCCTATGACCCCAGGGTACATCACTGAGGATAGGTCCCAGTTATGCATCCATGCAATGTTTTTTTCTTTATTAGGCAGCAGTGTCGCATATCTCCATGTTTCATACAAGGACTATGCTGGAAGTAATATGAAATTCAATCACATCATACAGGCCAAAAGCAACACAGTTGCAGCTGCAAAATGCAGGAGTAGCCTAGATATGAATAATCTGTGTGCAGGCAATCCCATATTAAATTGTTTAGATATAGTAGGCTATTCTGGCATTTATGACCATGTCCAACCCAACGCCAGCCTCAGCTCTGTTGCGCACACGGCACCGTGTGCTTTGGAGACGTTTATGTAACCTTTTTACACCGGTTTAGTGATATTGCTCCACTCACCGTTCAGCTGCGATCGGCGGGGTCAAACGTATCTAGCCTACTTGGGAGCACAAAAGTGAATAAAAATAAAAACATATTCCAAAGTGGTAAGTAGGGCTTAATTTAATTATGTAGCCTGCAAAGCGTAAGGCTTCAGTCCTCGATTAATTCAACAGGAGCCATATGTTGTTGTTTTTTCTCATTTTGAATGCAATCTATTTTTCATATGGGGATCCTATATGAATGGCGACTCGCAGTTTCCAGACAGCTGATTGGTAAGAAGGTGGGTATTTCATTTTGATCTTTTCCTCTGAACTTAACCTGCTTCAGAGCAGGTTAGCCGTAGAGCATAAGTTGCTATGGTGATCTATCTCGGTAAGAAGTTAACTAGCGTCATAGCACGGCAAACCTAGGGTTAAACCTGAAGTTACCTCGCTAAGCCACTAATCTTGCTTCGTGGTACAGGCCTCAGATCCTTTAACTGCTTGTAAGTGATATTATAGTAGGCTATTGATTATATTGGTGATTAACCTGGGCGATACATAATATGTATGCTGTGTATGTGTGTGTGTGTGTGTGTGTGTGTGTGTGTGTGTGTGTGTGTGTGTGTGTGTGTGTGTGTGTGCAACCCGATCTCATGTGAGAGCGTATCTATGACACGTGGGTGTTATCTCGTGGAATACATACGCAGAAACGCAGTTTCTCGTGCAGTTCATACGCAACTTCGCCTCGTCCACTTACATTAGAAATCTAACATGCACAATAACTTTACGTGGAAGTTATGGGGGTTAGGTTTAGGGTTATGGTTAGGGTCAGGGTTAGGTTATGGGTTAGGTTTAGGGTTAGGGTTTGGGTTAGTGGTTGCGAGTTACTTAGAACGTTAGAGCCTTACTTGCCTCCATTGTTGCCGCCAAACTGCATGCCAAATCGCGTTTCTGCGTATGTATGACACGAGATAACACCCCACGTGTTATACATACGCATTTCATGAGACTGGGCTGGTGTGTGTGTGTGTGTGTGTGTGTGTGTGTGTGTCTGTGTCTGTGTCTGTGTCTGTGTCTGTGTTCATTTCATGGGTGACTGTTGTTGCAAATTAAAGGAGAATTTTGTTTTTTTTTAACCTGGATCCATCTCCTGGCATTAATTATGATTTGGCCACTCACCAGGCGATCTCCGCGGCGTTTCTGGCCGTCCTAGCGTTGTTTTGACATCAATAGCGTCCAAGTCAGTTGTAAAATGGAGCTGACTTGGGGCCAAGTGTGAGCCTGTCTTTCCTGCATCTAAATAGCTATTTTTATTCCCGTTTTCGCCAAATATCGTCAGAATCTGATCCCTCAAGAAGCACCACAGTGATATTTCGCCAAAGGCTGTTTCCTGGAGTCCCACAGGGATCAAATTACCTCAAACGTGATCTCGGTCACCAAGTCTCGTGAAGTCCCGCGATACTTTCCTGCCGACTGACCAAGTACAGGAGGACGCTTTGCGGTGGTGGTTTTAGCGCAACCTATGTGGGGTTTGGCATAACCTTCGTTATTTCGAATCCCACATAGGTCAGATTCTGACGATATTTGGCGAAAACGGGAATAAAAATAGCTATTTAGATGCAGGAAAGACAGGCTCACACTTGGCCCCAAGTCAGCTCCATTTTACAACTGACTTGGACGCTATTGATGTCAAAACAACGCTAGGACGGCCAGAAACGCCGCGGAGATCGCCTGGTGAGTGGCCAAATCATAATTAATGCCAGGAGATGGATCCAGGTTAAAAAAAAACGAAATTCTCCTTTAACTCTTCATTATTTAGTGAATAGTTTATTTCTTTATTTCTTTACTTGTTTGTTGATTTATTTGTTTGTTTATTTATTTGTTTGTTGGTTTATTCTCATTTTTATTTCTAATGTAAGCTACATGATTATTAGACATTCCCGGGTGCACAGATGTTTCCAGAGTGGAGTTGCTTGCGTCCTGGCAGCGATGATACTGCAGCGCTCACGCACAGTGGATCTGTGCTGCGTTAAGAGGTGCTTTCAGCTCGTCTAAGCGATATCCGCTATAGCCTGACAATGGTTTGCGCTTACAGACGATATAACGCCAGCATTTCCCTGGTTTATCTTAAGGCACACCCATTCCTGCTATCTGGCTGCTATCGTGCCAGATGGGCAATTTGGCCGCTGCGCGGGGCAGAAGATAGGACATGACGTGCGCAAATTGGCTTGCAGGCGCTAAATGCAAATGGCGCGTGTGCGAAGATAGGGCCCTTAGTGTTTGAACCCCTAATGAATTACTGGTGGGTTTTCATCGTCTGGTGTTTCTGTTTCTACAGCTCCCCAAGTGCCGGTGAAGTGGCGACTAGGGAAGTTCCTGGGGCGCGGTGCATTTGGGGAGGTCTACCTCTGCTATGACACTGACACGGGCCGCGAGCTGGCCGCCAAACAGGTGCCCTTTGATCCCAACTGTAAAGAAGCCAGCAAGGTGAGAGACATCCTGCAAGGAAAACCTTTCATCTGTTTGGAATATTTCCCTGGCTGCATTCTATGGTATTCTACATGGTTATTTTAAGTGTAAGAGAAAGTCTGTACAGTTAAATTGCTCTCCACTTTTAAATTCAAACACTTTTTATGCGTCAACCGGCGATAGCCGAGCTGGAGGCATTATGGTTTCGTGTTGTCCGTCCGTAAGGCTGTCCGATTTTCATTAACACGATATCTCAGGCATTAACGTAATTGTTTCAAATTTGACTCAAACTTGGACTCAAGGATGGACTGGAAGGGAACTGATGGGAATAGCATGATCCTCCCACGTGCTATGTCCTACCGGTGAAGCTTCCCCTGTCAGGTGAAAAGAAGCGGCTGGCTACTGTGCATGTGTCGGAGTAAGCATGGTGCTAGTCTCGGCTCTCCCCAGATTGGCAGAGGGTAGAGCAGCGACCGGGGCAGCCAACAGGGCAACATGGGGATAAATTGGCCAAGAGAAATTGGAGAGAAAATGGGGGAAAATCTGAAAAAAAGAAAGAAAAAAACGATGGACTAATTCGATTTTGGTGGTCAAGGTTCAAGGTCACTGTGACCTCACGACTGCAATTTTCATGCTCGTTAATGCGATATCTCAGGCACGCCTCAGGCACTCAAACATCCATACGACTTCGACTCAAGGATGAACTGATTTGAGTTCAAGGTCGCTGTGAACAAACATCAACTTGGACTGATGGATCAACTGCTTAGATTTTGGTGATCAAAGGTCAAAGTTCAAGATTACTGTGACCTCACGAACACCTGTTTCATTCTCGTTAACGTGATCTTTCAGGAATGCCTTGAGGGAATTTCTTCAAATTTGCCTCAAAAATCGACTTGGACTCAAGTATGAACTGGTTCGATTTTGGTGGACAAAGATCAAAGTTCAAGGTCACTGTGGCCACCGTCTGTCCGTTCCATCAAGGTAGGGGGCCAGTGAAAGGGGCTATAGCTAGGGATAGGAAGGTCGTAGAGATTCAGGATTCGAGGGGTGGGTAGGGTGAGTCGGTAGGGAATGTTGGGTGGTGGGAGTGGCATGGTGAGGGAAAGGGGTGGGGCTAGGGAAAATGGGCCATAGCTAGGGATAGGAAGGTCATAGAGAGTCGGTATTCGAGGGGTGTGTAGGGGGAGTGGCTATGGTGTGGGTGGTGGGAATGGGCGTCGGGAGGGAAAGGAGCAGGGTTAGTGAAAATGGGCCATAGTTAGGGATAGGAAGGTTGTAGAGTCAGGGATTGAGGCGTAGATAGAGTGGATAGGAGGCTCTGGGTGGTGGGAAGGACCGTGGTGAGGGAATGAGGTGGGGGAAAGTCACCCATAGCTAGGGATAGGAAGGTCATAGGGAGTTGGGTTTCGAGGGCTGGGTAATGGGAGTGGTTGGTGTAGGGGTAGGGGTAGGACCATTTTACACATTAAAAACGATTAAAGGTAAAGTCCCACTGATTGTCACACAATGTGTGAAATTTGTTCTTCGCATTTGACCCATCCCCTGGGCGAGCGGCGGCGTGCGCCGCGCTCGGGAATCATATGGTGATCTAATCCCCCAATTCCAACCCTTTGATGCTGAGTGCCAAGCAGGGAGGCAAATGGGTCCCATTTTTATAGTCTTTGGTATGACTTGGCCGGGGATTGAACTCACAACCTCCCAGTCTCAGGGCGGACACTCAGACCACAAGGCCACTGAGCTGGTAGTCATAGATTTGTCATGTTGTTGCCTAAAGTGCCATAAGGTTAAATGGCCACACCATTGCGCTGTGGGCTTCGAGGTATTTGTGCTTGTATAAGTCTGGCCAGACATGGATAGACTGCTGATTTGTTGGTGATGGCATACAACCGCGATGCGGTATTTCTAGTCTCTGTTATTTTCATGTCTCTTTCTCTGCAGGAGGTGACCGCTCTGGAGTGTGAGATTCAGCTGTTGAAGAATCTGCATCATGAGCGGATCGTCCAGTACTACGGCTGTCTGAAGGACCTAGAACAAAAGAAACTCACCATCTTTATTGAGTACATGACTGGGGTGAGTACAGGGCAGGGCATTTATTTGAGTACATTTAGTGTTTGCGAGTCACATTGTATTGCCCCTAACCTGATTCTGCCAGGTGGTCTAGTTTCACGTAACCATCTGGGAACAAGTCACTCTGGAAACCAGTTTCAAAGGGCAGGCACTTTCAAAAGCGTGTCAAAGTTGTTTTGGTCTCGTGCCAAGGAACAATGTACCGTAAGCAAAGTCATGTTTGTAGCAGGGCTTTGGAGAAAACACTCAACATTTAAAAAGAACCAGTGCAGTGCACCACAAAAAATAAATTACTAAAAACCACAATGAGCAGATGGCAAATGTTGGCATGTTCCTTTAATAGTAAGCAGGAATACAGGTCTAAGGAATATTGCATACAGATGCAGAAAAGGGTTATTAAAGGGGAACTAAGCCCCCAGCCTCTCTTTGGGATTTAAAAAAGTGCAAATCAATCTGGGGTCGCTGGGGAGCGGTGCTTAGACTCACTCTGGTGGGAAAGGGGTTATGGATGTCGTCATCGGAACCGAAGATTAGCCTCTTGGCAGACCCAACTGCAAAAGTGGGTTTCAACCCCTAGAGGGCATCTGAATGTTTTGATCATTTTGATAATTTTTTTATGAAGTCGGTCTGAATGTTTTCATCACATTTATAATTTTTTATCAAGTCGGTCTGAATGGTTTCATCACTTTTATTTATTTTTTATCAAGTCGGTCTGAATGTTTTTATGATTTTTATAATTGTTTCTAACATTTTCATGCCTCCGCCGGCGATAGCCAGGCCGGAGGAATTATGGATCCGGTCCGGGTTGTCCGTCCGTACGTATGTCCGTCCGTCCAGTCCGTCCGTCCGTCCGTCCAATGTTCGTTAACGCGATATCTGAGGAACGCCTTGACGGAATTTCATCAAATTTGCCTTAAACATCCACTTAGACTCAAGGATGATCTGATTAGATTTTGGTGGTCAAAGGCCAAGGTCACTGTGACCTCTCGAACGCCATTTTCAAGCTTGTTAACGCAATATCTCAGGAATGCCTTGGCAGAATTTCATCAAATTTGCCTCAAACATCGACTTGGCCTCAAGGATGAACTGATTCGATTTTGGTGGTCAAAGGTCAAAAGTCAAGGTCACTGTGACCTCTCGAACACCATTTTCAAGCTTGTTAACGCGATATCTCAGGAATGCCTTGACGGAGTTTCATCAAATTTGCCTCAAACATCGACTTGGACTCAAGGATGAACTGATTCGATTTTGATGGTTAAAGGTCAAAGTTCAAGGTCACTGTGACCTCACACACCCAATTTCCAAGCTCTGTAATGCAACATCTCAGGAGTGCTTTGATGGAATTTCTTCCAATTTGCCTCAAATGGCGATTTGGACTCAAGAATGAACTAATGGCGGAGGCATAAATCCGCGGTGCGGTCGTTCTAGTTTTATAATTAATTTCATCATCTAATCAACTAAAAATTAAACTAAACCCTCGCTGTGTGGTTTTGATGTTTTGCGTGTAAAAGTGACTCTCCTCTTGACTTTGACCAGCTTGTGTGGCTCTCATGGAAAAAATTGTGAGGCTCACTGAACCTAGATAGTCCGCAAGGGGGCTAAATTACCTTAATTACATGGGGCATGCCTATAGGGGTGGCCCTGGCCACACCCTGAAATCTGATTGGAACACCACAGTTGCCATCCCCAAAATCCTGAGGGCGCTAGTGTCAAAAAGTTTCAAAGTCTTGGCTTAATTACAAAATTGAAAAAAAAAATGTAAATGCATACCTGCCAAGGCTTTGATAAAATGCTACCTTATCTCTAAAGCAAAGACTCGTGGGCAGTGGCGGCCGGCCACTAGAGGGCGCCAGGGCGCCGCCCCACCTACTTTATCCACGTGAAGAAGAGGGAAATAAAACGTTATAGGCTATATATATTTTTTTTTTATGAGCGAGGTGAATATTAGATAGTGAGTATATAATCTACAGTATATAATCTGTAGATTCATAATTATCTACATGTGTACTGTTTTTGGGTCAATATTTTCTTGCACCGAATTGCCACGGATGCCGTCTGAGGACTTCCGGTTTACTTCCGGTTTCCACCAGTGCAGATCATTAGAGTATCAGGATCTGTGTAGTTGCACATGCGCTGTTCACTCTCAAAAACAAAGAGATTTGGAAGGGCTCTGGGCGCACGTATCTAGCGACCGGGTGGAGGTGGGGTCAGGTAGAGTGAGTGTCGTGACATAGGCTAGGCTACGTAGATGGGTAGCGACCATAGGGTAGCGACGCAGTATATATAAACACTAGTAGCAGTCCCACGCTGACGGCTTTGCAGCACGCGCGCGAAGCAAAGAAGTTTGTTTTCAACTGCCATAAAACACAAAAGACATTTTGCAAGAATGGAGAAAGAAAATTCTGTGAAGTCACTCAAAACGACGCCGTTTGAGAGACGGACTTTACAGGAGAAGCATCGAGTGAAAGAGCTTGGACCAGATCACCCTGAGCTCGCCATTAAACAACAGGCTACAGACAAAGGAAGAAAATACACTCGGGTCTTTTTCAGACGTTTCTAGTAGCTAGTAACGTCCGTTACTACTTGCTTGATTTAGGGCTGGAGTGGACGATAATTCAATAGCCTATTATTGTTGTCTTTCAGTGGAATCATCGTGATGATATGAAGTTATTTTAATAGTGACATTTTTGCTGTCTAAATTGATGATGACAAGCAAATGTTACTTAAAAACTGATCAAATGAGGTATGGCAGGAATATTATTTGAAAATATAAGGTTTGTTTGACATCACCATTCAGTTCAATGAGATGAACTCTGATTTTGCATACGTGGAACTAGGGCTGGGTATCGAGTTTCGATACTTACTTGGCACCGAAATGGAAACATCGATACTAAGGGGTATCGAAGCCTCCCTTCTCAATCGATACCAATTTTCGATACCAAAACAAAACAGCGTCATTGAGCCTATAAGCATGCGACATGCTTGCACGCCGCGCTCTAATACGGCTGGTGATTGGCTGTCATGTAGAGGCATGCAGGAAACGTTACGCCCACTTTAGCCGGTGTGTTTGTTGTGACTGTGAGCCAGACGTGCGGTGCGGATAGTATACAAGAAGTTAGCCACTCAAGCTACTCCTATCCTGGAGTACCATATGGCGAAGATGATGAAAAGCAGGAAAAGAAACAGAAACAACACGGACTGGTTTCCACAGACAAGAGAAATAATTGAGAGGTGGGTCAGCTCAGCTTACCGCAAGTTAGCGGTTATCAGATCCCTCAGTCTGACAAATCCATGCATCTGGCTGTGAGTTGTAGCATTAGATAATTGCCGCCGTAACGTTATGCGCAAGCGGGCATTGTGTATTTTTAGCAACACGTTAACAAACGCTGATGTCATGATAGTTTGTTGAATGTAAATGCGATTCATTTATATTGATTGGCTAGTCAGTGAAGTTGAGCTGTCTCGTCAGATTTGACAAGAATGACGTTCTGTTGCAGCAGTGAGCACACTGATCTGCAACGCTAGCGTTAATGTTTAATTAATTAGCGTTAACGTTATGTGCAAGCGGGCAGTTATCGCCCATGTATTTTTAGCAACTCGTTAACAAACGCTGATGTCATGATAGTTTGTTGAATATAAATGCGATTCACTTTGTATATATTATACTGATTATTATATACTATTATATTGATAGGCTAGTCAATGCTCAACTAGTCTTCCATGCATGAAGTGGAGCCATCTCATCAGTTTGGACAAGAATAGAGTTCTGTTGCATCAGTGAGCATTAAACCCTGATTTGCAACTCTCTGTTTTGCACTGAAAACTATTCCACTGATTTATTTGTTTTAGCTACATTTCTTTCCTTTGTAGTACTCCAATATTTTTTGTAGGGACGGCAATACGTTCAGAGAACTTAAAGTTATGTTAAATACAGTAGGTTTTATTTTTTTCTGCTGTAAAACTTAAGATGGGGGGAAAACTAAAGATTTGTAAAATAATTTCAATGTGTACGGTAATGCAGTTTTATTTTTGTTAAAATTTATTTTTCTAAAAATTGGTATCGAAAAAAGTATCGTTCAGGAACCGGTATCGAAATCCAAGTATCGAAACGGTATCGATATCGAAAAATTTTGAACGATACCCAGCCCTACGTGGAACATAGATATTGATATTGAGAAGAATCCTTATGATTATCATATTGATTTCAACCCCATCGTCCACGCCTATATATAGCCCTCCCTGGACAACAATGCACCAGCCGCTACTGCTCGTGGGTACCCACAGAACCCATTCTCAGCCAGGTATCTCGAAGTGAGAGGTCAAGGGACCCCTTTGAAAATGGCTATGCCAGTTTAGCCTAAATTCGGAGTGTCATTTAGCCTCCTTGCACACTATCTAGCATGACCTGATACCAGTGGATGCCCTAGGTCTTCTAGTTTCATATGATACCAGGCTCTTCATGCTAGCTTTAAAAATGAGACCGCTACAGCCTCTGAAAGACCGTAATGTCAGCCGTGGATGCCGGGGGCCCACCCTCAGGATTTTGGGGTGGCACCTGGGGTGGCCAATCAGATTTCAGGGTGTGGCCAGGGCCACCCCCATAGGCATGCCCCATGTAATTAAGGTAGTTAGTAATTGTTAGTTAAGGTAGTTAGTAGTTGTTCATTAGTATTTTGTGTGAGCTAATCTAAAGTGAGGACTATCTATGCCTTACAACGCATTTATGAATTAGATTAAATACAATTGTTAAATAAATTATACATTTGCTTATTGATCAGGAATCAAACATTTATAACTGTGTTTATGAATGACTTACAAATGCTTAGTAATGTATGGACAATGCTTTATAAATGATGAATTAAGTATTTACCAATACTTAACTAATGCTTAATAGTGTATAGTTATTATAATGTGTTACCTTAGTGACCGTTTAATACATTTCCCACCTGGTGGACTCTCTCATCCTCTCTCATTGTGTCTGTGTTTCTCTCTCACTCTCCAGGGCTCAATAAAGGGCCAGCTGAATGACTATGGGGCCCTGACAGAGAAGGTGACGAGGAGATACACCAGACAGATCCTCGAAGGAGTCTTCTACCTGCACAGCAACAGTATTATACACAGAGACATCAAAGGTAACTCAAACTGCAAGCCTAACCAAGCCATAATGCCATAATAATCAGGGCTCTAATGGAGCTTGTGGAGTTGACGTCACGCATTGTTCTCAGCATAGAGGTTGTCCACTAATGTGGACCGAGAAGTCCACTAATGTGGACCGAGAAGTCCACTAATGTCGCCGCCTCAGGTATTCAACAAACATGGCGCTCCTCCCGTCCAAACATGCAACACGGCGTGAGCTAACTCCATAAGCTCTATTGCAAATCAAGGATCTCCAATAATGCCAAGTCAATGTGATCTCTGAATTTGAATGGTACTGTAGGCAAAAAGAAGCAAATTGGTAACACTTTTTATGAAGGTCATGTCTATAACGCATTATGAGCACATTCATAAGGCATTATAATCCATTTATAAGGCTTTATAAAACCCTTTATAAATGTTTATAATCATGCATAACAAGTTATAAGAAGGTTTGTAAAGTATTATAAGCAGGTGGATATAATGTCTTATAAGTTCAGCATTCATAATGCTTTATATCTCCAAGCACAAGTGTTTGAAAGAAGAATCTCAGTCCTGGGTTACATAGCACGTTATAACTATCATAATTTTTGTCAGTTATATAGAAACACAGAGAACTGCACTACCGTATCATAACAGATAATAAATTATATGCTTCTGGATTGGAATAATAGCTTATAAACACCAATGATGCATTATAGCTTGACTGGGGGCTTTAAGTAAAGTGACAACACTGTATAAGGTTATTAGCAATTGTATGATGAATGCAATTAGGAAGACTTGTGAGTACTTGCTGGCTGCAAGTAAAGTGTAAGACAAAAAAAATCACATTGATTATCAAAACAATGTCAACTCTTTATTTCGCAAAAAATACCCACTCCACATTTTAACAATTGCCAATGGCACAAGACTGGGCTAGTGCCAGGGTTCCTACACATTTTCAATGAAAATATTCCATACTTTTTCCAGACCTTGATTTGTTTTGGAGATTTTGTCTTGTGTTCAATATGATTTATGCAGATAGACATCTTGGCCCTGCTAACTAGGTCATATCACTAAGATGAAGATTGTTCCACCCAGCGTCAAATATCAGAATATGTGAGATGCAGGGTTCCTACACACTTTCCATTTTAAAACTCCATATTGGTATATAACTCCATATTTTGGTGCAGGGTATTAGACATAATGCATGCTGACAGCAGCTGGGTAATAAGAGCATCCCTCTATCTTAACATTATCCTGATGATCAACAAAAACTGTGGACTTAAAGTGACCAGTGACCTGGTGGCACTACAGCGACTGTATAAAGTTTCAAAATTTGAAAATTCATATAAAATCAGACATACGTGCTACGGCTTTGCAACTTTCACCAAAATGTGGGCCCAATTGAGGAGAAACTTTTGTACACTGCAACCTATGGCCAATTATGAAGTCTAAAGACCGTAATACTACAAAAACTGTAAAACTAATTAAACCCTACTCCTCCCACATTTTTCTTCAAACGACACCAAACTTCAGCATCTGCATCGTTAGACTGTCCTACACAAAAGTCTCAAACAGATTTTCGATAGATCCAAAATATAGCCAACAGTGCATCAAAATGTTGAATTCTGCCCCCATGTATAGCCTAAAGAGCACCGTAATTACCCTAATTACACTAATGATGTGATGTCACTTGAGCAATGATGTCATCAGTGATGATTTCATCAATGATGTCATCCTTCCTGGCTGAGCAGACTGGGTGGGTGATGTCATAGTTGTTGCTATGATGTCATCGGTGATGTCATACATGCCAAAGTATAAATAAGCAATGTTTCAGTCTATCTCTCTCTGTCCACTAGCCCACTGTCGCTACTCTCTCCACTTCTCTGTTCAACTGCCACGTACTTAACCTGCTGCAGCCTTACTTCTGCCCCAGCCCTGTCACTAATGGCAGTGTTCTAAACAGACTGGATTGCATGCAGCAGATTTGACTATAGCTAAAAGACTTGAGACTTGACTTGGACTTGCAAAAAATTACATGAGCATCTCTGTCTGTGCTCGGCCACGACCCATTGCTGCGCAGCAGCTATAATTTGTATTTGTTTTATTAGTGTGGGTTTGTTCCGTAAGAGCAACACCCTGCGGAGCGACTGCCAAATATCCTTGTGTGTGTGTGTTGTGTGTGACTTATGACATCCCTTTTGACATCATCACTGATAGCCGGCTGCTGCATGGCCTCACCTGCCCTATAGTGTTGCTCACTAAATGTTATTCCATCAGTGATGTCACAATGCAACAAATACACATGTGTGTGTGCCCCATTATGATATCACTGATGACATCATCTGTGTGTGTGTGTGTGTGTGTGTGTGTGTGTGTGTGTGCGTGTGCGTGTGTGTGTGTGTGTGTGTGTGTGTGTGTGCCCCCCTATGACATCACTGATCAGTCTTGTCACAATGCATCCTTGTGTGTGTGTGACATCACTGACCAGTCTTGTCACAATGCCTCCTTGTGTGTGTGTGTGACATCACTGACCAGTCTTGTCACAATGCCTCCTTGTGTGTGTGTGTGTGACATCACTGACCAGTCTTGTCACAATGCCTCCTTGTGTGTGTGTGTGACATCACTGACCAGTCTTGTCACAATGCCTCCTGCCCTTTACACCCCCTGAAAGTTTCAGCCCGGTCACAGCCCGATAGCTGTGGCCGGACACAGAAATTGAAACAAACATCACCCACATACTCAATTTTATTTCTCATATGTAATCTTGCATATTGTGGCAATAAAAAGTATTCTGATTCTGATAGTGAGGGTCCTCAGGAGACTCTTGAATAACTTTGAGCCCATTTTGTTTGGTTCCACCAGGGGCTAACATCCTGAGAGACTCCTCAGGGAATGTGAAGCTGGGAGACTTTGGAGCGAGCAAACATATCCAGACGATAGTGTCTGCCACTGCAATGAATACTGTCATCGGCACCCCCTACTGGATGAGCCCAGAAGTCATCAAAGGGGAGGGTTATGGCCAGAAAGCTGATGTATGGTAAGATAAAGAAAAGAGCAAAGTTTAATTATTCGGATGCAGATATTAGGTTGGTGCAGCACGATCGACTGTGCACCCGCACCGTGTTGGCTACCACTGGTATAGAATAATGTCTGATTGCAGAATGATCCGATTATTTTATGTTTTGAAGAATCAGGTCTGCTTGATGCTTTGTGTCTGCCAGGAGTGTTGCCATCACTGTTGTGGAAATGCTGACCCAGAAAACTCCTTGGATGGAATTGGATCCCATGGCGGCCATGTTTAAGATTGCTACCCAGCCCACCAAGCCTGTGCTCCCAGACGGTGTGTCCGACGCATGCCGGGACTTCCTGCGACAGGTGTTTGTGGAGGAGAAGGAGCGGCCCACCGCAGAAGACCTGCTCAGCCATGCTTTTGTCCAGGGCAGCTTCTGAGGCCGCCAGACTAGGGCTGCACGATTAATAGAAATAAAATTGCGATCTCGATTCATACAAAGCGCCGATCTCATTTCTAAATGATGTCGATTCTGCCGCATTGTCATTCGGGACATTCGGGACATCAGCAATAAAATAAGCGCTCCTACTTTCGTGACGAAGTGAAGAGCCGGAGCAGTCAGCAGAGACCTGCAATGAGAAGTGAAAATAAAGGCAGTCAGGCAGACCTATGCAGATGTACAGTGAAGTGAGAAACGGCCCGTTGAAAAGTGACAATGAACGCAGTACCATGGCCGTAACTAGCTATGAGGACGGGGAGGTCCGGACCTCCCCTAATATTTCAGAGATTTATTTTTAATTTTTTTTTGCCTTTATTTAACCAGGTTTGTCCCATTGAGATCAAAGATCTCTTTTACAAGAGAGACCTGGGCAAGAAACAGCAGCAACACAAAGTTACAACAAACAAACACATAAACACATACAATTGAAAAACATTAAAATTATCAAATAAAACATTTGCATACAGACAGCCTGTTCTCAAGAGATTTTACCATAGCCTTAAAACCATTTAAGGTTACTAAGCTATTAAGTTTAAGATCAGACTGCAGACTGTTCCATGCGGTGGGTGCAGAGAACCTAAAAGCTTTCTTCCCCAATTCAGTTCGGACTTTGGGAACAGAAAATTGTAGAGTGTCCTGAGAACGAAGATTGTAAAAAAATAAAACAATCTGCATGGAAAAGCATGAAAAACACGGGATCGCTTTTATTTTGAAACGAAAGGCAGGTCAGGCAGGAAGTCATCTGACGCCGCGTCCGCGGTAACTTGATTCCGAGAGAGCAGCAGCATGGTGGTGAGTGATGACTGTCTGTCTGCCTGGCGAGATAATTGAAGGTGAGCGAGCTGCGAGACAGTGAGCGAGTGAACGACAGACAGTGAGTGACACTGACAGATTTTTTAGCAACAACCAAGAAAGTAAGTGTCTAGTCTGTCTCTTAAGTAATGTTACCTGTGTGACACGTTGGGATGCTACTGGCTAATCATGCATGATGCCAATTGCCAAGCTCCCGAAGTCAGGTATGCAGGTGGCTATATGCATGGTTTCAGTTTCATGACCCAATAAGTAACAAAAAGAGGTGGTGTAAAGTTAAAAACAACATAATATATTTTATTTTATTTTTCAATCGTTCCTATCAGGAATAAATAAATGTCCCTCTGTATGTTTTTTTTATTATCAATGATGACTTTGTGTGTTGTGTACGGCTTGGGTTGTGTACCTGTGTTTGTAGGTGTCATTTTGATATGAATTTGGCTAAAACAGTTTGTGTTTGTTAGTTACAATTATGTTGACAGGAGAGCTGAGCAGGTGGTGACATGAAAGAGAATATACTGAATAATGACATCACAACAGTATAATCCTAATGTTGATTTAAAATGATATATTACTCTAAATATGGCTAAAAAAGGGGTAAAAAAACCTCAATTTTTCGCCGCCGAATCCGCCTCCCCTTGCTGGACCTCCCCTATTTCGGAACCCTGGTTACGGCCCTGCGCAGTACTACTGCGGTTTCAAGCGACCGTATCAACACATGAATAGAATCACCAAACTTGTTTTTACTGAATGTAAATAGGCATTTCAATTCTCAGCCCCGATAGCTACTATATATACTATAGATACTTTGGGCTGATGTCTGCGGCTGAGTGCTGCAAAACAAGGGATTTAGGGTTAGTCTTCACTACCCTGTATGCAAGAACGTCGTACTTAAAGCCTTCCCAGTCTACACTAGAGCAGGCTGCGAGCAGCAGTGTTGGGGGGTAACTCATTACAAAAGTAACATATTACATGTAATATATTGCGTTTAGCAGTAACTCAGTAATATAACTTATTACTTATAGGATTTCAGTAATATTATACCAGTTACTTTGTCAAGTAACTGAAGTTACAAATTGAGTTACATTTTATTAAATCAAAGCACATATTTAAAAAAGATACGATAATTTCCTAATCAAACTGTGTGTTGTTATGCAAATAACCACTATAGATGACAATAACAAAGCAAAAGAATAACATTTAGAATTTTGGGTTGTTTACACTGACTTCAAGACGGTTGAAATTATTTTTCGGGATGGTTCCGGGGCGGCGATGTCATTCTGCTGCTGCTGTTGTTTTGGTAAAAGTAATGCAAAAGTAGTGTAATAAGTAACGAGTTCCGCTACACAGAAAGTAATATTGTAAAGTAACTTATTACTTTCAAATGAAAGTAACTAGTAATATCTAGTATTGAAAGTAACTAATATTTGCTCATACAAGACGCATGCTACCGTACCGTACCGTACTGCAGCTGCTACCATTACATATGCCTAATGTTTAATTGTATGTTTAATAAGGTACATGCTATTTGCACCTGTATGTCAAATACGTCGAATTTAAAATGTTTAAGCACGTCTAACGTATGCCTAATGTTTAATTGTATGTTAACAAGGTACATGCTATTTGCACCTGTATGTCAAATACGTCGAATTTAAAATGTTTAAGCACGCCTAACTAGGGGTGTCACAATATATCGTCCCACGAAATTTCGCGATAGTAAAACGTCACGATATGTATCGTTGAGATGAAATCTCATATCGTGAAAAAAAAAAAAAAAAAAAAAAAAAAAAAAATTTTTTTTTTTTTTCAAAAGTAGACAAAGAAACGTCTTGGGCTGGGTTTCCCAAAAGCTTCTTTGCGCTAAGAAGCTAATTCAACCCTTCTTAAGGCCCCCTTAAGAAGCAAACGCGTTTCCCAATTGCTTCTTTACGAAGGCATGCGTTTCCCAAAAGCTTCTTAGCGCTAAGAAGCTTCTTTGACACTTCTTAAGGCTCCCGTAAGAAGCCAACGAAGCCAACGCGTTTCCCGATTGCTTCTTAGCCTAAAATTATCTTCCAATTATCCTCCGTTAAGAAGGCTGCGTTTCCCAAAAGCTTCTTAGCGCTAAGATGATCTTTCGTTAAGAAGGTTTTGTAAGAAGGGTCTGGAGCCTTCTTAACACCTTCTTAATGACGAAACACTGGCAGATCCAGCCGCATCAGGCAAAAGGAGATACTTGTGTCCACTGTTCCTCTTGTGTTTTTCCCTTTTTCCTTTCTTTCATGCACCCTTTAGTGTTTAAAATTGGGGAACACTTGAAAATCTCCCCTGTATGTATGGTCACTTGTGTTTTAAATGTTTTACCGTAGGCTATATTTCTCTAATCAGAATGGATTCCTTTTATAATGTTGTGGATTTATATAGCACCTTTCACAGAACCCAAGGTCGCTTAAATTCTGTAGTGTTTCTCTGTTTTGTTGTATGCTGTGTATATAAAGCAATTTGAACTGCAGTCCATGTCTGAAATAAATAATGTTTAATAAAGTTTAACATGACCATGATTAGGTGTTAACAGTGTTTCTCAACCACTGAGTCGTGGCCCACTGCTGGGCTCAGAGTGCCATCAAGTGAGCCGCTCCAGTTAAGATGCTTCTTAAGAGCCTTCTATTTTTTTTATTTTTCTCGACTGTTAAGAAGGCGTTTGGGAAACACTTCTTTGGAGCCTTCTTAACTCCTTAAGAAGCTTCTTAACTCCTTAAGAAGCTTCTTAACTCCTTAAGAAGCTTCTTAACTCTTAAGAAGCTTCTTTGTTGGGAAACTCAGCCAAGGTTTGTTGAAGTTCAATGTGTGGAAAGTAGTTCAGTTGAACAAGTCTCTGAAGAGACACATGAGAAGTTATACAGGAGAGAAACCATTCAATTGAGTTTCTGGCAAAACTGTTTACTTGACAGGAAAAACTGAAGATGCATAAAAAATAGACTAAGAAAAGTCTTGTTGTTTGAGTTTGAAGAAAAACTGAAGATGCATAATGAGAATTTATACTGCTGAGAAACCTTTTAGTTCAAAGTAAATCTAAGTGACGGTGTAACTCATTCTATTTCAAGATAAGCCTTATCTCCAATCTCATGTTTTTTCTAGTTGTTATTGTAATAACAATTTCCCACAACAGCATGTTTTGTATTTGTGCATTTCAAATAAAATACTACTTTTCCAGTCATATATTGTCATTATTCAAGTTTAAAAAAATATTGTTAAAATCGTATCGTATCGTATCGTTATCGTGAACCCAGTATCGTGATACGTATCGTATCGTGAACTGAGTGTATCGTGACACCCCTACGCCTAACGTATGCACATGACGTGCACCCATGTGCAGTGAATATGCCACTGTCTCGGACCTGTCTTATCACTATACTGCCTTATTGCCTATTGCTGCTCATTATTGCTTATTGTTGCCTATTGCTTATTGCCTTGTTGCTTATTGTTGTTGCACGCACATGCCTTGTTATATTTGTACTATGTCGTAAACGGAGTCCACATCACAATAATTTCACACGTGATACTTGTACCATGGAGTGACAATAAAAATCTTGAATCTTGAATCTTGAATCTTGAATCTTGCTACATGACGCTTCACATACAATGGGCATGCCTCAATGTGTAGTACTGGAGTCCACAACGAGAGGGCAGCAACTACGCCTACGGTCAAGGCAAATCATACTAAGAAGAAGGCGATGTAATGTAGCAAACTGTCAGAAAACAGCATTACCTTTATGGTTTTTTAATGTTAGTAGACACATAACTGTATACATCCCTGTTATGAGGTCAGTTTATCACAAATAACACCTATTTCGAAATCGGATTTTTGAGGACAGGGGGTCCAGCCAGCACGTCAACCATGCTAGAAGAAGAAGGTAACTAGTGTGGTGATTAGGGACCGTTCGTTATTTAGGGAAGGGTCCACTGGAGGAAAATAGGGGAGGGTCATCTTGTTTTAAATTTAGTCTGGGGGAGGGTACACTCTCTTTAATTTGAGTCCAGGGGAGGGGTATACAATTTTTGATTCGATGAAAATATATAAACCTTTTTTGTGTGTGTAATGTTTGCTTTTCGGACTTCAACAACTACTGAGTTGCTCCAGACAGTAGGCGTGTACAGTATCTGGCGAATCAGTGGCGCTTTTCTGTGAATAATATGGAAGTACATTTCCAGCGCGAATAACCCACTGGAACAAAGTCGAGCAAACAGACATGGCATCACAAAATATATATGGGCTCTATCGCGCTGCGATGTCGTCTTAGGAAGTCACAGTAGAACCGAGTTACGGCTCACTCATCTCCTAAATTACGTTAAGTCTGCGAGGGATATTTATACCACCAGGATGACATATATGTTTCACATAGAGTTATGTTTTGATTTCGAGATTATATTTTGTCCAATATTGAAATGTTCTACAATTGCATGTTGTGTAATACACATTATTTCTATCGAGCTTTCTATCTATTTAGGCTAATTTGGATGCTATTTATTATCGAAATGTATTAGCCCAAGCAAACTTTTTTCCATCAGTCATTGACCGCTATTTAAACACAAATATTGATATACACAGACTGAAGATTGTTTCACAAGCGAAAATAGCATTATGTAGCGACCGGAGGAGGCGGTCGCTCCGATTGGTGACAGTTCTGCTCTAAGAAGCGCAAAGGATTATGGGAGGTCATGTTCTTGTGGGAAGCTTTTTTCATTTCAAGATTTCATTTCAAGATTTTTATTGTCACTCCATGGTACAAGTATCACGTGTGAAATTCTTGTGCTGTGGACTCCGTTTACAACATAGTACAAATATAACAGGGCATATGAGTGCAAAAACAAGAGACACAACAAGCAATAAGGCAGTATAGTGATAAGACAAGTCAGAGACAGTGGCATATTCACTGCACATAGGTGCACATGTCATGTGCATACTTTAGACGTGCTTAAACATTTTAAATTCGACGTATTTGACATACAGGTGCAAATAGCATATACCTTATTAAACATACAATTAAACAGACATACGTAATGGTAGCAGCTACAGTACGGTACAGTACGGCTACTACACTATTTGTGTATGTTAAGGAGTCTCGTGGCCTGCGGGAAGAAACTGTTCCTCAAGCGATTTGTGCGTGCTTTTGGAACCCTGTATCTCCTCCCTGAGGGTAACAGGGAGAACAGGCTGTTGTGGGGATGGTTTGTGTCTTTGATGATCTTCAGGGACCTCCTGAGGCACCGCTGGTTATACAGTTATACAGCTTATTACTGTTACAGTTAAAAACGTGGTTTAGTGATGTTGTGCTCGTGTTTTGATTGCATTATGTGGTAATGGCAATGTTTGTGTGGCTAGCATATTGTTTAGTTTTACTATCAATGTAGCCACCACGACTGAGACTGTTAGTGTGTTTGATCACCTCTGGCCGGAGTTTCTGCAAATGGTGAATGATTCTGATGTGCAATAAATAGCACCCCCTGCGGTCATGCTGTGTATGAGGCGCAGGAGTGGTTAAAAGTAACATCTCTGTGTCAATCTGCATTCTTCCACACAAGCGTGCCACAATATTGTTTGGGGAGGGTCAATCATATTTTTCAAATCGCTTGGGGAGGGTCAAGGAAAAATATATATTGATCAGGGAAGGGGCACAGCTTTTTATTTCAGAGCACACCAAATCCCTCCAGTGACCCCCCTTCTAAATAATGAACGGTCCCTTAGCTAATGTCTTCGTGGCATTGTGACTATGATTTAATTCATTATGGAAGATAAATGTTGGTTTAATAGCTGAAAATAACAATTCCTACATACATGTAAAGTGACGCTTATAATATGGGCAGACCATTTGGGCTCTATAACGTTATGTAACGTGACACAAGATAACATTTCAATAAATAGTTTTTGCAGATTTGAATGCTGCTGGTCGTTTGTTTAATTTGCTCTTCTGTATGCTATTGGACATTTAAAGCTGATACACACTTGTCTTGAGGTAATTCCGCCAAGCTCAGTTAAAAATGTAAATTTAATGTGTCATGATTATTGGAAAACATCGCTTACTTTATCGATAGAACTCAACAGACTAACCCTAAGCTCTTGCACGAATAGGTCTTTAGGTAAATTCGGCATAATCCACCAAGCAACATTTGACACAATCAAATATAACGCTAGCCATTTCACAGCAATACTACAGTAGGCCTAGTCCAGCCCACCATGGTGGGAAAGGAACCATTCTTAAAGTTAGAATTATATGTTGCATGGTGTAATCTATGTAATGTATGTTATGTAATTGTTACAGATATCACCATATTTCAATCAATATAAAGCATTCGTTGATTTGAAGCAGGCTCATGGTCGGTTAGTTCTCCATGTCTTCATGCACCTCCTCGTCCAGCTGGTTCGTGTTCACTCATTAACAATCTTTATTGTCACATCTTATCATTTTATGCAACTTGCATCTGACCAGACAACTAAATGGGCTCATTCTGTGATCATATTTGCGATACATTCAGGTACATGATTTACCGAAGTATATACAGCCTACATAATAAGGTTATCTTTGTTGGCAAAGATAACCTTAAGATATGTTTATTGACAAAAGCATTAAAACAAACAAATATTCTCTGATCACTGGCAGATTCATACAAATATATAGTTCAAAGCAAATCTCTCAAGTCTCAAATCTGTCAGCAGTTGGCTCGTTATTGCAATTGTGGCGAGGTGGTGGTGTAATTAAACCAGAAGATATAAATGACCCGACAACGCCACCTGGGGAATTTCACCCCAGGAACTATAAGATGGAGACCTAGGCTAAATGAAATACAAGTCTCAGGCTACACAAGTTCAACACCTTAAAGCAAGACAGAGACGTGGTTCCAAAAGTAAATGTAAATTTATTGAATGAATGATGACTGGAAGTGTCTGTGGAGGAAATAGTTAGTAGAGAAAATCTTAATGTTTATGAATGTTTATTACAATAGTTTAGATAACAGTAGATTAATTATTTTTAATAACACTTGCAATACTTAAAACCAAACTACAAAAGGAGGGAGGGGGAATGTGGGCGAAGACCAGCAGTGGGGAGGCAGCCTACATAAGGGTGAGTTCCAGGAGTGCCACAACTTACCCGCCACTCGTGTACTCAGCAAACGGCAATCACTGCAAACAGGTGAAATATATGGGGCCCTATCGTTGCAGCCGCGCAGTTTCTAGGCCGAACGCCAGCCGCAGCGCAAAGCAGTGGGCGTGGAAAGGCGCACTTGATATCTTGGTATCGGCGCTAAACTCAGCCTCAACCATTATAACCACGCCTTTTAAGCGTAAAATTATGCATTGTCCGCTCATTGGAGAATTGCAGGGAAGAGACACACGCTTGCCTTTTAAGCTCCAATTCCTGGACAAATCCGGTAAAACCAGACAAAGCCAAGGGCTCCGCCGCCCCCCCCTCCCTTCATCCGGTCTGTCTATCTCCATATATAGGCTATTATTCCATATTATAATGCTTCTCAAAACAATCTAACTGCAGTTAAAATACTGCAAGCATGTAAATACGCTACACTATAGCAAGACCAAAGTGAAAATAATTTCTAAATGCATCTGATAGAAAAAAATATTGCCTATGGCTGGATGTCATGAGATTAGATGGCCAGAATGATATCGTTTTATCTCTCCTCCCCCACTGCACGATGCAACATCCTCTGAATGACACCTATCACTTTTACTGGATCTGATAACTTAATTCTATTTAATTTACAGGATTTTATTATTGAGTACGGTAATAGTATTTTATTTGGCCTATATATGCGTCCCCCCCACCCCCTGCCCACAGGCTCTGACAAATATGTTCATTCTCAATAAAATCTTCAGTAATCAATCAGAGGGGCTTTAAAAGCCAGATTGGCAGCAGCTGGCGCAGTGTGATCAATATGGCAGACGAAAACCGATCCACTAAATTCACAGCTGAGGAGAAGATGGTGCTGGCGAATCAGGTGATATATCTGTCCACCATTCATTTTGAATAGCTACAAAACAACTCTTTACTTAAGTTGTTTATTCATCTATCCATTCAGGTTCAAATGTACCATCGCGCACTGTTTGGGGAGGAGAATTACCCCGCCGACGCCCCGCGCCCAGTCCTGGACCGCCTGAGTGAGCCGCCCCAGGTGGCCGTCTATGCGCTGCGCTTGTTCAGCACCTCGGACAGCTCCGCTGCCACAGACGGGGGAAACATTTGGAAATAATTATAACTTTCTATGCTTTGCACACAGAAAAAATAAATACAACAGACAATTCTGTAATGAATAGCTGTAATGAAGAGTGGGGTTTGAAGAAGCGCTACACAACAGTTGATCCAGTTTATCTCTTTCTCTCTTTTCTTTCTCTCTCCCTTTCTCTCACATTAAACGATATACATGCCTATAATGTCAATTATCTGAATGAAATAATAATACATATTAATTAGGAATATTAGTAATATTAGTAGCCTAGCTAATTTCGGGGGGGGGGGGGGTAATAAAACGTAGAGCTATATTACACATAAATGGGGATTATTATGATAGCCTAAACTAAATTTATGAAACTGCATTACAGCTTCACCCAAAAAGCCTGAGAAGGGTTGCAATCTTATATTCTATTGTATTCTAAAGTATTTTTTTCTATATATTGTATTCTCCATTCACTTTCCTGTCCCCGGTGCACAGAATCCTGCTTTAGGCCAGCTTTTCAAAAGCGCAAAGCGCTAAAAGTCGGCCAGGTCGGAAGATGGCTGGAAGATAGTAGTACGCCGGTATTTAGCGCCGCCACGCCCACTTCGGCGCATTCAGGGACTCCGCCACGCCCATTCGGCCTAAAGCGCATTTGGCAGCCTAAAGCCTATTGCTATTTTCCCGAAACAGGCGCAAGGCACGTTTTTTTGCGTTTAAGGCCCGTTTTAGCGCCGAAGGCCTGTGGGAGAATAGGGACCATGGTGTCCCAGTGCGCTTAACACTACAATCCGGTGAAGGGGACCACACTAGAGTGCCTAGCCTCCACCGCCGCCAGTCAATGCTCCACTAAGGAGAGGGGGGGGGGGGGGGGCGGGGGGAATAATCAATTAAAAGGTGCAGGAATAAAAGACAAAAGTACAAAAGTTACAGCCAGTTGGTTCAATCTAAAACCAGTTACCCAATACAAGTGGGACTCATGATGGTAAAAATGAACAAGGCTAAAACAGTAATAAATCAAAACAATATAAGCAAAACACTAATAAGGAAAAACAGCAGCTGATTAAGACCTAAAATACAAAACCACACATTAGCAAGGTCTACCACATCACCATTACCTCAGGTATATATTATACCCCAGTGACCATTACCTTGACACGAAGTGTATTGTCTTAGGACTCAGGTTACGATCCACAACACAAACGGGTAGACAGGAACTAAAAGACAAAATACAAGGGTCAGTTGCAGTGCCAGTACACTTCACATGTATGGTGAACATACCACAGTTGGCAAACATAGGGGACTGTGACACAAATAGAGTCAGTCACTGGATAAACAACAAAGCATTGACAACCTGGGGATTTCATCACCTACCTCAGAGTAAGAGCAGTGAAACCCACACAGCATGGCAACCAGGCAGAGAGATGGCCATGATGCCACAGGTTTCTTAACTAATTAGGGGGGTTGGGCTAGGGAGGAGTCAACCTGAGTCCTGCAGGGGTGCATTCAAGACTGAGGGAATGTCTCCCAATATGAACGCGTGTTCCCACTACACAATGATATCCTAATATTCTTAACCTGCACAGTAGTCTAATATGTTAACATTAGCAAATAGCATTATAATCTCAGGAGAGCAGAAGAGAATGATCCATGCACATGACAATTACTGTTAACGTTACAACATTTAATAGCGTTAATTTTCACAAATCCTTTGATCCAGGTGTACCGACAAGGTCCTTCACTTCAAGCTCTGTTGTCAGTGTTTTAATGTAGTCTGGACCTGGACCCAGGACGTTAACTCGTCAGTTATTGTGTCGCCACCAAAAGTGCGTCACCAGCGCGACACACTTTCTTCTTCTCTTGTAGGCTTCAAGCTGCTTACCGCCACCCACTGTACAAGTAGGTTACTTGCATCGTTTCAACATTACATGTCCCCATTAAAACGGCAATCCGGATTTTGATGATGAAGACGGGCTCAGTCGCCGGAGACCGGAGTCTTCGTGTTTAACACTCAAAACAATAGAGGTAGTGTGGACAATAGGGGCAAACGAAGTGCAATACGGGGTAATGTAGACGTGGGCTCTATTCTCCCCCTGGCCTTAAATTTGCGCGGTGCGGTGCTATTAGTGGGCGTGGTCAGGCGCATTGCCTAATTTTTCCTGCCAGATTGCGCGGCGCTAACCATTTAACCACGCCTTTTTAAGCATAGAATTATTCACAACTGTGGCCATTGGCGATCTGCAGTAAATTAATGACACTCTTCCCTTTCAAGCTCCGATTCCAAGGAGCGATCCAGTCCAGTCAGAAAACCCCGACCAAAGTGCTCTAAGCTCCCCCCCTCCCTTTCTGCCCACTTCCATCCCCGTCTGTCCATATGCTCCTCAAACAAATCTCACGGCAGTTTAAATACAGCAAGCATGTAAATGCGCTACACTATAGCAAGATCAAAGTGAGAAGAATGTTCTAAACGCATCGGCTAGAAAAATATAGCCTCTCCCTGGATGTCATGATGAAATTAGATTGGTGAAAGTTTGGGCAGAATGATATAGTTTTCTCTCGTTGCCTTTTCTTCTCCCACACTGCACAGGTAGGATGATGCAACAGCCTTTGAATGACAGGGGCTCAAAACTACGGTATAACAACTTTTTTTTCATCGGTCGTTGTGCCTGCCTAGTGCCTACATATAGAGGGGAGAATAGAGCCCATGGCCTTAGGAAGCGCTACTCTGTGATTGTCTGCAGTGGGGGATGGGTTCCTGCTGACGACGGTCGTTACAGGTCTTTCCACATTGGGCTTCATGGTTGCTCCTCAGCCAAACACTGCTATCTCTTTGGAAATAAATATGCATTTAAATGCTCCATCCAAATACTGACATTTGTGTGTTCTTCTGTGTGTGTGTGTGTGTGTGTGTGTGTGTGTGTGTGTGTGTGTGTGTGTGTGTGTGTGTGTGTGCGCACAAAACTAAGGGAGGTGTTACAGCACACATGGGCAAAATCCGGCCCGCGGGCCGGATGCGGCTAAAAAAAAGGCTAAAATTGAAGTAGAAATTTAAATAACTCAAATAACTCATTGGTTTTGGATTTATTTAGCTTCAAGACTGCATTTTTGTTTGTGTGACCCTCAACACAGGCTTTCATCATCCCGGGACACTTACTGATACTTATGCTTAAATTAACCCACTCATATTCTGATGTATTTCAAGAAAAACATTTCAGCTAGTGGAAATTCTAATTGGCTGGTAACTTTAAAATCTAGCAGCCATATTGGCAGGTGGTCAAAAAAGTTAATTTCAAGCCCTGAGAGCAGGTGGTGACATAGGAGTGAATGAGAAAAGGATCAACTATTGGTGGTTAAGACTGAATAATGACATCACAACTGTTAATTTAAAATGAGTTATTCCTCTAAACCTGGCTTCAAATGCACCAAATTTCTCAGCAAAACCTGGTAGCGAGGACATTTTTTGTCGCCCTCTCTATCATCAAAGTTACCCATCCATGGGTTACGGCATGACAATATTTGTTCGGCCCCCGGCAACAATCTGGGTTTTTCATGTGGCCCCCCATGAAAAATAATTGCCCACCCCTGTGTTACAGTATGTCAAGACACAGTGGGCCCTATTCTCCCACAGGCCTTAGGCGCAAAAACTGGCGTTAAACGCAAAAAAACGTGCCTTGCGCCTGCCTCGGGAAGATAGCAACATGGTTTTAGGCCCCGAAATGCTCTTTACGCCAAAGAGGCGTGGCGCAGTGCCAGAATAGGCCAGAATGGGCATTTCGGCCTTAAATACCGGCCTAACGATATCTTCCGCCCTGGCGTTAATTTAGCGCTTAGCGCTTTTCAAAACCAGGCCTATTCAGGCTGTATATTTTTTGCACGGAGCTCTCCTCTGCCATCTCACTCTCTGTCCCCCCTCTCTCTCTCTCTCACTCCCTCTCTCTTGTGCATCAGACAGGCAGAATGACTGATAGAAAAAAAGTTTGCCAGTTCTATTATTGTGTGTAATTGCGCGGAGCCACTGACTCTCCTCTGCCATCTCACTCTCTGTCCCCCCTCTCTCTCTCTCACTCCCTCACGCATCAGACAGCAGACAGGCACAAAGCCACACATGTGAAATGACTGATGGAAAAAAAACTTTGCCGGTTCTATTATTGTGCGTAATTGCGCGGACTCTCCTCTGCCATCTCACTCTCTGTTTTCCCTCTCTCTCTCACTCCCTCGCGCATCAGACAGCAGACAGGCATGCATTGGGCTAATACATTTCGATAATAAATAGCATCCAAATTAGCCTAAATAGATAGAAAGTTAGATAGAAATAATGTGTAATGTTAACACAACATGCAATTGTAGAACATTTCAATATTGGACAAAATAAAATCTCGAAATCAAAACACAACCCTATGTGATGTCATCCTGGTGGTATATATATCCCTCGTAATTTAGGAGATGAGTAGTCTCGCTAGCCAGTCTCTCTTCCTTTCCGTCAGAGAGTCTGGCGCCGTGGACACAGGCAACGGGGATCAGCCCTCCCCTGCTCTAAAGCTGCTCTCCCATTCGAGCGGCTGTTTCGGTGGCAGCAGGATATCCGCTCCCCCGCTTGCAAGCTCTGTCACGCTCTGTCATTAGCCCCGACCATATGTCAATCAGAGCGGCTTCCGCTCCCATGTGTGTCGCTGTAATGCTCCCGCCGAACGCTAACTAGCTAGCGTAGAAAGCTAATGGCAGAAACCTATACAGGGTAACGCGTTGCTACACGCTGAAAATGGCAAGTTTTGAAGAAAATTTGGATTGTGCAATAAAGAAGGCCTGCTCGGCACTTTCGGTGGATGATTGTAAAGATATCAAGAGAATATGTTTAGAACATTTGCTGTCTAACAGTGACTTTATGCCTGTGAGCTCTCCTCCTCCTGTGTAAATGTTCCGCCGACACAAGTTCCACCCCGAAACTATTTTCCAAGGGCACTAACGCTAAGCACCGCCCAAGACGGGGATGATTGGTTAACCCAAACAGACCATTTTTTTCACAATCCCACAATGGAAACCTGCGACGCCACACTCTGACGGAAAGGAAGAGAGGCTGGCTAGCGAGACTAGGAGATGAGTGAGAGCCGTAACTCGGTTCTACTGTGACTTCCTACTGTGAAATGTCGCTCCAATAAGATGACTTACTTCACATTTTCTTTTACAATAAAAACACATTTATGCAATGACTTTAGGCAATGAATGTAGGCTATATTTATGTGCATCATCCTACCTGTGCGTACCTAACTCAAATGAATAACTCAATAACTCAAATCAACTCTCAATAACTGTCAAACTAGATGACGGTTTTGAAGTCATTCATCTAGTTTGACAGTTATTGAGAGTTGATTTGAGTTAATGAGTTATTAATTTGAGTTAGTGTGGACCAGTGATGTCACTGGTCCACACTTTAACACTCAATAACTGTCAAATTAAATGACAGACTTCAAAACAGTTTACAGTTTTCTGATATACTACTGATGTTCTAATGATACAAAGCTGGTTGAAAATGGGCAGAGTGTTCCTTTAAGGCCACCTGTAGCGCTGACACCAAAATATCGAGTGCGCTGGTCCACACCCACTAATCTGCGCTGCGCCTGCACTAAGCGCAGTTTTTAAGCCGTTGCAACGATAGAGCCCAGTAAGTCCACTAACCCCACATTGAATCTCATCATACATAGGGGCTTCAAGTGACAGTGAGTTTCAGTGTTGTGAGACCTGCACAGCCTAGCATTATGGTTCTCAAACTTTTTCATGTCAAAGACACTGAAACTGAAACTGACACAAATTAGACCACAGATCAAATACGGGTATTTGCTAAGATTTTGTCCCATAGCATACTGTAGGCCCCCCATCTGATATGATTTTTGCTTTTAGATGTTTTATTACAGAAAATGTGCAGAAAGTACACTTTTTTGCATTGCAAAAAATGTTTGCACTGTGCCAGCGCTGGAGAAAGTAATGCAGTAACTTGAAGTTACTTGGATTAGTAAGTGTAGTAATTACTTTCTTGTGGAAATTGTAATCCCTCTCATTAGTCTCCTGGGGAAAGTAATACAATTAAAGTATTGTGTTACTTTACTTACTGCCAAACACAGGTTGAGACACAATAGATAATAGATAACAGAGTGTGTGTGTGTGTGTGTGTGTGTGTGTGTGTGTGTGTGTGTGTGTGTGTGTGTGTGTGTGTGTGTATGTATGTATGTGTGTATATATATATATATACTGTATCTATATATATATACACACACACACACACACACACACACACACACACAAACACACACACACACACACACACACACACACACACACACACACTGTTATATATTATGTATTGTCTCTCAAACTGTATCTCAACTTGTATATATATATATATATATATATATATATATATATATATATATATATATTACATTTATTACATTTATACATTTATTTTTGTACCCGGGTGTGAATAGCCGATATGACTATGGGTGTAAATAACCCATGTGTCTATTTGTACCCGGGTGTAAATAGTCACAACGGCTATTCACACCCGGGTGTACATAGCCAATATTACTATTTACACCTGGGTGTACATAGCCGATGTTACTATTTACACCCGGTATGTGGTTATTTTCACCTGGAGTGGAAATGAGTCATATATACAGTATATATTAGGGGTCGACCGATTATCGGTTTGGCCAATTATTATGGCCGATCTTCATCATTTTGCCGATTATCTGTATCGGCATTTTCATTGGCTGTTTGCCGATATAATAATTTAATTAAAAAATGCACTAATTTGCGGCTGGAAGAAGCCTCTCCTATAGTTCCCTCTGTGTGTGATCTGGAGCAATGATCTGATTGGTTACACATCAAGCAATAGCCTATCAGAGGGCTCAGAGATTAAATCTTGACACCTCACCTCAGTGCTCTCTGTTCAGCGCAGCCTGCACTGGACAGAGGGACAGAGCGAGGCTGCCTGTAAAAGCGAGTGCAGCGGACTCGACTAGTTGGCTGCTGCCTGTGACTGTGACAGTCACACTGTGTTAAGGTAAAGCAGCAGATATTGCCATGCCGAAGTTGTAATAAAGTGAATATACATCTTATTACCTACGCTGACATTGCAAAACCCCCACGATCTTATTCGTATGAAGCGTAAATACCCCGAAAATAGTTTTGGGGTGGAACTTGTGCCGAGCAGGCCTTTTTTATTGCACAATCCAAATTTTCTTCAAAACTTGCCATTTTCAGCGTGTAGCAACGAGTTAGCCTGTAGGTTTCTGCCGTTAGCTTTCTACGCTAGCTAGTTAGCGTCGTTGTTTTCACATTCGGCGGCCGGGAGCATTACAGCGACACACATGGGAGCTGATTGACATGGTCGGAGCCAATGACAGAGCGTGTGACAGAGCTTGCAAGCGGGGGAGCGGATATCCTGCTGCTACCGAAACAGCCTCTCGAATAGGAGAGCAGCTTTAGAGTAGGGGAGGGCTTATCCCTGTTGCCTGTTTCCATGGCGCCAGACTCTCTGACGGAAGGGAAGAGAGGTTGGCTAGCGAGACTAAGATCTAGATAACCCAGCATACCCAGCAGTGCACCACCAGCCTTAGGGCCTGCATGCAAGACAAAAAATCCTATACTATACTATAAAGAAATGGAAGAAACCATGCCTTACACTGCATAGGAGAATGGCGCGTGAATATATAATACACTTTCACCATTTTTGACCCCACAGCCACCTAAAATAGCTATCATATCTATAAGTGTGTGTGTGTGTGTGTGTGTGTGTGTGTGTGTGTGTGTGTGTGTGTGTGTGTGTGTGTGTGTGTGTGTGTGTGTGTGTGTGTGTGTGTGTGTGTGTGTGTGTGTGTGTGTGTGTGTGTGTGTATATATATATATTCAAATATTTTATTTTCATTTTTTAGAACACACAAACAAGACAAACGAACAGGCTCAGACACAGGAAAAGAAAAGGAAAAAACACATATATCATCGACATTCAACATTGTAACGTGGTGCTACATAAGGTGCTTATGTGCTTGTAAGAGATATTCGGTGTGGGATCCATGAGAAACCAACCGGGCGAGTCAGACGTCGCCTCTAACCTCAGCCACTTGTCATGCTTAACCTTGTCAAAGTAGGCCAACCCAAATAGTTGAGAATCTTGTAAGCGAGTTTGCTCTCAGGAACCTGAGTCTCTCTGTATAACAGAGATCATGTCCATCAGCTCCACCTGAAAAGAAGGTGAAGAGGACTTCCATTCCTTCAGAATGAGGCTTTTGGCGACAGTTGTCCCCTGTGTCAGAAATTGTTGCACAGCTGTAGAGAAGTTCAGAGAGGACTCCGAGCAGCCGAACATGCATGGCGAGTTGTTTTATAAAAGTATATTTGATAGTGAAATGTGGTTATATTTGCACAGCTCCATGCATTATGTGTATTTGCTATAGGATTATTCTTTATTTTACTACGCTGATGATGCATTCAAGCCACACCTCCTGATCTGTGGTTTCTCCTCCTCACACTTGGTTGCTGGTTAGACTGGTTTAGTGTCAGACTGACTTTGGTAGTGAAGTTATGAGGCTGTGCCTGTGACAAGACAGCAGCCTCAGATCAAATGTCCGTTTTTACTCTACACAGATTAAGGCAGGAAGTCTGTTGGACGTGACCTGGATGTGAGTTCAGCAGGTAAGGATCCTACCAGGAAACATTGCACATGTTTGATACATCAATCATGTGGAATTGCTTTGTGTAACTTTATGACTGTATGATCTTTTTATACCATGGCGTGGGTGAATTGATATATATTCTGTTACATTACCACATGGCCATCTTGTTAGGAAAATAACAGGTGATTGTAATCAACTAACAGGTGATTACAATCAACTGACACAAATAGCCAATGAACTGTGTGCATTGTAGCTCCATATTGCAGACATGGTACCAAGTCACTTTGGTCCAAGTCTCAAGCAAGTCCCAAGTCACCAAGTCATTTTGTTTTGGGCAAGTCAAGTCACAGGTTTTGTCAAGTCAAGTTGAGTCTTAATAGCCTGGGTAAACCCAGCCCCCAGTGACCTGCTCTCAGGCTTAACCCTGCTCTGACTGAGAGCAGGTCTGAGAGCAGGTCACGTGGCGGCTGGGTTTACCCAGGCTAGAGTCTTAAGTCAAGTCCCAAGTCAAGTCACTTTTTTCCCAATGCCCAAGATACTCCAGGCTTACCTTGCTTTATAAAGAAAAAAGGCATGGTATTAGTACCTGTCTAATAGTGATATTATTGTCCAATTGATCTAACCTGTTCAAAAAGTATGACAATGAATTGAATTTGTATTATAATCCTTGTATTTATTCAGTGAAATAAATTAATCAAACAAAATAATAAACAAAAATAACTTTATAAACGTTTATTTATTTCTTAACTGCTTCTCAGTAAATAAAAACATTTCCTCCACGTCAGTTTTAAACAGTGAAATACTGACAGTCATTCCAGCTTGCACGCACCATGCACTCGCATGACATATACCGGACAGAGACACTTGACAACGTCACGCTCCGCTGCTGCGTGGCCTTGACTGCTCTATTGACATGCGCAGGGCACAATTGCTGAACTTCACATCAATGATGACATCACAATTGCTCGAGTGACCATCATGATCACATCATGCAGTGCTCGAGTGACATCACTCACACTCAACGCACAATTGCTCAACTTCGGCCTCGCCCGCAGCTCAGCTGCTGCGTGGCCTCGCCTGCTCTATCGGCATGCGCAGCGCGCAATTTCGCAACCCCGCATCACTGATGACATCACTCACTGATGACATCACAATTGCTCAAGTGACCCTCACTGATGACATCATCGAGTGCTCCAGTGACATCAGTGATGATGTCATAGACATTGACATCATCAGTGACTTCACAATGTGGGACAAAGATTTAAACAAACAGAGCCCACTTACTCCCTTTTATGATGATGATGATGATGATGATGATGATGATGATGATGATGATGATGATGATGATGATATAAACCCCACACACACACACACACTTCTGGTTGTGCAAACCTCAGAAATCAACTGGCGAACAACAGGAAGCAGAAAGCAGCGTCTGTCCCTGTTTCCTCTACAGATGACATTTGAAAGTCCAGCATGATGTGGATGTGAGTTGGCCAGGTAACGATCATACAAGGAAACATTACTTAGGTTGGACTGAACGTTGATCCACTGTTAAAAACTGAAATCAACAAGACTTATCAATACGACATTTTACTAAGTCCATGTCTGATTTGTTCATAAGGATTACAAACAATATTACTACATGAAAGTACAGAATGTTCACATACACAAGTGCTCTGGTATTTTACCGTAATATCCTGTTCAGATGTAGTGAAGTACCCTTGTATCAGATTTCCTAGCCAGGACAACTAGACAACTCCAGCTTATCTGGAAAGAAGAAATATAAAATTAACATAATGAGTACACTGTGTGTTTGTACAAACGGGTTATAACAAGTTTATGATCAGACAATAGAAGAGATTACCAATTACATTATCAATTACCTTCTGTGGCTGACAAAGTACTTCTAAAAGACTTACATAACACTGGTATTGATAAGATGAGTTGATTTTTCATTATCCCAGTGCAAAAAATCTCCCACTGTCCTATGAGTTGAAAATATTGTCAAACTTTTACAGGGAGCAATAATGGCAACAGATAAAGAGAAGCTCTTGGAAACCCTGACTAATTTGGGAGATGAGGACTTCAAGATCTTCAAGTGGTTCCTGCAGCAGACTGACATCCTGGAAGGCATGTCAACCATCCCAAAGAGCCGACTAGAGAAGGCAGACAGGCTGGACACAGTGGATCTGATGGGGCAGACCTACAGCCAACTCTCTCTGGAGGTGACCAAGACGGTTTTGAAGAAGATCCACAGGAATGATCTACTACAGAGTTTGTCAAACAGCAGCTCAGCACCCAAAGGTAAGACACGGGGAAAGAAAATATGAACATCTCATTTTAAATTAACATTAGGATTATTAAATATTATTAGTTATTAACCATCAATAATTGCTCCTTTTCTCATTAGGGTAAATACTGTATATTTATTTAGAGAGTTTTGTCAATTATTTGTGCTGTTATGGTTATTTTATTAGCTTAGTCACTCACTTCTACACTAGCTTATACACTGCTGCCACTCTTTTTGAATAGCTAAATCTTGCTTCACCCAAAATGTTATTCACATAAAAGGACTATATCCACAATGCTAATTATTTTTAGAGAACTGCATCTTGACCTGGAGACATCAAATGGAATTCAGTGTTTTGCTAACTACAGTATAGCCTGTGACAGTGCCATAACAGCTCTACACGACATGATGTAAACAACATGATTGAGGGATGGCTAACATACACAATGCTAACTTTAGCTGCCTGGTACAAGTAGCCAACTAACTTGCTATGCAAACTATGCCTATAATAACTAACAGCGTTTCATTGCTTGCACAGAAGTGTCACCCCAAATACTTATAAGGTCTAAAACCTCACTGTCCCTCCACTGATTAGCTCCCTCACAGCTGTCCTCCATGTTTGTAATCACAATCTGCCTGCTTGGTCCTCCCTCCTCCCACCAGCGCAGAATAGTGACGAATGTCACTCTGGAATGACGTAAAAGTCACATTGAAGTCTGATATGGGCCAGATGTCTGTTCACACCGAAGTTACATTCCAGAAAATCAGATTAGAATCAGATTTTTTTCCACATTTGAAAGTAGCCCAGGTCGTATTTAACGACTGTAGTCACTTAGGCCGTGTGTCCATCTAGCTTCTTTTCCTCAGCTCCAGCGTCTTTTTTCAGTTGTTTCCAATGAGGAGAGAGCGTATGCAGGCGCACACAGACGTCTAGAGAAAGTGCGCTGCAACCAGCGTCTATTTTCAGAGCGCTCTGGCGTTTTTGTGCGCCGGCTCCCAGCGCTTCCAGCTGAAAATATTTTAACTTTTCAGAAAGATGCTGGTGTCGGGTGCTCCTTTTCTGGCAACTAATCATATGGAGAAACTATCACAACAGAGACAGAAAGGCTCAATTGTGGGAGCAGTTTGGCTAGACACTTAATATTTCTGGTGAGTGTTGAGCTAAATCACTGTAGTGTGTTGTTAGCTAATGTTAACTGTCAGCTATCAAGCTAGCTACCGCACTGAGCTAACGTTACTTTCAGTCTGCTTCCTTGCATATTGTGCGCTGAGATCAGCGCTCTCCAGCGTAGGCTACTTCCAGCGTTGAACCGTCAGAAAAAGATGCTAGATGGACACACGGCCTTAGGGGGGAAAAGATCAGATTCGAGCACTAAGGTTTGCTGTGTGAACGTAGCCAAAGTGTCATTTTGCCTACTTTCGCAAACCCACAGCACTGGAACCATTACCCACAATTATCTCAAAGTTAAATCCAGACCTGCCCCACCCCGTTAATATAAGTTCCATGACCTGACCCGTGATTAAACACACAGGCTACATACTTACTTACTTACTAAACATACAGACTTTACAGTGAATTATTAGGGGTCCAAGCACCGAAGCTGATAGGCCCCTATTGTTTTTGGTCAGATTATTCCCCTAAATGCAAGCTCCTAGTCTGATTGGTCAAAAGTTTTCAAATTTGGCACACACATCGCACACCCCGGTAAGCAGGTCCAGGGGCGTCATGCAAGCCAACAATCTGAGGGGGCGAACTCTGGCGCCGCCCAAAGGGCGGCAAAAAATTTGGGGGGTTGGAAGCCAGATTTAGAGGAATATCTCATTTTAAATTAACAGACTGAGCAGGTGTAACCATAAGGCTATTTTCCAAACTGCTCAGCCTCCTGGAAAGATCCATAATCACCAGACTAAGTACATTACCACTGCCCAGGCTCAATGGACTTGACAAAAAAGGGAGACCACATGTTTCAAAGCAATGTAACACAATGTTTATTTTGGCTGGTATTGCCTTTTCAGAAGGTAGAAATCTTTCCTCTAGAGCAGGGCTTCCCAACCTTTTTTGTGCCAAGGACTGGTAGATACATGGGAAAAAAAGTCGCGGACCGGTTGTCAATTTTAATGGTTTTAGTTATATATATTTACTCACCAGGTGGCGACAAAGGGTAAATAACAGCCTTTTGTGTTGTACTGTATGTAGCCTATACAGTATTTATGTTTTTGTTTTAACTACAAACATACATAAACGTAAACTTGAAACTATGTTTCAACTACCATACACAGCCTATAATATTATAGCCTATGTTTATAAAAAAAAAAAAAAAAAAAAAAATGTTTTACCTCTCAAAAATCTGAGGGGGCAATTGCCCCCTCAGTTACAATGGGCATGACGCTTCTGAGCAGGTCTCCAAGCAGTTTTGTCACAGTTCGGTCACGGTCATAAGGGACACTACAACATGCAGTGTTTATTTTGTACAGTCCGTAGCATCAAACAATGCAGTATGCATACATGAAACAATGATGGTTATGTAGAAACTAATCGTAAAATGTACAGGCAACAGAAAATAAGGACCCCCACTCACCCCTTCTAAACGGTGCCGCGTCTATGTGCCGATAGCCTGCAGTGCCGACAGTCCACAATGCCGATAGCCCACAAGCAGAACCAGCTGAGCGAGGTGGCGTGCAGCATGTCGGTGGACCGGCTGGAGCTAACCTCTCCTAGCCCCCACGCCTAAACCTAACCCTAACCCTAACCCTAAGGGTGTTTTGTGCAGCCGATTTTATTTTATGGACACCTTAACTCGGACTCTAAGGAAAATCTTAACTTAAGGTGCTTTGTGGTTGTCCCCTGTGCTTTACCACTGCCAACTTCCACTTTGGTGTGTATTACAGTGGGAAAACTAAACAAAGGGATAATGATCACAGGTGCTAGTCCAACCCATATTGAAAGCCACAGAAAGAATGTTATAACTGGATTAGCACCCCACATTAATCAATTTACACATGGCTTTAATTTACAGGCATCATCTTGACAGTCCATATATCGTTTGAATTTAGTTTGATGAAGATTGATCAACTTGCTTTGAACATTTCAGATTGTCAATGTATTATACTGCAGCTGCACATTATTTCCATATACCGTGTGCTCAGTTTTCAAGATATCATTATAATTCTTGGGTTGTTTACTAATTAAAGTACGGCGATTTCCAAAGATAACTGTAACGTACAGTTTAGGAGGACAACACTTGAATTAGGGAGGCAACTTCAGAATCGGGGGTATGTACGAAAGATTTCAATCACTTCAAGCCGTTCTGAACATTCCAGGTCTTTAGGACCAGTGCTGGGCAAGTTACTCAGGAAGTGTAATTAGTTACGTATTACTGATTACTCCTTTAAAAATTTAGAAAATTACTTTACTTAATATTTGGTTTCAAAAGTAATTAGTTAAGTTACTCGTTACTTTCCTATATTAATTTCGCTACAAAATACAGAAATACAAAATACAGAAATACAGAAGACTCTGTCCGTCTCCGTCTTTAACGTAGTGTCTAATTCGGCCTTTAGGGGGGGAAAACTGTTTTACATTAAATGCAAAATCGCTGCAATTCAGTATGGCAGACACTTTTAGCGGAGAAAAATAATAACAAAAAGAATCCTTACAAATGCAATAGGGTGGACCCCTAATAATGATAAACCAGCATAAAAACGATAGGGTTTCAAACGGGCTTGAACCCCTAATGAATTACTGGTGGGTTTTCATTGTCTGGTGTTTCTTTTCCTGCAGCTCCACAGGTGCCGGTGAACTGGCGACGAGCAAAGTTCCTTGGGAAAGGTACGTTTGGGGAGGTCTACCTCTGCTATGACACTGACACGGGCCGCGAGCTGGCCGCCAAACAGGTGCCCTTTGATCCCAACTGTAAAGAAGCCAGCAAGGTGAGAGACATCCTGCAAGGAAAACCTTTCATCTGTTTGGAATATTTCCCTGGCTGCATTCTATGGTATTTTACATGATTATTTTAAGTGTAAGAGAAAGTTGGTACATTTAAATTGCTCTCCACTTTCTAAATTGAAACACTTTTCTCTGTTATTTTCATGTCTCTTTCTCTGCAGGAGGTGACCGCTCTGGAGTGTGAGATTCAGCTGTTGAAGAATCTGCATCATGAGCGGATCGTCCAGTACTACGGCTGTCTGAAGGACCTAGAACAAAAGAAACTCACCATCTTTGTCGAGTACATGACTGGGGTGAGAACAGGGCTCACTGCCTGTGAGTCTGTCACATTGTATTGCCACAACAGAGACTGCAATTCAAGTTTGACTAATAGACTACATGCACAACTTCTTTACTTCCTGAAATTAGTACAGCTTCTTTATTTCCTGTCCTACACTATTGGATGAACTGATTAATCAGGTGTGCCTGATCATTGTTGTGACTGCAGCACACCTGACATTAATCAGTTCATCCAATAGTGATGACAGGAAATAAAGAAGCTGTACTAATTTCAGGAAGTAGTGGAGTTGTGCATGTGCATGAGCTGCCAAGTCTCACCCTTTGAGCGTAGGAGTCACGCAATTTTACCTCTTCACATGCTCACACCACACTTGCTATTTCACACGCCAGCATCTCTCTCTCTCCCTATTGCGTTCATGCAGGCGCATGCATGCCGCTTTACCTTCTGTCTCTCTCTCTCTCTCTCCATCATCATGCGTTCATACAGGTGGGCGCCACGCGTCACCCCTCCTGCTCTGCTCAGCTCTCCTTCTCCAAACGCACGCTTCATCACATGAACTTCACCTCGCTCTTCTTCAGTGGGTATCACTGTAATCGCTGTTATATTTGGCTTCCTCACAGAAGGAAATATGTACGAAATATATACGCGTCACGCGCAAGAAGAGAACGGAGCTGTCCACGCTGCGCAGTGGGGCACGCTCCATACGGCTATAAATGAATAGGCATTATAATTGGAATGTCGCTATATTATGGACTGGAAGGGCGATGTCCTGGAATATTGACTTTTATTATGCAATTTGTTGTGAAAGTCTGATAAATGGAGCAGAGCACAGTAGGCTACTATGCGTGCGTATGCCATGGTTTCTTTGATCTCATTCTGCTCAGCATGGCCATGTTATCAACAGACTAGTAGGAAGAGTTCAGTTAATCAAATTAATTGAAGCTCAAACTGTCTAGAAAACGTGTCGAGTCTTGTTTATTGATCATTATTTTGCAGTTAAGACTTAACTGTTTTGGCGCATTGAACCAGATGACATTTTACAAACCAACATAGATAGCCTCCTGTTTTATTTTTGCATGATTTGAGCAAATTTACCTGCGTGCCACTTGTAATAATACAAACTGTCGCAGTAGTAAACCTCAAAGGAGGGCAAACATAGGCTATTAAGTTAAGCCTAATTAAAAGCATCCAAAATTACTTTGGCTCCCAAAATTTAAATCCTGGCACAATGGGTGTGTTGTGACTCATTCTATCTGAATAGATATTCTTACTGACATATTCTACCAATGTTCATTGTTTAGCATAACGGTAGACACCTCCATGGGTGGCTGGGTCATTTTTGTCCAGGGGGGCTAGCAAAAGTAGGGCTGGGTGATATGGTTGAAATCAATATTATAATTATAAGGAAATCACAAGAAAATGAGCAACTATTGCTGGTTAAGACCAACATCACAACAGTGTAATCCTGTTAATTTAAAATGATATTCCTGCTTCAAAGGTGCTTCAAAAGGCTTCACTCCTAACTTTTGGTGAAACCTGGCAGCGCTGTAATTGAGTTAGTGTAAGGGCGCTTTCAGACCCGATAGTCCGCTTTAGTCCACTTCCTTGGTTTGCACCAAATGCAAAAATTATACATTGTTTTGTTTTCCAGCTGTTCCCGTTTGCTTTCACACCAGCCAAAAAGCATGCGGACCTATAGGGCTGCCAACCCTCCCAGACTGACCAGTCGACTCTGGTAGTCTCCCAGGATGGAAAATATAACTTCTCAGAGATTTTTTGATCGGTGAAATTATAATGCGTGTGCTGTAACCTATTTCACTTCGCCCCCCCGCCGTCGGTCGGGACCGTTGTGCTTATGCATATCAGCGTGTCAGTCGGGACCGTTGTGCGCAGTAGCGGCTCCAGCCAATTGTGGCTGGGGGGGCTAAGGGGGGGCTTAAATATTTACAGCAGGGGCTAACTTTTTCTACATAAATAGACAGTGGTTCTCTTCTCAACCTGTGGTACAGGTACCACTGGTGGTACGCGGGGGCCCCTCCCTCTCATACATTCATATGGTGGTAATTTCTCAGGTACTTGTGTAAAAAAGTTGAGAACCACTAACATAAGAAATAATAATAATATGATTGATAGGGTGTGAATTAGGCTCTAATATTAGACAAGGAGGGCCCACTGCTTTTCCTTTGAGAGCCAAATCCCCAACCCAACATTATGCATGTAAGTGCTTCAATGAGCTGAAGACTGACTGTGTATTTAGCCCTATGTCACACTGTATGTTGAGACTGATGAGTCCAGTTACACAAGGCTATATGCAGCACACGCATTTAGATGGTAAATCAAGCAAAGCCCAGCAAGTTGGGCGGAGCCAGGCATGAAATCAACAGGGCAGAGGTGTTTACAGCATTCAATATCAAGCCAGAGGACAAACAAGTATGAGGAAAAGTTCATAATTGAAGTGGAAAACCACAAAATAATATATGACACAACACATCCTTTTTACAAGGACAACACCAAGCAAGCCCACCCCTCCTCTGCTTCTCCAGTTGGGAACAATGATCTTCTGCCTGTTTGTTGTTGTATTTATCCAACATACAAATTGTCTCGCTCGATTTCACCGTGAGAACCTGTCGGTCTCATCACTCCAGCTGTCTGGTGGAGCGGAGCCGCGACGTGCTCTGCACGCAGCCGGTTAGTGTTGGCGGAGCACAGAGCACGGAGTGAAACCGGAGAACAGCTGCCTGCAACGCAACGCAAATGCAACCAGTGCAATCCCGGCGTTATGTTCACATTCACACCACACGCATGAGCACGGCGGCCAAAAAACACAACAGCACAGTAGGCAACGCAGTCTTAACAAAGCCATTATGTATATCAAATATAAATTCAATGCCCTGGGCTGGCAGGCAGCCTACCTGTTAATGCGCTCGATCCTAGAACCTGTGCTGTCCACTCCAGTCCAGTCCGTGTACAAAGCAAAATAAAGTATCTCCTTTGTGATAGCCATCAACATAAACGCTTGATCAATATAAAGGCGCGCGATACTAACGCTAGACGCTTGTTTTATGTCCATTTTCCGTAGATATTGACATGTCTTATGGAAGTTTAACTTCCGCGGTTACTTGAGAGACGCTTTGCCTTGGAGATGGAACAGGCCACTTTGAGCAGAGCAGAGGGGAGGTCCTTCTATCACACCATGCAATAATACGCGCCAGTATGGGGAGAACCCCTCTATAGAAAATGGGCCGGCCCGGTGCAGACAGCCACTGATGCTGTGTTCAAGGATGCTGGGAATTTTCACTTCTATGATGTATTAGCCTAGTTTAGTGTTATAAATTGTTTTTCTCCAAAGAAATTTCCAGGGGGGGCTTAGGGGGGGCTTGGCTAGTTTCAGGGGGGGCTGAAGCCCCCCCTAGCCCCCCCCTGGCGCCGCGCATGGTTGTGCGTACCTATGCATATCAGTGTGCGTGTGTGTGTGTGTGTGTGTGTGAGAGAGAGAGAAAGTAAGAGAGAATGAGATAGACACAGAGGAAGAGAGAGACAGTACGTTACAGCATGCAACAGTGAACGAATGTGCATCTGTTCTGAACAGACCTGTATATCATTAGACCGCTCTGAAATCCACAAAATCTGAACTGATTGCTGTCATTGCACTTGCTCTGTATCCACAAGATCAATAATATCATCTGTCAATCAAAGACTGCGACCCTCAATGCAAGAGTCAGGCTGATATGTGTCAGCAGTAATTTGGCTCCGTAATTTGCTAAAAATAAAACAAACCCCTCGCAACTTCTGCTGCCTATAGGCTATGGAGACACATACCACCTAAAAAGAATCAAATAATAAATAGCCGGATGAGGCTGCAATCAATCTTATCAGAAGAAGCTGGTTCAGATGAGAAACCATGCCTCCTCCATACACGAGGTAGCCTATAATGTCACTCTGTTGATGACAGCAATCATGCAAAAAAAATCCCCCCCAAAATAATCCACCAGTTGCAGTCACCAAAACATGATGTGAAGAATGGAGCAGTAGCGGCTGGTGCATTTTTGTCCAGGGAGGGCTATACCAAATATAGGCCTGGACGATGGGGTTGAAATCAATATGATAATCATATTCTTCTCAATATCAATATCAGATGTTTCACGTATGCAAAATCAGTGTTCATCTCATTGAACTGAATGGTGATGTCAAACAAACGTTATATTTTCAAATAATAAAAGTAACATTTGCTTGTCATCATCAATTTAGACAGCAAAAATGTCACTATTAAAATAACTTCATATCATCACAACAATAATAGGCTATTGAATTATCGTCCACTCCAGCCCTAAATCAAGCAAGTAGTAACGGACGTTACTACCTACTAGAAACGTCTGAAAAAGACAGAGTGTATTTTCTTCCTCTGTCTGTAGCCTGTTGTTTAATGGCGAGCTCAGGGTGATCCGGTCCAAGCTCTTTCACTCGATGCTTCTCCTGTAAAGTCCGTCTCTCAAACGGCGTCGTTTTGAGTGACTTCACAGAATTTTCTTTCTCCATTCTTGCAAAACGTCTTTTTTTTTTTTTTTTTTTTTTTGTCTTGTTTTATGGCAGTTGAAAACAAACTTATTTGCTTCGCGCGCGTGCTGCAAAGCCGTCGGCGTGGGACTGCTACTAGTGTTTATATATACTGCGTCGCTACCCATCTACGTAGCCTAGCCTACGTCACGACACTCACTCTACCTGACCCCACCTCCACCTGGTCGCTAGATACGTGCGCCCAGAGCCCTCCCAAATCCCTTTGTTTTTGAGAGTGAACAGCGCATGTGCAACTACACAGAACCTGATCTGCACTGGTGGAAACCGGAAGTCCCCGGACGGCGTCCGTGGCAATTCGGTGCAAGAAAATATTGACCCAAAAACAGTAGCCTACACATGTAGATCATTATGAATCTACATATTTATTGCAGATTATATACTCACTATCTAATATTCACCTCGCTCATAAAAAAATAGGCCTATATATATATATATATATATAACGTTTTATTTTCCCCTCCATGTGGATATAGGTGGGGCGGCGCCCTGGCGCCCTCTAGTGGCTGGCCGCCACTGGAATGGAGATGTTTTTAACGATAAAATGCTGGTCCTAAGCTTATTACGCACAGACCAGCTGACAACGGGAGCTCGTTTAATCCAAAAATGCGTGAATTCCTGCATTTGGGTTGGATCGAGTTCGGATCACATTCACACCACAAACGAACCGCACCGAGACCACCTCTTTCAGCAGGTCTCAGGCTGCTTGTTTGGTGCGCAACAGAGTTCGATTGCTGCTTTCACACCTGCCCAAATGAACCGCACCAACTCTAGTGCGATTCAACCGAACCAAACAAGGTCCGTGTGAAAGCACCCTAACTGTACTTGACTCTCTGTCTGTCTGTCTGTCTGTGTCTCTCTCTCTCTCTCTCTCTCTCTCTCTCTCTCTCTCTCTCTCTCTCTCTCTCTCTCTCTCTCTCTCTCTCTCTCTCTCTCTCTCTCTCTCTCTCTCTCTCTCTCTCTCTCTCTCTCTCTCTCTCTCCAGGGCTCAATAAAGGACCAGCTGAATGACAATGGGGCCCTAACAGAGAAGGTGACGAGGAGATACACCAGACAGATCCTCGAGGGGGTCTTCTACCTGCACAGCAACAGGATTATACACAGAGACATCAAAGGTATCTCAAATGGCAACCTAACCTAGCAGAGAAGGTGTGGGTTTTAGAGGAAGGTGGGGAGCCCTCTGTACTCCCTTGGGGTGGAATCTCATATGTAGCCTACTTCAGTTGTTATGTAGCCTACTTCAGTTGGCCAAAACATGGGGATGTCCTTGTAACGACGCATGATGTAATAACTGCACATTATGTAATAGAGGGTATGCATGTGATGTCACAGAGGCAGAAGTCACTGTGGGGTCACGCCCACTGAGTCACAGCAAGACTTAGCTTGAATGCAGTAATCAGCCTAGATAACTGACACCTGCTGCTCAGGGAGGAATTTGACACTCGTTTTGACACTCATTCCCGATTGAGGGAGCGTGTTCCAGTGGGTGTGCATACCCTCTATAAATTCGCAAAATGTAATAACATCTCACTTTTAATATGTAATAACGATGCATTATGTAATAATATGTGCAATATGTAATAAATCGCCTGAACGCAATATGTAATAAATCGCCTGAACGCATTTTGTAATAAATGTATTACATATTGCGCAGATTATTACATAATGCGGGGGTTGCACTTTTTTCTGGTTGAAAATGTAATAAGTGACACATTATGTAACAAAATTAGAAAATGCACTGACTAATAAATATATTATGTGTCAAAACCAGTCAAGCAACTAGATATCTATAGTTGTTCAGCTGATGACAAACTGTATCTAGTGCATCATTCCGGTAAAACCCGACACTTGCATTTCAGTTCTGGCCTTTGATCTACACCCTTCCACCAATTTTCAAGAAAATCAGTAAAACGCGAAACCATAGCATGCTAAGAATATTTCAGTGGTAGGCTACCATCATCTGCCATCATTGCCTATCAGTGTTAGGATTTCCCCCGGCCATTCTGACCCATTGACCATGCGTCTATATGAGGAGACACCGCCTGAATGGCTCTGGCAAAGGCAACATCTTGAAAGGCATGTGAATAAAATGTTTATCTGCAAAGCAGGATTTAGATTTAGAGATTTGTTTTTATATTTTAATTAAGCTTCACAACAGGGTGTGTGTGACATGGGCAGACCATCGTCTGTGACAGCCTGTCGCTGTCCATTGGCGGTGGTGTTGAAATGTTCATCAATCGATGCATAGAGCGCCTTGTGCTGTCCTCGGTGCAGAAACATCTGAAGCCTTTTTCTTCTACTTCAGAACAAGCGTGTCTGTAAAGCTTCACTGTCCACTTTCTTGTATCACTTGGTCATCATTGTTATGGATAGGACATCTACCTTTCTAGACATGAGGGGTCTTTGTTTATTTTTTGCCGAAGGTGAGTAAAACCCCGTGCCTAATATCAGACAATTCATGAACGTCTCTGCAATCATCAATTCTTAATGGATTTCTTATGTTTAAATGGCCCTGTAATCTATGGATTGAGGCAGTAAATGTGGCTATGTCAACCATGCTTCTATCACTTGTAGATCAAAGGCCAGAAAATAAATGCAAGTGTCGGGTTTTACAGTCTATGCCCGCTGGTTTACCATAAAGAAAAGTGCCACAGCAAGCTGAGAGAGAAGGTGTAGCCTACCCGATCGGACTGTTGTCACCCATAGATTCAGTTCGTCATCAGCTGAACAACTAGGCTTGACTAGTTGCTTGACTAGTTGCTTGACTGGTTTTGACACATGAGGACAGAGAAATTTGCGCATTCTGGGTTAATTGTCACGGGTCAACACTGTTAAAATGCTTTTTATGGTCAAATATTAGCCTACTCCCCCCCCCCCCCAATGACAACTTCAGTGCATTTTCTAATTTTGTTACATAATGCGTCACTTATCACATTTTCAACCAGAAAAAAGTGCGACCCCCGCATTATGTAATAATTTGTGCAATATGTAATAAATGTATTACAAAATGCGTCAAACGTTATTACATATTGCGTTCAGGCGATTTATTACATATTGCGCATATTATTACATAATGCGTCGTTATTACATATTGAAAGTGAGGTTTTATTACATTTTGCGATTTTATTACATAATGTGCAGTTATTACATAATGCGTCGTTACAGTCCTCCCTAACCAATCAACAACCAGAACACAATATTGACATCAGTGCTGACCAGTAGAGTCTCCCGACCAGACAGGGCAGGAGTTCACCAGCTAATCAAACTAATCTAAAATCTTGCACCATCACCTCTTAAACAGTTTGTGTCACTTTGTAGGGACAATGCTTAGGAGCAGTGGCAACTCCAGAGATTTTTTCTTGGTACGGCTAAGGAGGGGCTCAATTATTCAGTGATGGGGCTGAGGGATGTATTGTATATCCGTCCAGACGGACGTGCGCACGTTCAAAAGTCAATTTCAAGCATTATATGCCAACTATAAATGCCCCTGTTGATTCACAAACAACAGCAAATTCAGTATCAACAGCATCACAGACAACGCGGCCTACCCAGAGCACAAACCAGTGGTCACCAACCTTTTTAAGCCCAAGACCCCTGACTGATCTCAGACTTGGTGAAAGGCAAGACCTGTCTATCGAAGTGTTGAGAGAAAAAGACAGCCCAGATTGTACTTCCAAATTGAGGCATTTTAATTCGGCTAATTGTATTTGAATTCTATTAATATGCTTTGGTCCAACTTTCAAATTGATGCAACCAAGAAAACTAGCATCAAACAGGCCATAGCTGTGCAGACATCAGTACAGCGCAGTATGCTCACTGCACAGAGAAAGTCACTTTGGTTATACTCTTGTTAGTTCGGTTACTCTATAGACCTTATTCGCTAACCCCGGACACAGGGCCGGCGCCAGGATGAAATGACTGAGGGGGCTGTTATAACTGGCGAGGGGGCTGATTTTTTTTTTTTTTAGATTTTTTTTTATATCATAAAACATAGGTTATATACCCGCTATGCCTATTTCTGGACTTTTTAACCATAATAACCTCTGAAAAGCGCAATAACAACACAAGAAAGACTACTATTCAAAATCAAATAAAACATTTATTTCACAGCAGCAGATTAAAGGAACACTCTGCCCATTTTCAACCAGCTTTGTATCATTAGAACATCAGTAGTATATCAGAAAACTGTAAACTGTTTTGAAGTCTGTCATTTAATTTGACAGTTATTGAGTGTTAAAGTGTGGACCAGTGACATCACTGGTCCACACTAACTCAAATTAATAACTCATTAACTCAAATCAACTCTCAATAACTGTCAAACTATGTGATGTCCAGTGATGTCACTAGTCCACACTTTAACACTCAATAACTCTCAAATTAAATGACAGACTTCAAAACCGTTTACAGTTTTCTGATATACTATTGATGTTCTAATGATACAATGCTGGTTGAAAATGGGCGGAGTGTTCCTTTAAGGCATTAATAGAGGTTCAAGGGTTCATAGGTTCAAATTTAATAAATAGCTACATCTCTGACCTTGTGACAACCAAAGCACAGCAAATAGCGCTTCCCTGCTAATTATGAAACAACAGAGCTATGTTTACAGGGGGTAGCCTACATCAACCTAAACTGATCAAATTTGATGAAGACTGCAGAAACAGCAGCCTAAACATGTCAGGTACAAACATTGCCTAACTGGCCTTTATAGATTAACTATTCTTTAAAAAAAAAAAAAAAAAAAAATTCAAGTGAGGGGGCCGAAAATTGAACTGAGGGGGCTAAGCCCCCTTAGCCCCCCTCGTGGCGCCGGGCCTGCCCGGACAGCGCCATATTGTTGACATACCATTCTGCAGCTGACAACTATAGTAACGGCCTTATTGTCGTTTCTGTTCCATTACAAAATAGCGATAGTGATGACACCAATAAAAACCCTAGAGTTGTTGTTTGTATGCTACCGTTAATGCCTGTAATAATAAACAAAAGAAAAAACGAGGTGAACAGACTTTGCTGTGAGGAGCTGTCAGAAAGTTTCACCTGTCTCTCCCAACTATCCACACATCTCGCCTGTGCTGCTGTATCCTCCGTCTCGCTCCCTTCACGTCTGTGGACGGTAGAGATAGAAACAAACCACGGGGACTTTATTGCTGTCATTACTACAGCCATGCCTAACGCAGGTCACCATCCGAACACAATTGGAACGATACAGGTAACGCTAACGCTGCTCTCACATAGGTTGTCACTTAAAGCTGCAGCGCTATGTCGAGAATATGGCGGCGGTGGTTGTGCCCGTACGTGAGTGACGTCAATCGAATAAGGTCTATAGCCACTTTTAAGTGTCCTCTAGAGAGAGAGAGTGGCGTCAGCGGAGGACCAAAATTTAAAATTAAATATTCTTCTAAATATGGATAAAAGTCCAAAACTGGACTTTTATCCATATTTAGAAGAATATTTAATTTTAAATTAACATTAGGATTATACTGTTGTGATGTCATTATTCAGTATCTTCTCCTTTTCTATTATTAGTATTAGTATTAGTATTAAATACTGAGTATCTCATGAAAAACTATTAATATTGCATCTTTTCTGTTTAGGTCTGACTTGTTTAGTTCACTTTAGATTCACATCACATCTGAAAAACAACCAGTCGAGTGTAATAAGTAAATGAGGTTTAATTGTAAAAAAAAAAAAAAAGATTCCATTCCTTACAGCACCCCCTACTTAATAATAGTTCCAGCGCGGCTGCGAAAATGTGGTGGCGCATTGTGTCAAGTGTACTCGCTCGGAGAACGGTCCGGACCCCGGTCCCTTAGGTTTCTGACAATGTGGCCCCCTGAACAATTTAGTTGAATAGCCCTGCTGTAATTTATAGATTCATTATGCTATAACTTATTTGTACTGATACGTATGCTTATATTAACCCAGTGGCACTCATATTCTGGTTTATTTCAAGAAAAACATTTTGGCTAGTTGAAATTGGCTCGTAACTTTAAAATCTAGCAGCCATATTGGCTGGTGATAAAAAAAAAAGTTTAATCTCAAACCCTGCAGGGAGAGCAGGTGGTGACATAGGAGTGAGTGAGAAAAGGAGCAAATATATGATTGTTAAGACTGAATACTGACATCACAACCATCTAATCCTAATGTTAATTTAGAATTAGATATTCCTATATGAATCTGGCTTCAAATGACCAAAATCTTTATATGATGATAATAATAATAATCAATGATGGTGGTTCACAGACGTGTGTGTGTGTGTGTGGGGGGGGGGGGGGGGGGGGACTGCCATTGTAGCACAAAGCTAACTAGCAGCGAGGGATGTACCGCTCTTTATAGGGCACACAGATTGAAAACTAGAACGACCGCACCATGGATATATGCCTCTGCCAACAAGTGAGCAGTCGACATCCCTGTCTGTCCAGACTTTGATGTTTGAGCCAAATGTGAAGAAATTCTGTCAAGGCGTTACTGAGACATTGCATTAACGAACTTGAAAATGACATTTGTGAGGTCACAGTGACCTTGACCTTTTACCACCAAAATCTAAGCAGTTCATGCTTGAGTCCAAGTGGACGTTTGAGCTAAATGTGACAAAATTCAGTGAAGGTGTTCCTGAGATATTGCGTTAACGAGCTTGAAAATGGCATTTGTGAGGTCACAGTGACCTTGACCTTTGACCACCAAAATGTAATCAGTTCATCCTTGCGTCCAAGTGGACGTTTTGGCCAAATGTGAAGAAATTCCGTCAAATTCCGGGACCTTCTAGCTGTGAGGCGACAGCGCTTACCACTGCGCCACCGTGCCCCCCCCCCCCCCCTCTTTACACCTCTTAACACCAATATTGGGGCATCTCTGTGTAAAAGTGGCTACAGACTTCTTTGCTCTGTTACGTCATCACACACGACAGGCAGCTTGCTGACATCCACCAATTATTGACAAAAATATACAAAGTATATCGTGACACACGTGAAGAAAGCATACAAGCATGGGCAGTATCAGCCCAAAGTACAGTGGAACCATCAACACAGCCCACACCGCTGCTATTAAGATGTAACGGGATGCCAGGACTGATAATAATAACAAGCATTTACTAAACCAGATTCAGGGAATAACATTATGTTAGCCTCCATGGAACTGAAGTTAGCTAAAATCTAATCTAATAGCAGCTATCTGAATAAATATTATACATTCAAGACACCTCAGAACTCAGAAAAAAAACTAGCTCCAACTTGTAAAAAAATAAGTGTTGAACGGTTGTCAAAGTCGGAAGTAGAGGTCGGAAATTCAGGTATCATTTCAGAGTTCCGGTTTGTAAGAGTTCAAGTCATCAAACATGGCGGCCTCCATAGTAATGGTTTACAAAATGGTTTGCTGACCTAATTTGATGTGGAATTATGCAGTGCCCATTCCCCAGTTCAAAGTCGATCAGACAGACAGTCCTGGAGATACGTGAAATCTGTGATCTTATTGGTCGAATTGCTCGAAATTCAACACTGCAATTTCTCGGGTTCCCCGCCAAGTTTGAAGTCTATTGGACGAACAGTTCTTGAGATCAACTGCTTTGTGTCATGCCAGTAGGTGGCACTATGACTATGCATAAGTCCAAGTAGCATGAAATGCGGCACCACACTCCAGCAAGCACTCCGCAAGTTTGAAGTCAATCAGACAAATGTTTCTTAACACATTAAGTGCCAGAGACGACCTAACTCGTCTTACATAATCCAGCGCTTAAGTGCCAAGGACGACCTAACTCGTCTTACATCGTTTTCAGTGGTTTCCACTAGCTGGCGCCCTTGGGCAATATGTGAATGTGGATCCGACCTCTCCCGCTGCCCCGGAAGTACTCTAACAAAGATTTCTATATAGGGAAGGCGGGCTCTTTGATCAGCGGGTTGTGTAAGTTTGAGCGAGTAAGACAGAGACAGAATTACATAGCGATTTATATATAGAGAATTTCAGCAATTTAGCAATTTAGAGTCAGATTTAGAGCGAGTTGGTTAGCGTAGTTGATTTAGTTGTTAGTACAGTAGTAGTGTTTAGTATAGTCTTTATAAAGACTTTGTTTAGATAGATAGTTAGCGGTAGTTACAGTTAGTGTTCATTGTAGTTAGCTTAGCACATTTAGCGTTAGCGTCAGTTCATTTTAGTATTTAGCCTTTATTCTAGTTCAGTTTATTCTAGTTCAGTTTGATCGAGTTGGTAGCCGGTAGATTAGCCTTATTTCAGTTCAGTTTGAGCTAGTCGTAGCAGTAGTTTTATTTCAGTTCAGTTTGAGCTAGTCGTAGCAGTAGTTTTATTTCAGTTTAGTTGGGAGCGGGTGGCGTGTTTGTGCCATGCCGGCCAAACGCAAGCGGTCTTCGGCGGCTGCACGCAAGCGATCGGCCGATCAGAGATCACTGCTTGATTTCTTTTCCGTCCGAAACGAGCTTGTGCCGGAGACCGATTCCGAGGTCTCGGATGATGAACGGGGTGAGCCTCTGCATGTCGCGGCTGCGGCTGCAGGGCTCACGACTGAGTCCGAGTCGAGTGACCTCCAGTCTTCTCCAGACGCGGAGGATTCTGAGGAGGAGTGGGCCCCGTCGAGGAGCGAAGCTCCAGAGAGCAGTGGTAAGACGATGTTTGAGATGACTTGTGTAACTTGTGGAAATGTAATTACTATGACTATACAAAAGCCAGCAGTCAGTCAATTCATTTTACTTTTATTTCAGACTCTGAACAGTCTGAAGATGAGCCTGAGGCAGCCAGCTGTAGCGGTACTGGTGCTGCAGCCTCTGGTGCCAGGAAAATGGGTAAGAGCACACCTCAGAATCAGGTTTATTTTCACATCACAGGTTCCAGCCAGCATTCAGTACCACACATATAAAAAACACTATTTTATGGTAATTATGTATTTCTATAATTTGCAGATTGTGGCAGTGGAGCTGGAAGAGGGAAACGGCCTGCAGGTCCAGGCTGGAGTGGAGTTGACTGGGAGCCAACCCACATCCCCTTCACAGCTGAACCGGGTCATCATAGTGGTGGTGCTGCTGAACCAGTTGACTTTTTCCAGCTCTTCCTGGACGATGAGCTGCTGCAGGCTATTGTTGTCCAAACTAACTTGTATGCACACCAGTGCATCAGTCAGGTGAGCGAGGCTCTGCCACATTCGAGGCTTGGGAGGTGGAAGGACACTGATGTGGCAGAACTCAAGAGCTTCTTGGGACTATACTTCCTCACTGGGATCGTCCAGAAGCCTAAACTGGCCATGTACTGGACCACAAATGAACTGACTGCTACCCCCCACTTCAACAAAACCATGTCTCGCAACCGCTTTCAACTGCTCACAAGATTCCTCCATTTCAGTAACAATTTTGATGTTGATGGTGCAGACAAGTTGTTCAAGGTCCGGCCAGTTCTGAACGACCTGTTAGAAAAGTTCAGAGACATGTTCACACCGAGTCAAAACATTAGTATTGATGAGGGGATGCTCCTGTGGCGTGGGCGGTTGGCCTTCAAAGTCTACAACCCACAAAAACCCATAAAGTATGGGATAAAGTCCTACATCCTCTGTGACTCCCAGACAGGTTACTGCCACAACATGAAGCCGTACTGTGGTGAGCGGTCCACCCTAGGCGAGACGGTGGAGTTCCTCCTCGGGGACTTGGCAGGGCAGGGGTACCATTTGTACATGGACAATTACTACAACTCTGTTGGAATGTGTGCACAGCTGCTGGAGTGTCAGACACATGTCTGTGGCACTCTGAGGAAGAACAGGGGTGAGCCACCTGCTACCATAGTCACCAACCACACCGTGAAGCTGGGGGAAACGGTCATGCGCCACAACGGTGGCACCATGGTTCTCGCCTGGCGAGATAAAAGAATCGTGAAAATGGTCTCCACGCTGCACGACGACACGATGGAGACGGTGCAGGTCAGGCAGAAAGGCAGCACAGAGAGGGTCGCACACACAAAACCCAAGTGTGTGGCAGACTACAACAAGTACATGAATGGGGTCGACAGATTGGATCAGAACATTGCATACTATCCGTTTGCCAGGAAGACATCCAGGTGGCCCTTCAAATTTGTCATGTACATGTTTCAGATCTCTTTTTATAACGCCTTTGTTCTGTACAAAGCTAAACACCCAGCTAAACGCCAGAGAAAGTGTGAAACATTGCTGGATTTCATCCTGAGTGTTATCGGTGTATGGACCAGACCTGTGGTGGGGGGTGGCGGGGAGGAGGTGGGGGCTGGCGGGGAGGAGGTGGGGGCTGGCGAGGAGGAGGTGGGGGGTGGCGGGGAGGAGGTGGGGGCTGGCGAGGAGGAGGTGGGGGGTGGCGGGGAGGAGGTGGGGGCGGGGGCGGGGGGCAGTGACCAACCTGCAACCATGCCCCGGCGACCATACCTGGACCCTCAATGCAGGCTGGAGGTCAAGCTAGCGGGCCATGTAATGGTCCTCATACCAGCCACACCCAAAAAAGATTGCCCAACGAGGAGGTGTAGCATGTGTGCAAAGAAAAAGGTTAGAAAAGAGACACGCTACATGTGTGTCAAATGTGGGGTCTCATTACACAGGGGTAGATGCTATGAGGAGTACCACTCAGACAAGAACCTTCCTCAGCGGCGCTGGCGCTGAGTAGGTATGGGTCATGAAAATAAAAAAAAAAACAGCCAGGGATTGTTTTTGCTCTTTGTTTGATTGTTTGCTAGCTAGCAGGAATACATAAAAAAGTACCTGCCGATTTTCATGTAACTTTGTGGATGGGTGTAACATGGGCCAAGGAAGTACCCATTACATTTTGGAGCAGTTCTGGATTCGGTGTACGAGCCCAAACCGGTTTGATCACTAACCGAAAAAAACTATAAAAAAAAAAAACTATATAAAAAAAAAAAAAAGCTGAGTCTGCTCTTGTTTTGTATTTATTTTGACATTTATTTATTTTATTATTTGTATTATTCCTCCATTATTGAAAACAACTATTGTTCAGATGTCTGATGTCTCACTGATGCCAAAAATAAATGGTGAAAAGTGACTGTTCTGCCTGTTTGATTGAATTTCACAAAACTACCTTTTTCTCAGCTTTCCTTCTCAGAGGCCAAAACCATGCTGTACTCAACGGCTAATATCTACATAACTACTAACTCTACAAACTAACTCTTTTAGACAGAGAAAGCACACATTCTATTAGTTCTTTTTAGATGATTGGTGTTCACGAAGTCTTAACAGAAAAGAATCCTCGGCTGTTTTAAAATGAGCCAGAATCGTCAAAAACACCCCTGGCACAACTTACCTACAGGAATGAAAACATGGCTGGCACTCAATGTGTTAAGATAAACTGTTTTTTGTTTTACTAGTAGGTGGCGCTATGTCAAATTGCAAGAAATTCAGCACTGCTCTGTCGGGCTCCCAGCAGCGCACTCCCCAAGTTTGAAGTTGATCAGATGAATGTGTATCGAGATAAATGAAGTCAATCAGACGGATGTTTCTCAAGATAAACTGCTTTTTGTGTTGCCAGTAGGTGGCGCTATGTCCAATTGCAAGAAATTCAGCACTGCACTACGTCGGGTTCCCAGCAGCACACTCTCCAAGTTTGAACTCAACGGTTCTCAAGATAAACCACTTTTGTGTTGCCAGTAGGGGGCTCTATGCTGAATTGCACAGAATTCAGCTCCCTGCACTCTGTTGGGTCCCCCTAAGTGTACTCCCCAAATTTGAAGTCGATCGGACAAACGGTTCTTGAGATAAACCACATTTTTTGTTGCCAGTAGATGGCGCTGTGCCGAATTGCACAAAATTTGGCACTGCACTCCGTCAGGTCTTCCTTAGCGCAATCCCAAAGTCGATCCGACCAACAGTTCTCGAGATACACGAAGGACAGAGAGACTGAGAGACAGACAGACACTGCCGGCATTATAGTGTAGATGACGTCAATCACTAGCTAGCTACAGTAACGGCGATAACAATGTTCGCTAGCTACCTAAATGAAAACATTTAAGGTTAACTTCGACCTCCTGAGTGGCTTAACTATGGACGAGTGCCTACCGGACGAGACCTAACTTTAGCTCAAGCATTAGTCAAAGTTAGTTAGTTAATGTTGGCTGTTTGTTTGTCACAAAGACACAACTTTACAACTTTATACACAACTTTAATAGAGTACAATTTCCATAACCTGCCAGTCTGAACCTTCTGGTTTGAATGAACAATGCTAATCTGCCTCTTTTTTCCTTTCCTTAAGTGCTAATTGTGGGCACTTTCTAGCAACAACGTACAGTGACTGTCGAGGAAATATATCTAAACTGTCAGAAGTATCCCTTTAAGGATATTGTTATCCTATTATTATTATGCTCAGGAGAGTCTTTAATAACTTTGCGCCCATTTTGTTTGGTTCCACCAGGTGCTAACATCCTGAGAGACTCCTCAGGGAATGTGAAGCTGGGAGACTTTGGAGCGAGCAAACATCTCCAGGCCGTAGTCTCTGCCACTGCAATCAAGACTGTCATCGGCACCCCCTACTGGATGAGCCCAGAAGTCATCAATGGGGAGGACTATGGCCAGAAAGCTGATTTATGGTAAGCAGTAGGGGTGTCACAATATATCGTCCCACGAAATTTTGCGATAGTAAAACGTCACGATATGTATCGTTGAGATGAAATCTCATATCGAAAAAAAAATAAAAAAATAAAAAATCCAAAAATAGACTAAGAAACGTCTTTGTTTGTTGAAGTTCAATGTGTGGAAAGTAGTTCAGTTGAACAAGTCTCTGAAGAGACACATGAGAAGTTATACAGGAGAGAAACCATTCAATTGAGTTTCTGGCAAAACTGTTTACTTGACAGGAAAAACTGAAGCATAAAAAATAGACTAAGAAAAGTCTTGTTGTTTGAGTTTGAAGAAAAACTGAAGATGCATAATGAGAATTTATACTGCTGAGAAACCTTTTAGTTCAAAGTAAATCTAAGTGACGGTGTAACTCATTCAATTTCAAGATAAGCCTTATCTCCAATCTCATGTTTTTTCTAGTTGTTATTGTAATAACAATTTCCCACAACAGCATGTTTTGTATTTGTGCATTTCAAATAAAATACTACTTTTCCAGTCATATATTGTCATTATTCAAGTTTAAAAAAATATTGTTAAAATCGTATCGTATCGTATCGTTATCGTGAACCCAGTATCGTGATACGTATCGTATCGTGAACTGAGTGTATCGTGACACCCCTAGTAAGCAGTGTTGAGCAAGTTACTTTCAAAATGTAATACTACACATTTCTAGTTACCCTCACTGGTGAAAGTGGGCCAGAACCGTCCAGGGAACTCAGTTCCGTTAAGAAATTATGTGCCTGAACGGCGTTCCTGGAAGACACGCAGCTGCTGTCAATCAAAATCCGATTGCTGCAGAAGCAATCACGATTGCATCATTTCCAATAAGGAAACACATCTGTGCTGACGTTATGTCGTTATGGTAACATAAACAACAGTAGTCTCTCTCATAAATTGCTTCTAAATTGTTCCAATGCAGTGTTTTACACCTGTGGTTTTAATCCGTGCTGTGTAGGCTATAGACATGCTTTGAAATTTGTCCTCTGCATTTAACCCATCCTGGCTTTGTCCTTTCCTCCGGGGGGCAGGCCAGGAGCAGTGGTCGCTTTCTCGTACAGCGCCCGGGGACCGACTTCGGATGTTGTCGTCACTGGTCGGATGACGATGACGATCTGATCTTCTGCATGTTTTTAATGGGGGGGGGGGGGTTATATACGGAGGAACCCCCCTGGGGGAGCACGGGGAGAACATGCAAACTCCACACAGACAGAAAGGCCCTTACGACGAGATACCACACCTGGGCAGTAGGCACTGAAGATATGGGGGGGAACACAACCACAGCGCCCACAGTGTCCCAGGCGAGAATCGAACTCAGGACCTTCTGACTGCGAGGCGACAGCTCTACCACTGAGCCTCACACCCAGGCGCAACCGTAGCTACGCCATTGGTATATGGTGGCAATTTCCCATCAATAGCCTTAAATATAAAATAGTGCCAGTGCCATATTTTGTCTCTCAGCGAGAACGGACCAACCAACTTTATCATAAAGGATGCAATGATGGGTGCCGTGTATGCCATGTATGCTGTGTATACAACCCACTGAACTATATCATGCTCTATCTCAAACCCTCCACTTTCTAGCTCTCACAGAGACCTGGATCATTCCTGAAAACACTGCTGCTGGCCGTGGCGGTGGCACTGGTATCCTCATCTCTCCCAAATGGACCTACACTGTCACCTCTCTCTCTCATCTGTCTATCTCATCTTTTGAGTCCCATGCAGTTGCCGTATCTCTACCCATCAAGCTCAACATTGTGGTAATCTACCGCCCGCCTGGTCCGCTTGGTCACTTTCTGGACGAGCTGGACACCCTCCTCTCCGTCTTTCCTGAGGATGGTACTCCACTCATCCTTCTGGGAGACTTCAACATCCAGCCAGTAACCTTACAATCTCTGTCTTTCCTTAACTTCTTCTCATCCTTTGACCTTTACCTCTCTCAATCTCCTCCTACTCACAAAGCAGGGAATGTGCTTGACCTGGTCTTCACCAGATCCTGCTCCACCTCTAATCTCACTGTGACTCCTCTTCCTGTATCCGACCACCACTTTATCACCTTCTCCCTTCCCATCCCCCTCCCCTCCTCCGACCCATCTCCCCCTCACTCTACCACCACCCGACGCAACCTAAAAACTCTCTCACCCGACTCCCTCTCTTCTACCGTCCTCTCCCTACTTCCCCCTGCCGAGCAATTTGCTCTCCTGTCCACCGACGAGGCTTCCACTACTCTTCTCTCCTCTCTCTCCTCCGCTCTTGATTCTCTTTGCCCACTCACCACTAAGCCTGCCCGATCTTCTCCCCCTTCTCCTTGGCTGACTGAATCTCTGCGAACTTATCGAACTGAGCTTCGGGCAGCTGAGAGAAAATGGAGAAAATCACATCTCCCTGAAGATCTCTCTTCCTACCACCTTATCCACTCAAACTTCACTGATGCTGTCTCTAAAGCAAAAACCTCCTTCTTCATCTCTGAAATCCAGTCCTCTGCATCCAATCCCAGTAAACTGTTCGCCACCTTCTCCACGCTCCTCAACCCTCCCTCCCCTCCCCCTCCCTCCTCCCTCTCTGCTGATGATTTTGTAACCTTCTTTACTAAAAAGGTGGATGACATCAGCTCCTCCTTCCATCCTCCAGGCACCCTCACTAACACTCCCGACTCCAATCCTGCTCCTCGGCCCCCTGTCCCTGGATTTCCTTCCTTCTCTCCTCTCTCTCCTGATGAAGTGCTTAAACTCATCAGCTCAAACCGAGCCACTTACTGCCCCCTCGATCCTATCCCTTCCTCTCTCCTCCAAACCATCTCACCTAACATATCTCCCTTCCTCACTACCTTCATTAACTCCTCTCTGTCCTCTGGTCTTGTCCCGCCTGCTCTAAAGACTGCAAGAGTCAAGTCTCTGCTTAAGAAACCCTCCCTTGACCCTACTGCTATTCACAACTACAGACCTGTCTCTCATTCCTTTCCAAAACCCTCGAACGAGCAGCGTCCGAACAACTTTCTCTCTATCTCTCCCAAAATGACCTCCTGGACCCTCTGCAGTCCGGTTTCAAGGCCTCTCACTCCACTGAGACAGCTCTTCTTGCTGTCACAGAGGCCCTTCACACTGCTAAGGCCTCATCCCTCTCTTCTGTTCTTGTCCTCCTTGACCTGTCTGCTACCTTCGATACAGTCAACCACCAAATCCTTCTTTCCACTCTGTCTGACCTCGGCATTTCAGGCTCTGCACTCTCCTGGTTTGCTTCCTACCTCTCGAACCGCTCATACCAGGTCTCATGGAGAGGGTCCCTCTCCAGATCCTGTCCTCTTACCACCGGTGTCCCCCAGGGCTCAGTCCTGGGCCCCTTACTTTTCCTTCTCTATATCAGATCTCTTGCCTATGTGATCTCTTCTCATGGCTTTTCTTATCACTGCTATGCTGATAACACCCAGCTTTTCCTTTCCTTCCCCCCCTCTGACACTCAAATCGAGGCTCGCATCTCTGCATGCCTCAAAGACATTGGCGACTGGATGTCTGCCCACCACCTCAAGCTCAACCTTGGTAAGACCGAGCTACTCTTCCTCCCAGGAAAAGACTGCCCTCTCGCAGATCTTTCCATCTCCATTGACAACACCACTGTACTTCCCTCCCAAACAGCTAAGAACCTTGGGGTGATCCTTGACAACCAGCTGTCTTGCTCTGCCAACATAGCTGCTACAGCGTGCTCCTGTAGGTTCTCTCTCTACAACATCCGCAAAATCCGTCCCTTTCTCACAAGAGAAGCGACTCAACTCCTGGTCCAGTCTCTTGTCTCCTCCCGCCTGGACTACTGCAACGTGCTCCTGGCCGGCCTACCTGCCACCGACATCCGACCGCTTCAGCTCATTCAGAACGCTGCAGCCCGTCTGATATTCAACCAACCCAAATTCTCTCACGTCACTCCCCTCTTCCAGGAGCTCCACTGGCTTCCCATCTCGGCCCGCATCAAATTCAAGACACTGGTACTGGCCTACAGGGCAGTACACCAGTCAGCTCCCCGGTACCTGCAATCCATGGTCAGGTTCCAAACCTCTCAGCGCTCCCTTCGCTCCTCCACCAGTGCAGGTCGCCTCGCCCCTCCTTTGCTACGGGGGCTCAAAAGTCGCTCATCCCGATCTCGACTCTTCTCGTCCCTGGCACCTCAATGGTGGAACGAGCTTCCACCTTCGGTCAGGACAGCTGAATCACTGCCGATCTTTCGGAAAAGACTAAAGACACACCTTTTCAGGCTCCATCTGGGCCCTTCTTGATCTAACTTCGTTCTCTCTCTTTCTTAAAAAAAAAAAAAAAAAAAAAAACTAACCAACCTTGTACCACTAACCTAAACTTGTACCACTGTTCCTTCAGAAGTTGTAGTTGTCATAGACTGTGCTCCATAGTTGATTGCTCTATTGCTGACAAAAAATGTGTTATTGTAAGTCGCTTTGGATAAAAGCGTCTGCCAAATGACGTAATGTAATGTAATGTAACTATACATAGAATAATGTCTGATTGCAGAATGATCCGATTATTTTATGTTTTGAAAATGAATCAAGTCTGTTTGATGCTTTGTGTCTGCCAGGAGTGTTGCCTGCACTGTCGTGGAAATGCTGACCCAGAAACCTCCTTGGGCTGAATTGAATTCCATGGCGGCCATGTTTAAGATTGCTACCCAGCCCACCAAGCCTGTGCTCCCAGACGGTGTGTCCGACGCATGCCGGGACTTCCTGCGGCAGTTGTTTGTGAAGGAGAAGGAGCGGCCCACCGCAGAAGACCTGCTCAACCACGCTTTTGTCCAGGGCAGCTTTTGAAGCCTCCAGACCCCCCCTTCCCTTCTCCCTTACCTGCGAGACCTCTGCAGCCCCAGTAATTTCCCTCCTCTCCAGCATCCCCCCCCCCCCCACTCCTGACTCCAGAGCCGTTTTCACACATGCAGATTTACAGGAACATTGCCTGTGAATCAATAACGGCTATTTCCCGGAATTTCCCTTCACACCTGAGGGATCACATGTGTAAAAACAGCCGTGAAAGAAGCTGTATTTCTCTCCCTGTCGGAGAGAAATAGTCCGTTCAATGTTTATCCGTTCACCTGCTTCGCGTTGAAGCACTTTTTACAGACTGGCTTAGTTTGATGTGTCCAGGGGCTTGCCTTCGCTGTCGGCAACGTAAGCAAAATACTTCCACATTTCGCTTCGTGCATCTGCTTTCTCTACAAGCGTTGGGCGGCTTGCAAGACTCTCAGAACAGGCCGCTGCCATTTTCGCTGTGTCTGTTGGGCTGCTGAGGAGGACTGAAGGACTGGCCAGAGAGCGAGCAGAGAGGGAAGGGGGGAAAATCGGCACGCCCACACATGAAGCAGACATACCGGTCTTATCACAAGGTTAGAAGTGGTCAAATGTCCGGGATGACGGGGGCGTGCTTATACCGGAAAACAACTTTCACACATGAAGGCATTACACCGCATTCTGGTAATTTCCCGGTATAAAGCGCATGTGTGAAAACGGCTCAGGGCTCATACTTCCTGTCCCCCCCCCCCCTGTCCTTCCCCCACACACACACACACACACACACACACGTCTGTGAACCACCATCTTTGATTATTATTATTATCATCATATAAAGATTTTGGTCGTTTGAAGCCAGATTCATATAGGAATATCTAATTCTAAATTAATATTAGGATTAGACGGTTGTGATGTCAGTATTCAGTCTTAACAATCATATATTTGCTCCTTTTCTCACTCACTCCTATGTCACCACCTGCTCTCCCTGCAGGGTTTGAGATTAAACTTTGTTTTTTGTCACCAGCCAATATGGCTGCTAGATTTTAAAGTTACGAGCCAATTAATTTCAACTAGCCAAAATGTTTTTCTTGAAATAAACCAGTGCCATTGGGTTAATAACACTTGCTTGCCTGGGTAAATAAAGCTTAAATAAAAAATAAAAAATAAAAAATAAAAATATAAGCATACGTATCAGTACAAATAAGTTATAGCATAATGAATCTATAGATTACAGCAGGGCTATTCAACTAAATTGTTCAGGGGGCCACATTGTCAGAAACCTAAGGGACCGGGGGCCGGACCGTTCCCTGAGCCAGTACACTTGACACAATGCGCCACCACATTTTCGCAGCCGCGCTGGAACTATTATTAAGTAGGGGGTGCTGTAAGGAATGGAATCTCGGCAGCGTAGAAGACAATTTTATGTTTTTTGGACTTTTATCCATATTTAGAAGAATATTTAATTTTAAATTAACATTAGGATTATACTGTTGTGATGTCATTATTCAGTATCTTCTCCTTTTCTATTATTAGTATTAGTATTAAATACTGAGTATCTCATGAAAAACTATTAATATTGCATCTTTTGTGTTTAGCTCCGTCTCACAGCATTGTAACATTGTTACAAAACTGAAAACTACTGTAAACATTTGAACCATATTTCTTGTTTAGAACCTATAGCTAGCAACATCGCCATCTCCTGAAAAACATTAATATTGCACCTTTCTTGTGGCTACATCACAGCATATACTGAAAAACATTTATAGTGGATCTGACTTGTTTAGTTCACTTTAGATTCACATCACATCTGAAAAGCAACCAGTCGAGTGTAATGAGTAAATGAGGTTTAATTGTAAAAAAAAAAAAAAAAAAAAAAAAATCATTGTAAAAATGAAATGTACCCAGGCCGTGGCCCGTGTGGCCCGGGCGGTTCGGCGGCCTATGGGCCACGCCAAGGTTTTTCTCAGACCTCCATGTTCTCCAGCAGCCCGATCTCATGGAATTACGTATGTATGACACACAGGTGTTTTCTCGTGGAATACATATGCGGAAACGCGAGTTGGCGTGCAGTTCAGACTCAACTTTGCCTCGTCCACGGCAACAATGGCGGCAACGTTAACATACTTGCAACCACTAAGCCAAACCCTAACCCTAACCCTTAACCTGACCCTAACCTTAACCCTAAACCTAACCCCCATAACTTCCACGTAAAGTTATTATGCATGTTAGATTTCTAATGTAAGTGGACGAGGCAAAGTTGCGTCTGAACTGCACGCCAACTCATTTTCTCATGTATTCCATGAGAAAACACCTGTGTGTCATACATACGCATTTCCAGGTGTCTCCACAGTGTATCCCTGGTTAGAAAGCTGGAAGAAATAAAATACTGTGCCTTTTTAAGAAATTGTATATATATATTGTTCTCTGTGTTTTACTTTGAGTAGAGTGATGTTTTCCCGGAGATGTAATCACTGCAAGTCCACTACTGTATATATGGTTATGAGTGGGTTTGAGTGTTTTCATAGGTGGACAAAAGCTATTCATACATGTTTCTGTGTCCCATATTAGGTTAAGGTTTTAGACTTGGAAAACTGTGAAAACTGCTTTGAATCAAGAATGAACCTGTGGGTTTGGCTCTGTGTCAAGATGTATGATCGAAAATGCATAACGGCCGGGACACACATCTTGCGTCTGCTTGGCGTCTGCATGGCGTTACCTGTTGATTTTCATTTCGGCGCCCATATTAACAGGTTACAGCAGCCACACCACCGGCATCAGATGGCGCGTGTCTTGCGAGGCGTGAGACGCGCGTCATCTAGAGAATAGAAGCAACGCCTATTTTTTCTGCTTACCGCGCCCGTGTCTCTAGCGTGTCTCTACACAAATAGACATTACAATGATATTTTACAGGGTCAGCCACAGCCAATCAAGGCTCGTTTTGATTTGAGACGGGAGGTTGAGCTCAGCTGCAATTCTCCTGCGCTCTGAAAACAGCCACGCTGCCTGTGTGGATGCCGCGGGCGTGCCAGCCGCAGCCCCCACGCCACGCACACGCACTAGGTAGGTACACGCAAGATGTGTGTCCTGGCCGTAATGCGAAGAGGCGCGCGCAGTTGCTCAGCTGTGGAGTTGAGCAAGTGGCGAGCACACAAAGCGTTCAAATAGTTAAATGCTTATTTGCCAAAAATGACACCAGAACAGTTGTGTTTCCTGCATCAAATCTCTCTCTCTCTCTGTGTTAGTGTGTTGTGTCTGTAAGATGACTCTATACGATATATTTGTGATAGCAATGAGAGGAGAAAGGTGTAGGTGTTTTGTGTAGCCTGTGGTCCGAAAGTGACAAATCAACACGTTGAAAATGTAGAAGCACATTTTCAACAAAAATAATTGCAAAACACACTGTAGCCTAGAAATTGTATGGTTGTTTTTGGTGCAGAGATAAGTTATTTGCTGAATATTTGAGAGATGTATATTTATAGAAACTAGGCAACTCGCTCGATAGGCTCACCCGCTATGTGGGCTCGCTAGCTCGGCCGCTGCGCGGTCTCGCCCACCCTGCAGCTCGCCGAGCTGGCCCTGCAGCTGGGGGTAGGGTAAATCCTCCCGTTCTCCCCATTCAGCATAGTTAGCATTTAGCTGCTAGCCCAGCCCAGGCAGACATGATCGGTGATTCAACCACCGCAGTAAACGCACATCTGAACAGACATCTATGTACCTGCTCTAGAATCCCAAATCCTGTAGTGTAGAGCAGCAGCACCGTGAGTCAGCCCATTGATATATATTTTTTTTTACCCCACTCTTCCTCATTAAAAGCAGAGACAATGTGCACAAAAGATGGTCGCTCAGAAAAGACATGCAGCAGTTTTTTTTCCATCGTTAACAAACGTTTATGGGAGTGCAAATTTGTGTTCAGCAGGATAATCTTCACAAACGTTAATCACTTTTATGCCTTTTAAAGCGTTTTCTAAAAATCACGTTAAAAAAAACGCATTTACATTGTAAAAGGCATAAAAGTGATGGTATGACATCATTGATGACATCAGTGATGGCATACCATCACTGATGATGTCATCAGTGATGTCATACATAGGCATTGTATCAGTGACAGTTGTCCAAGTCTAGATGAGGATAAAAACCCATCTATCTTGTCTCCATACTTAGTATCTCTCTTCCACTCTTTTCCTCCTTATCTCTCTCATGATTAAAGTCCTAAATTCCCACATAACAAGCAGAAATCAAAAAGTGAATCTAAAGTTAAACCAAGTGTTGAAAAGTTAGAGTAGCTGTTGGGTCTTCTTCAGGAAACAGGGTTAGGTATTTTTAAACCCTAGTTATTGGGACAGGGAACTAATTTGTACTGTGCAAATTGTACAGTATGCTATATATCTCAAACACACACACACGCACGCACACACACACACACACACACAGACAGACACACACACACACACACACAAACACACACACACACCCACACACACACACACACACACACACACACACACACACACAGGACATATTTTCAGGTTCTTTATTAACGTTGACAGATAATGTTCAGACGGACATGGTGACGTTCTCACCTGCAGAGCAGCAGCAGGCAGAGAAGACACTTCCACAAAACCCTCACAACACTGGAAGGTGTTGGTAATGAATTAAGCAATTAATTCATTAATGCTTATTAAGCATTAACTAACATTTAATGAATGTACCCTTATTGTAAAGTATTTAAAAAATAGTCAGTTTCATGGTCGTGAAACACACAAAAATCTCTCCAACAACTTTATTCCCGTCAGCAAAAGAGTTTTTTTTTACCCACATGTAAAATGAATACTAAATAATACAATGTGACACTTTCTTCCTCCCTATGGACTGGTAGGGATGCAGGGTCTTGCTCAAGGGCACTTCAGTAGCGTGGAGGCTTGCCGTGCGTCACAGTGGGTCTGAACACGGTCTGTCTACGCTGGATGTAGCTCACGGTCAAAGTCCCACAGCAGCAGGAGAACTCATTTTATTTGAGTCTTTGTGAGAAAATTCACAGAGCAAACTTTTTGGCCTCTGGTCTGGACGGTTTCTCCGCAACTTTTCCACAGACGAGTCAAACTACATAGCAACTGAAATTCCCTGGTAGAATGCAATATGTTCAAGATTAATGAAAATAAATACCCAAAGAGGACTTTTTTTAAATAGCAAGTTAGCCTTCAAGTGTCTGCACAGTTCTCGTAACTTTCAACTTGCTTTCTGCCGAGGATTTCAAAAGGATTTTGGGTAATGTAGGCCTATCTGACAAAGGACGAAACCTTCAGTCAAAAAAGAAACCAACCCAGTCTAAACCAGAATATAATGTAGTCATGCTACCTTTCTGCAAACCATGGATACCTTGTATCTCAACGTTTCTGAACCAAAAAGTCATTGCATATCAACATTTCAACAAGGTTAATTTGAAAACGTTACACAACTAAAACAACGTGGGTTATGGTTGTGGTTTGGGTTAGGCCTAAACAACAAAAACATTAAATGTGGCTTTCGGTTGAAATATAGATTTTGAAAATGCTGGGAAGCATCAGAGACATCTTTTACACCTGGCGTTAGCATGCATTTTGGGTGATCAGATTGCACCCAAAATGGGTGTCCTCTCAATCTGCATACAGTTGCTGTATGCGGATTACAATTACCTACATTGTTCACTGTCATCTGCACGTCTATGTATTCTGTATCCGTCCCTTTCCAAACAATCTTAAATCAAAATAAGAGGCGGAATTTGATGGGCTGGGACTCAACGGTGTGCAGGTTTCCCTCTGCTGATAGGTTGATTGGTTGGACCTCACGCACCTGAAGTGATCCTCATGTTCCTGAAGATTATCTCAAGTTTGAAGACCACAGACTACTTTACTATTTAAACCTTATTTTGGCCAGGTCAGTCATCATCTATCACTGACTTCAGTACATTATTTCCTAACGTCATAATAATAATACTGCCACGGACCCTCTACTGCTCTCCTAACCCAGGAGTGTGTGTTTACATGCACACACTATCCTGCGTAATACTGTAGCTCATATTACCCAGCAGCAGGTTGTAGTTTTAGTGTTTTGTATTGTCGTTACAAAGGGGCAGAGATAGTCAGTGGGTGGAGCCAAAGAGTGCATGTTAGCTAACTGAATCTTGAATGGTAAAGGACTCAAAATATTGTAGCATTGTCAGGAACGAGGCGAGAGTCAGGATCTAGTCACCGCCCTTTATTCTTTATCACACACGGTCCGAGGGCCACTGTCAGCCATAGCCCACGCCAAAACAACCCCACAACACACACCAAAACCCCGCTAGCTTCCTCCTAGCTTCTCCGCTCTTCACACACACAACCTTCCCTCTCAGGTTCCACACACCAACTCCGCAAGCTGTTCTCCTCTCGCCCACAGCTCCCCTCCCCCCAGCCAATCACAGGTGAACCCCCCTCTCACCCCACCCACTGGCCACATGTCGCCTTCACAGACCCCCGTAATTCCCCACAGACATGTCAATCCCACACACTTACAGTAGCACACAAACCCACCTCGTTACACTTCCCCCTCACATCAAAGCTTCTGGCCCACCAGAAGCACACAAGTCCCTCTCTCCCCCCCAGTGGGGTCACTCCTCCGCCAGGTGACTCTCCTCAGCCCCCCCCCCCCTGTGTCCCACAGTCATCACACGCACTGCAGTAGTTCCGCACATCCTCCTTGTGTTTGCCCCAGTAGTGTCCCCCACGAACACGGCGGAGCGTCTCCTCATGCCCGCGATGCCCGAGACAGCCGAGGCCCTTGTGCGCCCACCGCAGTACCAGCCCTCGGAGGGAGCTGGGTACAACCGTCTGGAACCCTCTTTTCCCGTGCTCCCCCCTCCCCAAAACTCCATCTTCACTCAGACGCAGCTTCGCAAACATGTCCCACAGTCCTTTCGTGGCACCGGAAAACGTGTGACTCTCCTCCACAGGGGGCCGGCGTCCGGCCACCACCCACGTATACACCGGACCGATATCCGCGTCCTCCGCCTGCCTGCGTTTCCACTCCTCCGCTTCGACCGACCAAATGGCCATGTCGTCCGCCGGGTCCACATCTGAACACTCCCCCTCTTTCTCCGCCTCTCGCCCGCGCTCGTCCTCCTGTCCCCCTCCCCCAGGGGGCGGCGTGTTCAGGACAGCAGGGAGAACACAACCGGCCGCGACCACCACCTCGGCTTCCCGTCCAGCAACCGTGGGGGGCGTAGCGCAGCTCGGCTGTCTCGGGCATCGCGGGCATGAGGAGACGCTCCGCCGTGTTCGTGGGGGACACTACTGGGGCAAACACAAGGAGGATGTGCGGAACTACTGCAGTGCGTGTGATGACTGTGGGACACAGGGGGGGGCTGAGGAGAGTCACCTGGCGGAGGAGTGACCCCACTGGGGGGGGGGGAGGGACTTGTGTGCTTCTGGTGGGCCAGAAGCTTTGATGTGAGGGGGAAGTGTAACGAGGTGGGTTTGTGTGCTACTGTAAGAGTGTAGCATTGTCAGGAACGAGGCGAGAGTCAGGATCTAGTCACCGCCCTTTATTCTTTATCACACACGGTCCGAGGGCCACTGTCAGCCATAGCCCACACCAAAACAACCCCACAACACACACCAAAACCCCGCTAGCTTCCTCCTAGCTTCTCCGCTCTTCACACACACAACCTTCCCTCTCAGGTTCCACACACCAACTCCGCAAGCTGTTCTCCTCTTCTCCGGTTCTCCACAGGTCCAACACACTCTTTGCGGCTCCTCCGTCCGCTTCTCTCCGCGCTGCGCGACTTCCCATAGTAGCTCCATAAGCCCCTCCGCCCAGGCAGGCGTCGCTTCCAACAGCCGTCTGACCTCCTGCATCAAGCGGGCCTCCACGGCGGCAAGTACCGCGCTGAGCTCCTGCTTCAGGCGGCCCTCCATGCCAGCAAGCACCGAGCCAAACTCCGGGGTCGGCAGCTCCTTTTCCCCCCCGTCCACCGACAGGCGTTCTTCTAGGCGCACCATTCCACGTGGCCCTTGTAGCAGCTAGCACACAAACAGCTAACTGCTAACGCCAGGTCGCGCTCGAGCCTTCCAGTCGTTAGTTTTTCTTCTGACACCAGTGTAGCATTGTCAGGAACGAGGCGAGAGTCAGGATCTAGTCACCGCCCTTTATTCTTTATCACACACGGTCCGAGGGCCACTGTCAGCCATAGCCCACGCCAAAACAACCCCACAACACACACCAAAACCCCGCTAGCTTCCTCCTAGCTTCTCCGCTCTTCACACACACAACCTTCCCTCTCAGGTTCCACACACCAACTCCGCAAGCTGTTCTCCTCTCGCCCACAGCTCCCCTCCCCCCAGCCAATCACAGGTGAACCCCCCTCTCACCCCACCCACTGGCCACATGTCGCCTTCACAGACCCCCGTAATTCCCCACAGACATGTCAATCCCACACACTTACAGTAGCACACAAACCCACCTCGTTACAATATAAATAGACAACAATGACTTATTTTCCATTCATTTATGATTCATGACATTGATGATCAGCAGCTAACTAATAGCTTACCTAGATAGCTATGGGCTAGTTTGAACTTCAGCTACTAATTAGCTAACTTCGATGATTGTATTTTTTTCAGTTAGCAGCAGAGCACTAGGCTTAATATTACTATTACTAATATTAATATTACATAATATTACTTCCTTTGTCCTCTCTTTCCTTTTGTATATTTCTCTGGGCTTCAGTCTGATGCTGCTGGGGTTGTCTGGCTCCGCCCACTCATGTTTAACTCAACCAATCAGATTATCTCTGCCTCCAGAGCAGCTCTGTCTCAGATAAATGTTTGTAGAACTAAAACTCCAATCTGCACCTCGGGAGAAGCTGTTATACAGTTAGCTCTGGATACAAGAACGACTATAGAAGAATGAATATTATCTCTGTGTTACCATGGAACCTGAGCTGTGCCATTATTCCGAAAACCCCAATAGTCGGAAAAATGTCCCAATTTGTCCGACAGCCCGTTATCCCTAAAATGAAAAGCCTGTTGCTCTGAAAGTACACACTCTTCCATTGTTTCTCAAACAGAAGCACATGGCTAATATTATGCCTAATGATGTCATTCTTCCATATTTTTCTAACAAACTGAAGCACATGGCTAATTATTATGGAGAATGATGTCATTCTTCCATTGTTTCTCAAACAAACTGAAGCACATAGCTAATTATTATGCAGAATGATGTCATTCCTCCATTGTTTCTCAAACAAACTGAAGCACATGGCTAATTATAATGCAGAATGATGTCACCAGCATACTGCAAGCAGATGCTCCTAATCAACCGGGGAACACAGGGCAGGGCCGACTGATTGCAACAGCAGGTTTACTATTCACTTTTTGTTGTTCTCTCCAGTGGTTACCAATCATTTCTTTATATCAACCACCAAAGTGCATCTATTTTGCAAGGGAGCCCTGGCCAAGAGGGCAGCAAACAGAAGTCCAGAGGTGCAGCGGTTCGGTCTCACAGTCATGGAACATTGTGTGGGCTGAGAGCTCACTGACGTCGGCTCGCAGAAAACTTCCAAGAACACATGAAAATGCTTTTTGCAATGGTGAGGCAATAAAAACTCAGCATCAAAAACACTTGTGTTGCAAAGGCAGAGTAGGGTGGGCCCTGCCAACCTGCAATTTGCATAATGTGCAAATTGTGTGCAGCTAGTGGGCGTTATGACAGCTCTAGTGCAGTGGACAGCTCTAGTGCAGTGGGTGTTATGACAGCTCTCGGCCATGGATTTAAATCCATGGCCTGCAGGCCATGGATTTCTAAGCGCAGGGAGAGCGTGTATTTTCAATGGGCTTTTCCTTTTCAGAAGATTCAGGATGACTCGCAAAACTGTTGGTAGCTCCCAATATTTTTCAGTTTTATTTTACATTAAAAGAAAACGGGGTAAATCGGATGGTGTGTCGGAACAATGGGCACATGCGGGTACACATGTATAGCATGTATATAAGTCTCTCCAAGATAATACTGGTGTATTCAGGCTTCACATAACCCTGGAGATTTAGGTTATTGTAAACAGAATACTTTGTTTCTGTGCACCAACTCCAAGATGTAAGACATGAACGAGGTGAGGAAGCTGGTGTGCATGGAAACACACTGACAGTAAACACAACAGATACACAGCATATAGTAGAAGCTGTAGAAGCACATATTGGATTATTCACACCCTGTTTGCCATTGAGCTAGATAGAAAAGAGAGATGACTGAATCTGGATGGGAGCATATGTTCCCAGGGCCCTATGTTCCCCAGTTCAATATTCTGTTAACACACGCTAGCCTAAAACAAGCTTTAGCTTAGCTTTAGCCTAAGGGCCCAGTCAGACACAATCCGATGCTGCATTGCCCCCCTGCACTCCATTCATAGTCAATGTGTGAAAAAGTAGAGGTCGTACGGCGAGAGAGCTCAGGGCGATCACATTTGTGGGGATACATACAGCCTTACGTCACGTGCCGCTGCCCCCCCCCCCCCCCCCCCCCCCCACACACACACACACACACACAGAGCTCTGCTGTTTCACTCTTCTCTTCTCTCTCAAAACATCGGTTGTGTATCTGTTCTCTTCACAATAAGAGTTTAGTTTGTCATTGAAAGCTGCCTCAGCACTCGTCTTTTCCTGCTTCGCTCGCACACATGCTTGTTTTGAAGGGGAGAAGCAGAAAGGGGCGGAGTGAAGTGAGATCCGCCCACCCTGAGCGGGACCACTATTAATACGTCTCCATTTGTATCTGAATTCAGCCTCAAACCCTTTTTGATTGTGTTCAATATTCTGTTAACACACGTTAGCCTAACCCTCCTATTGTGTTTGGGTGAAATGTGACGCTAACCTTAAGCTTACACACCTACACCTGGGAACACCTGGGAACATTGGACCCTTTGTCATCATGTTCCCATTAGGGGCCATACAAATATTGGGAATATTGGACCCTGGGATATAGGAATGACCCCACCCTCCCACCCCCGCATTGCTGAAGCCATTTTAAACATTTTTAAATAGACTTAAAGAATATGTACAAACAAAACAGACCGACAAAACATTACGTTTCCGTTCAGCACGTCACCGAACAAACCCGAACAACTGCCTGAGTCTTTCTGACACACGAGGAGAGCGTTCAGCACGTCACCAAAAACAAACCCCAACAACTGCCTGAGTCTTTCTGTCACACAAGGAGAGCATTCAGCACGTCACCAAACAAACCCCAACAACTGCCTGAGTCTTTCTGACACACGAGGAGAGCGTTCAGCACGTCACCAAACAAACCCCAACAACTGCCTGAGTCTTTCTGTCACACGAGTAGAATAGAAAGAGAGAAAGAAAAGGCTTTTTTTGTATGTGTTACTGCCAGAGGCTGGGTGGCCATTTCCTTTTGTGAGTTTTGTTGTTGCTGCGTCACTACTGAGGATGGTCAGCCATTTTGTTTCAACATCTCTGTTGAGTCTCCTTTTCCCATTTTTGACGAATCAATAGCCTGGTTCACTATGTATCAGTCTGGACTTCCAGAATCAATAGCCTGGTTCACTATGTATCAGTCTGGACTTCCAGAATCAATAGCCTGGTTCACTATGTATCAGTCTGGACTTCCAGTGGGTGGGACTACTTGCCTTGACAGACAACTCTTCAGCCAATCAGCGTTGCCAAATCCCCTTACAAGAGCAGTGAAAACTTCACTATTATGATTATTTCAGAACGAGGAACAACTCCGCTGGTCCATAGTCTACTCTTGTTCTTCTTTCATTCAGTCAGGAACACTCGTCAAAGATTTAACCATTTATTGCAACAAATGGAAATACAGTTCTGTTTGGCACTGCTTGCTCTGCTCTTTACAGAAGATGATCCCTGTATTAGCCAAGCAGCATGCTAAGCTAATCAGGGAGTGCAATGCAGAATCCCCCATGGGTATACAAGAGTGAGCCCAAAGCAAGACATTGAATACATGTTTAACCTGTGAGCCATGCAGACTCTGAACTAGAAAGGTGGAGGCAAAGCTTGCAGCAGCAGCAGCAGTGATGTAGCAACGGCCAGTGTAGAAGACAGCCATATTTAAATGGACCAACTTGATCTGAGAATGGATGTGATTGGTGAATGATTCAAAACGCTGATCCAATCAGCGGGCTGTCAGCCGGAGCGTCGCCTATTACTTCCGTGTCCTGCATGAACTAACGCCATGGTTAATTTGTTGTTATTGAGACTGTTTATGCAATACCTGCACTTACAGTTTACTCTAACGTTAACATTAACAATCGTTGCTTTGGGAGACGCCATTGCTAGTCTGGGGCCAAAAGCGTGGCATCGGTCTGTGCTAAAACAAAAAAACAAACAAACAATGCTCTGAAAACAGAGGCATCTTAGTAAATACATGTGATGCGAGTTATTTAGCTATGTAGCTAATACAGACAAATAAAATGAACTAACACCATATAAAACATATTTCTATGGGGAACGATAACACTGTAACACAAACGGGCGGATCTCAGAGCGGAAGACAAACAGAGCAGTAAGAGAGACGGTTTTGCCAGCCCTGATTGGTCAGGTTACATTGTAACATTGCCAGCCCTGATTGGTCAGGTTACATTGTAACATTGCCAGCCCTGATTGGTCAGGTTACATTGTAACATTGTATTTCAGGAAATCCCTGTAGGTGGCTGGAAGTCCAGACTGAGAGAGTTAACAGAATGTGAGGTCATGTGATCAGGATGGTTTTTATCAGGCTACAGACTCAAGCCGATCCGTGAAGAACATTTTTCTTCTCCTGAAACAAATCCAGTCCGGTCCAGTTTCAGTTCCAGTTCCAGAAAACAGAGAGCGAGGCGGAAAAAAGTGTCGGACTTTTCCACCAGTCTCCTCTGTAAACACGTCCAAAAGCACAACGAGGACAATATCAAGTCACATTTGTTCTTTTGTTTGTTCTCTCTTTCTTTGCCCTTTTATTTTAGATTAATAATATAATCTAAAATAATATGATACGTATGATCACAACGTACATTTGAAACAAAGCAGTGGTTCATTTGAAAACATCGCTGCTTTTCCAAAGTTAAATGCAAATAAAACAAGTTTCACAACTTTGTTTATGTTTAGGCAAGTAAAATAACTTTGGTTAAGGGCAGGATGATGGTTTGGGTTAGGCTTAAATAACAACAGGATGATGGTTTGGGTTCGGCTTAAATAACAACAACAAAAAACATGAAATGTGATTTACAGTTGAAATGTAGACTTTCAACAGACTGGGTGTCTACGCCCTCCATCCAGCCCGACCGCAGTACCCTTACTGGCCACTGTGCTAATACAATAGCATACTATAACGTTGATATACATGCATCTAGAAACGTGATATGCACCGTGTTTATTCTACGTATCTGTGGATTGCAGAATTGTGCGATGCAGACATTTTATTCTGGCGACCAGGCTGCCCTCTTCCTCCTCTTACTGTCTCTCTGTGGTCTGTACCCGTGCGTCTGAGGGACCAAACATGATTGATTGGAGTAAAAGATGGCCCCAGTCTGTATGAAGGCACCTCCTCGGTGGAGGTGGAGGAGATCTAGGAGGGCTCGGCAGTCTTCAGGGCATCCACTTTGGTCTCCAGGTCTGTGATCTGCATGGGGACACAGAGGAAGCTCACAATTAGATTTCCAATAGTTTTTGTTTTTGTTTATTTTTATTTATTTATTTATTTTTAATATAACAAGTCCACCCATCTGTTTTCTCCCCAATTGTACTTGGCCAATTGCACCTGCTGTCCCGGGTGTTGCTCCCTCTGCCGATCTGGGGAGAGTTGTAGACTAGCTCATGCTTTCTCCGATACATGTGCAGTTGTTGTCAGCCACTACTTTTGACCTGACAGCGAGGAGTTTCACCGGCAGGACATACTGTAGCACATGGAAGGACCAGACCACAGGAGGTGCTAGTGCAGCGACCAGGAAGCAAACCCCTAATCCGGCTTCCCACTAGGGCTGTCAAAGAATATTCTATATTCAAATATATATTTGAATATAAAAATTAACACGTTCACTGCCATTGACGAGATATCTCGGCTTACAGAATCCAACGGTTCACTGCCAATGACGAGATATCTCGGCTTAAAATTTATTTATTTATTTTTGACGGTGGGACGTGGATCAACGCTCCCCACGTCTCCTATAAAAATATTGGAGTCAGCGAACGTGTACAACCCATTCCACTGACCCACTAAGTGGCGACAGTGCTCTCCACACTAGGAAAAGCAGAGCCAAAACTGTAGGGTAACGCGCGAGGAAACCATTCTCTACTGTAAAATGGATTGGCGAAAACGCTTTCACTTTCGCGCATTATCGCGCTGGGAGCTGGCGGTGGGGGATTCCAAAAATAGACTGGGTGGAAAACACACTTTGAAACACGCAGCATAAAGCCTAGAATCGCACAAAGCTTCATCAAAGCTCTCAAACCCAAGAAACAAGTGAGCCCTATCCACACTCGCTGCCAGGGAGGGAGGCTGCTCAAACTCGCAGCAGCAGCAGCAGCAGCAGAACACTCGCTTGTGACAAACGCTGCTGAAAGCCACCAGACACGCCCACGGAGGGAGGAGTTTGAAGGAGAGGGCGTTCAGAACTATATTGTTTAGATGTCTGATCTCTCACTGATGCCAAAAATAAATGGTTAAAGTGACTGTTCTGCCTGTTTGATTGAATTTCACAAAACTGCGATTATCTCAGCTTTCACTCTCAGACGCTGAAACCATGCTGTACTCAACGGCTAATATCTACATAACTACTAACTCTACAAACTAACTCTTTTAGACAGAGAAAGCACACATTCTATTAGTACTTTTGTGAACTTTGTGTTCACAAAGTCCAAGCAGAAAATAATCCTCGGCTCTTGTAAAATGAGCCAGAATCCTCAAAAAAAAACTCTGGCAGAACCTACCTACAGTAAAAAAAAAAAAAGGCTGGCAGTGAATGTGTTAAAAGAATATTCGAATATAAAAAGTAAAATTATATTTGAATATGAAAATGTATATTCAAATGTTTTATTATTATTAGTATTAATACTATTATTATTTATTATTATTATGTATTTATTTTACATTTAACCAGGTAAAAAAAACCTGGCCAAGAGGGCAACATGAAAACATACATTGTTTGCCTGGTTATTTAAAAACATTACAAAAGTGTAGGCTACTACTGTATTAGGACTGACAAAGAATATGAAAGAATATGGGGGGGAAATGTTTATGTTGAAATAAAAAATGTTTTATTTATTTATTTATTAATTTTTTTCCCGATTTTTTATCCCATTTTTATCCCCCATTAGTGCTAACGTAATTTCTTTATCCTGGTTGCTACTCCACCCTCTGCCGATCTGGGGAGAGCCGAAACTGGCTCCATGCTTCCTCCGAGACATGGGCAGTTAGCCAGCCGCTTCTTTTCACCTGACAGAGGAAGCTTCACCGGTAGGACATAGCACGTGGGAGGTTCACGCTATTCCAACCAGTTCCCCTCCCTCTGAACAGGCGCCCTTAACTCATTGAGTGCCAATGACGACTATCGTCGTCAATTCAAATAGTAACGTAGAGTGCCAATGACGACTAAAGTCGTCAATTGCGTTTTTTGACGGTGGGACGTGGATCAAAGCCTGATCCATCTCCTGTAAAAAATATGGTGGATGTCGAATGTGTATAAGCTATTTTACGGACCCATTAGGTGGCGACAGTGCTCTCCAGATTAGAGAAAGGTGAGGAAAAAACAGAGAAGAAGACATGGGGAAACGGAAACCGCATCCGTATGCATCGATATGCATGAAGCATAACGTTAGCTGTGCCTGTGAACAGCAGCCAATCTGCTGCCACAATTGAGCCCCTCCGTCTCCGCTGCGATAGCCCCTCCACATGATTAGTTGCCGACACCAGCGTCTTTCTGAAAAGTTACATTATTCTCAGCTGGAAGCCGGCGACAAAAACGGCGGAACGCTGTGAAAAAGCTGGGCGTAGCGCACTTTTCAGTGCAGAGCAAACGCAGCAGAGAGCCACCAGAGACACTCCCACGGAGGAGTGTGCAGTTGAGGGGGGTGGGGCACGCAGGGCAGCATACAACATTGACCCAGACAGCAGCAGGAGGCTCGATGGACAGATTTACAAACACAAGCTAGAATATCTGATGCCCACCAGCAGTAAATCAAGACCAGCAAGAAGGTGTAGCTCTGCGCACGCAGGGGCCAGCGCTGCTGGTTGCAGCTAAAAAATATTATTTGCCAAACAAAATTCCTTTGTTTTCGCTGTTTTATTGAAGGAAATTATTTTTGAGGTGTCACTACATCAGAAAATATTAGCTTCAGAGTCAGTGATGTGCTTGAAATGCTTCATTTCACAAAAGGCTGATTATCTCAGCTTCTAGTTTGAAACGTCTGTTTTTACTGAAAACAACCTATCTTCTCCGGCTGATAACTAAAGAACGGAAAATTATATCAATAAACTTTTTTTTGCTGATGATACAATAGAGTCTCATCGTTCTTTGGGCGTGTTCGGTGTTTACATAGTAATATCACACAATATTCTGTGGGCCTCGAGAAATCACTGAAAACGCTCTGAAAGGGCTGGCACTGGGAGCATCCGTTTTCCAAAAGTGGCTGGCACTCAATGAGTTAACGACCAGAGGAGGAACCACATTAGCAACCAGGATATTGCATGTTTTTGGTGAAGGGGGTTCCTATATGAAGGAAACCCCCGGGAGGCACAGGGAGAACATGCAAACTCCACACAGAAAGGCCCTTTTGACGACCCCACCCGGGCGGTGGGCACTCGAGGACATGCGGACGGGCACGCATTCCTTCAGCGTTCACATCGTCCCAGGTGGGAATCGAACCCACGACATTCGAGCTGTGAGGCGATAGCGCTTACCACTGCCCCACCGTACCTCCCATAAAAAATGTTTTATGTTCAAATAAATATACCAAGTAGTTACAGTATATAAGCTCTCTGGTCTGTATCACCAGTTGTTGGCTACGGTCTGGTGGCGTCAAAAAGATGGTGTTGCATACAGGCAGAAAAAGAAAACTATGATCATAAAGCGTATTGATTTTCAGAATAGAAACATAATGCAATTCAATAGAACAAAAAAATCTGTTAACCTGCATCATGCTGTGGCCTGTACACTCCACTAGAGGGCGGCATGACTCCACACAAAAACCTCGCCACAAAGGAAAATATAGTGAAGGGATACTTTATTTTCAACCTGGACCTTATTTTGCCTGTTGTTGCCACCATGTCGACTGATTGAGTTAAAACCACTTAGTTCACTAGAAGCTATCACTGCTGTTCAACACACACACACACACACACACACACACACACACACACACACACACACACACACACACACACATTTAAATACTTTTATTTGGATCTAAAGTACAGCAAATATTACAGACCCAAACATTTTAGAAGAAGGCCGCAGTACAGTACATTTATATTGAACCAGACACTGATGCATGTACTTCTTAAGCACAGGAAAAGGCATTGCAGCAAGATGATGACTTAAATATAATGTATGCAAACTAACATATGTAAGCATGTTTAGCACTCAAGGGTATACAAAGCATCGTCTTCTCCAGATAAAGAGACTGCCTATTATGGCTGAGATGGAGCAGTATTTTGCTAATTTTTTTGCATCAGGCTTTAGCAGCCTGCCTAATTGCAGTCCACGGAGCACGAGTTTGTGGACATGCCCCAGACTCCCAAACACAAGCACAATGAGTTGGCAGCTGTAGCCTAGAGTTGTAATATATTCTACCAAGGGCTGATATTTCATGAGTTTGGTTGTGAAGCAGGTGTCCATGTACAGATCAAAAGAGCAGCTATTTAAATGATGGTGACTGATTTTCTGCTTTCATTGATGAAAACAATGTCTGGGGTATTTGGGATATTGTGCAGTGTGTTATTGTCGGTGGTGTTGTGATTGAACCAGTCCAGTTTGACAGTGCTGTGTTTGTGCATTTGTGTTGTATTGTCCTGTACTTCTCTGATGCTGTTTGACACCAGATCCACCAGGCGGTCGTGCCTGCTTATGTAAAGTCCTTTGTATTGGCTGCAGCCGTTTAGGATATGTGCTATTGTCTCTTTGTCACGGGGGGTTGGGTGTAGGGTACAGTGTGGGTCATGTGTTGATGGATACCAGGTTGCCAGGTTATATTTTGTTGGTAGGACTTGTAGACGGGCCTTGATGGTGAAGATGAGAATGTCCTCACCTATGCTGTTATTGGAGAAGATGGAATGTGACAGTGCATGGTCTGCAAAGGGTAGAAGGGCCAGCTTTCCCTGCAGGCTCAGGCTGGTCCAGTGCTGAATGTTGTGTGACCTCTTCATTCTTAGAATGGATGCTCTCGCGGATTTGTTTGTCAGTTCATGGTGCGTGCCGTCCTGTTCATAGATCGCCCGGGTGGAAATAAGCAGATCTATGATGATGCGGTTGTTGAGCGCCACGGTTGTACCGTCAGGCGTCGCCCAGCTCAGCTGCAATCCTGAGCGGTGGCATAGGTCATTAAGGTCCATCCAGTCTGACCGCACACCAAAGCCTGTGGCTCTGATGTCCAGTTTACCGTTTTCTTTTCTTTTGAATCCCAGGAATTGTGGCTCGTTCTCCTCAGTGGGTGGTATCTTGCGACGCTGCAGGTGTAGAAAGAGTGAGGCACGGGCCATTTCTCTGAGTTGTAGGTCATCACTGTTGAGCATGTTGAGTAGATGAGCAGTTCTGGTGGCAATGTAAACCCATTCAATGTTTGGGACGCCCAGACCTCCATCCCCACGGGGCTGATAAATGATGTCTCGGGTCGAGTGGGTGTTTAGGCAGAGCCATTTCCTCACGGCTCGCACTGTCTTGTCATTCAGCTCCGTGAGAATGTTTTGTGGTATATGGATATTTGAAAACAGATGTTGTATTTTGGCAAGTGCAACTTCTCTGATCGCCTGTAGTTTCATTAGGATGGGGAGGGGGGAGGAGTCAATTAGGTCAAGTCTGACAGAGTAGTCGCGAGTCAGCTCCCTGACTTGGTCTTCCCAGTCTCCTGCTATATTAAATTTATGGCCAAGATAAGAGTATGTTTCATGTCTTGAGTATACTCTGATGGGTTTCTGCATTATTGTGAAGGATGGTGGCTTATCGGATTTGGAGTTATACCATCGATTTCCTCCGCTGCGCCTTTTGTAGAAGGCTGCGCATTTGGTCTGTTTCACCTCCAACCTTGACCACTGCAGAAACTCCTCTGTGCGGCCGAGCATGCGGTGGATTACGCTCTCATCCCGTGACGAGATCTCGATGTCGTTGGCATATCCCTGCACTGGGTTTGGGGATCATACTCCCTCAGGTGCGCACTGGCGCATCCATTTGAGCCAGTGATTGGTTGCCAGGATGAAATTGACCGCACTCCAGGGGCATCCTGTTTTTATGCCGATGTCGAGCTGAATCGGCTCAGTTAGAGTATTCCCACATATGACTTGAATGTATGATTTTTTATACACGTCCATCACTATATCTATGTACACTTGTGGTAGCTTTATTTCATCAAGTGCGTGAATCATTACGCTGTGCGGCAGTGTGCCGAATGCATCTCGGAAATCTAAGAAGACTGTATATAGCTTTGCTGAGTCATGTTTAAAATCGTCAATTGCCGTCTTTAGGGCGAATACATGCTCATTCATGCCTTGACGGCTGATGTAGGCTTTTTGTTCAGATGAGAGAATTCCAGTTTCTGTGAGCCAGGGCAGAGTACGTGCCAGTAAGCATTTCATAAATATTGTATATATTGTAGGTAGAAGTGAGATATCTCTCCATGTGGATGGCTCATCAGGGATATTATCTTTTTTAGGGACTCTGTGGATTAGAGCGCCTTTCCAGGAATCTGGCACTTTTCCATTTAGAAGGCAGGTGTTAAAGATTTGTGTCAGGATTTGACATGACACTTGCTTTGTAGCTTTTATGCTCTATGTTACTCCATCAGAGCCACTCGCTTTATTGTTTGGTACAGTGGTCTGCAGAACTGGGAGGGCCCAACGCTGCGGCGTTGCAGCGGCCTCCCGTGGCCTCCCGTGGCCTGCCGCGGCTTCCCGGAGTATTTTTCTTCACCAGCAGCTGCAGTGCGCAAAAGAGCCGCCAGGTGGCACGTGTGAGCAGTCTCTACAGGCGGAAGTCACCTGTGCGTTCGTTCCAAACATTTCCATCTTTGAAGCACCTCAAAGACAGAGTGACTTGTAACGTTACAATAATTCAAGGTGAGTGAGTTTCAATTCATGTTAAGGTTAACACATTCAGTGCCAAGGACGTCTGTGCACGTCCTAAAAAAAAGTAACGTTCAGTGCCAAGGACGTCTGTGGACGTCCTAAACTCATAATTCATATTATTCCATAATTCTGCTGTTTAAGGTCGTACCCAGCCAGTGAGCATGAATCCCTTCAAGGGATCACACGGCGCCACCTTAAACATCGTCACAGGAGCTGCTCCACCCACCTCAGATCCTTTACTTTGTACAGGAGACAGCGGAGAAAGCCGTGGAAACCGATGCATGCTTTGTGCCAGAGCCGTATATATTGCTCCGTCTACAGCGAGAGTGGGCTCGGCTGCATCCGCGCTCACAACTGAGCTCTTATGCTTCTATCTATCTCCACACGATTTCCTAGAAAGCCATCCGAAGCCGAACGGGCCAAGCCTTTTCGTTCAGTCGCGTTTGCCAGCGCGCATCATTTCCTTGATGCCCATCAAGGAAATGATGCGCGCAGCAAAGCTGGGATCTGTCCGGGGCAAAAACGGAGTCGAGAAAGCAAAGTCTGTGCGTGTGGGAGGAGCCCGCAGCTCAGAGGTGGAGAGGGGGGGGGGGGGGGGGGGGGGAGAGAGGGGTGTGTGGCTGCACAGAAACCACACCACACGCCACCACATCAGAAAACACCAGCCAGAGTCAGTGAAAATGTGCTCGAAATTAGAGTGCAAAAGGTATTCATAAAAGGGGCTATATCTTGGAAAGAAAAAAAAAACGACAGAAAACCCTTGAAAGTGCACTTTTTTGAGAGGCTATAATTTCATAATGGAACTGTCTAGAAACAAAATTTCTTCTTTGGAAGAAGCAGGAGTGTTCAATCTTTCATTAAAGTCCAGCCCCGTTAATATAGCCATAATAGAAAAAATTCTATAGCTGTTTTCAACTGAATGGAAGTGAATCTGGCACAGGCTCCAGACAATTTTACTGAAGCGCTGTGGCACTGAATGTGTTAATGTTCAAACACCAGCTGTTTGCATATTTCCCAGAAAGCTATAACTTTTTACACATACAGCCATGGGGTGTATATAAACCCCTCGCAAATACTGCATGATATAGTGAAGTGGGGGAAGTTTGACCATAACAACATTGCACGCGGTTTCTTTACCAAAATGCTTTGCATTGCAGATTGAATAATAAAAAAGGCAAACTGGTCAACGTGACGCGAGGGGGACGTGCGGGCGGCATTAAACGAACGCACCCAAGTATGTTAGAGAAGCAGTATAGCGGAGGGGAGGCGGACCTCTGAGCCTTCCTCATCGGACCATCGTGATTAATTACCTGTTTGAATTACAAATTTGCAGATTTAATCGTAAAAAAGGCCAATTCCACTCAACGTAACGCTCGTGGGAGGTGCAAGCGTTGTTGAACAAGCGCGCCCTAAGTAGCCTACAGTGTCAGTGCAGTTCAGACTGGGGAGGCGGACTAGCAGATTCAGCAGAAGTCATTTGTGTTGTGGAAAATGTTTTTCACATTCTTTCCTGTTTTAAACCCAATGTGAGTAATGAACAGGTCTTCAACTGTGAATTCAACTCGCCTATTTGCATGAAGTCGCTTCCATTACATCCATGCTGCTGCTGTGTTTATCTCTCTCCAATAACGTTAGGTTCAAAGCCACACGATAACTAACGTTATCCGCCAGTAATTCTCCCTGTTTTCTGCCAGCAACACACACGTTGTTGGTCAGGATCTGTATCGTTAACGTTATTTGTTTTGGCCTTTCAATATTACTGGTAGTGATATAGTGCTTAGTTCAGCCGCTTGACTGTACTTATTAGTAGCCTATCCAGTGGTGTCTCTCATGCAGAGATCAGCTGTCAGGTTGTGAACGTGCAGCGTCGCAGCCAAACAGTAGCCTATCGCAGCTACTTCATAAACCAATTAATGAATTCATAAATACCACCGCAATGGCTATTTGGTTGACATCGCACCCTCGCAACCCTAATCACATATATTATTTTGTTGTTGTTTTTCAGGACAACCCTCCCTTGCTGACGAGCCTTCAGTGAGACAAAGTGCTCCACCCTCCAAGCTACTGTACTGTAGCCTTGCCGTGCTGGGACCAGACGAGAGCATTTTCAAGAATAAAAGTTGAAACAAACAATACTCATTGACAGAACAGAAGGCAATCATTTGATCTGAAACACTGCAATATCATATCACTGAGCTTAAAGAAAGGCTCAACAGTGTGAATGAATGAAATATAAAACAGGTACTGCTGCTAAATTAAATTGCAGCCACTGTACATTACACATAACCTCTGTTAATATGTAGCCTATGCTGTTAATTAACAGTCTATAGTGGTTCTTGCTGAAACGCGTACGTTGTTGCAGTGTTTGAAACAGGAATAAAACCCTCAAAGGACATTTTTTGAGTGCTAGATCCTTCTCTCTGCTGCCCTATGGAAAGCTTTTTTATCCGGTGAGCTTCAGCTGATAGCTGCTTTGAACATTGTGAATAGCAATGCCCTTCCCCCCAGTCCTTTGTTTTGCTAATTCACCCTGCCACCCTGCAGACACTGAGAAGGTTTTTGTTTTAGAACAGGTTTTCAACGTGACGCGTTTTCTATACACAAACTGGATTTCCCCTGTTTCCCATATAAGTAAAATAGCCTAACAATAAGATATAGGCTACAGTAGGACAATTTGAACAAACGGTGACTAATCTGCATGGCATTCCATCAGTGAAACATGATTTTATTGAACAGAAGAGGCTGGTTGGCCACAACAGGGTGTAATATTGACACTGGAAATAATGTAGCCCATGTGTTTTTTTTGTAACTTTATTTTTAAGGTTTTTGTTTTAGAACAGAGTGCATCATTTTCCAACATTTCTCCACGTGAGTGACAGTTTTACAAATGCAAACTCACAAAAAAAAACAAAAAAACATTCAGGTCATCATGATGGGTGTTACAGATCAATTCTTAGTTTTTTAATAGTTAGCTTTGTGTTAAGTTATGTTGTTCGGTTACTTGTTCCAATCAGCTTCAGAGAGAGAGAGAAGAATAGAGCGAAAAATAGAGAGAAAAAATGGAATGAGACATGCATGTATAATATATAATACATTCAATGTGAAAATACACATGGGCCTTCCTCAGCGTTGGTCTTTGACTGAAACGTTCGTTGCTGCTGCCCAGGTACATGAGGAAATAAATCAACAAAAAGACATTTGGAGTGCTGGCTTTTCTCTTGTTCATATCTCGTGCTTGCCCTGCACCCAGTGAGTTTTTAAATATTTTCGAGTGTGCTTGCAACCTGACTTTCTACTTAATATTTCTAGTGTGGACATAGGAGGTTGTTGTACAGAATTGTTAAGTCGTGTCAAAATAAAACTTCTAAGTTGAAAATACTTGAAAAGGTGCCTTTCTGGCTTCACTTTCAGCTATTCAAAACCCAGTATTAATTTGATCTCTGAGATTATTTTTAACCAGTAATCTTGGATTGCTGGGCATTTCCAAAATATGCGATAGTGATCAGCCATTGAATTATTGCATTTTCTCCAGCAATTACCGGATTCTGGTCTATCGTTCTGTAAATATTTTCTTATTGGAGTAATAAAAAAATCTGATAAGGTTCTTCCATGAAAATTCTCTCCATTGAGCCCATGTGGTTTTAAGGAATGGATTGAGCTGATGACAAGAATGGCAACTTGAATTTGAGGTCTTCATACTTTTCCTCCGTCATGTTCATGAAGTAGGTTCTTGATGGATGTCTGTAGCAATCATGTCATGCTGTCTGACTCAGCTGCTTCTGCTCAGTTGAACATGGAGCTGTACGATGCTGTGATTTACTGAAAAAGAAATTAAATTATTATTATTATTACTACCTACAAAATAATAACAAGCCCATACATCATCTTCTTTCTGTTAGCAACCGAAGCAGTTTGTTTACAAACAACCTGATCTTTATGGAACCTATGTTAAGTCCCACTATAAACCATTATCTGTCGTCGTTTCACGTTTTACTGAAAAATGCTGCCACCAGATTAAAGAAAAGACCCTGTGTGATGTTGACTGATGTGTTTTTTTAATGTAATGTGCGCGTTAGTTTTCTTAATTCCCTGATTGAAAAACAGCATGGCTCAGACGACAAGCTAGCTCCATATGCAGCTCCAGTCCAAAACAGAGCTATCTACTGTAGATTGATTAGCGTTACTGTAGCTACACCATGATGCATGACCGCGCATCAGTCAATATCACATAGGCCTAAATGTTTTCTTTAATCTGGTGGGAAAAAAATGCAATCAAAGTTAAAACGACACAGATATTATGGTTTACACGGGACTTAGATTTAGCTCCCATTAGCCATGTTCGCTAGCCACTTCACTTTATGGCTACTACCCTCCATAAGCAGACTACAGGCATCAGATAGGCTACCAAATAGCCTACCAACAGCACAGAACCATGTTCCTTGAGGAAACGATTAGCGGTACCATGGGGTTAATCACTGTTAACGTTACACATTCAGTTGCAGTTATCTAACGGTGGCATGGCAAGCCTTAGCAAACTCCCTAATGTTAGCGTATGATGCTAACGTTAGCTAACACAGGCCTGCTGTAGGCGACAATCTCATAATCTCCTGGCGGAGATAATAATAACAAGCCCATACATCATCTTATTTCTGTTAGGCTACTACCATAAGCAGAAATGATGTCTTACCTTCACTGTTGTGTTACAAATTTGATGGATGAGTACACACTGTAGCCTATTTCCACAGCGCTGCGTGGCATAACATACTATTATTTATTTATTTATTTATTTACCGGTATTAACGTTAGACAGCCTTCTTCTTCTTTGGTTCACTCCAGGCACTTCCTGTTGAGTCAATGAACAGAAATAGTGGACAGCGCCACTCTGCCATTTTAACCGTGTTGTGGTCACACAGTGTATCGTTTCTCAGGTGATTCAGCAGATTCAGGTGATATGCTGCCACCTAGCGTCTAATAAATATTACTGCAGCCTAATTGTTTTCATCAAAGCGGCACACCGCGGGAAAAGGCAACGCCACCTCCCCCCAACTCTGCAGACCTCTGTAAGTTAATGATAACCTTTTCCACTTCACTGTCTGTGAAGTTATCTGTCTCTAAATGATAGTCTCTGGGGTGATCAGAGGCGAATAGTTGTTGCCATGGTGCACACACACACACACACACACACACACACACACACACACACGATAATAGGCCTGCAGAAATCTACAGCAGTTGAATCCAAATAGTGATAACATATTTCAACAGAACCTGAACACAAAAACGAGCTGCTATGCAGAAAACTGTTACCTCTGATCTAAGGAGAGTTTTTCACTTTGAAATGTAAACTTCAGTGTTCGCTGCACTCAACAGTCAGAAACAGGATCAAATAATTCTGTTGAATATTATATATTGATCTGTTACAACATTTACAGTTAGGAGGTTAGAGCATTGTGTCAGAGCAGTGGTTCTCACACTTTTTCACATCCCCAAACTGACACATTAAACACGGACCCCCACCTGATATAATTTTTTGTTTTTAGACGTTTTATTACAGAAAGTGTGAAACCCATGACTCTGTCATTCTGTCATTGTGTCATTGTGTCACTTATGGATGGAATTATATGATTCCCCTTTTTGTTGGGACCCCTTGGAACCCCCTCAAGGACCCCTGGGGATCCTCGTACCCAAATTTTAGAACAACTGGTTTAGTGTACACTGTTTTACAACCAAGTCACCACAGTTAATTTAATTGAGAAATAACCCTCACCCTCCGCCACCTCTCCCCCCCCCCCCCTCCCCCTATCCTCTCTGCCACCTCCCCCCCTCACCACCCCTCCTCCTCTCCCCCCCCCCCCCCCCCCCCCACTCCCACCTAACAAACCATCCCCACAACAGCCTGTTCTCCCTGTTACCCTCAGGGAGAAGATACAGGGTCCCAAAAGCACGCACAAATCGCTTGAGGGACAGTTTCTTCCCGCAGGCCACGAGACTCCTTAACATACGCAAATAGTGTAGTAGCTGTACTGTACCGCACTGTAGATGCTACCACTATGTATGTCTATGTCTAATGTTTAATTGTATGTTTAACTAGGTATATGCTATTTGCACCTGTACGTCAAATACGTCGAATTCAAAATGTTTAAGCACGTCTAAAGTATGCACATGACATGTGCACCTATGTGCAGTGAATATGCCACTGTCTCTGACTTGTCTTATCACTCTACTGCCTTATTGCTTGTTGCGTCTTTTGTTGTTTTTGCACTCATATGCCCTGTTATATTTGTACTATGTTGTAAACGGAGTTCACAGCACAAGAATTTCACATGTGATACTTGTACTACGGAGTGACAATAAAAATCTTGAATCTTGAATCTTGAATCTTATTCCTGATGTATTGTTTATAGAATGTTTCCCCACGCAGGAGGATAACTATAGCTAAACTAATACATCATCATCTCCTATTAGGCAACCGTCTGACCAGGTTAACTCACATTAGCAGCAGCTAATGAGAGGTTAATATGAATTTGTGTGTGCTAGTTTGCTATTTAGTTCATGGTGAAAACAGTCCTGACATGAGCTTGATATTAGAGGCAGCATCCACTGAGCTGTCAGCTCGTGACTGAGGAACCTGTGGTTTGTCACTTCCTGAGAAGCTGCAGCGTGTCTCAATGAGCTTCCTGTGTGTGAGATGAGTTACTGACATGCACGCACGTGCGTGCACACGCACACGCACACACACACACACACACACACACACACACACACACACACACACACACACCAGGGGCGTATGCAGAAATTGAATTATAGGTGGGCCTGGATCAAATTGGGTGGGCCTGGAAAGGAAGGGGTGCAGATGCCCGGCCGAAGGCGTGTTATTTTACTAAAAATAATGCATTTGACCATCATTTCAAGTAGAATGATACCACCCAAGCAAGAATATTTCAAGTGTTTCAAGTGCTTTACTGAAATATTTGGACCATATAATGATAATACAATTATCTCAACCTTAAAAGGTTACATATAGGTGCCAAATGTTGCATACATGAATGCTTATACTTGTGTGTATACTGTTACTTTATACAGAAATTAGAACCACTGATCCATATACTGCTGTGAGTTTAAAAAATAACAACACTGAGGCTGCTTCAAGTTTGAACAAGACACCCTCTGGTTTATTTATCCACAGAGAGAACAAAATTCCTAGATGTCATGAAGTTGTCATGCATTAGACTCTGGAGATGATGTGCCCTGCGTTTTTACAAAAGTAACAAAACCATTGGCTAGCAATGCAGCAGCAAGTTTGCCTCTAGAAAACAACCAATAATTTTTTTTTTTTTTTTTGGGTGGGCCAGGGCAAGAAGTGGGTGTGCCTTAGCCTGGGTAAACCCATCCCCCACGTGACCTGCTCTCAGACCTGTTCTCAGTCACTATGGTCTGGTCCCCCGCCTGTGCTAAACGATTTCTTGCGGTTGTTGCCCCCCCCCCGATAGACCGCTCCATTACGCAACCGTCATCCAACCAGCTTTGTGCACAGAGCACATGCGCAGTGCAGCAGATGGCGTCATCGCTCTGCGACCTTTGTTGTTAGCAAGCGAGCTAACACTTTTCATTTCAGTACTGCTAGCACGCAAATGGTTACAACCAGCTACAAGAAGAGAGAACATCGCGTGACGGTGGTCAGGGAATGAAAGAGGAACAGGACTACTGTCTACACGGACCCAAACCTCGATCCCTGCTGCAGATGGCCGCAGATCTGGAGAGATATTTGTGGCTGTGAAGAACAGTCATCATCTATACAGCTGCTGCCAACCTGATGAGGAAACAGGCGTGCTTGTTATGCTGGACACTGAATGCCAGACTGCAGACTTCATCCTCCAGTGCTGTTCGCCTCAGGACTTGAAGGCCTAACGTTGTACCATGGACTGTATACATTCTGTGCTAATAATGCTAGCATGCTAACATCCTTTTCACACACACACACTGAATATACCGAAATGCTAGATTTGATCATGGACTTAACGCTAATGTTAATCAAAAACGGCCGCAGTCATAACGGTAAGGTGTGTTTGACCTAATTGAAATATTAACGTTAATGCCCTCACATTTCAGCGTGGTTACAGATAAACCTATTTAACGCTAGCTAGCTACAGTAGACTTTTGGAGGCGTTAATGTGAATGTCATGACGTAGTGAGCGTAGTATTATACTGTATATTATACATAATCCAGATGTAACCTAGCTATAGCTAGACGTTAAGAGGTTAGCGTGAATGCGACTGAGACCTGACATTACTGGCTTGATATCATATTCCAGATGCAACCTAGCTAGATAAGCTCCACACGGCTGTATGAGTAGCTACAATCAAATGTATCAAGCCTTGATATCATATTCCAGATCCAACCTAGCTAGCTAGATGTTAAGAGGTAGGAATATACCGAAATGCTAGACTTGATCGTGGACTTAATGTGAATCCAAAACGGCCACACTCATAACGTTAAGGTGTGTTTGACCTAGCTAGAAATATTAACGTTAATGCCCTCACATTTCAGCGTGGTTACAGATAAACCTATTTAACGCTAGCTAGCTACATTACTGGCTTGATATCATATTCCAGATGCAACCTAGCTAGATAAGCTCCACACGGCTGTATGAGTAGCTACAATCAAATGTATCAAGCCGATATCATATTCCAGATCCAACCTAGCTAGCTAGATGTTAAGAGGTAGGAATATACCGAAATGCTAGACTTGATCGTGGACTTAATGTTAATCCAAAACGGCCACACTCATAACGTTAAGGTGTGTTTGACCTAGCTAGAAATATTAACGTTAATGCCCTCACATTTCAGCGTGGTTACAGATAAACCTATTTAACGCTAGCTAGCTACATTACTGGCTTGATATCATATTCCAGATGCAACCTAGCTAGATAAGCTCCACACGGCTGTATGAGTAGCTACAATCAAATGTATCAAGCCGATATCATATTCCAGATCCAACCTAGCTAGCTAGATGTTAAGAGGTAGGAATATACCGAAATGCTAGACTTGATCGTGGACTTAATGTTAATCCAAAACGGCCACACTCATAACGTTAAGGTGTGTTTGACCTAGCTAGAAGTTAAGAGGTTAGCGTGAATGCGACTGAGACCTGACATTACTGAAGTGAATACAAGTGACCTATATTTTTCAATCCTGTCTTTGAATAAAAGTTGTACATTGTGTTATGCTTGAAAACCATGTCTTTGCTCCCTTATGTGTTCACAATTACAACAAATCTGTATGGTTTATCTGTTGGCATTAAACCGTGGTATTTCCTTGGGTGATATTCCATATTTGTCATTAAACCTAGCTGTTCACATAAATTTGCAATGATGATCGACCACGTGAGATATCACAAGTAGCCTACTTTTATTAAAAAATAAAATGCAAAGAGAGGTTTCCTTCTCTAACTATTGGTGCGTTCACAAAATATTTACACGAGATTTTTTTTATAAATAATAATCAATAACGTGGATAATGATGACATCTGCAGCTGCTGGACGAGAGACAGAAGAAACTACGAACGAAGATTGGAGCAGAGGAGGACATGACTACAGAGAAACTTAACCGACCAGCACTCTGCTTCAATCAATGAATGCTTATAAAGCCTAATGTTACTGTAGCCTGGATGACGTCAGCTAATGCTACCCAGCCTTCCAGCGTTTATCTTCCATAGTGCATTAAATCATAATCACAATGCGAAGACATTAGCTGATCACCACAGAGCTGCACAGACAAGTTTATCAGATAATTTCGCCGTAAAATGTGTCCAGGTGATCAGCTCTGAAGCCCCGGCTTGTATGGTCCGCTAAAATCCGATTTCGATATAGGTGTTATTTTGATCAATATTGTATAGCTGGCTAGACAGAGGAGTTTATCTGGAATCAGTGTGACAAGATCCCTGCTGCTAGCTTGTCTGCCTTTCTGTGTCAGAGTATCTAGCTACATTATCTGCATTACATGCTACACCATGCAAATATATTTCAATATAATTCAAACAATTAGCCCACTGTACTACTGGACTGTGTATTGCTGTGAATAAGTTAGATTTGATTGTGTAAAGTGTATCAGCTTTAAATATCCAATATATACAGCATTAAACAAACGACCAGCAGCATTCAAATGTGCAAAAACGTTATATTTATTGAAATGTGGTGATCTCATGTCACATTACATAATGTTATGCCCAAATGGTCTACTGCCCAGAAGCGTCACTTTACATGTTTGGTAGGGAATTATTTTAATTATGTTAAACCAGCGTTTATCTTCCATAATGCATTAAATCATAATCACAATGCTATGAAGACATTAGCTGATCACCACAGAGCAGCACAGACAAGTTTATCAGATAATTTCGCCATAAAATGTGTCCAGGTGATCAGCTCTGAAGCCCTGGCTTGTATGGTCCGCTAAAATCCGATTTCGATAACGCTAGGTGTTATTTTGATCAACAGACCTCAACCTCAACAGCTGTTTTCACTTGAATTTCCTCACGTAGTTGCATAGCCATATAGCTAGCCAGCTAGTAGCTAGCTCGGGAGCTATGCTTTAGAGAGGCCAAATGCTAACGGCTAAGCCGCTGCAGCTGTTACACGTCATTGACAAAGACGCACTCTCTGATTGGCCGATCACGGCAGGACTGATGTTGGCAGTCACGCCGTCACTCATTGGCTGCGGGGTGGCTGCGGGTCTGCGCGGGTCTTTCAATCGCCCCAGAAATCGTTGTGAATGGCCCGGAGTCTAGACGCTAGTGACTGGGAACTGAGAGAGCAGGTCACGTGGTGGCTGGGTTTACCTAGGCTACCTGTGCCTACCCAGGCCCACCCGTAGATACGCCCCTGACACACACACACACCAGTGCCATCAATTCACTAATAAACTGCATTGATGGAACTATTAATTTGCACTTTCATTTTTCTCCCATCTAGATTATTGTAATTCTCTCAAGCTGGTCTAACCCATGTACAGCTCATTCAAAACGCAGCTGCAGGTTATTAACTAGAACGAGCTGTAGGTCCCACATTAGCCCTGTTCTTGCATCCCTCCAGTGGCTTCCTGTAAAATACAGAATAATGATGAGTGCATTTACATGTAAACAATAAACGAATAACTGAGAATAATCAGGTAACTGGCAATAATCTGATATACACGGTTAAATGCACTTAGTAAATAACGGGAACTCACCTCAAAGTGTGTTAGTGGACTTTGACTGCAATGAATAAACCTGATGACTCAGCAGAAACCTAGGTGTGTTTATCGGTTTTCTCATAAATTGATAATGGCGTTTATCTGATAAAGGTTGCCGTTTACACACTGACAGTTGAATAATCAACTCTAGAAATCCGGTAATAAACTGTTTATTAAGTGTACATGTAAACACTCATTGTTGATAACATATAAGGCCTGCATGACCTCACCACAGTTACAGATCTCCTCGTTCCTCCACTTCTCCACCTCTTCCTCACATCTCAGCCTTTTGCATCTGGGTAATGTAGTCTCAATGCCAGATCCATTGCTGATACACTATGGCATGTTCAGACTAGGAAGCCAAATCTGATTTGTGAACTTTAGTGACCTATTAATGATTCTATCCAGATTGGTTTTATGAGTCTGCACACTCCAAGTCTGATTTGTGTCACTTGTCCCAAATAGGGGTGGGCAATATAATCGATACGGCAATATATCGCGATATTTTATTTTCCGATACTGTATCGATACTTGGACGCCAAGTATGGCGATATTAAAAAAAAAAAAAAAAAAAATTGCAGGCCATGCCATGCCAGGCCTCTGCATCTGGTGATTCCCACCCCTAATCGATATTGTATCGATATTTCCCATGTCGATGCGTTCAGTAACACTCAACACTCAGTAGTTTTGACTAAATTTGTCCACTAACTTATCAGTATAAAGTGATGTACATATTATTACACTACCTGGGTGGTACACAGTGTGTTGTATCTTTAGCTCTATTATTTAATTTTGAGTAAATTCTGTAGAATATCGCAATATATTGCAATATGTATCGCATCGCAATATATCGTGATACAATCGTACCGTGACCCAAGTATCGTGATACGTATCGTATCGTGAGATCCTTGCCAATACCCAGCCCTAGTCCCAAACCACATATGGAGGTAGTTTGCAAACTGCTTTCGACTGATGTGACTTCAGTATGGACGCGCTGATCACCCAAATCAGATTTGAGAGTGTCTTTTGCAGGGGGCGGGGACTTGAAGAGCAGAGAGCAGACATGCAAACACTGCCAGAAACATTGTATGTTGGCTCATTGGCTCATTGTATCTGGACAAACATATCCGACTTGAACACTTGCCCAAATCAGATTTGTGGCAGTGTGGACACACTCCCAAATCAGATTTGGGAAACCAATCAAGATAATGATGATTAATGACTTTAGCAGCAAATCAGCTTTGCCTGTAATGTGAACATGGCCTAAGTTACTTAGCATGCTGCAGATCTCTCTCTGGGTCTGATACACTACATTATTGCATGCTTGCATTAATGCATGTAATAGTCAGGCGACTTAAAACTGTCTGTCATGCACATGTAATAGTCAGGCAGCTTAAAACTGTCTGTCATGCATGTGTAATAGTCAGGCAGCTTAAAACATGTCTGTCATGCACATGTAATAGTCAGGCAGCTTAAAACTGTCTGTCATGCATGTGTAATAGTGTAATAGTCATGTGGCTTAGCAAATGGATGTGGATGTTCCTGACAAAAGCACAACATATTTTCCACTTGCTGACAATTCCGTTCTAAGGGCCCTATCTTCGTACGGCGCTATCGTTTGCGCTGCCGTTTGCGCGCCTCTTATTGCTATCTTCCCTGCGTCTTAAGCTATCGTCTGCCTCCACCGTCCAGTTTTGCGCTGGGATCTAAGCGCAGACACGGGTGTAGGCGTGGCTCAGGCGAGTCTGTGGGCCTCTAGCCTATCATCTGTCTCCCGCAAGTGTCGTTTTGCGCTCTGGTGAAGATACTGTCGGTATGTACAGAGCGCAAACAGAGGTATGGGCGTTGCCCGGTCCAAAATAGGCGTTCCAGCGCAATGTGTTAGAAAAAAAGGCCTTGGGTGCTCTCAATTTTAACGCAACCAAATAGCTGGTCTTAGCACAAAAAAAAACCTCTACGCCAGGCGTACGCCTGAGCATAGACAGTATTCTCTTGGATAGGCCGCGCATGGACACACTTCCCTACTCAGAATGCCACATTGATTTTCAACTAACCTACACTGCAGAAAAAAAACACACCTTGATTTAACAATCAGAATTCGTTTGTCATGGTTTTGTGCGAAAAAGTGATTTGCGTTTTGAATTGGATTACCAGGGGAATGAGGGTCTGGCGGGGTGGGCGTCTGTGTGTAGCGCGGGAGGGGTGCTTTTAAGTGTTCGGCTAGTGTGCCGTGTCCTAGAGGGGGTCTCCCCGAGTCCCCGGAGAAGGTGTGAGCTGGGCAGGCCGGGTCAGTCGGTGCCATTTTCGGTGCACAGGGTGGGTATAGGCACTGAGGCAGCGCTCTGCGCGGTCTGGCGGATCGAAATCACTTTCTGGCAGCAAATCACTTTTTGACACAACACCGGTAAGTACACTATACAGTAACCTCTCTCCCTACAATTGCACCATGCACAATAACTTAACCCAAGTGGACAATTCTGGTATACAGTAGGCTATTGAAATAGGCTAGAATTAAAATCTCATACATCCCTACCCTATTAAAAATGTATGTTATAGCCTATATGAGTGAAACGACTAATTAATAGGCTACTAATTACAAAAGCAAAAAAAAAAAATCTATTTTCGTTACGAATCCGAACTGGTTCATCCTCCAATTCTCTCTTTCCTCTCTCATTCTCTTTTCTCTCTCTCTCTCACTCTGTCACTCTGCACTGAGCAAGCAGAGGCCACGCTGTGGCTTTTAAGGGGAGTGATCTCACCTTGTGAATCCTGTTATGGGCATAAACACGCCTATGGAGGTTTGCGCTGAGATGACGTGAAACGCAGCGGACCGACACGCCCACAATTAGGGCTTTGCGCGGCACTATTCCAGCGCAAAACGGGCGCTGACGCAAAATTACCGCCATGGCGAGGATAGGGCCCTAATAGTTTCTGCAGAATCACATACACAC